>NW_027478162.1:755000-1387500 GCF_051020975.1 Osmia lignaria lignaria | reverse complement strand
TCCTTTGAGATGAATCTGCAAATATCTCGGAAACGAAGCGAGCTATGGCAAAATGTTAAGAGACGTTTTTTGTAGCAAATTATGTTTCCTACAATTTATGTTCTATGATATTTTTCGATCAGAGGCGTAGTTCTCGAGATATATCAAGATATTTAAAAGTTCCGAAGCCGCACCAACATAATAGAGATACAGAAACACCGTGACCCTTTCTTTGAGATAACTCTGCACGATTGCGAGCTGGAAATGCCACTTCCAGTTTAGCTGTGCAGAAGAAGAACAACAAGAAGAAGAAATATCTCGAAATATGTCCGTCAGGTCAGTTCCTTTGAGCTGAATCTGCAAATATCTCGGAAACGAAGCGAGCTATGGCAAAATGTTAAGAGACGTTTTCTGTAGAGAATTATGTTTCCTACAATTTATGTTCTATGATATTTTTTGATCAGAAGCGTAGTTTTCGAGATATATCGAGATAGTTAAAAGTTCCGAAGCCGCACCAACATAATAGAGATACAGAAACACCGTGGCCCCTTTCTTTGAGATAACTCTGCACGATTGCGAGCTGGAAATGCCACTTCCAGTTTAGCTGTGCAGAAGAAGAACAACAAGAAGAAGAAATATCTCGAAATATGTCCGTCAGGCCGCTTCCCTTGAGATAAATCTGCAAATATCTCGGAAACGAAACGAGCTATGGCAAAATGTTAAGAGACCTTTTTTGTAGAGAATTACGTTTCCTACTTTTTGTGTTCTATGATATTTTTCGATCAGAGGCGTAGTTCTCGAGATATATCAAGATATTTAAAAGTTCCGAAGCCGCACCAACATAATAGAGATACAGAAACACCGTGGCCCCTTTCTTTGAGATAACTCTGCACGATTGCGAGCTGGAAATGCCACTTCCAGTTTAGCTGTGCAGAAGAAGAACAACAAGAAGAAGAAATATCTCGAAATATGTCCGTCAGGCCAGTTCCTTTGAGCTGAATCTGCAAATATCTCGGAAACGAAGCGAGCTATGGCAAAATGTTAAGAGACGTTTTTTGTAGAGAATTATGTTTCCTACAATTTATGTTCTATGATATTTTTTGATCAGAATCGTAGTTTTCGAGATATATCGAGATATTTAAAAGTTCCGAAGCCGCACCAACATAATAGGGATACAGAAACACCGTGGCCCCTTTCTTTGAGATAACTCTGCACTAGTGCGAGCCGCAAATGCCACTTCCAGCTTAGCTGTGCAGAAGAAGAACAACAAGAAGAAGAAATATCTCGAAATATGTCCGTCAGGCGCCTTCCCTTGAGATAAATCTGCAAATATCTCGGAAACGAAGCGAGCTATGGCAAAATGTTAAGAGACCTTTTTTGTAGAAAATTAGGTTTACTACTTTTTACGTTCTATGATATTTTTTGATCAGATGCGTAGTTCTCGAGATGTATCAAGATATTTAAAAGTTCCGAAGCCGCACCAACATAATAGAGATACAGAAACACCGTGGCCCCTTTCTGTGAGATAACTCTGCACTATTGCGAGCTGTAAATGCCACTTCCAGCTTAGCTGTGCAGAAGAAGAACAACAAGAAGAAGAAATATCTCGAAATATGTCCGTCAGGCCCCTGCCCTTGAGATATATCTGCAAATATCTCGGAAACGAAGCGAGCTATGGCAAAATGTTAAGAGACCTTTTTTGTAGAGAATTATGTTTCCTACAATTTATGTTCTATGATATTTTTTGATCAGATGCGTAGTTCTCGAGATATATCAAGATATTTAAAAGTTCCGAAACCGCACCAACATAACAGAGATACAGAAACACCGTGGCCCCTTTCTTTGAGATAACTCTGCACTAGTGCGAGCCGCAAATGCCGCTTCCAGCTTAGCTGTGCAGAAGAAGAACAACAAGAAGAAGAAATATCTCGAAATATGTCCGTTAGGCCCCTTCCCTTGAGATAAATCTGCAAATATCTCGGAAACGAAGCGAGCTATGGCAAAATGTTAAGAGACCTTTTTTGTAGAGAATTAAGTTTCCTACATTTTATGTTCTATGATATTTTTTGATCAGATGCGTAGTTCTCGAGATATATTAAGATATTTAAAAGTTCCGAAGCCGCACCAACATAATAGAGATACAGAAACACCGTGGCCCCTTTCTTTGAGATAACTCTGCACTAGTGCGCGCCGCAAATGCCGCTTCCAGCTTAGCTGTGCAGAAGAAGAACAACAAGAAGAAGAAATATCTCGAAATATGTCCGTTAGGCCCCTTCCCTTGAGATAAATCTGCAAATATCTCGGAAACGAAGCGAGGTATGGCAAAATGTTAAGAGACCTTTTTTGTAGAGAATTAAGTTTCCTACATTTTATGTTCTATGATATTTTTTGATCAGATGCGTAGTTCTCGAGATATATTAAGATATTTAAAAGTTCCGAAGCCGCACCAACATAATAGAGATACAGAAACACCGTGGCCCCTTTCTTTGAGATAACTCTGCACTATTGCGAGCTGCAAATGCCACTTCCAGCTTAGCTGTGCAGAAGAAGAACAACAAGAAGAAGAAGTATCTCGAAATATGTCCGTCAGGCCCCTTCCCTTGAGATAAATCTGCAAATATCTCGGAAACGAAGCGAGCTATGGCAAAATGTTAAGAGACCTTTTTTGTAGACAATTAAGTTTCCTACTTTTTATGTTCTATGATATTTTTTGATCAGATGCGTAGTTCTCGAGATATATTAAGATATTTAAAAGTTCCGAAGCCGCACCAACATAATAGAGATACAGAAACACCGTGGCCCCTTTCTTTGAGATAACTCTGCACTATTGCGAGCTGCAAATGCCACTTCCAGCTTAGCTGTGCAGAAGAAGAACAACAAGAAGAAGATATATCTCGAAATATGTCCGTCAGGCCCCTTCCCTTGAAATAAATCTGCAAATATCTCGGAAACGAAGCGAGCTATGGCAAAATGTTAAGAGACCTTTTTTGTAGAGAATTAAGTTTCCTACTTTTTATGTTCTATGATATTTTTCGATCAGAGGCGTAGTTCTCGAGATATATCAAGATATTTAAAAGTTCCGAAGCCGCACCAACATAATAGAGATACAGAAACACCGTGGCCCCTTTCTTTGAGATAACTCTGCACGATTGCGAGCTGGAAATGCCACTTCCAGTTTAGCTGTGCAGAAGAAGAACAACAAGAAAAAGAAATATCTCGAAATATGTCCGTCAGGCCGCTTCCCTTGAGATAAATCTGCAAATATCTCGGAAACGAAGCGAGCTATGGCAAAATGTTAAGAGACCTTTTTTGTAGAGAATTACGTTTCCTACTTTTTATGTTCTATGATATTTTTCGATCAGAGGCGTAGTTCTCGAGATATATCAAGATATTTAAAAGTTCCGAAGCCGCACCAACATAATAGAGATACAGAAACACCGTGGCCCCTTTCTTTGAGATAACTCTGCACGATTGCGAGCTGGAAATGCCACTTCCAGTTTAGCTGTGCAGAAGAAGAACAACAAGAAGAAGAAATATCTCGAAATATGTCCGTCAGGCCAGTTCCTTTGAGCTGAATCTGCAAATATCTCGGAAAGGAAGCGAGCTATGGCAAAATGTTAAGAGACGTTTTTTGTAGAGAATTATGTTTCCTACAATTTATGTTCTATGATATTTTTTGATCAGAAGCGTAGTTTTCGAGATATATCGAGATATTTAAAAGTTCCGAAGCCGCACCAACATAATAGGGGTACAGAAACACCGTGGCCCCTTTCTTTGAGATAACTCTGCACTAGTGCGAGCCGCAAATGCCACTTCCAGCTTAGCTGTGCAGAAGAAGAACAACAAGAAGAAGAAATATCTCGAAATATGTCCGTCAGGCGCCTTCCCTTGAGATAAATCTGCAAATATCTCGGAAACGAAGCGAGCTATGGCAAAATGTTAAGAGACCTTTTTTGTAGAAAATTAGGTTTCCTACTTTTTATGTTCTATGATATTTTTTGATCAGATGCGTAGTTCTCGAGATATATCAAGATATTTAAAAGTTCCGAAGCCGCACCAACATAATAGAGATACAGAAACACCGTGGCCCCTTTCTTTGAGATAACTCTGCACTATTGCGAGCTGTAAATGCCACTTCCAGCTTAGCTGTGCAGAAGAAGAACAACAAGAAGAAGAAATATCTCGAAATATGTCCGTCAGGCCCCTTCGCTTGAGATATATCTGCAAATATCTCGGAAACGAAGCGAGCTATGGCAAAATGTTAAGAGACCTTTTTTGTAGAGAATTCTGTTTCCTACAATTTATGTCCTATGATATGTTTTGATCAGAAGCGTAGTTTTCGAGATATATCGAGATATTTAAAAGTTCCGAAGCCGCACCAACATAATAGAGATACAGAAACACCGTGGCCCCTTTCTTTGGGATAACTCTGCACTATTGCGAGCTGCAAATGCCACTTCCAGCTTAGCTGTGCAGAAGAAGAACAACAAGAAGAAGAAATATCTCGAAATATGTCCGTCAGGCCAGTTCCTTTGAGCTGAATCTGCAAATATCTCGGAAACGAAGCGAGCTATGGCAAAATGTTAAGAGACGTTTTTTGTAGAGAATTATGTTTGCTACAATTTATGTTCTATGATATTTTTTGATCAGAAGCGTAGTTTTCGAGATATATCGAGATATTTAAAAGTTCCGAAGCCGCACCAACATAATAGGGATACAGAAACACCGTGGCCCCTTTCTTTGAGATAACTCTGCACTAGTGCGAGCCGCAAATGCCACTTCCAGCTTAGCTGTGCAGAAGAAGAACAACAAGAAGAAGAAATATCTCGAAATATGTCCGTCAGGCGCCTTCCCTTGAGATAAATCTGCAAATATCTCGAAAACGAAGCGAGCTATGGCAAAATGTTAAGAGACCTTTTTTGTAGAAAATTAGGTTTCCTACTTTTTATGTTCTATGATATTTTTTGATCAGATGCGTAGTTCTCGAGATATATCAAGATATTTAAAAGTTCCGAAGCCGCACCAACATAATAGAGATACAGAAACACCGTGGCCTCTTTCTGTGAGATAACTCTGCACTATTGCGAGCTGTAAATGCCACTTCCAGCTTAGCTGTGCAGAAGAAGAACAACAAGAAGAAGAAATATCTCGAAATATGTCCGTCAGGCCCCTTCCCTTGAGATATATCTGCAAATATCTCGGAAACGAAGCGAGCTATGGCAAAATGTTAAGAGACCTTTTTTGTAGAGAATTAAGTTTCCTACATTTTATGTTCTATGATATTTTTTGATCAGATGCGTAGTTCTCGAGATATATTAAGATATTTAAAAGTTCCGAAGCCGCACCAACATAATAGAGATACAGAAACACCGTGGCCCCTTTCTTTGAGATAACTCTGCACTATTGCGAGCTGCAAATGCCACTTCCAGCTTAGCTGTGCAGAAGAAGAACAACAAGAAGAAGAAATATCTCGAAATATGTCCGTCAGGCCCCTTCCCTTGAAATAAATCTGCAAATATCTCGGAAACGAAGCGAGCTATGGCAAAATGTTAAGAGACCTTTTTTGTAGAGAATTACGTTTCCTACCTTTTATGTTCTATGATATTTTTCGATCAGAGGCGTAGTTCTCGAGATATATCAAGATATTTAAAAGTTCCGAAGCCGCACCAACATAATAGAGATACAGAAACACCGTGGCCCCTTTCTTTGAGATAACTCTGCACGATTGCGAGCTGGAAATGCCACTTCCAGTTTAGCTGTGCAGAAGAAGAACAACAAGAAGAAGAAATATCTCGAAATATGTCCGTCAGGCCAGTTCCTTTGAGCTGAATCTGCAAATATCTCGGAAACGAAGCGAGCTATGGCAAAATGTTAAGAGACGTTTTTTGTAGAGAATTATGTTTCCTACAATTTATGTTCTATGATATTTTTTGATCAGATGCGTAGTTCTCGAGATATATCAAGATATTTAAAAGTTCCGAAGCCGCACCAACATAATAGAGATACAGAAACACCGTGGCCCCTTTCTTTGAGATAACTCTGCACTATTGCGAGCTGTAAATGCCACTTCCAGCTTAGCTGTGCAGAAGAAGAACAACAAGAAGAAGAAATATCTCGAAATATGTCCGTCAGGCCCCTGCCCTTGAGATATATCTGCAAATATCTCGGAAACGAAGCGAGCTATGGCAAAATGTTAAGAGACCTTTTTTGTAGAGAATTATGTTTCCTACAATTTATGTTCTATGATATTTTTTGATCAGAAGCGTAGTTTTCGAGATATATCGAGATATTTAAAGGTTCCGATGCCGCACCAACATAATAGAGATACAGAAACACCGTGGCCCCTTTCTTTGAGATAACTCTGCACTATTGCGAGCTGCAAATGCCACTTCCAGCTTAGCTGTGCAGAAGAAGAACAACAAGAAGAAGAAGTATCTCGAAATATGTCCGTCAGGCCCCTTCCCTTGAGATAAATCTGCAAATATCTCGGAAACGAAGAGATCTATGGCAAAATGTTAAGAGACCTTTTTTGTAGAGAATTAAGTTTCCTACTTTTTATGTTCTATGATATTTTTTGATCAGATGCGTAGTTCTCGAGATATATCAAGATATTTAAAAGTTCCGAAGCCGCACCAACATAATAGAGATACAGAAACACCGTGGCCCCTTTCTTTGAGATAACTCTGCACTATTGCGAGCTGTAAATGCCACTTCCAGCTTAGCTGTGCAGAAGAAGAACAACAAGAAGAAGAAATATCTCGAAATATGTCCGTCAGGCCCCTGCCCTTGAGATATATCTGCAAATATCTCGGAAACGAAGCGAGCTATGGCAAAATGTTAAGAGACCTTTTTTGTAGAGAATTATGTTTCCTACAATTTATGTTCTATGATATTTTTTGATCAGAAGCGTAGTTTTCGAGATATATCGAGATATTTAAAGGTTCCGAAGCCGCACCAACATAATAGAGATACAGAAACACCGTGGCCCCTTTCTTTGAGATAACTCTGCACTATTGCGAGCTGTAAATGCCACTTCCAGCTTAGCTGTGCAGAAGAAGAACAACAAGAAGAAGAAATATCTCGAAATATGTCCGTCAGGCCCCTGCCCTTGAGATATATCTGCAAATATCTCGGAAACGAAGCGAGCTATGGCAAAATGTTGAGAGACCTTTTTTGTAGAGAATTATGTTTCCTACAATTTATGTTCTATGATATTTTTTGATCAGAAGCGTAGTTTTCGAGATATATCGAGATATTTAAAGGTTCCGAAGCCGCACCAACATAATAGAGATACAGAAACACCGTGGCCCCTTTCTTTGAGATAACTCTGCACTAGTGCGAGCCGCAAATGCCACTTACAGCTTAGCTGTGCAGAAGAAGAACAACGAGAAGAAGAAATATCTCGAAATATGTCCGTCAGGCCCCTTCCCTTGAGATAAATCTGCAAATATCTCGGAAACGAAGCGAGCTATGGCAAAATGTTAAGAGACCTTTTTTGTAGAGAATTAAGTTTCCTACATTTTATGTTCTATGATATTTTTTGATCAGATGCGTAGTTCTCGAGATATATCAAGATATTTAAAAGTTCCGAAGCCGCACCAACATAATAGAGATACAGAAACAACGTGGCTCCTTTCTTTGAGATAACTCTGCACTATTGCGAGCTGGAAATGCCACTTCCAGTTTAGCTGTGCAGAAGAAGAACAACAAGAAGAAGAAATATCTCGAAATATGTCCGTCAGGCCCCTGCCCTTGAGATATATCTGCAAATATCTCGGAAACGAAGCGAGCTATGGCAAAATGTTGAGAGACCTTTTTTGTAGAGAATTATGTTTCCTACAATTTATGTTCTATGATATTTTTTGATCAGAAGCGTAGTTTTCGAGATATATCGAGATATTTAAAAGTTCCGAAGCCGCACCAACATAATAGAGATACAGAAACACCGTGGCCCCTTTCTTTGAGATAACTCTGCACTAGTGCGAGCCGCAAATGCCACTTCCAGCTTAGCTGTGCAGAAGAAGAACAACAAGAAGAAGAAATATCTCGAAATATGTCCGTCAGGCCCCTTCCCTTGAGATAAATATGCAAATATCTCGGAAACGAAGCGAGCTATGGCAAAATGTTAAGCGACCTTTTTTGTAGAGAATTAGGTGTCCTACTATTTATGTTCTATGATATTTTCTGATCAGATGCGTAGTTCTCGAGATATATCAAGATATTTAAAAGTTCCGAAGCCCCACCAACATAATAGAGATACAGAAACACCGTGGCCCCTTTCTTTGAGATAACTGTTCACTATTGCGAGCTGCAAATGCCACTTCCAGCTTAGCTGTGCAGAGGAAGAACAACAAGAAGAAGAAATATCTCGAAATATGTCCGTCAGGCCAGTTCCTTTGAGCTGAATCTGCAAATATCTCGGAAACGAAGCGAGCTATGGCAAAATGTTAAGAGACGTTTTTTGTAGAGAATTATGTTTCCTACAATTTATGTTCTATGATATTTTTTGATCAGAAGGGTAGTTTTCGAGATATATCGAGATACTTAAAAGTTCCGAAGCCGCACCAACATAATAGAGATACAGAAACACCGTGGCCCCTTTCTTTGAGATATCTCTGCACTATTGCGAGCTGCAAATGCCACTTCCAGCTTAGCTGTGCAGAAGAAGAACAACAAGAAGAAGAAATATCTGGAAATATGTCCGTCAGGCCCCTTCCCTTGAGATAAATCTGCAACTATCTCGGAAACCAAGCGAGCTACGGCAAAATGTTAAGCGACCTTTTTTGTAGAAAATTAGGTTTCCTACTTTTTATGTTCTATGATATTTTTTGATCAGATGCGTAGTTCTCGAGATATATCAAGATATTTAAAAGTTCCGAAGCCGCACCAACATAATAGAGATACAGAAACACCGTGGCCCCTTTCTTTGAGATAACTCTGCACTATTGCGAGCTGCAAATGCCACTTCCAGCTTAGCTGTGCAGAAGGAGAACAACAAGAAGAAGAAATATCTGGAAATATGTCCGTCAGGCCCCTTCCCTTGAGATAAATCTGCAACTATCTCGGAAACCAAGCGAGCTATGGCAAAATGTTAAGAGACCTTATTTGTAGAGAATGAAGTTTCCTACTTTTTATGTTCTACGATATTTTTTGATCAGATGCGTAGTTCTCGAGATATATCAAGATATTTAAAAGTTCCGAAGCCGCACCAACATAATAGAGATACAGAAACACCGTGGCCCCTTTCTTTGAGATAACTCTGCACTACTGCGAGCTGCAAATGCCACTTCCAGCTTAGCTGTGCAGAAGAAGAACAACAAGAAGAAGAAATATCTCGAAATATGTCCGTCAGGCCCCTTCCCTTGAGATAAATCTGCAAATATCTCGGAAACGAAGCGAGCTATGGCAAAATGTTAAGAGACCTTTTTTGTAGAGAATTAAGTTTCCTACTTTTTATGTTCTATGATATTTTTTGATCAGATGCGTAGTTCTCGAGATATATCAAGATATTTAAAAGCTCCGAAGCTGCACCAACATAATAGAGGTACAGAAACACCGTGGCCCCTTTCTTTGAGATAACTCTGCACTATTGCGAGCTGCAAATGCCATTCCCAGCTTAGCTGTGCAGAAGAAAAACAACAAGAATAAGAAATATTTCGAAATATGTCCGTCAGGCCCCTTCCCTTGAGATAAATCTGCAAATATCTCGGAAACGAAGCGAGCTACGGCAAAATGTTAAGAGACCTTTTTTGTAGAAAATTAGGTTTCCTACTTTTTATGTTCTATGATATTTTTTGATCAGATGCGTAGTTCTCGAGATATATCAAGATATTTAAAAGTTCCGAAGCTGCACCAACATAATAGAGGTACAGAAACACCGTGGCCCCTTTCTTTGAGATAACTCTGCACTATTGCGAGCTGCAAATGCCACTTCCAGCTTAGCTGTGCAGAAGAAGAACAACAAGAATAAGAAATATTTCGAAATATGTCCGTCAGGCACCTTCCCTTGAGATAAATCTGCAAATATCTCGGAAACCAAGCGAGCTACGGCAAAATGTTGAGAGACCTTTTTTGTAGAAAATTAGGTTTCCTACTTTTTATGTTCTATGATCTTTTTCGATCAGAGGCGTAGTTCTCGAGATATATCAAGATATTTAAAAGTTCCGAAGCCGCACCAACATAATAGAGATACAGAAACACCGTGGCCCCTTTCTTTGAGATAACTCTGCACGATTGCGAACTGGAAATGCCACTTCCAGTTTAGCTGTGCAGAAGAAGAACAACAAGAAGAAGAAATATCTCGAAATATGTCCATCAGGACCCTTCCCTTGAGATAAATCTGCAAATATCTCGGAAACGAAGCGAGCTATGGCAAAATGTTAGGAGACCTTTTTTGTAGAGAATTATGTTTCCTACAATTTATGTTCTATGATATTTTTTGATCAGATGCGTAGTTCTCGAGATATATCAAGATATTTAAAAGTTCCGAAGCCGCACCAACATAATAGAGATACAGAAACACCGTGGCCCCTTTCTTTGAGATAACTCTGCACTACTGCGAGCTGCAAATGCCACTTCCAGCTTAGCTGTGCAGAAGAAGAACAACAAGAAGAAGAAATATCTCGAAATATGTCCGTCAGGCCCCTTCCCTTGAGATAAATCTGCAAATATCTCGGAAACGAAGCGAGCTATGGCAAAATGTTAAGAGACCTTTTTTGTAGAGAATTAAGTTTCCTACTTTTTATGTTCTATGATATTTTTTGATCAGATGCGTAGTTCTCGAGATATATCAAGATATTTAAAAGCTCCGAAGCTGCACCAACATAATAGAGGTACAGAAACACCGTGGCCCCTTTCTTTGAGATAACTCTGCACTATTGCGAGCTGCAAATGCCATTTCCAGCTTAGCTGTGCAGAAGAAAAACAACAAGAATAAGAAATATTTCGAAATATGTCCGTCAGGCCCCTTCCCTTGAGATAAATCTGCAAATATCTCGGAAACGAAGCGAGCTACGGCAAAATGTTAAGAGACCTTTTTTGTAGAAAATTAGGTTTCCTACTTTTTATGTTCTATGATATTTTTTGATCAGATGCGTAGTTCTCGAGATATATCAAGATATTTAAAAGTTCCGAAGCTGCACCAACATAATAGAGGTACAGAAACACCGTGGCCCCTTTCTTTGAGATAACTCTGCACTATTGCGAGCTGCAAATGCCACTTCCAGCTTAGCTGTGCAGAAGAAGAACAACAAGAATAAGAAATATTTCGAAATATGTCCGTCAGGCACCTTCCCTTGAGATAAATCTGCAAATATCTCGGAAACCAAGCGAGCTACGGCAAAATGTTGAGAGACCTTTTTTGTAGAAAATTAGGTTTCCTACTTTTTATGTTCTATGATCTTTTTCGATCAGAGGCGTAGTTCTCGAGATATATCAAGATATTTAAAAGTTCCGAAGCCGCACCAACATAATAGAGATACAGAAACACCGTGGCCCCTTTCTTTGAGATAACTCTGCACGATTGCGAACTGGAAATGCCACTTCCAGTTTAGCTGTGCAGAAGAAGAACAACAAGAAGAAGAAATATCTCGAAATATGTCCATCAGGACCCTTCCCTTGAGATAAATCTGCAAATATCTCGGAAACGAAGCGAGCTATGGCAAAATGTTAGGAGACCTTTTTTGTAGAGAATTATGTTTCCTACAATTTATGTTCTATGATATTTTTTGATCAGAAGCGTAGTTTTCGAGATATATCGAGATATTTAAAAGTTCCGAAGCCGCACCAACATAATAGAGATACGGAAACACCGTGGCCCCTTTCTTTGGGATAACTCTGCACTATTGCGAGCTGGAAATGCCACTTCCAGTTTAGCTGTGCAGAAGAAGAACAACAAGAAGAAGAAATATCTCGAAATATGTCCGTCAGGACCCTTCCCTTGAGATAAATCTGCAAATATCTCGGAAACGAAGCGAGCTATTGCAAAACGTTAAGAGACCTTTTTTGTAGAGAATTAAGTTTCCTACTTTTTATGTTCTATGATATTTTTTGATCAGATACGTAGTTCTCGAGATATATCAAGATATTTAAAAGCTCCGAAGCTGCACCAACATAATAGAGGTACAGAAACACCGTGGCCCCTTTCTTTGAGATAACTCTGCACTATTGCGAGCTGCAAATGCCACTTCCAGCTTAGCTGTGCAGAAGAAGAACAACAAGAATAAGAAATATTTCGAAATATGTCCGTCAGGCCCCTTCCCTTGAGATAAATCTGCAAATATCTCGGAAACGAAGCGAGCTACGGCAAAATGTTAAGCGACCTTTTTTGTAGAAAATTAGGTTTCCTACTTTTTATGTTCTATGATATTTTTTGATCAGATGCGTAGTTCTCGAGATATAGCAAGATATTTAAAAGTTCCGAAGCCGCACCAACATAATAGAGATACAGAAACACCGTGGCCCCTTTCTTTGAGATAACTCTGCACTACTGCGAGCTGCAAATGCCACTTCCAGCTTAGCTGTGCAGAAGAAGAACAACAAGAAGAAGAAATATCTCGAAATATGTCCGTCAGGCCCCTTCCCTTGAGATAAATCTGCAAATATCTCGGAAACGATGCCAGCTATGGCAAAATGTTAAGAGACCTTTTTTGTAGAGAATTATGTTTCCTACAGTTTACGTTCTCTGATATTTTTTGATCAGAAGCGTAGTTTTCGAGATATATCGAGATATTTAAAAGTTCCGAAGCCGCACCAACATAATAGAGATACAGAAACACCGTGGCCCCTTTCTTTGAGATAACTCTGCACTATTGCGACCTGCAAATGCCACTTCCAGCTTAGCTGTGCAGAAGAGGAACAACAAGAAGAAGAAATATCTCGGAATATGTCGTCAGGCCCCTTCCCTTGAGCTAAATCTGCAAATATCTCGGAAACGATGCCAGCTATGGGAAAATGTTAAGAGACCTTTTTTGTAGAGAATTAAGTTTCCTACTTTTTATGTTCTATGATATTTTTTGATCAGATGCGTAGTTTTCGAGATATATCGAGATATTTAAAAGTTCCGAAGCCGCACCAACATAATAGAGATACAGAAACATCGTGGCCCCTTTCTTTGGGATAACTCTGCACTATTGCGAGTTGGAAATGCCACTTCCAGTTTAGCTGTGCAGAAGAAGAACAACAAGAAGAAGAAATATCTCGAAATATGTCCCTCAGGCCCCTTCCCTTGAGATAAATCTGCAAATATCTCGGAAACCAAGCGAGCTATGGCAAAATGTTAAGAGACCTTATTTGTAGAGAATTAAGTTTCCTACTTTTTATGTTCTACGATATTTTTTGATCAGATGCGTAGTTCTCGAGATATATCAAGATATTTAAAAGTTCCGAAGCCGCACCAACATAATAGAGATACAGAAACACCGTGGCCCCTTTCTTTGAGATAACTCTGCACTATTGCGAGCTGCAAATCCCACTTCCAGCTTAGCTGTGCTGAAGAAGAACAACAAGAAGAAGAAATATCTCGAAATATGTCCGTCAGGCCCCTTCCCTTGAGATAAATCTGCAAATATCTCGGAAACGAAGCGAGCTATGGCAAAATGTTAAGAGACCTTTTTTGTAGAGAATTAAGCTTCCTACTTTTTATGTTCTATGATATTTTTTGATCAGATGCGTAGTTCTCGAGATATATCCAGATATTTAAAAGTTCCGAAGCGGCACCAACATAATAGAGATACAGAAACACCGTGGCCCCTTTCTTTGAGGTAACTCTGCACTATTGCGAGCTGCAAATGCCACTTCCAGCTTAGCTGTGCAGAAGAAGAACAACAAGAAGAAGAAATATCTCGAAATATGTCCCTCAGGCCCCTTCCCTTGAGATAAATCTGCAAATATCTCGGAAACCAAGCGAGCTATGGCAAAATGTTGAGAGACCTTATTTGTAGAGAATTAAGTTTCCTACTTTTTATGTTCTACGATATTTTTTGATCAGATGCGTAGTTCTCGAGATATATCAAGATATTTAAAAGTTCCGAAGCCGCACCAACATAATAGAGATACAGAAACACCGTGGCCCCTCTCTTTGAGATAACTCTGCACAATTGCGAGCTGCAAATGCCACTTCCAGCTTAGCTGTGCAGAAGAAGAACAACAAGAAGAAGAAATATCTCGAAATATGTCCGTCAGGCCCCTTCCCTTGAGATAAATCTGCAAATATCTCGGAAACGAAGCGAGCTATGGCAAAATGTTAAGAGACCTTTTTTGTAGAGAATTATGTTTCCTACAATTTATGTTCTATGATATTTTTTGATCAGAAGCGTAGTTTTCGAGATATATCGAGATATTTAAAAGTTCCGAAGCCGCACCAACATAATAGAGATACAGAAACACCGTGGCCCCTTTCTTTGAGATAACTCTGCACTATTGCGAGCTGCAAATCCCACTTCCAGCTTAGCTGTGCTGAAGAAGAACAACAAGAAGAAGAAATATCTCGAAATATGTCCGTCAGGCCCCTTCCCTTGAGATAAATCTGCAAATATCTCGGAAACGAAGCGAGCTATGGCAAAATCTTAAGAGACCTTTTTTGTAGAGCATTATGTTTCCTACAATTTACGTTCTCTGATATTTTTTGATCAGAAGCGTAGTTTTCGAGATATATCGAGATATTTAAATGTTCCGAAGCCGCACCAACATAATAGAGATACAGAAACACCGTGGCCCCTTTCTTTGAGATAACTCTGCACTATTGCGACCTGCAAATGCCACTTCCAGCTTAGCTGTGCAGAAGAGGAACAACAAGAAGAAGAAATATCTCGGAATATGTCCGTCAGGCCCCTTCCCTTGAGATAAATCTGCAAATATCTCGGAAACGAAGCGAGCTATGGCAAAATGTTAAGAGACCTTTTTTGTAGAGAATTATGTTTCCTACAATTTATGTTCTATGATATTTTTTGATCAGAAGCGTAGTTTTCGAGATATATCGAGATATTTAAAAGCTCCGAAGCCGCACCAACATAATAGAGATACAGAAACATCGTGGCCCCTTTCTTTGGGATAACTCTGCACTATTGCGAGCTGGAAATGCCACTTCCAGTTTAGCTGTGCAGAAGAAGAACAACAAGAAGAAGAAATATCTCGAAATATGTCGGTCAGGATCCTTCCCTTGAGATAAATCTGCAAATATCTCGGAAACGAAGCGAGCTATTGCAAAACGTTAAGAGACCTTTCTTGTAGAGAATTAAGTTTCCTACTTTTTATCTTCTATGATATTTTTTGATCAGATGCGTAGTTCTCGAGATATATCAAGATATTTAAAAGTTCCGAAGCCGCACCAACATAATAGAGATACAGAAACACCGTGGCCCCTTTCTTTGAGATAACTCTGCACTATTGCGAGCTGCAAATGCCACTTCCAGCTTAGCTGTGCAGAAGAAGAACAACAAGAATAAGAAATATTTCGAAATATGTCCGTCAGGCCCCTTCCCTTGAGATAAATCTGCAAATATCTCGGAAACGAAGCGAGCTACGGCAAAATGTTAAGCGACCTTTTTTGTAGAAAATTAGGTTTCCTACTTTTTATGTTCTATGATATTTTTTGATCAGATGCGTAGTTCTCGAGATATAGCAAGATATTTAAAAGTTCCGAAGCCGCACCAACATAATAGAGATACAGAAACACCGTGGCCCCTTTCTTTGAGATAACTCTGCACTACTGCGAGCTGCAAATGCCACTTCCAGCTTAGCTGTGCAGAAGAAGAACAACAAGAAGAAGAAATATCTCGAAATATGTCCGTCAGGCCCCTTCCCTTGAGATAAATCTGCAAATATCTCGGAAACGATGCCAGCTATGGCAAAATGTTAAGAGACCTTTTTTGTAGAGAATTATGTTTCCTACAATTTACGTTCTCTGATATTTTTTGATCAGAAGCGTAGTTTTCGAGATATATCGAGATATTTAAAAGTTCTGAAGCCGCACCAACATAATAGAGATACAGAAACACCGTGGCCCCTTTCTTTGAGATAACTCTGCACTATTGCGACCTGCAAATGCCACTTCCAGCTTAGCTGTGCAGAAGAGGAACAACAAGAAGAAGAAATATCTCGGAATATGTCGTCAGGCCCCTTCCCTTGAGCTAAATCTGCAAATATCTCGGAAACGATGCCAGCTATGGGAAAATGTTAAGAGACCTTTTTTGTAGAGAATTAAGTTTCCTACTTTTTATGTTCTATGATATTTTTTGATCAGATGCGTAGTTTTCGAGATATATCGAGATATTTAAAAGTTCCGAAGCCGCACCAACATAATAGAGATACAGAAACATCGTGGCCCCTTTCTTTGGGATAACTCTGCACTATTGCGAGTTGGAAATGCCACTTCCAGTTTAGCTGTGCAGAAGAAGAACAACAAGAAGAAGAAATATCTCGAAATATGTCCCTCAGGCCCCTTCCCTTGAGATAAATCTGCAAATATCTCGGAAACGAAGCGAGCTATGGCAAAATGTTAAGAGACCTTTTTTGTAGAGAATTAAGCTTCCTACTTTTTATGTTCTATGATATTTTTTGATCAGATGCGTAGTTCTCGAGATATATCCAGATATTTAAAAGTTCCGAAGCGGCACCAACATAATAGAGATACAGAAACACCGTGGCCCCTTTCTTTGAGGTAACTCTGCACTATTGCGAGCTGCAAATGCCACTTCCAGCTTAGCTGTGCAGAAGAAGAACAACAAGAAGAAGAAATATCTCGAAATATGTCCCTCAGGCCCCTTCCCTTGAGATAAATCTGCAAATATCTCGGAAACCAAGCGAGCTATGGCAAAATGTTGAGAGACCTTATTTGTAGAGAATTAAGTTTCCTACTTTTTATGTTCTACGATATTTTTTGATCAGATGCGTAGTTCTCGAGATATATCAAGATATTTAAAAGTTCCGAAGCCGCACCAACATAATAGAGATACAGAAACACCGTGGCCCCTCTCTTTGAGATAACTCTGCACAATTGCGAGCTGCAAATGCCACTTCCAGCTTAGCTGTGCAGAAGAAGAACAACAAGAAGAAGAAATATCTCGAAATATGTCCGTCAGGCCCCTTCCCTTGAGATAAATCTGCAAATATCTCGGAAACGAAGCGAGCTATGGCAAAATGTTAAGAGACCTTTTTTGTAGAGAATTATGTTTCCTACAATTTATGTTCTATGATATTTTTTGATCAGAAGCGTAGTTTTCGAGATATATCGAGATATTTAAAAGTTCCGAAGCCGCACCAACATAATAGAGATACAGAAACACCGTGGCCCCTTTCTTTGAGATAACTCTGCACTATTGCGAGCTGCAAATCCCACTTCCAGCTTAGCTGTGCTGAAGAAGAACAACAAGAAGAAGAAATATCTCGAAATATGTCCGTCAGGCCCCTTCCCTTGAGATAAATCTGCAAATATCTCGGAAACGAAGCGAGCTATGGCAAAATCTTAAGAGACCTTTTTTGTAGAGCATTATGTTTCCTACAATTTACGTTCTCTGATATTTTTTGATCAGAAGCGTAGTTTTCGAGATATATCGAGATATTTAAATGTTCCGAAGCCGCACCAACATAATAGAGATACAGAAACACCGTGGCCCCTTTCTTTGAGATAACTCTGCACTATTGCGACCTGCAAATGCCACTTCCAGCTTAGCTGTGCAGAAGAGGAACAACAAGAAGAAGAAATATCTCGGAATATGTCCGTCAGGCCCCTTCCCTTGAGATAAATCTGCAAATATCTCGGAAACGAAGCGAGCTATGGCAAAATGTTAAGAGACCTTTTTTGTAGAGAATTATGTTTCCTACAATTTATGTTCTATGATATTTTTTGATCAGAAGCGTAGTTTTCGAGATATATCGAGATATTTAAAAGCTCCGAAGCCGCACCAACATAATAGAGATACAGAAACATCGTGGCCCCTTTCTTTGGGATAACTCTGCACTATTGCGAGCTGGAAATGCCACTTCCAGTTTAGCTGTGCAGAAGAAGAACAACAAGAAGAAGAAATATCTCGAAATATGTCGGTCAGGATCCTTCCCTTGAGATAAATCTGCAAATATCTCGGAAACGAAGCGAGCTATTGCAAAACGTTAAGAGACCTTTCTTGTAGAGAATTAAGTTTCCTACTTTTTATCTTCTATGATATTTTTTGATCAGATGCGTAGTTCTCGAGATATATCAAGATATTTAAAAGTTCCGAAGCCGCACCAACATAATAGAGATACAGAAACACCGTGGCCCCTTTCTTTGAGATAACTCTGCACTATTGCGAGCTGCAAATGCCACTTCCAGCTTAGCTGTGCAGAAGAAGAACAACAAGAATAAGAAATATTTCGAAATATGTCCGTCAGGCCCCTTCCCTTGAGATAAATCTGCAAATATCTCGGAAACGAAGCGAGCTACGGCAAAATGTTAAGCGACCTTTTTTGTAGAAAATTAGGTTTCCTACTTTTTATGTTCTATGATATTTTTTGATCAGATGCGTAGTTCTCGAGATATAGCAAGATATTTAAAAGTTCCGAAGCCGCACCAACATAATAGAGATACAGAAACACCGTGGCCCCTTTCTTTGAGATAACTCTGCACTACTGCGAGCTGCAAATGCCACTTCCAGCTTAGCTGTGCAGAAGAAGAACAACAAGAAGAAGAAATATCTCGAAATATGTCCGTCAGGCCCCTTCCCTTGAGATAAATCTGCAAATATCTCGGAAACGATGCCAGCTATGGCAAAATGTTAAGAGACCTTTTTTGTAGAGAATTATGTTTCCTACAATTTACGTTCTCTGATATTTTTTGATCAGAAGCGTAGTTTTCGAGATATATCGAGATATTTAAAAGTTCTGAAGCCGCACCAACATAATAGAGATACAGAAACACCGTGGCCCCTTTCTTTGAGATAACTCTGCACTATTGCGACCTGCAAATGCCACTTCCAGCTTAGCTGTGCAGAAGAGGAACAACAAGAAGAAGAAATATCTCGGAATATGTCGTCAGGCCCCTTCCCTTGAGCTAAATCTGCAAATATCTCGGAAACGATGCCAGCTATGGGAAAATGTTAAGAGACCTTTTTTGTAGAGAATTAAGTTTCCTACTTTTTATGTTCTATGATATTTTTTGATCAGATGCGTAGTTTTCGAGATATATCGAGATATTTAAAAGTTCCGAAGCCGCACCAACATAATAGAGATACAGAAACATCGTGGCCCCTTTCTTTGGGATAACTCTGCACTATTGCGAGTTGGAAATGCCACTTCCAGTTTAGCTGTGCAGAAGAAGAACAACAAGAAGAAGAAATATCTCGAAATATGTCCCTCAGGCCCCTTCCCTTGAGATAAATCTGCAAATATCTCGGAAACGAAGCGAGCTATGGCAAAATCTTAAGAGACCTTTTTTGTAGAGAATTATGTTTCCTACAATTTACGTTCTCTGATATTTTTTGATCAGAAGCGTAGTTTTCGAGATATATCGAGATATTTAAAAGTTCCGAAGCCGCACCAACATAATAGAGATACAGAAACACCGTGGCCCCTTTCTTTGAGATAACTCTGCACTACTGCGAGCTGCAAATGCCACTTCCAGCTTAGCTGTGCAGAAGAAGAACAACAAGAAGAAGAAATATGTCGAAATATGTCCGCCAGGCCCCTTCCCTTGGGATAAATCTGCAAATATCTCGGAAACGAAGCGAGCTATGGCAAAATGTTAAGAGACCTTTTTTGTAGAGAATTAAGCTTCCTACTTTTTATGTTCTATGATATTTTTTGATCAGATGCGTAGTTCTCGAGATATATCCAGATATTTAAAAGTTCCGAAGCGGCACCAACATAATAGAGATACAGAAACACCGTGGCCCCTTTCTTTGAGGTAACTCTGCACTATTGCGAGCTGCAAATGCCACTTCCAGCTTAGCTGTGCAGAAGAAGAACAACAAGAAGAAGAAATATCTCGAAATATGTCCCTCAGGCCCCTTCCCTTGAGATAAATCTGCAAATATCTCGGAAACGAAGCGAGCTATGGCAAAATGTTAAGAGACCTTTTTTGTAGAGAATTATGTTTCCTACAATTTATGTTCTATAATATTTTTTGATCAGAAGCGTAGTTTTCGAGATATATCGAGATATTTAAAAGTTCCGAAGCCGCACCAACATAATAGAGATACAGAAACACCGTGGCCCCTTTCTTTGAGATAACTCTGCACTATTGCGAGCTGCAAATCCCACTTCCAGCTTAGCTGTGCTGAAGAAGAACAACAAGAAGAAGAAATATCTCGAAATATGTCCGTCAGGCCCCTTCCCTTGAGATAAATCTGCAAATATCTCGGAAACGAAGCGAGCTATGGCAAAATCTTAAGAGACCTTTTTTGTAGAGCATTATGTTTCCTACAATTTACGTTCTCTGATATTTTTTGATCAGAAGCGTAGTTTTCGAGATATATCGAGATATTTAAAAGTTCCGAAGCCGCACCAACATAATAGAGATACAGAAACACCGTGGCCCCTTTCTTTGAGATAACTCTGCACTATTGCGACCTGCAAATGCCACTTCCAGCTTAGCTGTGCAGAAGAGGAACAACAAGAAGAAGAAATATCTCGGAATATGTCCGTCAGGCGCCTTCCCTTGAGATAAATCTGCAAATATCTCGGAAACGAAGCGAGCTATGGCAAAATGTTAAGAGACCTTTTTTGTAGAGAATTATGTTTCCTACAATTTATGTTCTATGATATTTTTTGATCAGAAGCGTAGTTTTCGAGATATATCGAGATATTTAAAAGCTCCGAAGCCGCACCAACATAATAGAGATACAGAAACATCGTGGCCCCTTTCTTTGGGATAACTCTGCACTATTGCGAGCTGGAAATGCCACTTCCAGTTTAGCTGTGCAGAAGAAGAACAACAAGAAGAAGAAATATCTCGAAATATGTCGGTCAGGATCCTTCCCTTGAGATAAATCTGCAAATATCTCGGAAACGAAGCGAGCTATTGCAAAACGTTAAGAGACCTTTCTTGTAGAGAATTAAGTTTCCTACTTTTTATCTTCTATGATATTTTTTGATCAGATGCGTAGTTCTCGAGATATATCAAGATATTTAAAAGTTCCGAAGCCGCACCAACATAATAGAGATACAGAAACACCGTGGCCCCTTTCTTTGAGATAACTCTGCACTATTGCGAGCTGCAAATGCCACTTCCAGCTTAGCTGTGCAGAAGAAGAACAACAAGAAGAAGAAATATCTGGAAATATGTCCGTCAGGCCCCTTCCCTTGAGATAAATCTGCAAATATCTCGGAAACGAAGCGAGCTACGGCAAAATGTTAAGAGACCTTTTTTGTAGAAAATTAGGATTCCTACTTTTTATGTTCTATGATATTTTTTGAACAGATGCGTAGTTCTCGAGATATATCAAGATATTTAAAAGTTCCGAAGCCGCACAAACATAATAGAGATACAGAAACACCGTGGCCCCTTTCTTTGAGATAACTCTGCACTATTGCGCGCTGCAAATGGCACTTCCAGCTTAGCTGTGCAGAAGAAGAACAACAAGAAGAAGAAATATCTCGAAATATGTCCGTCAGGCCCCTTCCCTTGAGATAAATCTGCAAATATCTCGGAAGCGAAGCGAGCTATGGCAAAATGTTAAGAGACCTTTTTTGTAGAGAATTAAGTTTCCTACTTTTTATGTTCTATGATATTTTTTGATCAGATGCGTAGTTCTCGAGATATATCGAGATATTTAAAAGTTCCGAAGCCGCACCAACATAATAGAGATACAGAAACACCGTGGCCCCTTTCTTTGAGATAACTCTGCACTACTGCGAGCTGCAAATGCCACTTCCAGCTTAGCTGTGCAGAAGAAGAACAACAAGAAGAAGAAATATCTCGAAATATGTCCGTCAGGCCCCTTCCCTTGGGATAAATCTGCAAATATCTCGGAAACGAAGCGAGCTATGGCAAAATGTTAAGAGACCTTTTTTGTAGAGAATTAAGTTTCCTACTTTTTATGTTCTATGATATTTTTTGATCAGATGCGTAGTTCTCGAGATATATCCAGATATTTAAAAGTTCCGAAGCGGCACCAACATAATAGAGATACAGAAACACCGTGGCCCCTTTCTTTGAGGTAACTCTGCACTATTGCGAGCTGCAAATGCCACTTCCAGCTTAGCTGCGCAGAAGAAGAACAACAAGAAGAAGAAATATCTCGAAATATGTCCCTCAGGCCCCTTCCCTTGAGATAAATCTGCAAATATCTCGGAAACCAAGCGAGCTATGGCAAAATGTTAAGAGACCTTATTTGTAGAGAATTAAGTTTCCTACTTTTTATGTTCTACGATATTTTTTGATCAGATGCGTAGTTCTCGAGATATATCAAGATATTTAAAAGTTCCGAAGCCGCACCAACATAATAGAGATACAGAAACACCGTGGCCCCTTTCTTTGAGATAACTCTGCACTATTGCGACCTGCAAATACCACTTCCAGCTTAGCTGTGCAGAAGAAGAACAACAAGAAGAAGAAATATCTCGAAATATGTCCCTCAGGCCCCTTCCCTTGAGATAAATCTGCAAATATCTCGGAAACCAAGCGAGCTATGGCAAAATGTTAAGAGACCTTATTTGTAGAGAATTAAGTTTCCTACTTTTTATGTTGTACGATATTTTTTGATCAGATGCGTAGTTCTCGAGATATATCAAGATATTTAAAAGTTCCGAAGCCGCACCAACATAATAGAGATACAGAAACACCGTGGCCCCTCTCTTTGAGATAACTCTGCACAATTGCGAGCTGCAAATGCCACTTCCAGCTTAGCTGTGCAGAAGAAGAACAACAAGAAGAAGAAATATCTCGAAATATGTCCGTCAGGCCCCTTCCCTTGAGATAAATCTGCAAATATCTCGGAAACGAAGCGAGCTATGGCAAAATGTTAAGAGACCTTTTTTGTAGAGAATTATGTTTCCTACAATTTATGTTCTATGATATTTTTTGATCAGAAGCGTAGTTTTCGAGATATATCGAGATATTTAAAAGTTCCGAAGCCGCACCAACATAATAGAGATACAGAAACATCGTGGCCCCTTTCTTTGGGATAACTCTGCACTATTGCGAGCTGGAAATGCCACTTCCAGTTTAGCTGTGCAGAAGAAGAACAACAAGAAGAAAAAATATCCCGAAATATGTCCGTCAGGACCCTTCCCTTGAGATAAATCTGCAAATATCTCGGAAACGAAGCGAGCTATTGCAAAACGTTAAGAGACCTTTTTTGTAGAGAATTAAGTTTCCTACTTTTTATGTTCTATGATATTTTTTGATCAGATGCGTAGTTCTCGAGATATATCAAGATATTTAAAAGTTCCGAAGCCGCACCAACATAATAGAGATACAGAAACACCGTGGCCCCTTTCTTTGAGATAACTCTGCACTATTGCGAGCTGCAAATGCCACTTCCAGCTTAGCTGTGCAGAAGAAGAACAACAAGAAGAAGAAATATCTGGAAATATTTCCGTCAGGCCCCTTCCCTTGAGATAAATCTGCAAATATCTCGGAAACGAAGCGAGCTACGGCTAAATGTTAAGAGACCTTTTTTGTAGAAAATTAGGATTCCTACTTTTTATGTTCTATGATATTTTTTGAACAGATGCGTAGTTCTCGAGATATATCAAGATATTTAAAAGTTCCGAAGCCGCACCAACATAATAGAGATACAGAAACACCGTGGCCCCTTTGTTTGAGATAACTCTGCACTATTGCGCGCTGCAAATGCCACTTCCAGCTTAGCTGTGCAGAAGAAGAACAACAAGAAGAAGAAATATCTCGAAATATGTCCCTCAGGCCCCTTCCCTTGAGATAAATCTGCAAATATCTCGGAAACCAAGCGAGCTATGGCAAAATGTTAAGAGACCTTATTTGTAGAGAATTAAGTTTCCTACTTTTTATGTTGTACGATATTTTTTGATCAGATGCGTAGTTCTCGAGATATATCAAGATATTTAAAAGTTCCGAAGCCGCACCAACATAATAGAGATACAGAAACACCGTGGCCCCTCTCTTTGAGATAACTCTGCACAATTGCGAGCTGCAAATGCCACTTCCAGCTTAGCTGTGCAGAAGAAGAACAACAAGAAGAAGAAATATCTCGAAATATGTCCGTCAGGCCCCTTCCCTTGAGATAAATCTGCAAATATCTCGGAAACGAAGCGAGCTATGGCAAAATGTTAAGAGACCTTTTTTGTAGAGAATTATGTTTCCTACAATTTATGTTGTATATTTTTTGATCAGAAGCGTAGTTTTCGAGATATATCGAGATATTTAAAAGTTCCGAAGCCGCACCAACATAATAGAGATACAGAAACATCGTGGCCCCTTTCTTTGGGATAACTCTGCACTATTGCGAGCTGGAAATGCCACTTCCAGTTTAGCTGTGCAGAAGAAGAACAACAAGAAGAAGAAATATCTCGAAATATGTCCGTCAGGACCCTTCCCTTGAGATAAATCTGCAAATATCTCGGAAACGAAGCGAGCTATTGCAAAACGTTGAGAGACCTTTTTTGTAGAGAATTAAGTTTCCTACTTTTTATGTTCTATGATATTTTTTGATCAGATGCGTAGTTCTCGAGATATATCAAGATATTTAAAAGTTCCGAAGCCGCACCAACATAATAGAGATACAGAAACACCGTGGCCCCTTTCTTTGAGATAACTCTGCACTATTGCGAGCTGCAAATGCCACTTCCAGCTTAGCTGTGCAGAAGAAGAACAACAAGAAGAAGAAATATCTGGAAATATTTCCGTCAGGCCCCTTCCCTTGAGATAAATCTGCAAATATCTCGGAAACGAAGCGAGCTACGGCAAAATGTTAAGAGACCTTTTTTGCAGAAAATTAGGATTCCTACTTTTTATGTTCTATGATATTTTTTGAACAGATGCGTAGTTCTCGAGATATATCAAGATATTTAAAAGTTCCGAAGCCGCACCAACATAATAGAGATACAGAAACACCGTGGCCCCTTTCCTTGAGATAACTCTGCACTATTGCGCGCTGCAAATGGCACTTCCAGCTTAGCTGTGCAGAAGAAGAACAACAAGAAGAAGAAATATCTCGAAATATGTCCGTCAGGCCCCTTACCGTGAGATAAATCTGCAAATATCTCGGAAACGAAGCGAGCTATGGCAAAATGTTAAGAGACCTTTTTTGTAGAGAATTAAGTTTCCTACTTTTTATGTTCTATGATATTTTTTGATCAGATGCGTAGTTCTCGAGATATATCAAGATATTTAAAAGTTCCGAAGCCGCACCAACATAATAGAGATACAGAAACACCGTGGCCCCTTTCTTTGAGATAACTCTGCACTACTGCGAGCTGCAAATGCCACTTCCAGCTTAGCTGTGCAGAAGAAGAACAACAAGAAGAAGAAATATCTCGAAATATGTCCGTCAGGCCCCTTCCCTTGGGATAAATCTGCAAATATCTCGGAAACGAAGCGAGCTATGGCAAAATGTTAAGAGACCTTTTTTGTAGAGAATTAAGTTTCCTACTTTTTATGTTCTATGATATTCTTTGATCAGATGCGTAGTTCTCGAGATATATCCAGATATTTAAAAGTTCCGAAGCGGCACCAACATAATAGAGATACAGAAACACCGTGGCCCCTTTCTTTGAGGTAACTCTGCACTATTGCGAGCTGCAAATGCCACTTCCAGCTTAGCTGTGCAGAAGAAGAACAACAAGATGAAGAAATATCTCGAAATATGTCCCTCAGGCCCCTTCCCTTGAGATAAATCTGCAAATATCTCGGAAACGAAGCGAGCTACGGCAAAATGTTAAGAGACCTTTTTTGTAGAAAATTAGGTTTCCTACTTTTTATGTTCTAGGATATTTTTTGATCAGATGCGTAGTTCTCGAGATATATCAAGATATTTAAAAGTTCCGAAGCCGCACCAACATAATAGAGATACAGAAACACCGTGGCCCCTTTCTTTGCGATAACTCTGCACGATTGCGAGCTGGAAATGCCACTTCCAGTTTAGCTGTGCAGAAGAAGAACAACAAGAAAAAGAAATATCTCGAAATATGTCCGTCAGGCCGCTTCCCTTGAGATAAATCTGCAAATATCTCGGAAACGAAGCGAGCTATGGCAAAATGTTAAGAGACCTTTTTTGTAGAGAATTACGTTTCCTACTTTTTATGTTCTATGATATTTTTCGATCAGAGGCGTAGTTCTCGAGATATATCAAGATATTTAAAAGTTCCGAAGCCGCACCAACATAATAGAGATACAGAAACACCGTGGCCCCTTTCTTTGAGATAACTCTGCACGATTGCGAGCTGGAAATGCCACTTCCAGTTTAGCTGTGCAGAAGAAGAACAACAAGAAGAAGAAATATCTCGAAATATGTCCGTCAGGCCAGTTCCTTTGAGCTGAATCTGCAAATATCTCGGAAAGGAAGCGAGCTATGGCAAAATGTTAAGAGACGTTTTTTGTAGAGAATTATGTTTCCTACAATTTATGTTCTATGATATTTTTTGATCAGAAGCGTAGTTTTCGAGATATATCGAGATATTTAAAAGTTCCGAAGCCGCACCAACATAATAGGGATACAGAAACACCGTGGCCCCTTTCTTTGAGATAACTCTGCACTAGTGCGAGCCGCAAATGCCACTTCCAGCTTAGCTGTGCAGAAGAAGAACAACAAGAAGAAGAAATATCTCGAAATATGTCCGTCAGGCGCCTTCCCTTGAGATAAATCTGCAAATATCTCGGAAACGAAGCGAGCTATGGCAAAATGTTAAGAGACCTTTTTTGTAGAAAATTAGGTTTCCTACTTTTTATGTTCTATGATATTTTTTGATCAGATGCGTAGTTCTCGAGATATATCAAGATATTTAAAAGTTCCGAAGCCGCACCAACATAATAGAGATACAGAAACACCGTGGCCCCTTTCTTTGAGATAACTCTGCACTATTGCGAGCTGTAAATGCCACTTCCAGCTTAGCTGTGCAGAAGAAGAACAACAAGAAGAAGAAATATCTCGAAATATGTCCGTCAGGCCCCTTCGCTTGAGATATATCTGCAAATATCTCGGAAACGAAGCGAGCTATGGCAAAATGTTAAGAGACCTTTTTTGTAGAGAATTCTGTTTCCTACAATTTATGTCCTATGATATGTTTTGATCAGAAGCGTAGTTTTCGAGATATATCGAGATATTTAAAAGTTCCGAAGCCGCACCAACATAATAGAGATACAGAAACACCGTGGCCCCTTTCTTTGGGATAACTCTGCACTATTGCGAGCTGCAAATGCCACTTCCAGCTTAGCTGTGCAGAAGAAGAACAACAAGAAGAAGAAATATCTCGAAATATGTCCGTCAGGCCAGTTCCTTTGAGCTGAATCTGCAAATATCTCGGAAACGAAGCGAGCTATGGCAAAATGTTAAGAGACGTTTTTTGTAGAGAATTATGTTTGCTACAATTTATGTTCTATGATATTTTTTGATCAGAAGCGTAGTTTTCGAGATATATCGAGATATTTAAAAGTTCCGAAGCCGCACCAACATAATAGGGATACAGAAACACCGTGGCCCCTTTCTTTGAGATAACTCTGCACTAGTGCGAGCCGCAAATGCCACTTCCAGCTTAGCTGTGCAGAAGAAGAACAACAAGAAGAAGAAATATCTCGAAATATGTCCGTCAGGCGCCTTCCCTTGAGATAAATCTGCAAATATCTCGAAAACGAAGCGAGCTATGGCAAAATGTTAAGAGACCTTTTTTGTAGAAAATTAGGTTTCCTACTTTTTATGTTCTATGATATTTTTTGATCAGATGCGTAGTTCTCGAGATATATCAAGATATTTAAAAGTTCCGAAGCCGCACCAACATAATAGAGATACAGAAACACCGTGGCCCCTTTCTGTGAGATAACTCTGCACTATTGCGAGCTGTAAATGCCACTTCCAGCTTAGCTGTGCAGAAGAAGAACAACAAGAAGAAGAAATATCTCGAAATATGTCCGTCAGGCCCCTTCCCTTGAGATATATCTGCAAATATCTCGGAAACGAAGCGAGCTATGGCAAAATGTTAAGAGACCTTTTTTGTAGAGAATTAAGTTTCCTACATTTTATGTTCTATGATATTTTTTGATCAGATGCGTAGTTCTCGAGATATATTAAGATATTTAAAAGTTCCGAAGCCGCACCAACATAATAGAGATACAGAAACACCGTGGCCCCTTTCTTTGAGATGACTCTGCACTATTGCGAGCTGCAAATGCCACTTCCAGCTTAGCTGTGCAGAAGAAGAACAACAAGAAGAAGAAGTATCTCGAAATATGTCCGTCAGGCCCCTTCCCTTGAGATAAATCTGCAAATATCTCGGAAACGAAGCGAGCTATGGCAAAATGTTAAGAGACCTTTTTTGTAGAGAATTACGTTTCCTACCTTTTATGTTCTATGATATTTTTCGATCAGAGGCGTAGTTCTCGAGATATATCAAGATATTTAAAAGTTCCGAAGCCGCACCAACATAATAGAGATACAGAAACACCGTGGCCCCTTTCTTTGAGATAACTCTGCACGATTGCGAGCTGGAAATGCCACTTCCAGTTTAGCTGTGCAGAAGAAGAACAACAAGAAGAAGAAATATCTCGAAATATGTCCGTCAGGCCAGTTCCTTTGAGCTGAATCTGCAAATATCTCGGAAACGAAGCGAGCTATGGCAAAATGTTAAGAGACGTTTTTTGTAGAGAATTATGTTTCCTACAATTTATGTTCTATGATATTTTTTGATCAGATGCGTAGTTCTCGAGATATATCAAGATATTTAAAAGTTCCGAAGCCGCACCAACATAATAGAGATACAGAAACACCGTGGCCCCTTTCTTTGAGATAACTCTGCACTATTGCGAGCTGTAAATGCCACTTCCAGCTTAGCTGTGCAGAAGAAGAACAACAAGAAGAAGAAATATCTCGAAATATGTCCGTCAGGCCCCTGCCCTTGAGATATATCTGCAAATATCTCGGAAACGAAGCGAGCTATGGCAAAATGTTAAGAGACCTTTTTTGTAGAGAATTATGTTTCCTACAATTTATGTTCTATGATATTTTTTGATCAGAAGCGTAGTTTTCGAGATATATCGAGATATTTAAAGGTTCCGAAGCCGCACCAACATAATAGAGATACAGAAACACCGTGGCCCCTTTCTTTGAGATAACTCTGCACTATTGCGAGCTGCAAATGCCACTTCCAGCTTAGCTGTGCAGAAGAAGAACAACAAGAAGAAGAAGTATCTCGAAATATGTCCGTCAGGCCCCTTCCCTTGAGATAAATCTGCAAATATCTCGGAAACGAAGAGATCTATGGCAAAATGTTAAGAGACCTTTTTTGTAGAGAATTAAGTTTCCTACTTTTTATGTTCTATGATATTTTTTGATCAGATGCGTAGTTCTCGAGATATATCAAGATATTTAAAAGTTCCGAAGCCGCACCAACATAATAGAGATACAGAAACACCGTGGCCCCTTTCTTTGAGATAACTCTGCACTATTGCGAGCTGTAAATGCCACTTCCAGCTTAGCTGTGCAGAAGAAGAACAACAAGAAGAAGAAATATCTCGAAATATGTCCGTCAGGCCCCTGCCCTTGAGATATATCTGCAAATATCTCGGAAACGAAGCGAGCTATGGCAAAATGTTAAGAGACCTTTTTTGTAGAGAATTATGTTTCCTACAATTTATGTTCTATGATATTTTTTGATCAGAAGCGTAGTTTTCGAGATATATCGAGATATTTAAAGGTTCCGAAGCCGCACCAACATAATAGAGATACAGAAACACCGTGGCCCCTTTCTTTGAGATAACTCTGCACTATTGCGAGCTGTAAATGCCACTTCCAGCTTAGCTGTGCAGAAGAAGAACAACAAGAAGAAGAAATATCTCGAAATATGTCCGTCAGGCCCCTGCCCTTGAGATATATCTGCAAATATCTCGGAAACGAAGCGAGCTATGGCAAAATGTTGAGAGACCTTTTTTGTAGAGAATTATGTTTCCTACAATTTATGTTCTATGATATTTTTTGATCAGAAGCGTAGTTTTCGAGATATATCGAGATATTTAAAGGTTCCGAAGCCGCACCAACATAATAGAGATACAGAAACACCGTGGCCCCTTTCTTTGAGATAACTCTGCACTAGTGCGAGCCGCAAATGCCACTTACAGCTTAGCTGTGCAGAAGAAGAACAACGAGAAGAAGAAATATCTCGAAATATGTCCGTCAGGCCCCTTCCCTTGAGATAAATCTGCAAATATCTCGGAAACGAAGCGAGCTATGGCAAAATGTTAAGAGACCTTTTTTGTAGAGAATTATGTTTCCTACAATTTATGTTCTATGATATTTTTTGATCAGAAGCGTAGTTCTCGAGATATATCGAGATACTTAAAAGTTCCGAAGCCGCACCAACATAATAGAGATACAGAAACACCGTGGCCCCTTTCTTTGAGATATCTCTGCACTATTGCGAGCTGCAAATGCCACTTCCAGCTTAGCTGTGCAGAAGAAGAACAACAAGAGGAAGAAATATCTGGAAATATGTCCGTCAGGCCCCTTCCCTTGAGATAAATCTGCAACTATCTCGGAAACCAAGCGAGCTACGGCAAAATGTTAAGCGACCTTTTTTGTAGAAAATTAGGTTTCCTACTTTTTATGTTCTATGATATTTTTTGATCAGATGCGTAGTTCTCGAGATATATCAAGATATTTAAAAGTTCCGAAGCCGCACCAACATAATAGAGATACAGAAACACCGTGGCCCCTTTCTTTGAGATAACTCTGCACTATTGCGAGCTGCAAATGCCACTTCCAGCTTAGCTGTGCAGAAGGAGAACAACAAGAAGAAGAAATATCTGGAAATATGTCCGTCAGGCCCCTTCCCTTGAGATAAATCTGCAACTATCTCGGAAACCAAGCGAGCTATGGCAAAATGTTAAGAGACCTTATTTGTAGAGAATGAAGTTTCCTACTTTTTATGTTCTACGATATTTTTTGATCAGATGCGTAGTTCTCGAGATATATCAAGATATTTAAAAGTTCCGAAGCCGCACCAACATAATAGAGATACAGAAACACCGTGGCCCCTTTCTTTGAGATAACTCTGCACTACTGCGAGCTGCAAATGCCACTTCCAGCTTAGCTGTGCAGAAGAAGAACAACAAGGAGAAGAAATATCTCGAAATATGTCCGTCAGGCCCCTTCCCTTGAGATAAATCTGCAAATATCTCGGAAACGAAGCGAGCTATGGCAAAATGTTAAGAGACCTTTTTTGTAGAGAATTAAGTTTCCTACTTTTTATGTTGTATGATATTTTTTGATCAGATGCATAGTTCTCGAGATATATCCAGATATTTAAAAGTTCCGAAGCGGCACCAACATAATAGAGATACAGAAACACCGTGGCCCCTTTCTTTGAGGTAACTCTGCACTATTGCGAGCTGCAAATGCCACTTCCAGCTTAGCTGTGCAGAAGAAGAACAACAAGAAGAAGAAATATCTCGAAATATGTCCCTCAGGCCCCTTCCCTTGAGATAAATCTGCAAATATCTCGGGAACCAAGCGAGCTATGGCAAAATGTTAAGAGACCTTATTTGTAGAGAATTAAGTTTCCTACTTTTTATGTTCTACGATATTTTTTGATCAGATGCGTAGTTCTCGAGATATATCCAGATATTTAAAAGTTCCGAAGCCGCACCAACATAATAGAGATACAGAAACACCGTGGCCCCTTTCTTTGAGATAACTCTGCACTATTGCGAGCTGCAAATGCCACTTCCAGCTTAGCTGTGCAGAAGAAGAATAACAAGAAGAAGAAATATCTCGAAATATGTCCGTCAGGCCCCTTCCCTTGAGATAAATCTGCAAATATCTCGGAAACGAAGCGAGCTATGGCAAAATGTTAAGAGACCTTTTTTGTAGAGAATTAGGTTTCCTACTTTTTATGTTCTATGATATTTTTTGATCAGATGCGTAGTTCTCGAGATATATCAAGATATTTAAAAGCTCCGAAGCTGCACCAACATAATAGAGGTACAGAAACACCGTGGCCCCTTTCTTTGAGATAACTCTGCACTATTGCGAGCTGCAAATGCCATTTCCAGCTTAGCTGTGCAGAAGAAAAACAACAAGAATAAGAAATATTTCGAAATATGTCCGTCAGGCCCCTTCCCTTGAGATAAATCTGCAAATATCTCGGAAACGAAGCGAGCTATGGCAAAATGTTAGGAGACCTTTTTTGTAGAGAATTATGTTTCCTACAATTTATGTTCTATGATATTTTTTGATCAGAAGCGTAGTTTTCGAGATATATCGAGATATTTAAAAGTTCCGAAGCCGCACCAACATAATAGAGATACGGAAACACCGTGGCCCCTTTCTTTGGGATAACTCTGCACTATTGCGAGCTGGAAATGCCACTTCCAGTTTAGCTGTGCAGAAGAAGAACAACAAGAAGAAGAAATATCTCGAAATATGTCCGTCAGGACCCTTCCCTTGAGATAAATCTGCAAATATCTCGGAAACGAAGCGAGCTATTGCAAAACGTTAAGAGACCTTTTTTGTAGAGAATTAAGTTTCCTACTTTTTATGTTCTATGATATTTTTTGATCAGATACGTAGTTCTCGAGATATATCAAGATATTTAAAAGCTCCGAAGCTGCACCAACATAATAGAGGTACAGAAACACCGTGGCCCCTTTCTTTGAGATAACTCTGCACTATTGCGAGCTGCAAATGCCACTTCCAGCTTAGCTGTGCAGAAGAAGAACAACAAGAATAAGAAATATTTCGAAATATGTCCGTCAGGCCCCTTCCCTTGAGATAAATCTGCAAATATCTCGGAAACGAAGCGAGCTACGGCAAAATGTTAAGCGACCTTTTTTGTAGAAAATTAGGTTTCCTACTTTTTATGTTCTATGATATTTTTTGATCAGATGCGTAGTTCTCGAGATATAGCAAGATATTTAAAAGTTCCGAAGCCGCACCAACATAATAGAGATACAGAAACACCGTGGCCCCTTTCTTTGAGATAACTCTGCACTACTGCGAGCTGCAAATGCCACTTCCAGCTTAGCTGTGCAGAAGAAGAACAACAAGAAGAAGAAATATCTCGAAATATGTCCGTCAGGCCCCTTCCCTTGAGATAAATCTGCAAATATCTCGGAAACGATGCCAGCTATGGCAAAATGTTAAGAGACCTTTTTTGTAGAGAATTATGTTTCCTACAATTTACGTTCTCTGATATTTTTTGATCAGAAGCGTAGTTTTCGAGATATATCGAGATATTTAAAAGTTCCGAAGCCGCACCAACATAATAGAGATACAGAAACTCCGTGGCCCCTTTCTTTGAGATAACTCTGCACTATTGCGACCTGCAAATGCCACTTCCAGCTTAGCTGTGCAGAAGAGGAACAACAAGAAGAAGAAATATCTCGGAATATGTCGTCAGGCCCCTTCCCTTGAGCTAAATCTGCAAATATCTCGGAAACGATGCCAGCTATGGGAAAATGTTAAGAGACCTTTTTTGTAGAGAATTAAGTTTCCTACTTTTTATGTTCTATGATATTTTTTGATCAGATGCGTAGTTTTCGAGATATATCGAGATATTTAAAAGTTCCGAAGCCGCACCAACATAATAGAGATACAGAAACATCGTGGCCCCTTTCTTTGGGATAACTCTGCACTATTGCGAGTTGGAAATGCCACTTCCAGTTTAGCTGTGTAGAAGAAGAACAACAAGAAGAAGAAATATCTCGAAATATGTCCCTCAGGCCCCTTCCCTTGAGATAAATCTGCAAATATCTCGGAAACCAAGCGAGCTATGGCAAAATGTTAAGAGACCTTATTTGTAGAGAATTAAGTTTCCTACTTTTTATGTTCTACGATATTTTTTGATCAGATGCGTAGTTCTCGAGATATATCAAGATATTTAAAAGTTCCGAAGCCGCACCAACATAATAGAGATACAGAAACACCGTGGCCCCTTTCTTTGAGATAACTCTGCACTATTGCGAGCTGCAAATCCCACTTCCAGCTTAGCTGTGCTGAAGAAGAACAACAAGAAGAAGAAATATCTCGAAATATGTCCGTCAGGCCCCTTCCCTTGGGATAAATCTGCAAATATCTCGGAAACGAAGCGAGCTATGGCAAAATGTTAAGAGACCTTTTTTGTAGAGAATTAAGCTTCCTACTTTTTATGTTCTATGATATTTTTTGATCAGATGCGTAGTTCTCGAGATATATCCAGATATTTAAAAGTTCCGAAGCGGCACCAACATAATAGAGATACAGAAACACCGTGGCCCCTTTCTTTGAGGTAACTCTGCACTATTGCGAGCTGCAAATGCCACTTCCAGCTTAGCTGTGCAGAAGAAGAACAACAAGAAGAAGAAATATCTCGAAATATGTCCGTCAGGCCCCTTCCCTTGAGATAAATCTGCAAATATCTCGGAAACGAAGCGAGCTATGGCAAAATCTTAAGAGACCTTTTTTGTAGAGCATTATGTTTCCTACAATTTACGTTCTCTGATATTTTTTGATCAGAAGCGTAGTTTTCGAGATATATCGAGATATTTAAAAGTTCCGAAGCCGCACCAACATAATAGAGATACAGAAACACCGTGGCCCCTTTCTTTGAGATAACTCTGCACTATTGCGACCTGCAAATGCCACTTCCAGCTTAGCTGTGCAGAAGAGGAACAACAAGAAGAAGAAATATCTCAGAATATGTCCGTCAGGCCCCTTCCCTTGAGATAAATCTGCAAATATCTCGGAAACGAAGCGAGCTATGGCAAAATCTTAAGAGACCTTTTTTGTAGAGAATTATGTTTCCTACAATTTATGTTCTATGATATTTTTTGATCAGAAGCGTAGTTTTCGAGATATATCGAGATATTTAAAAGCTCCGAAGCCGCACCAACATAATAGAGATACAGAAACATCGTGGCCCCTTTCTTTGGGATAACTCTGCACTATTGCGAGCTGGAAATGCCACTTCCAGTTTAGCTGTGCAGAAGAAGAACAACAAGAAGAAGAAATATCTCGAAATATGTCGGTCAGGATCCTTCCCTTGAGATAAATCTGCAAATATCTCGGAAACGAAGCGAGCTATTGCAAAACGTTAAGAGACCTTTCTTGTAGAGAATTAAGTTTCCTACTTTTTATCTTCTATGATATTTTTTGATCAGATGCGTAGTTCTCGAGATATATCAAGATATTTAAAAGTTCCGAAGCCGCACCAACATAATAGAGATACAGAAACACCGTGGCCCCTTTCTTTGAGATAACTCTGCACTATTGCGAGCTGCAAATGCCACTTCCAGCTTAGCTGTGCAGAAGAAGAACAACAAGAAGAAGAAATATCTGGAAATATGTCCGTCAGGCCCCTTCCCTTGAGATAAATCTGCAAATATCTCGGAAACCAAGCGAGCTATGGCAAAATGTTGAGAGACCTTATTTGTAGAGAATTAAGTTTCCTACTTTTTATGTTCTACGATATTTTTTGATCAGATGCGTAGTTCTCGAGATATCTCAAGATATTTAAAAGTTCCGAAGCCGCACCAACATAATAGAGATACAGAAACACCGTGGCCCCTCTCTTTGAGATAACTCTGCACAATTGCGAGCTGCAAATGCCACTTCCAGCTTAGCTGTGCAGAAGAAGAACAACAAGAAGAAGAAATATCTCGAAATATGTCCGTCAGGCCCCTTCCCTTGAGATAAATCTGCAAATATCTCGGAAACGAAGCGAGCTATGGCAAAATGTTAAGAGACCTTTTGTGTAGAGAATTATGTTTCCTACAATTTATGTTCTATGATATTTTTTGATCAGAAGCGTAGTTTTCGAGATATATCGAGATATTTAAAAGTTCCGAAGCCGCACCAACATAATAGAGATACAGAAACACCGTGGCCCCTTTCTTTGAGATAACTCTGCACTATTGCGAGCTGCAAATCCCACTTCCAGCTTAGCTGTGCTGAAGAAGAACAACAAGAAGAAGAAATATCTCGAAATATGTCCGTCAGGCCCCTTCCCTTGAGATAAATCTGCAAATATCTCGGAAACGAAGCGAGCTATGGCAAAATCTTAAGAGACCTTTTTTGTAGAGCATTATGTTTCCTACAATTTACGTTCTCTGATATTTTTTGATCAGAAGCGTAGTTTTCGAGATATATCGAGATATTTAAAAGTTCCGAAGCCGCACCAACATAATAGAGATACAGAAACACCGTGGCCCCTTTCTTTGAGATAACTCTGCACTATTGCGACCTGCAAATGCCACTTCCAGCTTAGCTGTGCAGAAGAGGAACAACAAGAAGAAGAAATATCTCGGAATATGTCCGTCAGGCCCCTTCCCTTGAGATAAATCTGCAAATATCTCGGAAACGAAGCGAGCTATGGCAAAATGTTAAGAGACCTTTTTTGTAGAGAATTATGTTTCCTACAATTTATGTTCTATGATATTTTTTGATCAGAAGCGTAGTTTTCGAGATATATCGAGATATTTAAAAGCTCCGAAGCCGCACCAACATAATAGAGATACAGAAACATCGTGGCCCCTTTCTTTGGGATAACTCTGCACTATTGCGAGCTGGAAATGCCACTTCCAGTTTAGCTGTGCAGAAGAAGAACAACAAGAAGAAGAAATATCTCGAAATATGTCGGTCAGGATCCTTCCCTTGAGATAAATCTGCAAATATCTCGGAAACAAAGCGAGCTATTGCAAAACGTTAAGAGACCTTTCTTGTAGAGAATTAAGTTTCCTACTTTTTATCTTCTATGATATTTTTTGATCAGATGCGTAGTTCTCGAGATATATCAAGATATTTAAAAGTTCCGAAGCCGCACCAACATAATAGAGATACAGAAACACCGTGGCCCCTTTCTTTGAGATAACTCTGCACTATTGCGAGCTGCAAATGCCACTTCCAGCTTAGCTGTGCAGAAGAAGAACAACAAGAAGAAGAAATATCTGGAAATATGTCCGTCAGGCCCCTTCCCTTGAGATAAATCTGCAAATATCTCGGAAACGAAGCGAGCTACGGCAAAATGTTAAGAGACCTTTTTTGTAGAAAATTAGGATTCCTACTTTTTATGTTCTATGATATTTTTTGAACAGATGCGTAGTTCTCGAGATATATCAAGATATTTAAAAGTTCCGAAGCCGCACCAACATAATAGAGATACAGAAACACCGTGGCCCCCTTCTTTGAGATAACTCTGCACTATTGCGCGCTGCAAATGGCACTTCCAGCTTAGCTGTGCAGAAGAAGAACAACAAGAAGAAGAAATATCTCGAAATATGTCCGTCAGGCCCCTTCCCTTGAGATAAATCTGCAAATATCTCGGAAGCGAAGCGAGCTATGGCAAAATGTTAAGAGACCTTTTTTGTAGAGAATTAAGTTTCCTACTTTTTATGTTCTATGATATTTTTTGATCAGATGCGTAGTTCTCGAGATATATCGAGATATTTAAAAGTTCCGAAGCCGCACCAACATAATAGAGATACAGAAACACCGTGGCCCCTTTCTTTGAGATAACTCTGCACTACTGCGAGCTGCAAATGCCACTTCCAGCTTAGCTGTGCAGAAGAAGAACAACAAGAAGAAGAAATATCTCGAAATATGTCCGTCAGGCCCCTTCCCTTGAGATAAATCTGCAAATATCTCGGAAACGAAGCGAGCTATGGCAAAATGTTAAGAGACCTTTTTTGTAGAGAATTATGTTTCCTACAATTTATGTTCTATGATATTTTTTGATCAGAAGCGTAGTTTTCGAGATATATCGAGATATTTAAAAGTTCCGAAGCCGCACCAACATAATAGAGATACAGAAACACCGTGGCCCCTTTCTTTGAGATAACTCTGCACTATTGCGAGCTGCAAATCCCACTTCCAGCTTAGCTGTGCTGAAGAAGAACAACAAGAAGAAGAAATATCTCGAAATATGTCCGTCAGGCCCCTTCCCTTGAGATAAATCTGCAAATATCTCGGAAACGAAGCGAGCTATGGCAAAATCTTAAGAGACCTTTTTTGTAGAGCATTATGTTTCCTACAATTTACGGTCTCTGATATTTTTTGATCAGAAGCGTAGTTTTCGAGATATATCGAGATATTTAAAAGTTCCGAAGCCGCACCAACATAATAGAGATACAGAAACACCGTGGCCCCTTTCTTTGAGATAACTCTGCACTATTGCGACCTGCAAATGCCACTTCCAGCTTAGCTGTGCAGAAGAGGAACAACAAGAAGAAGAAATATCTCGGAATATGTCCGTCAGGCCCCTTCCCTTGAGATAAATCTGCAAATATCTCGGAAACGAAGCGAGCTATGGCAAAATGTTAAGAGACCTTTTTTGTAGAGAATTATGTTTCCTACAATTTATGTTCTATGATATTTTTTGATCAGAAGCGTAGTTTTCGAGATATATCGGGATATTTAAAAGCTCCGAAGCCGCACCAACATAATAGAGATACAGAAACATCGTGGCCCCTTTCTTTGGGATAACTCTGCACTATTGCGAGCTGGAAATGCCACTTCCAGTTTAGCTGTGCAGAAGAAGAACAACAAGAAGAAGAAATATCTCGAAATATGTCGGTCAGGATCCTTCCCTTGAGATAAATCTGCAAATATCTCGGAAACAAAGCGAGCTATTGCAAAACGTTAAGAGACCTTTCTTGTAGAGAATTAAGTTTCCTACTTTTTATCTTCTATGATATTTTTTGATCAGATGCGTAGTTCTCGAGATATATCAAGATATTTAAAAGTTCCGAAGCCGCACCAACATAATAGAGATACAGAAACACCGTGGCCCCTTTCTTTGAGATAACTCTGCACTATTGCGAGCTGCAAATGCCACTTCCAGCTTAGCTGTGCAGAAGAAGAACAACAAGAAGAAGAAATATCTGGAAATATGTCCGTCAGGCCCCTTCCCTTGAGATAAATCTGCAAATATCTCGGAAACGAAGCGAGCTACGGCAAAATGTTAAGAGACCTTTTTTGTAGAAAATTAGGATTCCTACTTTTTATGTTCTATGATATTTTTTGAACAGATGCGTAGTTCTCGAGATATATCAAGATATTTAAAAGTTCCGAAGCCGCACCAACATAATAGAGATACAGAAACACCGTGGCCCCTTTCTTTGAGATAACTCTGCACTATTGCGCGCTGCAAATGGCACTTCCAGCTTAGCTGTGCAGAAGAAGAACAACAAGATGAAGAAATATCTCGAAATATGTCCGTCAGGCCCCTTCCCTTGAGATAAATCTGCAAATATCTCGGAAGCGAAGCGAGCTATGGCAAAATGTTAAGAGACCTTTTTTGTAGAGAATTAAGTTTCCTACTTTTTATGTTCTATGATATTTTTTGATCAGATGCGTAGTTCTCGAGATATATCGAGATATTTAAAAGTTCCGAAGCCGCACCAACATAATAGAGATACAGAAACACCGTGGCCCCTTTCTTTGAGATAACTCTGCACTACTGCGAGCTGCAAATGCCACTTCCAGCTTAGCTGTGCAGAAGAAGAACAACAAGAAGAAGAAATATCTCGAAATATGTCCGTCAGGCCCCTTCCCTTGGGATAAATCTGCAAATATCTCGGAAACGAAGCGAGCTATGGCAAAATGTTAAGAGACCTTTTTTGTAGAGAATTAAGTTTCCTACTTTTTATGTTCTATGATATTTTTTGATCAGATGCGTAGTTCTCGAGATATATCCAGATATTTAAAAGTTCCGAAGCCGCACCAACATAATAGAGATACAGAAACACCGTGGCCCCTCTCTTTGAGATAACTCTGCACAATTGCGAGCTGCAAATGCCACTTCCAGCTTAGCTGTGCAGAAGAAGAACAACAAGAAGAAGAAATATCTCGAAATATGTCCGTCAGGCCCCTTCCCTTGAGATAAATCTGCAAATATCTCGGAAACGAAGCGAGCTATGGCAAAATGTTAAGAGACCTTTTTTGTAGAGAATTATGTTTCCTACAATTTATGCTCTATGATATTTTTTGATCAGAAGCGTAGTTTTCGAGATATATCGAGATATTTAAAAGTTCCGAAGCCGCACCAACATAATAGAGATACAGAAACATCGTGGCCCCTTTCTTTGGGATAACTCTGCACTATTGCGAGCTGGAAATGCCACTTCCAGTTTAGCTGTGCAGAAGAAGAACAACAAGAAGAAAAAATATCCCGAAATATGTCCGTCAGGACCCTTCCCTTGAGATAAATCTGCAAATATCTCGGAAACGAAGCGAGCTATTGCAAAACGTTAAGAGACCTTTTTTGTAGAGAATTAAGTTTCCTACTTTTTATGTTCTATGATATTTTTTGATCAGATGCGTAGTTCTCGAGATATATCAAGATATTTAAAAGTTCCGAAGCCGCACCAACATAATAGAGATACAGAAACACCGTGGCCCCTTTCTTTGAGATAACTCTGCACTATTGCGAGCTGCAAATGCCACTTCCAGCTTAGCTGTGCAGAAGAAGAACAACAAGAAGAAGAAATATCTGGAAATATTTCCGTCAGGCCCCTTCCCTTGAGATAAATCTGCAAATATCTCGGAAACGAAGCGAGCTACGGCTAAATGTTAAGAGACCTTTTTTGTAGAAAATTAGGATTCCTACTTTTTATGTTCTATGATATTTTTTGAACAGATGCGTAGTTCTCGAGATATATCAAGATATTTAAAAGTTCCGAAGCCGCACCAACATAATAGAGATACAGAAACACCGTGGCCCCTTTGTTTGAGATAACTCTGCACTATTGCGCGCTGCAAATGCCACTTCCAGCTTAGCTGTGCAGAAGAAGAACAACAAGAAGAAGAAATATCTCGAAATATGTCCCTCAGGCCCCTTCCCTTGAGATAAATCTGCAAATATCTCGGAAACCAAGCGAGCTATGGCAAAATGTTAAGAGACCTTATTTGTAGAGAATTAAGTTTCCTACTTTTTATGTTGTACGATATTTTTTGATCAGAAGCGTAGTTTTCGAGATATATCGAGATATTTAAAAGTTCCGAAGCCGCACCAACATAATAGAGATACAGAAACATCGTGGCCCCTTTCTTTGGGATAACTCTGCACTATTGCGAGCTGGAAATGCCACTTCCAGTTTAGCTGTGCAGAAGAAGAACAACAAGAAGAAGAAATATCTCGAAATATGTCCGTCAGGACCCTTCCCTTGAGATAAATCTGCAAATATCTCGGAAACGAAGCGAGCTATTGCAAAACGTTGAGAGACCTTTTTTGTAGAGAATTAAGTTTCCTACTTTTTATGTTCTATGATATTTTTTGATCAGATGCGTAGTTCTCGAGATATATCAAGATATTTAAAAGTTCCGAAGCCGCACCAACATAATAGAGATACAGAAACACCGTGGCCCCTTTCTTTGAGATAACTCTGCACTATTGCGAGCTGCAAATGCCACTTCCAGCTTAGCTGTGCAGAAGAAGAACAACAAGAAGAAGAAATATCTGGAAATATTTCCGTCAGGCCCCTTCCCTTGAGATAAATCTGCAAATATCTCGGAAACGAAGCGAGCTACGGCAAAATGTTAAGAGACCTTTTTTGCAGAAAATTAGGATTCCTACTTTTTATGTTCTATGATATTTTTTGAACAGATGCGTAGTTCTCGAGATATATCAAGATATTTAAAAGTTCCGAAGCCGCACCAACATAATAGAGATACAGAAACACCGTGGCCCCTTTCCTTGAGATAACTCTGCACTATTGCGCGCTGCAAATGGCACTTCCAGCTTAGCTGTGCAGAAGAAGAACAACAAGAAGAAGAAATATCTCGAAATATGTCCGTCAGGCCCCTTCCCTTGAGATAAATCTGCAAATATCTCGGAAACGAAGCGAGCTATGGCAAAATGTTAAGAGACCTTTTTTGTAGAGAATTAAGTTTCCTACTTTTTATGTTCTATGATATTTTTTGATCAGATGCGTAGTTCTCGAGATATATCAAGATATTTAAAAGTTCCGAAGCCGCACCAACATAATAGAGATACAGAAACACCGTGGCCCCTTTCTTTGAGATAACTCTGCACTACTGCGAGCTGCAAATGCCACTTCCAGCTTAGCTGTGCAGAAGAAGAACAACAAGAAGAAGAAATATCTCGAAATATGTCCGTCAGGCCCCTTCCCTTGGGATAAATCTGCAAATATCTCGGAAACGAAGCGAGCTATGGCAAAATGTTAAGAGACCTTTTTTGTAGAGAATTAAGTTTCCTACTTTTTATGTTCTATGATATTCTTTGATCAGATGCGTAGTTCTCGAGATATATCCAGATATTTAAAAGTTCCGAAGCGGCACCAACATAATAGAGATACAGAAACACCGTGGCCCCTTTCTTTGAGGTAACTCTGCACTATTGCGAGCTGCAAATGCCACTTCCAGCTTAGCTGTGCAGAAGAAGAACAACAAGATGAAGAAATATCTCGAAATATGTCCCTCAGGCCCCTTCCCTTGAGATAAATCTGCAAATATCTCGGAAACGAAGCGAGCTACGGCAAAATGTTAAGAGACCTTTTTTGTAGAAAATTAGGTTTCCTACTTTTTATGTTCTAGGATATTTTTTGATCAGATGCGTAGTTCTCGAGATATATCAAGATATTTAAAAGTTCCGAAGCCGCACCAACATAATAGAGATACAGAAACACCGTGGCCCCTTTCTTTGCGATAACTCTGCACTATTGCGAGCTGCAAATGCCACTTCCAGCTTAGCTGTGCAGATGAAGAACAACAAGAAGAAGAAATATCTCGAAATATGTCCGTCAGGCCCCTTCCCTTGAGATAAATCTGCAAATACCTCGGAAACCAAGTGAGCTATGGCAAAATGTTAAGAGACCTTTTTTGTAGAGAATTAAGTTTCCTACTTTTTATGTTCTATGATATTTTTCGATCAGAGGCGTAGTTCTCGAGATATATCAAGATATTTAAAAGTTCCGAAGCCGCACCAACATAATAGAGATACAGAAACACCGTGGCCCCTTTCTTTGAGATAACTCTGCACGATTGCGAGCTGGAAATGCCACTTCCAGTTTAGCTGTGCAGAAGAAGAACAACAAGAAGAAGAAATATCTCGAAATATGTCCATCAGGACCCTTCCCTTGAGATAAATCTGCAAATATCTCGGAAACGAAGCGAGCTATGCCAAAATGTTAAGAGACCTTATTTGTAGACAATTAAGTTTCCTACTTTTTATGTTCTATGATATTTTTTGATCAGATGCGTAGTTCTCGAGATATATCAAGATATTTAAAAGTTCCGAAGCTGCACCAACATAATAGAGGTGCAGAAACACCGTGGCCTCTTTCTTTGAGATAACTCTGCACTATTGCGAGCTGCAAATGCCACTTCCAGCTTATCTGTGCAGAAGAAGAACAACAAGATGAAGAAATATCTCGAAATATGTCCCTCAGGCCCCTTCCCTTGAGATAAATCTGCAAATATCTCGGAAACCAAGCGAGCTATGGCAAAATGTTTAGAGACCTTATTTGTAGAGAATTAAGTTTCCTACTTTTTATGTTCTACGATATTTTTTGATCAGATGCGTAGTTCTCGAGATATATCAAGATATTTAAAAGTTCCGAAGCCGCACCAACATAATAGAGATACAGAAACACCGTGGCCCCTTTCTTTGAGATAACTCTGCACTATTGCGAGCTGCAAATGCCACTTCCAGCTTAGCTGTGCAGAAGAAGAACAACAAGAAGAAGAAATATCTCGAAATATGTCCGTCAGGCCCCTTCCCTTGAGATAAATCTGCAAATATCTCGGAAACGAAGCGAGCTATGGCAAAATCTTAAGAGACCTTTTTTGTAGAGAATTATGTTTCCTACAATTTACGTTCTATGATATTTTTTGATCAGAAGCGTAGTTTTCGAGATATATCGAGATATTTAAAAGTTCCGAAGCCGCACCAACATAATAGAGATACAGATACACCGTGGCCCCTTTCTTTGAGATAACTCTGCACTACTGCGAGCTGGAAATGCCACTTCCAGTTTAGCTGTGCAGAAGAAGAACAACAAGAAGAAGAAGCATCTCGAAATATGTCCATCAGGACCCTTCCCTTGAGATAAATCTGCAAATATCTCGGAAACGAAGCGAGCTATGGCAAAATGTTAAGAGACCTTTTTTGTAGAGAATTATGTTTCCTACAATTTATGTTCTATGATATTTTTTGATCAGAAACGTAGTTTTCGAGATATATCGAGATATTTAAAAGTTCCGAAGCCGCACCAACATAATAGAGATACAGAAACACCGTGGCCCCTTTCTTTGGGATAACTCTGCACTATTGCGAGCTGGAAATGCCACTTCCAGTTTAGCTGTGCAGAAGAAGAACAACAAGAAGAAGAAATATCTCGAAATATGTCCGTCAGGCCCCTTCCCTTGAGATAAATCTGCAAATATCTCGGAAACGAAGCGAGCTATGGCAAAATCTTAAGAGACCTTTTTTGTAGAGCATTATGTTTCCTACAATTTACGTTCTCTGATATTTTTTGATCAGAAGCGTAGTTTTCGAGATATATCGAGATATTTAAAAGTTCCGAAGCCGCACCAACATAATAGAGATACAGAAACACCGTGGCCCCTTTCTTTGAGATAACTCTGCACTATTGCGACCTGCAAATGCCACTTCCAGCTTAGCTGTGCAGAAGAGGAACAACAAGAAGAAGAAATATCTCGGAATATGTCCGTCAGGCCCCTTCCCTTGAGATAAATCTGCAAATATCTCGGAAACGAAGCGAGCTATGGCAAAATGTTAAGAGACCTTTTTTGTAGAGAATTATGTTTCCTACAATTTATGTTCTATGATATTTTTTGATCAGAAGCGTAGTTTTCGAGATATATCGAGATATTTAAAAGCTCCGAAGCCGCACCAACATAATAGAGATACAGAAACATCGTGGCCCCTTTCTTTGGGATAACTCTGCACTATTGCGAGCTGGAAATGCCACTTCCAGTTTAGCTGTGCAGAAGAAGAACAACAAGAAGAAGAAATATCTCGAAATATGTCGGTCAGGATCCTTCCCTTGAGATAAATCTGCAAATATCTCGGAAACGAAGCGAGCTATTGCAAAACGTTAAGAGACCTTTCTTGTAGAGAATTAAGTTTCCTACTTTTTATCTTCTATGATATTTTTTGATCAGATGCGTAGTTCTCGAGATATATCAAGATATTTAAAAGTTCCGAAGCCGCACCAACATAATAGAGATACAGAAACACCGTGGCCCCTTTCTTTGAGATAACTCTGCACTATTGCGAGCTGCAAATGCCACTTCCAGCTTAGCTGTGCAGAAGAAGAACAACAAGAAGAAGAAATATCTGGAAATATGTCCGTCAGGCCCCTTCCCTTGAGATAAATCTGCAAATATCTCGGAAACGAAGCGAGCTACGGCAAAATGTTAAGAGACCTTTTTTGTAGAAAATTAGGATTCTTACTTTTTATGTTCTATGATATTTTTTGAACAGATGCGTAGTTCTCGAGATATATCAAGATATTTAAAAGTTCCGAAGCCGCACCAACATAATAGAGATACAGAAACACCGTGGCCCCTTTCTTTGAGATAACTCTGCACTATTGCGCGCTGCAAATGGCACTTCCAGCTTAGCTGTGCAGAAGAAGAACAACAAGAAGAAGAAATATCTCGAAATATGTCCGTCAGGCCCCTTCCCTTGAGATAAATCTGCAAATATCTCGGAAGCGAAGCGAGCTATGGCAAAATGTTAAGAGACCTTTTTTGTAGAGAATTAAGTTTCCTACTTTTTATGTTCTATGATATTTTTTGATCAGATGCGTAGTTCTCGAGATATATCGAGATATTTAAAAGTTCCGAAGCCGCACCAACATAATAGAGATACAGAAACACCGTGGCCCCTTTCTTTGAGATAACTCTGCACTACTGCGAGCTGCAAATGCCACTTCCAGCTTAGCTGTGCAGAAGAAGAACAACAAGAAGAAGAAATATCTCGAAATATGTCCGTCAGGCCCCTTCCCTTGGGATATATCTGCAAATATCTCGGAAACGAAGCGAGCTATGGCAAAATGTTAAGAGACCTTTTTTGTAGAGAATTAAGTTTCCTACTTTTTATGTTCTATGATATTTTTTGATCAGATGCGTAGTTCTCGAGATATATCCAGATATTTAAAAGTTCCGAAGCGGCACCAACATAATAGAGATACAGAAACACCGTGGCCCCTTTCTTTGAGGTAACTCTGCACTATTGCGAGCTGCAAATGCCACTTCCAGCTTAGCTGCGCAGAAGAAGAACAACAAGAAGAAGAAATATCTCGAAATATGTCCCTCAGGCCCCTTCCCTTGAGATAAATCTGCAAATATCTCGGAAACCAAGCGAGCTATGGCAAAATGTTAAGAGACCTTATTTGTAGAGAATTAAGTTTCCTACTTTTTATGTTCTACGATATTTTTTGATCAGATGCGTAGTTCTCGAGATATATCAAGATATTTAAAAGTTCCGAAGCCGCACCAACATAATAGAGATACAGAAACACCGTGGCCCCTTTCTTTGAGATAACTCTGCACTATTGCGACCTGCAAATACCACTTCCAGCTTAGCTGTGCAGAAGAAGAACAACAAGAAGAAGAAATATCTCGAAATATGTCCCTCAGGCCCCTTCCCTTGAGATAAATCTGCAAATATCTCGGAAACCAAGCGAGCTATGGCAAAATGTTAAGAGACCTTATTTGTAGAGAATTAAGTTTCCTACTTTTTATGTTGTACGATATTTTTTGATCAGATGCGTAGTTCTCGAGATATATCAAGATATTTAAAAGTTCCGAAGCCGCACCAACATAATAGAGATACAGAAACACCGTGGCCCCTCTCTTTGAGATAACTCTGCACAATTGCGAGCTGCAAATGCCACTTCCAGCTTAGCTGTGCAGAAGAAGAACAACAAGAAGAAGAAATATCTCGAAATATGTCCGTCAGGCCCCTTCCCTTGAGATAAATCTGCAAATATCTCGGAAACGAAGCGAGCTATGGCAAAATGTTAAGAGACCTTTTTTGTAGAGAATTATGTTTCCTACAATTTATGTTCTATGATATTTTTTGATCAGAAGCGTAGTTTTCGAGATATATCGAGATATTTAAAAGTTCCGAAGCCGCACCAACATAATAGAGATACAGAAACATCGTGGCCCCTTTCTTTGGGATAACTCTGCACTATTGCGAGCTGGAAATGCCACTTCCAGTTTAGCTGTGCAGAAGAAGAACAACAAGAAGAAAAAATATCCCGAAATATGTCCGTCAGGACCCTTCCCTTGAGATAAATCTGCAAATATCTCGGAAACGAAGCGAGCTATGGCAAAACGTTAAGAGACCTTTTTTGTAGAGAATTAAGTTTCCTACTTTTTATGTTCTATGATATTTTTTGATCAGATGCGTAGTTCTCGAGATATATCAAGATATTTAAAAGTTCCGAAGCCGCACCAACATAATAGAGATACAGAAACACCGTGGCCCCTTTCTTTGAGATAACTCTGCACTATTGCGAGCTGCAAATGCCACTTCCAGCTTAGCTGTGCAGAAGAAGAACAACAAGAAGAAGAAATATCTGGAAATATTTCCGTCAGGCCCCTTCCCTTGAGATAAATCTGCAAATATCTCGGAAACGAAGCGAGCTACGGCTAAATGTTAAGAGACCTTTTTTGTAGAAAATTAGGATTCCTACTTTTTATGTTCTATGATATTTTTTGAACAGATGCGTAGTTCTCGAGATATATCAAGATATTTAAAAGTTCCGAAGCCGCACCAACATAATAGAGATACAGAAACACCGTGGCCCCTTTGTTTGAGATAACTCTGCACTATTGCGCGCTGCAAATGCCACTTCCAGCTTAGCTGTGCAGAAGAAGAACAACAAGAAGAAGAAATATCTCGAAATATGTCCCTCAGGCCCCTTCCCTTGAGATAAATCTGCAAATATCTCGGAAACCAAGCGAGCTATGGCAAAATGTTAAGAGACCTTATTTGTAGAGAATTAAGTTTCCTACTTTTTATGTTGTACGATATTTTTTGATCAGATGCGTAGTTCTCGAGATATATCAAGATATTTAAAAGTTCCGAAGCCGCACCAACATAATAGAGATACAGAAACACCGTGGCCCCTCTCTTTGAGATAACTCTGCACAATTGCGAGCTGCAAATGCCACTTCCAGCTTAGCTGTGCAGAAGAAGAACAACAAGAAGAAGAAATATCTCGAAATATGTCCGTCAGGCCCCTTCCCTTGAGATAAATCTGCAAATATCTCGGAAACGAAGCGAGCTATGGCAAAATGTTAAGAGACCTTTTTTGTAGAGAATTATGTTTCCTACAATTTATGTTCTATATTTTTTGATCAGAAGCGTAGTTTTCGAGATATATCGAGATATTTAAAAGTTCCGAAGCCGCACCAACATAATAGAGATACAGAAACATCGTGGCCCCTTTCTTTGGGATAACTCTGCACTATTGCGAGCTGGAAATGCCACTTCCAGTTTAGCTGTGCAGAAGAAGAACAACAAGAAGAAGAAATATCTCGAAATATGTCCGTCAGGACCCTTCCCTTGAGATAAATCTGCAAATATCTCGGAAACGAAGCGAGCTATTGCAAAACGTTGAGAGACCTTTTTTGTAGAGAATTAAGTTTCCTACTTTTTATGTTCTATGATATTTTTTGATCAGATGCGTAGTTCTCGAGATATATCAAGATATTTAAAAGTTCCGAAGCCGCACCAACATAATAGAGATACAGAAACACCGTGGCCCCTTTCTTTGAGATAACTCTGCACTATTGCGAGCTGCAAATGCCACTTCCAGCTTAGCTGTGCAGAAGAAGAACAACAAGAAGAAGAAATATCTGGAAATATTTCCGTCAGGCCCCTTCCCTTGAGATAAATCTGCAAATATCTCGGAAACGAAGCGAGCTACGGCAAAATGTTAAGAGACCTTTTTTGCAGAAAATTAGGATTCCTACTTTTTATGTTCTACGATATTTTTTGAACAGATGCGTAGTTCTCGAGATATATCAAGATATTTAAAAGTTCCGAAGCCGCACCAACATAATAGAGATACAGAAACACCGTGGCCCCTTTCCTTGAGATAACTCCGCACTATTGCGCGCTGCAAATGGCACTTCCAGCTTAGCTGTGCAGAAGAAGAACAACAAGAAGAAGAAATATCTCGAAATATGTCCGTCAGGCCCCTTCCCTTGGGATAAATCTGCAAATATCTCGGAAACGAAGCGAGCTATGGCAAAATGTTAAGAGACCTTTTTTGTAGAGAATTAAGTTTCCTACTTTTTATGTTCTATGATATTCTTTGATCAGATGCGTAGTTCTCGAGATATATCCAGATATTTAAAAGTTCCGAAGCGGCACCAACATAATAGAGATACAGAAACACCGTGGCCCCTTTCTTTGAGGTAACTCTGCACTATTGCGAGCTGCAAATGCCACTTCCAGCTTAGCTGTGCAGAAGAAGAACAACAAGATGAAGAAATATCTCGAAATATGTCCCTCAGGCCCCTTCCCTTGAGATAAATCTGCAAATATCTCGGAAACGAAGCGAGCTACGGCAAAATGTTAAGAGACCTTTTTTGTAGAAAATTAGGTTTCCTACTTTTTATGTTCTAGGATATTTTTTGATCAGATGCGTAGTTCTCGAGATATATCAAGATATTTAAAAGTTCCGAAGCCGCACCAACATAATAGAGATACAGAAACACCGTGGCACCTTTCTTTGCGATAACTCTGCACTATTGCGAGCTGCAAATGCCACTTCCAGCTTAGCTGTGCAGATGAAGAACAACAAGAAGAAGAAATATCTCGAAATATGTCCGTCAGGCCCCTTCCCTTGAGATAAATCTGCAAATACCTCGGAAACCAAGTGAGCTATGGCAAAATGTTAAGAGACCTTTTTTGTAGAGAATTAAGTTTCCTACTTTTTATGTTCTATGATATTTTTCGATCAGAGGCGTAGTTCTCGAGATATATCAAGATATTTAAAAGTTCCGAAGCCGCACCAACATAATAGAGATACAGAAACACCGTGGCCCCTTTCTTTGAGATAACTCTGCACGATTGCGAGCTGGAAATGCCACTTCCAGTTTAGCTGTGCAGAAGAAGAACAACAAGAAGAAGAAATATCTCGAAATATGTCCATCAGGACCCTTCCCTTGAGATAAATCTGCAAATATCTCGGAAACGAAGCGAGCTATGGCAAAATGTTAAGAGACCTTTTTTGTAGAGAATTAAGTTTCCTACTTTTTATGTTCTATGATATTTTTCGATCAGAGGCGTAGTTCTCGAGATATATCAAGATATTTAAAAGTTCCGAAGCCGCACCAACATAATAGAGATACAGAAACACCGTGGCCCCTTTCTTTGAGATAACTCTGCACGATTGCGAGCTGGAAATGCCACTTCCAGTTTAGCTGTGCAGAAGAAGAACAACAAGAAGAAGAAATATCTCGAAATATGTCCATCAGGACCCTTCCCTTGAGATAAATCTGCAAATATCTCGGAAACGAAGCGAGCTATGCCAAAATGTTAAGAGACCTTATTTGTAGACAATTAAGTTTCCTACTTTTTATGTTCTATGATATTTTTTGATCAGATGCGTAGTTCTCGAGATATATCAAGATATTTAAAAGTTCCGAAGCTGCACCAACATAATAGAGGTGCAGAAACACCGTGGCCTCTTTCTTTGAGATAACTCTGCACTATTGCGAGCTGCAAATGCCACTTCCAGCTTATCTGTGCAGAAGAAGAACAACAAGATGAAGAAATATCTCGAAATATGTCCCTCAGGCCCCTTCCCTTGAGATAAATCTGCAAATATCTCGGAAACGAAGCGAGCTATGGCAAAATGTTAAGAGACCTTTTTTGTAGAGAATTATGTTTCCTACAATTTATGTTCTATGATATTTTTTGATCAGAAACGTAGTTTTCGAGATATATCGAGATATTTAAAAGTTCCGAAGCCGCACCAACATAATAGAGATACAGAAACACCGTGGCCCCTTTCTTTGGGATAACTCTGCACTATTGCGAGCTGGAAATGCCACTTCCAGTTTAGCTGTGCAGAAGAAGAACAACAAGAAGAAGAAATATCTCGAAATATGTCCGTCAGGACCCTTCCCTTGAGATAAATCTGCAAATATCTCGGAAACGAAGCGAGCTATTGCAAAACGTTAAGAGACCTTTTTTGTAGAGAATTAAGTTTCCTACTTTTTATGTTCTATGATATTTTTTGATCAGATGCGTAGTTCTCGAGATATATCAAGATATTTAAAAGCTCCGAAGCTGCACCAACATAATAGAGGTACAGAAACACCGTGGCCCCTTTCTTTGAGATAACTCTGCACTATTGCGAGCTGCAAATGTCACTTCCAGCTTAGCTGTGCAGAAGAAGAACAACAAGAAGAAGAAATATCTCGAAATATGTCCGTCGGCCCCGTCCCTTGAGATAAATCTGCAAATATCTCGGAAACGAAGCGAGCTATGGCAAAATGTTAAGAGACCTTTTTTGTAGAGAATTAAGTTTCCTACTTTTTATGTTCTATGATATTTTTCGATCAGATGCGTAGTTCTCGAGATATATCAAGATATTTAAAAGTTCCGAAGCCGCACCAACATAATAGAGATACAGAAACACCGTGGAACCTTTCTTTCAGATAACTATGCACTATTGCGAGCTGCAAATGCCACTTCCAGCTTAGCTGTGCAGAGGAAGAACAACAAGAAGAAGAAATATCTCGAAATATGTCCGTCAGGCCAGTTCCTTTGAGCTGAATCTGCAAATATCTCGGAAACGAAGCGAGCTATGGCAAAATGTTAAGAGACCTTTTTTGTAGCGAATTAAGTTTCCTACTTTTTATGTTCTATGATATTTTTTGATCAGATGCGTAGTTCTCGAGATATATCAAGATATTTAAAAGTTCCGAAGCCGCACCAACATAATAGAGATACAGAAACACCGTGGCCCCTTTCTTTCAGATAGCTATGCACTATTGCGAGCTGCAAATGCCACTTCCAGCTTAGCTGTGCAGAAGAAGAACAACAAGAAGAAGAAATATCTCGAAATATGTCCGTCAGGCCCCTTACCTTGAGATAAATCTGCAAATATCTCGGAAACGAAGCGAGCTATGGCAAAATGTTAAGAGACCTTTTTTGTAGAGAATTAAGTTTCCTACTTTTTATCTTCTCTGATATTTTCTGATCAGATGCGTAGTTCTCGAGATATATCAAGATATTTAAAAGTTCCGAAGCCGCACCAACATAATAGAGATACAGAAACACCGTGGCCCCTCTCTTTGAGATAACTCTGCACTATTGCGAGCTGCAAATGCCACTTCCAGCTTAGCTGTGCAGAAGAAGAACAACAAGAAGAAGAAATATCTCGAAATATGTCCGTCAGGCCCCTTCCCTTGAGATAAATCTGCAAATATCTCGGAAACGAAGCGAGCTATTGCAAAATGTTAAGAGACCTTTTTTGTAGAGAATTAAGTTTCCTACAATTTATGTGCTATGATATTTTTTCATCAGAAGCGTAGTTTTCGAGATATATCAAGATATTTAAAAGTTCCGAAGCCGCACCAACATAATAGGGATACAGAAACACCGTGGCCCCGTTCTTTGAGATAACTCTGCACTAGTGCGAGCCGCAAATGCCACTTCCAGCTTAGCTGTGCAGAAGAAGAACAACAAGAAGAAGAAATATCTCGAAATATGTCCGTCAGGCCCCTTCCCTTGAGATAAATATGCAAATATCTCGGAAACGAAGCGAGCTATGGCAAAATGTTAAGCCACCTTTTTTGTAGAGAATTAAGTTTCCTACAATTTATGTTCTATGATATTTTTTCATCAGAAGCGTAGTTTTCGAGATATATCGAGATATTTAAAAGTTCCGAAGCCGCACCAACATAATAGAGATACAGAAACACTGTGGCCCCTTTCGTTGAGATAACTCTGCACTAGTGCGAGCCGCAAATGCCACTTCCAGCTTAGCTGTGCAGCAGAAGAACAACAAGAAGAAGAAATATCTCGAAATATGTCCGTCAGGCCCCTTCCCTTGAGATAAATCTGCAAATATCTCGGAAACGAAGCGAGCTATGGCAAAATGTTAAGAGACCTTTTTTGTAGAGAATTAAGTTTCCTACTTTTGATGTTCTATGATATTTTTTGATCAGATGCGTAGTTCTCGAGATATATCAAGATATTTAAAAGTTCCGAAGCCGCACCAACATAATAGAGATACAGAAACACCGTGGCCCCTTTCTTTGAGATAACTCTGCACTATTGCGAGCTGCAAATGCCACTTCCAGCTTAGCTGTGCAGAGGAAGAACAACAAGAAGAAGAAATATCTCGAAATATGTCCGTCAGGCCCCTTCCCTTGAGATAAATCTGCAAATATCTCGGAAACGAAGCGAGCTATGGCAAAATGTTGAGAGACGTTTTTTGTAGAGAATTATGTTTCCTACAATTTATGTTCTATGATATTTTTTGATCAGAAGCGTAGTTTTCGAGATATATCGAGATATTTAAAAGTTCCGAAGACGCACCAACATAATAGAGATACAGAAACACCGTGGCCCCTTTCTTTGAGATAACTGTGCACCAGTGCGAGCCGCAAATGCCACTTCCAGCTTAGCTGTGCAGAAGAAGAACAACAAGAAGAAGAAATATCTCGAAATATGTCCGTCAGGCCCCTTCCCTTGAGATATATCTGCAAATATCTCGGAAACGAAGCGAGCTATAGCAAAATGTTAAGAGACCGTTTTTGTAGAGAATTATGTTTCCTACTTTTTATGTTCTATGATATTTTTTGATCAGACGGGTAGTTCTCGAGATATATCAAGATATTTAAAAGTTCCGAAGCCGCACCAACATAATAGAGATACAGAAACACCGTGGCCCCTTTCTTTGAGATAACTCTGCACTATTGCGAGCTGCGAATGCCACTTCCAGCTTAGCTGTGCAGAAGAAGAACAACAAGAAGAAGAAATATCTCGAAATATGTCCGTCAGGCCCCTTCCCTTGAGATAAATCTGCAAATATCTCGGAAACGAAGAGAGCTATGGCAAAATGTTAAGAGACCTTTTTTGTAGAGAATTATGTTTCCTACAATTTATGTTCTATGATATTTTTTCATCAGAAGCGTAGTTTTCGAGATATATCGAGATATTTAAAAGTTCCGAAGCCGCACCAACATAATAGAGATACAGAAACACCGTGGCCCCTTTCTTTGAGATAACTCTGCACTATTGCGAGCTGCAAATGCCACTTCCAGCTTAGCTGTGCAGAGGAAGAACAACAAGAAGAAGAAATATCTCGAAATATGTCCGTCAGGCCCCTTCCCTTGAGATAAATCTGCAAATATCTCGGAAACGAAGCGAGCTATGGCAAAATGTTAAGAGACCTTTTTTGTAGAGAATTAAGTTTCCTACTTTTTATGTTGTATGATATTTTTCGATCAGAGGCGTAGTTCTCGAGATATATCAAGATATTTAAAAGTTCCGAAGCCGCACGAACATAATAGAGATACAGAAACACCGTGGCCCCTTTCTTTGAGATAACTCTGCACTAGTGCGAGCTGCAAATGCCACTTCCAGCTTAGCTGTGCAGAGGAAGAACAACAAGAAGAAGAAATATCTCGAAATATGTCCGTCAGGCCAGTTCCTTTGAGCTGAATCTGCAAATATCTCGGAAACGAAGCGATCTATGGCAAAATGTTAAGAGACGTTTTTTGTAGAGAATTATGTTTCCTACAATTTATGTTCTATGATATTTTTTGATTAGAAGCGTAGTTTTCGAGATATATCGAGATATTTAAAAGTTCCGAAGCCGCACCAACATAATAGGGATACAGAAACACCGTGGCCCCTTTCTTTGAGATAACTCTGCACTAGTGCGAGCCGCAAATGCCACTTCCAGCTTAGCTGTGCAGAAGAAGAACAACAAGAAGAAGAAATATCTCGAAATATGTCCGTCAGGCCCCTTCCCTTGAGATAAATCTGCAAATATCTCGGAAACGAAGCGAGCTATGGCAAAATGTTAAGAGACCTTTTTTGTAGAGAATTATGTTTCCTACAATTTATGTTCTATGATATATTTTGATCAGATGCGTAGTTCTCGAGATATATCAAGATATTTAAAAGTTCCGAAGCCACACCAACATAATAGAGATACAGAAACACCGTGGCCCCTTTCTTTGAGATAACTCTGCACTATTGCGAGCTGTAAATGCCACTTCCAGCTTAGCTGTGCAGAAGAAGAACAACAAGAAGAAGAAATATCTCGAAATATGTCCGTCAGGCCCCTTCCCTTGAGATAAATCTGCAAATATCTCGGAAACGAAACGAGCTATGGCAAAATGTTAAGAGACCTTTTTTGTAGAGAATTAAGTTTCCTACTTTTTATGTTCTATGATATTTTTTGATCAGAAGCGTAGTTTTCGAGATATATCGAGATATTTAAAAGTTCCGAAGCCGCACCAACATAATAGGGATACAGAAACACCGTGGCCCCTTTCTTTGAGATAACTCTGCACTAGTGCGAGCCGCAAATGCCACTTCCAGCTTAGCTGTGCAGAAGAAGAACAACAAGAAGAAGAAATATCTCGAAATATGTCCTTCAGGCCCCTTCCCTTGAGATGAATCTGCAAATATCTCGGAAACGAAGCGAGCTATGGCAAGATGTTAAGAGACCTTTTTTGTAGAGAATAATGTTTCCTACAATTTACGTTCTATGATATTTTTTGATCAGAAGCGTAGTTTTCGAGATATATCGAGATATTTAAAAGTTCCGAAGCCGCACCAACATAATAGAGATACAGAAACACCGTGGCCCCTTTCTTTGAGATAACTCTGCACTATTGCGACCTGCAAATGCCACTTCCAGCTCAGCTGTGCAGAAGAAGAACAACAAGAAGAAGAAATATCTCGAAATATGTCCGTCAGGCCCCTTCCCTTGAGATAAATCTGCAAATATCTCGGAAACGAAGCGAGCTATGGCAAAATGTTAAGAGACCTTTTTTGTAGAGAATTAAGTTTCCTACTTTTTATGTTCTATGATATTTTTTGATCAGAAGCGTAGGTTTCGAGATATATCGAGATATTTAAAAGTTCCGAAGCCGCACCAACATAATAGAGATACAGAAACACCGTGGCCCCTTTCTTTGAGATAACTCTGCACTATTGCGACCTGCAAGTGCCACTTCCAGCTCAGCTGTGCAGAAGAAGAACAACAAGAAGAAGAAATATCTCGAAATATGTCCGTCAGGCCCCTTCCCTTGAGATAAATCTGCAAATATCTCGGAAACGAAGCGAGCTATGGCAAAATGTTAAGAGACCTTTTTTGTAGAGAATTATGTTTCCTACAATTTATGTTCTATGATATTTTTTGATCAGAAGCGTAGTTTTCGAGATATATCGAGATATTTAAAAGTTCCGAAGCCGCACCAACATAATAGAGATAGAGAAACACCGTGGCCCCTTTCTTTGAGATAACTCTGCACTATTGCGACCTGCAAATGCCACTTCCAGCTCAGCTGTGCAGAAGAAGAACAACAAGAAGAAGAAATATCTCGAAATATGTCCGTCAGGCCCCTTCCCTTGAGATAAATCTGCAAATATCTCGGAAACGAAGCGAGCTATGGCAAAATGTTAAGAGACCTTTTTTGTAGAGAATTAAGTTTCCTACTTTTTATGTTATATGATATTTTTTGATCAGATGCGTAGTTCTCGAGATATATCAAGATATTTAAAAGTTCCGAAGCCGCACCAACATAATAGAGATACAGAAACACCGTGGCCCCTTTCTTTGAGATAACTCTGCACTATTGCGAGCTGGAAATGCCACTTCCAGTTTAGCTGTGCAGAAGAAGAACAACAAGAAGAAGAAATATCTCGAAATATGTCCGTTAGGCCCCTTCCCTTCAGATAAATCTGCAAATATCTCGGAAACGAAGCGAGCTATGGCAAAATGTTAAGAGACCTTTTTTGTAGAGAATTAAGTTTCCTACTTTTTATGTTCTATGATATTTTTTGATCAGAAGCGTAGTTTTCGAGATATATCGAGATATTTAAAAGTTCCGAAGCCGCACCAACATAATAGAGATACAGAAACACCGTGGCCCCTTTCATTGAGATAACTCTGCGCTAGTGCGAGCTGCAAATGCCACTTCCAGCTTAGCTGTGCAGAAGAAGAACAACAAGAAGAAGAAATATCTCGAAATATGTCCGTCAGGCCCCTTCCCTTGAGATAAATCTGCAAATATCTCGGAAACGAAGCGAGCTATGGCAAAATGTTAAGAGACCTTTTTTGTAGAGAATTAAGTTTCCTACTTTTTATGTTCTATGATATTTTTTGATCAGATGCGTAGTTCTCGAGATATATCAAGATATTTAAAAGTTCCGAAGCCGCACCAACATAATAGAGATACAGAAACACCGTGGCCCCTTTCTTTGAGATAACTCTGCACTATTGCGACCTGCAAATGCCACTTCCAGCTCAGCTGTGCAGAAGAAGAACAACAAGAAGAAGAAATATCTCGAAATATGTCCGTCAGGCCCCTTCCCTTGAGATAAATCTGCAAATATCTCGGAAACGAAGCGAGCTATGGCAAAATGTTAAGAGACCTTTTTTGTAGAGAATTAAGTTTCCTACTTTTTATGTTCTGTGATATTTTTTGATCAGATGCGTAGTTCTCGAGATATATCAAGATATTTAAAAGTTCCGAAACCGCACCAACATAATAGAGATACAGAAACACCGTGGCCCCTTTCATTGAGATAACTCTGCGCTAGTGCGAGCTGCAAATGCCACTTCCAGCTTAGCTGTGCAGAAGAAGAACAACAAGAAGAAGAAATATCTCGAAATATGTCCGTCAGGCCCCTTCCCTTGAGATAAATCTGCAAATATCTCGGAAACGAAGCGAGCTATGGCAAAATGTTAAGAGACCTTTTTTGTAGAGAATTAAGTTTCCTACTTTTTATGTTCTATGATATTTTTTGATCAGATGCGTAGTTCTCGAGATATATCAAGATATTTAAAAGTTCCGAAACCGCACCAACATAATAGAGATACAGAAACACCGTGGCCCCTTTCATTGAGATAACTCTGCGCTAGTGCGAGCTGCAAATGCCACTTCCAGCTTAGCTGTGCAGAAGAAGAACAACAAGAAGAAGAAATATCTCGAAATATGTCCGTCAGGCCCCTTCCCTTGAGATAAATCTGCAAATATCTCGGAAACGAAGCGAGCTATGGCAAAATGTTAAGAGACCTTTTTTGTAGAGAATTAAGTTTCCTACTTTTTATGTTCTATGATATTTTTTGATCAGATGCGTAGTTCTCGAGATATATCAAGATATTTAAAAGTTCCGAAGCCGCACCAACATAATAGAGATACAGAAACACCGTGGCCCCTTTCTTTGAGATAACTCTGCACTATTGCGACCTGCAAATGCCACTTCCAGCTCAGCTGTGCAGAAGAAGAACAACAAGAAGAAGAAATATCTCGAAATATGTCCGTCAGGCCCCTTCCCTTGAGATAAATCTGCAAATATCTCGGAAACGAAGCGAGCTATGGCAAAATGTTAAGAGACCTTTTTTGTAGAGAATTATGTTTCCTACAATTTATGTTCTATGATATTTTTTGATCAGAAGCGTAGGTTTCGAGATATATCGAGATATTTAAAAGTTCCGAAGCCGCACCAACATAATAGAGATACAGAAACACCGTGGCCCCTTTCTTTGAGATAACTCTGCACTATTGCGACCTGCAAGTGCCACTTCCAGCTCAGCTGTGCAGAAGAAGAACAACAAGAAGAAGAAATATCTCGAAATATGTCCGTCAGGCCCCTTCCCTTGAGATAAATCTGCAAATATCTCGGAAACGAAGCGAGCTATGGCAAAATGTTAAGAGACCTTTTTTGTAGAGAATTATGTTTCCTACAATTTATGTTCTATGATATTTTTTGATCAGAAGCGTAGTTTTCGAGATATATCGAGATATTTAAAAGTTCCGAAGCCGCACCAACATAATAGAGATAGAGAAACACCGTGGCCCCTTTCTTTGAGATAACTCTGCACTATTGCGACCTGCAAATGCCACTTCCAGCTCAGCTGTGCAGAAGAAGAACAACAAGAAGAAGAAATATCTCGAAATATGTCCGTCAGGCCCCTTCCCTTGAGATAAATCTGCAAATATCTCGGAAACGAAGCGAGCTATGGCAAAATGTTAAGAGACCTTTTTTGTAGAGAATTAAGTTTCCTACTTTTTATGTTATATGATATTTTTTGATCAGATGCGTAGTTCTCGAGATATATCAAGATATTTAAAAGTTCCGAAGCCGCACCAACATAATAGAGATACAGAAACACCGTGGCCCCTTTCTTTGAGATAACTCTGCACTATTGCGAGCTGGAAATGCCACTTCCAGTTTAGCTGTGCAGAAGAAGAACAACAAGAAGAAGAAATATCTCGAAATATGTCCGTTAGGCCCCTTCCCTTCAGATAAATCTGCAAATATCTCGGAAACGAAGCGAGCTATGGCAAAATGTTAAGAGACCTTTTTTGTAGAGAATTAGGTTTCCTACTTTTTATGTTCTATGATATTTTTTGATCAGAAGCGTAGTTTTCGAGATATATCGAGATATTTAAAAGTTCCGAAGCCGCACCAACATAATAGAGATACAGAAACACCGTGGCCCCTTTCATTGAGATAACTCTGCGCTAGTGCGAGCTGCAAATGCCACTTCCAGCTTAGCTGTGCAGAAGAAGAACAACAAGAAGAAGAAATATCTCGAAATATGTCCGTCAGGCCCCTTCCCTTGAGATAAATCTGCAAATATCTCGGAAACGAAGCGAGCTATGGCAAAATGTTAAGAGACCTTTTTTGTAGAGAATTAAGTTTCCTACTTTTTATGTTCTATGATATTTTTTGATCAGATGCGTAGTTCTCGAGATATATCAAGATATTTAAAAGTTCCGAAGCCGCACCAACATAATAGAGATACAGAAACACCGTGGCCCCTTTCTTTGAGATAACTCTGCACTATTGCGACCTGCAAATGCCACTTCCAGCTCAGCTGTGCAGAAGAAGAACAACAAGAAGAAGAAATATCTCGAAATATGTCCGTCAGGCCCCTTCCCTTGAGATAAATCTGCAAATATCTCGGAAACGAAGCGAGCTATGGCAAAATGTTAAGAGACCTTTTTTGTAGAGAATTAAGTTTCCTACTTTTTATGTTCTATGATATTTTTTGATCAGATGCGTAGTTCTCGAGATATATCAAGATATTTAAAAGTTCCGAAACCGCACCAACATAATAGAGATACAGAAACACCGTGGCCCCTTTCATTGAGATAACTCTGCGCTAGTGCGAGCTGCAAATGCCACTTCCAGCTTAGCTGTGCAGAAGAAGAACAACAAGAAGAAGAAATATCTCGAAATATGTCCGTCAGGCCCCTTCCCTTGAGATAAATCTGCAAATATCTCGGAAACGAAGCGAGCTATGGCAAAATGTTAAGAGACCTTTTTTGTAGAGAATTAAGTTTCCTACTTTTTATGTTCTATGATATTTTTTGATCAGATGCGTAGTTCTCGAGATATATCAAGATATTTAAAAGTTCCGAAACCGCACCAACATAATAGAGATACAGAAACACCGTGGCCCCTTTCATTGAGATAACTCTGCGCTAGTGCGAGCTGCAAATGCCACTTCCAGCTTAGCTGTGCAGAAGAAGAACAACAAGAAGAAGAAATATCTCGAAATATGTCCGTCAGGCCCCTTCCCTTGAGATAAATCTGCAAATATCTCGGAAACGAAGCGAGCTATGGCAAAATGTTAAGAGACCTTTTTTGTAGAGAATTAAGTTTCCTACTTTTTATGTTCTATGATATTTTTTGATCAGATGCGTAGTTCTCGAGATATATCAAGATATTTAAAAGTTCCGAAGCCGCACCAACATAATAGAGATACAGAAACACCGTGGCCCCTTTCTTTGAGATAACTCTGCACTATTGCGACCTGCAAATGCCACTTCCAGCTCAGCTGTGCAGAAGAAGAACAACAAGAAGAAGAAATATCTCGAAATATGTCCGTCAGGCCCCTTCCCTTGAGATAAATCTGCAAATATCTCGGAAACGAAGCGAGCTATGGCAAAATGTTAAGAGACCTTTTTTGTAGAGAATTAAGTTTCCTACTTTTTATGTTCTATGATATTTTTTGATCAGATGCGTAGTTCTCGAGATATATCAAGATATTTAAAAGTTCCGAAACCGCACCAACATAATAGAGATACAGAAACACCGTGGCCCCTTTCATTGAGATAACTCTGCGCTAGTGCGAGCTGCAAATGCCACTTCCAGCTTAGCTGTGCAGAAGAAGAACAACAAGAAGAAGAAATATCTCGAAATATGTCCGTCAGGCCCCTTCCCTTGAGATAAATCTGCAAATATCTCGGAAACGAAGCGAGCTATGGCAAAATGTTAAGAGACCTTTTTTGTAGAGAATTAAGTTTCCTACTTTTTATGTTCTATGATATTTTTTGATCAGATGCGTAGTTCTCGAGATATATCAAGATATTTAAAAGTTCCGAAGCCGCACCAACATAATAGAGATACAGAAACACCGTGGCCCCTTTCTTTGAGATAACTCTGCACTATTGCGACCTGCAAATGCCACTTCCAGCTCAGCTGTGCAGAAGAAGAACAACAAGAAGAAGAAATATCTCGAAATATGTCCGTCAGGCCCCTTCCCTTGAGATAAATCTGCAAATATCTCGGAAACGAAGCGAGCTATGGCAAAATGTTAAGAGACCTTTTTTGTAGAGAATTAAGTTTCCTACTTTTTATGTTCTATGATATTTTTTGATCAGATGCGTAGTTCTCGAGATATATCAAGATATTTGAAAGTTCCGAAACCGCACCAACATAATAGAGATACAGAAACACCGTGGCCCCTTTCTTTGAGATAACTCTGCACTATTGCGAGCTGGAAATGCCACTTCCAGTTTAGCTGTGCAGAAGAAGAACAACAAGAAGAAGAAATATCTCGAAATATGTCCGTTAGGCCCCTTCCCTTGCGATAAATCTGCAAATATCTCGGAAACAAAGCGAGATATGGCAAAATGTTAAGAGACCTTTTTTGTAGAGAATTAAGTTTCCTACTTTTTATGTTCTATGATATTTTTTGATCAGATGCGTAGTTCTCGAGATATATCAAGATATTTAAAAGTTCTGAAGCCGCACCAACATAATAGAGATACAGAAACACCGTGGCCCCTTTCTTTGAGATAACTCTGCACTATTGCGAGCTGCAAATGCCACTTCCAGCTTAGCTGTGCAGAGGAAGAACAACAAGAAGAAGAAGTATCTCGAAATATGTCCGTCAGGCCCGTTCCTTTGAGCTGAATCTGCAAATATCTCGGAAACGAAGCGAGCTATGGCAAAATGTTAAGATACGTTTTTTGTAGAGAATTATGTTTCCTACAATTTATGTTCTATGATATTTTTTGATCAGAAGCGTAGTTTTCGAGATATATCGAGATATTTAAAAGTTCCGAAGCCGCACCAACATAATAGAGATACAGAAACACCGTGGCCCCTTTCTTTGAGATAACTCTGCACTAGTGCGAGCCGCAGATGCCACTTCCAGCTTAGCTGTGCAGAAGAAGAACAACAAGAAGAAGAAATATCTCGAAATATGTCCGTCAGGCCCCTTCCCTTGAGATAAATCTGCAAATATCTCGGAAACGAAGCGAGCTATGGCAAAATGTTAACAGACCTTTTTTGTAGAGAATTATGTTTCCTACAATTTATGTTCTATGATATTTTTTGATCAGAAGCGTAGTTTTCGAGATATATCGAGATATTTAAAAGTTCCGAAGCCGCACCAACATAATAGAGATACAGAAACTCCGTGGCCCCTTTCTTTGAGATAACTCTGCACTATTGCGACCTGCAAATGCCACTTCCAGCTCAGCTGTGCAGAAGAAGAACAACAAGAAGAAGAAATATCTCGAAATATGTCCGTCAGGCCCCTTCCCTTGAGATAAATCTGCAAATATCTCGGAAACGAAGCGAGCTATGGCAAAATGTTAAGAGACCTTTTTTGTAGGGAATTAAGTTTCCTACTTTTTATGTTTTATGATATTTTTTGATCAGATGCGTAGTTCTCGAGATATATCAAGATATTTAAAAGTTCCGAAGCCGCACCAACATAATTTAGATACAGAAACACCGTGGCCCCTTTCTTTGAGATAACTCTGCACTATTGCGAGCTGGAAATGCCACTTCCAGTTTAGCTGTGCAGAAGAAGAACAACAAGAAGAAGAAATATCTCGAAATATGTCCGTTAGGCCCCTTCCCTTGAGATAAATCTGCAAATATCTCGGAAACGAAGCGAGCTATGGCAAAATGTTAACAGACCTTTTTTGTAGAGAATTATGTTTCCTACAATTTATGTTCTATGATATTTTTTGATCAGAAGCGTAGTTTTCGAGATATATCGAGATATTTAAAAGTTCCGAAGCCGCACCAACATAATAGAGATACAGAAACTCCGTGGCCCCTTTCTTTGAGATAACTCTGCACTATTGCGACCTGCAAATGCCACTTCCAGCTCAGCTGTGCAGAAGAAGAACAACAAGAAGAAGAAATATCTCGAAATATGTCCGTCAGGCCCCTTCCCTTGAGATAAATCTGCAAATATCTCGGAAACGAAGCGAGCTATGGCAAAATGTTAAGAGACCTTTTTTGTAGGGAATTAAGTTTCCTACTTTTTATGTTTTATGATATTTTTTGATCAGATGCGTAGTTCTCGAGATATATCAAGATATTTAAAAGTTCCGAAGCCGCACCAACATAATTTAGATACAGAAACACCGTGGCCCCTTTCTTTGAGATAACTCTGCACTATTGCGAGCTGGAAATGCCACTTCCAGTTTAGCTGTGCAGAAGAAGAACAACAAGAAGAAGAAATATCTCGAAATATGTCCGTTAGGCCCCTTCCCTTCAGATAAATCTGCAAATATCTCGGAAACGAAGCGAGCTATGGCAAAATGTTAAGAGACCTTTTTTGTAGAGAATTAAGTTTCCTACTTTTTGTGTTCTATGATATTTTTTGATCAGAAGCGTAGTTTTCGAGATATATCGAGATATTTAAAAGTTCCGAAGCCGCACCAACATAATAGAGATACAGAAACACCGTGGCCCCTTTCATTGAGATAACTCTGCGCTAGTGCGAGCTGCAAATGCCACTTCCAGCTTAGCTGTGCAGAAGAAGAACAACAAGAAGAAGAAATATCTCGAAATATGTCCGTCAGGCCCCTTCCCTTGAGATAAATCTGCAAATATCTCGGAAACGAAGCGAGCTATGGCAAAATGTTAAGAGACCTTTTTTGTAGAGAATTAAGTTTCCTACTTTTTATGTTCTATGATATTTTTTGATCAGATGCGTAGTTCTCGAGATATATCAAGATATTTAAAAGTTCCGAAACCGCACCAACATAATAGAGATACAGAAACACCGTGGCCCCTTTCTTTGAGATAACTCTGCACTATTGCGAGCTGGAAATGCCACTTCCAGTTTAGCTGTGCAGAAGAAGAACAACAAGAAGAAGAAATATCTCGAAATATGTCCGTTAGGCCCCTTCCCTTGCGATAAATCTGCAAATATCTCGGAAACAAAGCGAGCTATGGCAAAATGTTAAGAGACCTTTTTTGTAGAGAATTAAGTTTCCTACTTTTTATGTTCTATGATATTTTTTGATCAGATGCGTAGTTCTCGAGATATATCAAGATATTTAAAAGTTCTGAAGCCGCACCAACATAATAGAGATACAGAAACACCGTGGCCCCTTTCTTTGAGATAACTCTGCACTATTGCGACCTGCAAATGCCACTTCCAGCTCAGCTGTGCAGAAGAAGAACAACAAGAAGAAGAAATATCTCGAAATATGTCCGTCAGGCCCCTTCCCTTGAGATAAATCTGCAAATATCTCGGAAACGAAGCGAGCTATGGCAAAATGTTAAGAGACCTTTTTTGTAGAGAATTAAGTTTCCTACTTTTTATGTTCTATGATATTTTTTGATCAGATGCGTAGTTCTCGAGATATATCAAGATATTTAAAAGTTCCGAAACCGCACCAACATAATAGAGATACAGAAACACCGTGGCCCCTTTCTTTGAGATAACTCTGCACTATTGCGAGCTGGAAATGCCACTTCCAGTTTAGCTGTGCAGAAGAAGAACAACAAGAAGAAGAAATATCTCGAAATATGTCCGTTAGGCCCCTTCCCTTGCGATAAATCTGCAAATATCTCGGAAACAAAGCGAGCTATGGCAAAATGTTAAGAGACCTTTTTTGTAGAGAATTAAGTTTCCTACTTTTTATGTTCTATGATATTTTTTGATCAGATGCGTAGTTCTCGAGATATATCAAGATATTTAAAAGTTCTGAAGCCGCACCAACATAATAGAGATACAGAAACACCGTGGCCCCTTTCTTTGAGATAACTCTGCACTATTGCGAGCTGCAAATGCCACTTCCAGCTTAGCTGTGCAGAGGAAGAACAACAAGAAGAAGAAGTATCTCGAAATATGTCCGTCAGGCCCGTTCCTTTGAGCTGAATCTGCAAATATCTCGGAAACGAAGCGAGCTATGGCAAAATGTTAAGATACGTTTTTTGTAGAGAATTATGTTTCCTACAATTTATGTTCTATGATATTTTTTGATCAGAAGCGTAGTTTTCGAGATATATCGAGATATTTAAAAGTTCCGAAGCCGCACCAACATAATAGAGATACAGAAACTCCGTGGCCCCTTTCTTTGAGATAACTCTGCACTATTGCGACCTGCAAATGCCACTTCCAGCTCAGCTGTGCAGAAGAAGAACAACAAGAAGAAGAAATATCTCGAAATATGTCCGTCAGGCCCCTTCCCTTGAGATAAATCTGCAAATATCTCGGAAACGAAGCGAGCTATGGCAAAATGTTAAGAGACCTTTTTTGTAGGGAATTAAGTTTCCTACTTTTTATGTTTTATGATATTTTTTGATCAGATGCGTAGTTCTCGAGATATATCAAGATATTTAAAAGTTCCGAAGCCGCACCAACATAATTTAGATACAGAAACACCGTGGCCCCTTTCTTTGAGATAACTCTGCACTATTGCGAGCTGGAAATGCCACTTCCAGTTTAGCTGTGCAGAAGAAGAACAACAAGAAGAAGAAATATCTCGAAATATGTCCGTTAGGCCCCTTCCCTTCAGATAAATCTGCAAATATCTCGGAAACGAAGCGAGCTATGGCAAAATGTTAAGAGACCTTTTTTGTAGAGAATTAAGTTTCCTACTTTTTGTGTTCTATGATATTCTTTGATCAGAAGCGTAGTTTTCGAGATATATCGAGATATTTAAAAGTTCCGAAGCCGCACCAACATAATAGAGATACAGAAACACCGTGGCCCCTTTCTTTGAGATAACTCTGCGCTAGTGCGAGCTGCAAATGCCACTTCCAGCTTAGCTGTGCAGAAGAAGAACAACAAGAAGAAGAAATATCTCGAAATATGTCCGTCAGGCCCCTTCCCTTGAGATAAATCTGCAAATATCTCGGAAACGAAGCGAGCTATGGCAAAATGTTAAGAGACCTTTTTTGTAGAGAATTAAGTTTCCTACTTTTTATGTTCTATGATATTTTTTGATCAGATGCGTAGTTCTCGAGATATATCAAGATATTTCAAAGTTCCGAAGCCGCACCAACATAATAGAGATACAGAAACACCGTGGCCCCTTTCTTTGAGATAACTCTGCACTATTGCGACCTGCAAATGCCACTTCCAGCTCAGCTGTGCAGAAGAAGAACAACAAGAAGAAGAAATATCTCGAAATATGTCCGTCAGGCCCCTTCCCTTGAGATAAACCTGCAAATATCTCGGAAACGAAGCGAGCTATGGCAAAATGTTAAGAGACCTTTTTTGTAGAGAATTAAGTTTCCTACTTTTTATGTTCTATGATATTTTTTGATCAGATGCGTAGTTCTCGAGATATATCAAGATATTTAAAAGTTCCGAAGCCGCACCAACATAATAGAGATACAGAAACACCGTGGCCCCTTTCTTTGAGATAACTCTGCACTATTGCGAGCTGCAAATGCCACTTCCAGCTTAGCTGTGCAGAGGGAGAACAACAAGAAGAAGAAGTATCTCGAAATATGTCCGTCAGGCCCGTTCCTTTGAGCTGAATCTGCAAATATCTCGGAAACGAAGCGAGCTATGGCAAAATGTTAAGATACGTTTTTTGTAGAGAATTATGTTTCCTACAATTTATGTTCTATGATATTTTTTGATCAGAAGCGTAGTTTTCGAGATATATCGAGATATTTAAAAGTTCCGAAGCCGCACCAACATAATAGAGATACAGAAACACCGTGGCCCCTTTCTTTGAGATAACTCTGCACTAGTGCGAGCCGCAGATGCCACTTCCAGCTTAGCTGTGCAGAAGAAGAACAACAAGAAGAAGAAATATCTCGAAATATGTCCGTCAGGCCCCTTCCCTTGAGATAAATCTGCAAATATCTCGGAAACGAAGCGAGCTATGGCAAAATGTTAACAGACCTTTTTTGTAGAGAATTATGTTTCCTACATTTTATGTTCTATGATATTTTTTGATCAGAAGCGTAGTTTTCGAGATATATCGAGATATTTAAAAGTTCCGAAGCCGCACCAACATAATAGAGATACAGAAACACCGTGGCCCCTTTCTTTGAGATAACTCTGCACTATTGCGACCTGCAAATGCCACTTCCAGCTCAGCTGTGCAGAAGAAGAACAACAAGAAGAAGAAATATCTCGAAATATGTCCGTCAGGCCCCTTCCCTTGAGATAAATCTGCAAATATCTCGGAAACGAAGCGAGCTGTGGCAAAATGTTAAGAGACCTTTTTTGTAGAGAATTAAGTTTCCTACTTTTTATGTTCTATGATATTTTTTGATCAGATGCGTAGTTCTCGAGATATATCAAGATATTTAAAAGTTCCGAAGCCGCACCAACATAATAGAGATACAGAAACACCGTGGCCCCTTTCTTTGAGATAACTCTGCACTATTGCGACCTGCAAATGCCACTTCCAGCTCAGCTGTGCAGAAGAAGAACAACAAGAAGAAGAAATATCTCGAAATATGTCCGTCAGGCCCCTTCCCTTGAGATAAATCTGCAAATATCTCGGAAACGAAGCGAGCTATGGCAAAATGTTAAGAGACCTTTTTTGTAGAGAATTAAGTTTCCTACTTTTCATGTTCTATGATATTTTTTGATCAGATGCGTAGTTCTCGAGATATATCAAGATATTTAAAAGTTCCGAAGCCGCACAAAACATAATAGAGATACAGAAACACCGTGGCCCCTTTCTTTGAGATAACTCTGCACTATTGCGAGCTGTAAATGCCACTTCCAGCTTAGCTGTGCAGAAGAAGAACAACAAGAAGAAGAAATATCTCGAAATATGTCCGTCAGGCCCCTTCCCTTGAGATATATCTGCAAATATCTCGGAAACGAAGCGAGCTATGGCAAAATGTTAAGAGACCTTTTTTGTAGAGAATTATGTTTCCTACAATTTATGTTCTATGATATTTTTTGATCAGAAGCGTAGTTTTCGAGATATATCGAGATATTTAAAAGTTCCGAAGCCGCACCAACATAATAGAGATACAGAAACACCGTGGCCCCTTTCTTTGAGATAACTCTGCACTATTGCGAGCTGCAAATGCCACTTCCAGCTTAGCTGTGCAGAGGAAGAACAACAAGAAGAAGAAGTATCTCGAAATATGTCCGTCAGGCCCGTTCCTTTGAGCTGAATCTGCAAATATCTCGGAAACGAAGCGAGCTATGGCAAAATGTTAAGATACGTTTTTTGTAGAGAATTATGTTTCCTACAATTTATGTTCTATGATATTTTTTGATCAGAAGCGTAGTTTTCGAGATATATCGAGATATTTAAAAGTTCCGAAGCCGCACCAACATAATAGAGATACAGAAACACCGTGGCCCCTTTCTTTGAGATAACTCTGCACTATTGCGACCTGCAAATGCCACTTCCAGCTTAGCTGTGCAGAAGAAGAACAACAAGAAGAAGAAATATCTCGAAATATGTCCGTCAGGCCCCTTCCCTTGAGATAAATCTGCAAATATCTCGGAAACGAAGCGAGCTATGGCAAAATGTTTGGAGACCTTTTTTGTAGAGAATTAAGTTTCCTACTTTTTATGTTCTATGATATTTTTCGATCAGAGGCGTAGTTCTCGAGATATATCAAGATATTTAAAAGTTCCGAAGCCGCACCAACATAATAGAGATACAGAAACACCGTGGCCCCTTTCTTTGAGATAACTCTGCACTATTGCGAGCTGCAAATGCCACTTCCAGCTTAGCTGTGCAGAGGAAGAACAACAAGAAGAAGAAATATCTCGAAATATGTCCGTCAGGCTAGTTCCTTTGAGCTGAATCTGCAAATATTTCGGAAACGAAGCGAGCTATGGCAAAATGTTAAGAGACGTTTTTTGTAGAGAATTATGTTTCCTACAATTTATGTTCTATGATATTTTTTGATCAGAAGCGTAGTTTTCGAGATATATCGAGATATTTAAAAGTTCCGAAGACGCACGAACATAATAGAGATACAGAAACACCGTGGCCCCTTTCTTTGAGATAACTGTGCACTAGTGCGAGCCGCAAATGCCACTTCCAGCTTAGCTGTGCAGAAGAAGAACAACAAGAAGAAGAAATATCTCGAAATATGTCCGTCAGGCCCCTTCCCTTGAGATATATCTGCAAATATCTCGGAAACGAAGCGAGCTATGGCAAAATGTTAAGAGACCGTTTTTGTAGAGAATTAAGTTTCCTACTTTTTATCTTCTATGATATTTTTTGATCAGACGCGTAGTTCTCGAGATATATCAAGATATTTAAAAGTTCCGAAGCCGCACCAACATAATAGAGATACAGAAACAGCGTGGCCCCTTTCTTTGAGATAACTCTGCACTATTGCGAGCTGCAAATGCCACTTCCAGCTTAGCTGTGCAGAAGAAGAACAACAAGAAGAAGAAATATCTCAAAATATGTCCGTCAGGCCCCTTCCCTTGAGATAAAACTGCAAATATCTCGGAAACGAAGCGAGCTATGGCAAAATGTTTAGAGACCTTTCTTGTAGAGAATTAAGTTTCCTACTTTTTATGTAGTATGATATTTTTTGATCAGATGCGTAGTTCTCGAGATATATCAAGATATTTAAAAGTTCCGAAGCCGCACCAACATAATAGAGATACAGAAACACCGTGGCCCCTTTCTTTGAGATAACTCTGCACGATTGCGAGCTGGAAATGCCACTTCCAGTTTAGCTGTGCAGAAGAAGAACAACAAGAAGAAGAAATATCTCGAAATATGTCCATCAGGACCCTTCCCTTGAGATAAATCTGCAAATATCTCGGAAACGAAGCGAGCTATGGCAAAATGTTAAGAGACGTTTTTTGTAGAGAATTATGTTTCCTACAATTTATGTTCTATGATATTTTTTGATCAGAAGCGTAGTTTTCGAGATATATCGAGATATTTAAAAGTTCCGAAGACGCACCAACATAATAGAGATACAGAAACACCGTGGCCCCTTTCTTTGAGATAACTGTGCACTAGTGCGAGCCGCAAATGCCACTTCCAGCTTAGCTGTGCAGAAGAAGAACAACAAGACGAAGAAATATCTCGAAATATGTCCGTCAGGCCCCTTCCCTTGAGATATATCTGCAAATATCTCGGGAAGGAAGCGAGCTATGGCAAAATGTTAAGAGACCTATTTTGTAGAGAATTGAGTTTCCTACTTTTCATGTTCTATGATATTTTTTGATCAGATGCGTAGTTCTCGAGATATATCAAGATATTTAAAAGTTCCGAAGCCGCACCAACATAATAGAGATACAGAAACACCATGGCCCCTTTCTTTGAGATAACTCTGCACTATTGCGAGCTGCAAATGCCACTTCCAGCTTAGCTGTGCAGAGGAAGAACAACAAGAAGAAGAAATATCTCGAAATATGTCCGTCAGGCCAGTTCCTTTGAGCTGAATCTGCAAATATCTCGGAAACGAAGCGAGCTATGGCCAAATGTTAAGAGACGTTTTTTGTAGAGAATTATGTTTCCTACAATTTATGTTCTATGATATTTTTTGATCAGAAGCGTAGTTTTCGAGATATATCGAGATATTTAAAAGTTCCGAAGACGCACCAACATAATAGAGATACAGAAACACCGTGGCCCCTTTCTTTGAGATAACTGTGCACTAGTGCGAGCCGCAAATGCCACTTCCAGCTTAGCTGTGCAGAAGAAGAACAACAAGAAGAAGAAATATCTCGAAATATGTCCGTCAGGCCCCTTCCCTTGAGATATATCTGCAAATATCTCGGAAACGAAGCGAGCTATGGCAAAATGTTAAGAGACCTCTTTTGTAGAGAATTAAGTTTCCTACTTTTCATGTTCTATGATATTTTTTGATCAGATGCGTAGTTCTCGAGATATATCAAGATATTTAAAAGTTCCGAAGCCGCACCAACATAATAGAGATACAGAAACACCGTGGCCCCTTTCTTTGAGATAAGTCTGCACTAGTGCTAGCCGCAAATGCCACTTCCAGCTTAGCTGTGCAGAAGAAGAACAACAAGAAGAAGAAATATCTCGAAATATGTCCGTCAGGCCCCTTCCCTTGAGATAAATCTGCAAATATCTCGGAAACGAAGCGAGCTATGGCAAAATGTTAAGAGACCTTTTTTGTAGAGAATTAAGTTTCCTGCTTTTTATGTTCTATGATATTTTTTGATCAGATGCGTAGTTCTCGAGATATATCAAGATATTTAAAAGTTCCGAAGCCGCACCAACATAATAGAGATACAGAAACACCGTGGCCCCTTTCGTTGAGATAACTCTGCACTAGTGCGAGCCGCAAATGCCACTTCCAGCTTAGCTGTGCAGAAGAGGAACAACAAGAAGAAGAAATATCTCGAAGTATGGCCGTCAGGCCCCTTCCCTTGAGATATATCTGCAAATATCTCGGAAACGAAGCGAGCTATGGCAAAATGTTAAGAGACCTCTTTTGTAGAGAATTAAGTTTCCTACTTTTCATGTTCTATGATATTTTTTGATCAGATGCGTAGTTCTCGAGATATATCAAGATATTTAAAAGTTCCGAAGCCGCACCAACATAATAGAGATACAGAAACACCGTGGCCCCTTTCTTTGAGATAAGTCTGCACTAGTGCTAGCCGCAAATGCCACTTCCAGCTTAGCTGTGCAGAAGAAGAACAACAAGAAGAAGAAATATCTCAAAATATGTCCGTCAGGCCCCTTCCCTTGAGATAAATCTGCAAATATCTCGGAAACGAAGCGAGCTATGGCAAAATGTTAAGAGACCTTTTTTGTAGAGAATTAAGTTTCCTGCTTTTTATGTTCTATGATATTTTTTGATCAGATGCGTAGTTCTCGAGATATATCAAGATATTTAAAAGTTCCGAAGCCGCACCAACATAATAGAGATACAGAAACACCGTGGCCCCTTTCTTTGAGATAACTCTGCACTATTGCGAGCTGCAAATGCCACTTCCAGCTTAGCTGTGCAGAGGAAGAACAAAAAGAAGAAGAAATATCTCGAAATATGTCCGTCAGGCCAGTTCCTTTGAGCTGAATCTGCAAATATCTCGGAAACGAAGCGAGCTATGGCAAAATGTTAAGAGACGTTTTTTGTAGAGAATTATGTTTCCTACAATTTATGTTCTATGATATTTTTTGATCAGAAGCGTAGTTCTCGAGATATATCGAGATATTTAAAAGTTCCGAAGCCGCACCAACATAATAGGGATACAGGAACACCGTGGCCCCTTTCTTTGAGATAACTCTGCACTAGTGCGAGCCGCAAATGCCACTTCCAGCTTAGCTGTGCAGAAGAGGAACAACAAGAAGAAGAAATATCTCGAAATATGGCCGTCAGGCCCCTTCCCTTGAGATAAATCTGCAAATACCTCGGAAACGAAGCGAGCTATGGCAAAATGTTTAGAGACCTTTCTTGTAGAGAATTAAGTTTCCTACTTTTTATGTAGTATGATATTTTTTGATCAGATGCGTAGTTCTCGAGATATATCAAGATATTTAAAAGTTCCGAAGCCGCACCAACATAATAGAGATACAGAAACACCGTGGCCCCTTTCTTTGAGATAACTCTGCACTATTGCGCGCTGCAAATGCCACTTCCAGCTTAGCTGTGCAGAAGAAGAACAACAACAAGAAGAAATATCTCGAAATATGTCCGTCAGGCCCCTTCCCTTGAGATAAATCTGCAAATATCTCGGAAACGAAGCGAGCTATGGCAAAATGTTAAGAGACCTTTTTTGTAGAGAATAATGTTTCCTACAATTTACGTTCTATGATATTTTTTGATCAGAAGCGTAGTTTTCAAGATATGTCGAGATATTTAAAAGTTCCGAAGCCGCACCAACATAATAGAGATACAGAAACACCGTGGCCCCTTTCTTTGAGATAACTCTGCACTAGTGCGAGCCGCAAATGCCACTTCCAGCTTAGCTGTGCAGAAGAAGAACAACAAGAAGAAGAAATATCTCGAAATATGTCCGTCAGGCCCCTTCCCTTGAGATAAATCTGCAAATATCTCGGAAACGAAGCGAGCTATGGCAAAATGTTAGGAGACCTTTTTTGTAGAGAATTAAGTTTCCTACTTTTTATGTTCTATGATATTTTTCGATCAGAGGCGTAGTTCTCGAGATATATCAAGATATTTAAAAGTTCCGAAGCCGCACCAACATAATAGAGATACAGAAACACCGTGGCCCCTTTCTTTGAGATAACTCTGCACTAGTGCGAGCCGCAAATGCCACTTCCAGCTTAGCTGTGCAGAGGAAGAACAAAAAGAAGAAGAAATATCTCGAAATATGTCCGTCAGGCCAGTTCCTTTGAGCTGAATCTGCAAATATCTCGGAAACGAAGCGAGCTATGGCAAAATGTTAAGAGACGGTTTTTGTAGAGAATTATGTTTCCTACAATTTATGTTCTATGATATTTTTTGATCAGAAGCGTAGTTCTCGAGATATATCGAGATATTTAAAAGTTCCGAAGCCGCACCAACATAATAGGGATACAGAAACACCGTGGCCCCTTTCTTTGAGATAACTCTGCACTAGTGCGAGCCGCAAATGCCACTCCCAGCTTAGCTGTGCAGAAGAGGAACAACAAGAAGAAGAAATATCTCGAAATATGTCCGTCAGGCCCCTTCCCTTGAGATAAATCTGCAAATATCTCGGAAACGGAGAGAGCTATGGCAAAATGTTAAGAGACCTTTTTTGTAGAGAATTAAGTTTTCTACTTTTTATGTTCTATGATATTTTTTGATCAGATGCGTAGTTCTCGAGATATATCAAGATATTTAAAAGTTCCGAAGCCGCACCAACATAATAGAGATACAGAAACACCGTGGCCCCTTTCTTTGAGATAACTCTGCACTATTCCGAGCTGTAAATGCCACTTCCAGCTTAGCTGTGCAGAAGAAGAACAACAAGAAGAAGAAATATCTCGAAATATGTCCGTCAGGCCCCTTCCCTTGAGATATATCTGCAAATATCTCGGAAACGAAGCGAGCTATGGCAAAATGTTAAGAGACCTTTTTTGTAGAGAATTATGTTTCCTACAATTTATGTTCTATGATATTTTTTGATCAGAAGCGTAGTTCTCGAGATATATCGAGATATTTAAAAGTTCCGAAGCCGCACCAACATAATAGGGATACAGAAACACCGTGGCCCCTTTCTTTGAGATAACTCTGCACTAGTGCGAGCCGCAAATGCCACTTCCAGTTTAGCTGTGCAGAAGAAGAACAACAAGAAGAAGAAATATCTCGAAATATGTCCGTTAGGCCCCTTCCCTTGAGATAAATCTGCAAATATCTCGGAAACGAAGCGAGCTATGGCAAAATGTTAAGAGACCTTTTTTGTAGAGAATTAAGTTTCCTACTTTTTATGTTCTATGATATTTTTTGATCAGATGCGTAGTTCTCGAGATATATCAAGATATTTAAAAGTTCCGAAGCCGCACCAACATAATAGGGATACAGAAACACCGTGGCCCCTTTCTTTGAGATAACTCTGCACTAGTGCGAGCCGCAAATGCCACTTCCAGCTTAGCTGTGCAGAAGAAGAACAACAAGAAGAAGAAATATCTCGAAATATGTCCGTCAGGCCCCTTCCCTTGAGATATATCTGCAAATATCTCGGAAACGAAGCGAGCTATGGCAAAATGTTAAGAGACCTTTTTTGTAGAGAATTATGTTTCCTACAATTTATGTTCTATGATATTTTTTGATCAGAAGCGTAGTTTTCGAGATATATCGAGATATTTAAAAGTTCCGAAGCCGCACCAACATAATAGAGATACAGAAACACCGTGGCCCCTTTCTTTGAGATAACTGCGCACTAGTGCGAGCCGCAAATGCCACTTCCAGCTTAGCTGTGCAGAAGAAGAACAACAAGAAGAAGAAATATCTCGAAATATGTCCGTCAGGCCCCTTCCCTTGAGATATATCTGCAAATATCTCGGAAACGAAGCGGGCTATGGCAAAATGTTAAGAGACCTTTTGTCTGGAGAATTATGTTTCCTACTTTTTATGTTCTATGATATTTTTTGATCAGATGCGTAGTTCTCGAGATATATCAAGATATTTAAAAGTTCCGAAGCCGCACCAACATAATAGAGATACAGAAACACCGTGGCCCCTTTCTTTGAGATAACTCTGCACTATTGCGCGCTGCAAATGCCACTTCCAGCTTAGCTGTGCAGAAGAAGAACAACAAGAAGAAGAAATATCTCGAAATATGTCCGTCAGGCCCCTTCCCTTGAGATATATCTGCAAATATCTCGGAAACGAAGCGAGCTATGGCAAAATGTTAAGAGACCTTTTTTGTAGAGAATTATGTTTCCTACCATTTATGTTCTATGATATTTTTTGATCAGAAGCGTAGTTTTCGAGATATATCGAGATATTTAAAAGTTCCGAAGCCGCACCAACATAATAGAGATACAGAAACACCGTGGCCCCTTTCTTTGAGATAACTGTGCACTAGTGCGAGCCGCAAATGCCACTTCCAGCTTAGCTGTGCAGAAGAAGAACAACAAGAAGAAGAAATATCTCGAAATATGTCCGTCAGGCCCCTTCCCTTGAGATATATCTGCAAATATCTCGGAAACGAAGCGAGCTATGGCAAAATGTTAAGAGACCTTTTTTGTAGAGAATTAAGTTTCCTACTTTTTATGTTCTATGATATTTTTTGATCAGATGCGTAGTTCTCGAGATATATCAAGATATTTAAAAGTTCCGAAGCCGCACCAACATAATAGAGATACAGAAACACCGTGGCCCCTTTCTTTGAGATAACTCTGCACTATTGCGCGCTGCAAATGCCACTTCCAGCTTAGCTGTGCAGAGGAAGAACAACAAGAAGAAGAAATATCTCGAAATATGTCCGTCAGGCCCCTTCCCTTGAGATATATCTGCAAATATCTCGGAAAGGAAGCGAGCTATGGCAAAATGTTAAGAGACCTTTTTTGTCGAGAATTATGTTTCCTACAATTTATGTTCTATGATATTTTTTGATCAGAAGCGTAGTGGTCGAGATATATCGAGATATTTAAAAGTTCCGAAGCCGCACCAACATAATAGAGATACAGAAACACCGTGGCCCCTTTCTTTGAGATAACTCTGCACTATTGCGAGCTGGAAATGCCACTTCCAGTTTAGCTGTGCAGAAGAAGAACAACAAGAAGAAGAAATATCTCGAAATATGTTCGTTAGGCCCCTTCCCTTGACATAAATCTGCAAATATCTCGGAAACGAAGCGAGCTATGGCAAAATGTTAAGAGACCTTTTTTGTAGAGAATTATGTTTCCTACAATTTATGTTCTATGATATTTTTTGATCAGAAGCGTAGTTCTCGAGATATATCGAGATATTTAAAAGTTCCGAAGCCGCACCAACATAATAGGGATACAGAAACACCGTGGCCCCTTTCTTTGAGATAACTCTGCACTAGTGCGAGCCGCAAATGCCACTTCCAGCTTAGCTGTGCAGAAGAAGAACAACAAGAAGAAGAAATATCTCGAAATATGTCCGTCAGGCCCCTTCCCTTGAGATAAATCTGCAAATATCTCGGAAACGAAGCGAGCTATGGCAGAATGTTAAGAGACGTTTTTTGTAGAGAATTATGTTTCCTACAATTTATGTTCTATGATATTTTTTGATCAGAAGCGTAGTTCTCGAGATATATCGAGATATTTAAAAGTTCCGAAGCCGCACCAACATAATAGGGATACAGAAACACCGTGGCCCCTTTCTTTGAGATAACTCTGCACTAGTGCGAGCCGCAAATGCCACTTCCAGCTTAGCTGTGCAGAAAAAGAACAACAAGAAGAAGAAATATCTCGAAATATGTCCGTCAGGCCCCTTCCCTTGAGATAAATCTGCAAATATCTCGGAAACGAAGAGAGCTATGGCAAAATGTTAAGAGACCTTTTTTGTAGAGAATTAAGTTTCCTACTTTTCATGTTCTATGATATTTTTTGATCAGATGCGTAGTTCTCGAGATATATCAAGATATTTAAAAGTTCCGAAGCCGCACCAACATAATAGAGATACAGAAACACCGTGGCCCCTCTCTTTGAGATAACTCTGCACTATTCCGAGCTGTCAATGCCACTTCCAGCTTAGCTGTGCAGAAGAAGAACAACAAGAAGAAGAAATATCTCGAAATATGTCCGTCAGGCCCCTTCCCATGAGATATATCTGCAAATATCTCGGAAACGAAGCGAGCTATGGCAAAATGTTAAGAGACCTTTTTTGTAGAGAATTATGTTTCCTACAATTTATGTTCTATGATATTTTTTGATCAGAAGCGTAGTTCTCGAGATATATCGAGATATTTAAAAGTTCCGAAGCCGCACCAACATAATAGGGATACAGAAACACCGTGGCCCCTTTCTTTGAGATAACTCTGCACTAGTGCGAGCCGCAAATGCCACTTCCAGCTTAGCTGTGCAGAAGAAGAACAACAAGAAGAAGAAATATCTCGAAATATGTCCGTCAGGCCCCTTCCCTTGAGATATATCTGCAAATATCTCGGAAACGAAGCGAGCTATGGCAAAATGTTAAGAGACCTTTTTTGTAGAGAATTATGTTTCCTACAATTTATGTTCTATGATATTTTTTGATCAGAAGCGTAGTTTTCGAGATATATCGAGATATTTAAAAGTTCCGAAGCCGCACCAACATAATAGGGATACAGAAACACCGTGGCCCCTTTCTTTGAGATAACTCTGCACTAGTGCGAGCCGCAAATGCCACTTCCAGCTTAGCTGTGCAGAAGAAGAACAACAAGAAGAAGAAATATCTCGAAATATGTCCGTCAGGCCCCTTCCCTTGAGATATATCTGCAAATATCTCGGAAACGAAGCGAGCTATGGCAAAATGTTAAGAGACCTTTTTTGTAGAGAATTATGTTTCCTACAATTTATGTTCTATGATATTTTTTGATCAGAAGCGTAGTTTTCGAGATATATCGAGATATTTTAAAGTTCCGAAGCCGCACCAACATAATAGAGATACAGAAACACCGTGGCCCCTTTCTTTGAGATAACTGTGCACTAGTGCGAGCCGCAAATGCCACTTCCAGCTTAGCTGTGCAGAAGAAGAACAACAAGAAGAAGAAATATCTCGAAATATGTCCGTCAGGCCCCTTCCCTTGAGATATATCTGCAAATATCTCGGAAACGAAGCGAGCTATGGCAAAATGTTAAGAGACCTTTTTTGTAGAGAATTATGTTTCCTACAATTTATGTTCTATGATATTTTTTGATCAGAAGCGTAGTTTTCGAGATATATCGAGATATTTAAAAGTTCCGAAGCCGCACCAACATAATAGAGATACAGAAACACCGTGGCCCCTTTCTTTGAGATAACTGTGCACTAGTGCGAACCGCAAATGCCACTTCCAGCTTAGCTGTGCAGAAGAAGAACAACAAGAAGAAGAAATATCTCGAAATATGTCCGTCAGGCCCCTTCCCTTGAGATATATCTGCAAATATCTCGGAAACGAAGCGAGCTATGGCAAAATGTTAAGAGACCTTTTTTGTAGAGAATTAAGTTTCCTACTTTTTATGTTCTATGATATTTTTTGATCAGATGCGTAGTTCTCGAGATATATCAAGATATTTAAAAGTTCCGAAGCCGCTCCAACATAATAGAGATACAGAAACACCGTGGCCCCTTTCTTTGAGATAACTCTGCACTATTGCGCGCTGCAAATGCCACTTCCAGCTTAGCTGTGCAGAAGAAGAACAACAAGAAGAAGAAATATCTCGAAATATGTCCGTCAGGCCCCTTCCCTTGAGATATATCTGCAAATATCTCGGAAACGAAGCGAGCTATGGCAAAATGTTAAGAGACCTTTTTTGTAGAGAATTATGTTTCCTACAATTTATGTTCTATGATATTTTTTGATCAGAAGCGTAATTTTCGAGATATATCGAGATATTTAAAAGTTCCGAAGCCGCACCAACATAATAGAGATACAGAAACACCGTGGCCCCTTTCTTTGAGATAACTCTGCACTATTGCGCGCTGCAAATGCCACTTCCAGCTTAGCTGTGCAGAAGAAGAACAACAAGAAGAAGAAATATCTCGAAATATGTCCGTCAGGCCCCTTCCCTTGAGATATATCTGCAAATATCTCGGAAACGAAGCGAGCTATGGCAAAATGTTAAGAGACCTTTTTTCTGGAGAATTATGTTTCCTACTTTTTATGTTCTATGATATTTTTTGATCAGATGCGTAGTTCTCGAGATATATCAAGATATTTAAAAGTTCCGAAGCCGCACCAACATAATAGAGATACAGAAACACCGTGGCCCCTTTCTTTGAGATAACTCTGCACTATTGCGCGCTGCAAATGCCACTTCCAGCTTAGCTGTGCAGAAGAAGAACAACAAGAAGAAGAAATATCTCGAAATATGTCCGTCAGGCCCCTTCCCTTGAGATATATCTGCAAATATCTCGGAAACGAAGCGAGCTATGGCAAAATGTTAAGAGACCTTTTTTGTAGAGAATTATGTTTCCTACAATTTATGTTCTATGATATTTTTTGATCAGAAGCGTAGTTTTCGAGATATATCGAGATATTTAAAAGTTCCGAAGCCGCACCAACATAATAGAGATACAGAAACACCGTGGCCCCTTTCTTTGAGATAACTGTGCACTAGTGCGAGCCGCAAATGCCACTTCCAGCTTAGCTGTGCAGAAGAAGAACAACAAGAAGAAGAAATATCTCGAAATATGTCCGTCAGGCCCCTTCCCTTGAGATATATCTGCAAATATCTCGGAAACGAAGCGAGCTATGGCAAAATGTTAAGAGACCTTTTTTCTGGAGAATTAAGTTTCCTACTTTTTATGTTCTATGATATTTTTTGATCAGATGCGTAGTTCTCGAGATATATCAAGATATTTAAAAGTTCCGAAGCCGCACCAACATAATAGAGATACAGAAACACCGTGGCCCCTTTCTTTGAGATAACTCTGCACTATTGCGAGCTGCAAATGCCACTTCCAGCTTAGCTGTGCAGAGGAAGAACAACAAGAAGAAGAAATATTTCGAAATATGTCCGTCAGGCCCCTTCCCTTGAGATAAATCTGCAAATATCTCGGAAACGAAGCGAGCTACGGCAAAATGTTAAGAGACCTTTTTTGTAGAGAATTAAGTTTCCTACTTTTTATGTTCTATGATATTTTTTGATCAGATGCGTAGTTCTCGAGATATATCAAGATATTTAAAAGTTCCGAAGCCGCACCAACATAATAGAGATACAGAAACACCGTGGCCCCTTTCTTTGAGATAACTCTGCACTATTGCGCGCTGCAAATGCCACTTCCAGCTTAGCTGTGCAGAAGAAGAACAACAAGAAGAAGAAATATCTCGAAATATGTCCGTCAGGCCCCTTCCCTTGAGATATATCTGCAAATATCTCGGAAACGAAGCGAGCTATGGCAAAATGTTAAGAGACCTTTTTTGTAGAGAATTATGTTTCCTACAATTTATGTTCTATGATATTTTTTGATCAGAAGCGTAGTTTTCGAGATATATCGAGATATTTAAAAGTTCCGAAGCCGCACCAACATAATAGAGATACAGAAACACCGTGGCCCCTTTCTTTGAGATAACCGTGCACTAGTGCGAGCCGCAAATGCCACTTCCAGCTTAGCTGTGCAGAAGAAGAACAACAAGAAGAAGAAATATCTCGAAATATGTCCGTCAGGCCCCTTCCCTTGAGATATATCTGCAAATATCTCGGAAACGAAGCGAGCTATGGCAAAATGTTAAGAGACCTTTTTTGTAGAGAATTAAGTTTCCTACTTTTTATGTTCTATGATATTTTTTGATCAGATGCGTAGTTCTCGAGATATATCAAGATATTTAAAAGTTCCGAAGCCGCACCAACATAATAGAGATACAGAAACACCGTGGCCCCTTTCTTTGAGATAACTCTGCACTATTGCGCGCTGCAAATGCCACTTCCAGCTTAGCTGTGCAGAAGAAGAACAACAAGAAGAAGAAATATCTCGAAATATGTCCGTCAGACCCCTTCCCTTGAGATATATCTGCAAATATCTCGGAAACGAAGCGAGCTATGGCAAAATGTTAAGAGACCTTTTTTGTAGAGAATTAAGTTTCCTACTTTTTGTGTTCTATGATATTTTTTGATCAGATGCGCAGTTCTCGAGATATATCCAGATATTTAAAAGTTCCGAAGCGGCACCAACATAATAGAGATACAGACACACCGTGGCCCCTTTCTTTGAGGTAACTCTGCACTATTGCGAGCTGCAAATGCCACTTCCAGCTTAGCTGTGCAGAAGAAGAACAACAAGAAGAAGAAATATCTCGAAATATGTCCGTCAGGCCCCATCCCTTGAGATAAATCTGCAAATATCTCGGAAACCAAGCGAGCTATGGCAAAATGTGAAGCGACCTTATTTGTAGAGAATTAAGTTTCCTACTTTTTATGTTCTACGATATTTTTTGATCAGATGTGTAGTTCTCGAGATATATCAAGATATTTAAAAGTTCCGAAGCCGCACCAACATAATAGAGATACAGAAACACCGTGGCCCCTTTCTTTGAGATAACTCTGCACTATTGCGAGCTGCAAATGCCACTTCCAGCTTAGCTGTGCAGAAGAAGAACAACAAGAAGAAGAAATATCTCGAAATATGTCCGTCAGGTCAGTTCCTTTGAGCTGAATCTGCAAATATCTCGGAAACGAAGCGAGCTATGGCAAAATGTTAAGAGACGTTTTTTGTAGAGAATTATGTTTCCTACAATTTATGTTCTATGATATTTTTTGATCAGAAGCGTAGTTTTCGAGATATATGGAGATATTTAAAAGTTCCGAAGCCGCACCAACATAATAGGGATACAGAAACACCGTGGCCCCTTTCTTTGAGATAACTCTGCACTAGTGCGAGCCGCAAATGCCACTTCCAGCTTAGCTGTGCAGAAGAAGAACAACAAGAAGAAGAAATATCTCGAAATATGTCCGTCAGGCGCCTTCCCTTGAGATAAATCTGCAAATATCTCGGAAACGAAGCGAGCTATGGCAAAATGTTAAGAGACCTTTTTTGTAGAAAATTAGGTTTCCTACTTTTTATGTTCTATGATATTTTTTGATCAGATGCGTAGTTCTCGAGATATATCAAGATATTTAAAAGTTCCGAAGCCGCACCAACATAATAGAGATACAGAAACACCGTGGCCCCTTTCTTTGAGATAACTCTGCACTATTGCGAGCTGCAAATGCCACTTCCAGCTTAGCTGTGCAGAAGAAGAACAACAAGAAGAAGAAATATCTCGAAATATGTCCGTCAGGCCCCTTCCCTTGAAATAAATCTGCAAATATCTCGGAAACGAAGCGAGCTATGGCAAAATGTTAAGAGACCTTTTTTGTAGAGAATTAAGTTTCCTACTTTCTATGTTCTATGATATTTTTCGATCAGAGGCGTAGTTCTCGAGATATATCAAGATATTTAAAAGTTCCGAAGCCGCACCAACATAATAGAGATACAGAAACACCGTGGCCCCTTTCTTTGAGATAACTCTGCACGATTGCGAGCTGGAAATGCCACTTCCAGTTTAGCTGTGCAGAAGAAGAACAACAAGAAGAAGAAATATCTCGAAATATGTCCGTCAGGCCGCTTCCCTTGAGATAAATCTGCAAATATCTCGGAAACGAAGCGAGCTATGGCAAAATGTTAAGAGACCTTTTTTGTAGAGAATTACGTTTCCTACTTTTTATGTTCTATGATATTTTTCGATCAGAGGCGTAGTTCTCGAGATATATCAAGATATTTAAAAGTTCCGAAGCCGCTCCAACATAATAGGGATACAGAAACACCGTGGCCCCTTTCTTTGAGATAACTCTGCACTAGTGCGAGCCGCAAATGCCACTTCCAGCTTAGCTGTGCAGAAGAAGAACAACAAGAAGAAGAAATATCTCGAAATATGTCCGTCAGGCGCCTTCCCTTGAGATAAATCTGCAAATATCTCGGAAACGAAGCGAGCTATGGCAAAATGTTAAGAGACCTTTTTTGTAGAAAATTAGGTTTACTACTTTTTATGTTCTATGATATTTTTTGATCAGATGCGTAGTTCTCGAGATATATCAAGATATTTAAAAGTTCCGAAGCCGCACCAACATAATAGAGATACAGAAACACCGTGGCCCCTTTCTTTGAGATAACTCTGCACTATTGCGAGCTGTAAATGCCACTTCCAGCTTAGCTGTGCAGAAGAAGAACAACAAGAAGAAGAAATATCTCGAAATATGTCCGTCAGGCCCCTTCCCTTGAGATATATCTGCAAATATCTCGGAAACGAAGCGAGCTATGGCAAAATGTTAAGAGACCTTTTTTGTAGAGAATTCTGTTTCCTACAATTTATGTTCTATGATATTTTTTGATCAGAAGCGTAGTTTTCGAGATATATCGAGATATTTAAAAGTTCCGAAGCCGCACCGACATAATAGAGATACAGAAACACCGTGGCCCCTTTCTTTGAGATAACTCTGCACTAGTGCGAGCTGCAAATGCCACTTCCAGCTTAGCTGTGCAGAAGAAGAACAACAAGAAGAAGAAATATCTCGAAATATGTCCGTCAGGCCCCTTCCCTTGAAATAAATCTGCAAATATCTCGGAAACGAAGCGAGCTATGGCAAAATGTTAAGAGACCTTTTTTGTAGAGAATTAAGTTTCCTACTTTCTATGTTCTATGATATTTTTCGATCAGAGGCGTAGTTCTCGAGATATATCAAGATATTTAAAAGTTCCGAAGCAGCACCAACATAATAGAGATACAGAAACACCGTGGCCCCTTTCTTTGAGATAACTCTGCACTATTGCGAGCTGTAAATGCCACTTCCAGCTTAGCTGTGCAGAAGAAGAACAACAAGAAGAAGAAATATCTCGAAATATGTCCGTCAGGCCCCTTCCCTTGAGATATATCTGCAAATATCTCGGAAACGAAGCGAGCTATGGCAAAATGTTAAGAGACCTTTTTTGTAGAGAATTATGTTTCCTACAATTTATGTTCTATGATATTTTTTGATCAGAAGCGTAGTTTTCGAGATATATCGAGATAGTTAAAAGTTCCGAAGCCGCACCAACATAATAGAGATACAGAAACACCGTGGCCCCTTTCTTTGAGATAACTCTGCACTAGTGCGAGCTGCAAATGCCACTTCCAGCTTAGCTGTGCAGAAGAAGAACAACAAGAAGAAGAAATATCTCGAAATATGTCCGTCAGGCCCCTTCCCTTGAAATAAATCTGCAAATATCTCGGAAACGAAGCGAGCTATGGCAAAATGTTAAGAGACCTTTTTTGTAGAGAATTAAGTTTCCTACTTTTTATGTTCTATGATATTTTTCGATCAGAGGCGTAGTTCTCGAGATATATCAAGATATTTAAAAGTTCCGAAGCCGCACCAACATAATAGAGATACAGAAACACCGTGGCCCCTTTCTTTGAGATAACTCTGCACGATTGCGAGCTGGAAATGCCACTTCCAGTTTTGCTGTGCAGAAGAAGAACAACAAGAAGAAGAAATATCTCGAAATATGTCCGTCAGGCCGCTTCCCTTGAGATAAATCTGCAAATATCTCGGAAACGAAGCGAGCTATGGCAAAATGTTAAGAGACCTTTTTTGTAGAAAATTAGGTTTCCTACTTTTTATGTTCTATGATATTTTTTGATCAGATACGTAGTTCTCGAGATATATCAAGATATTTAAAAGTTCCGAAGCCGCACCAACATAATAGAGATACAGAAACACCGTGGCCCGTTTCTTTGAGATAACTCTGCACGATTGCGAGCTGGAAATGCCACTTCCAGTTTAGCTGTGCAGAAGAAGAACAACAAGAAGAAGAAATATCTCGAAATATGTCCGTCAGGCCAGTTCCTTTGAGCTGAATCTGCAAATATCTCGGAAACGAAGCGAGCTATGGCAAAATGTTAAGAGACGTTTTTTGTAGAGAATTATGTTTCCTACAATTTATGTTCTATGATATTTTTTGATCAGAAGCGTAGTTTTCGAGATATATCGAGATATTTAAAAGTTCCGAAGCCGCACCAACAGAATAGGGATACAGAAACACCGTGGCCCCTTTCTTTGAGATAACTCTGCACTAGTGCGAGCCGCAAATGCCACTTCCAGCTTAGCTGTGCAGAAGAAGAACAACAAGAAGAAGAAATATCTCGAAATATGTCCGTCAGGCCCCTGCCCTTGAGATATATCTGCAAATATCTCGGAAACGAAGCGAGCTATGGCAAAATGTTAAGAGACCTTTTTTGTAGAGAATTAAGTTTCCTACATTTTATGTTCTATGATATTTTTTGATCAGATGCGTAGTTCTCGAGATATATTAAGATATTTAAAAGTTCCGAAGCCGCACCAACATAATAGAGATACAGAAACACCGTGGCCCCTTTCTTTGAGATAACTCTGCACTATTGCGAGCTGCAAATGCCACTTCCAGCTTAGCTGTGCAGAAGAAGAACAACAAGAAGAAGAAGTATCTCGAAATATGTCCGTCAGGCCCCTTCCCTTGAGATAAATCTGCAAATATCTCGGGAACGAAGCGAGCTATGGCAAAATGTTAAGAGACCTTTTTTGTAGAGAATTAAGTTTCCTACATTTTATGTTCTATGATATTTTTTGATCAGATGCGTAGTTCTCGAGATATATTAAGATATTTAAAAGTTCCGAAGCCGCACCAACATAATAGAGATACAGAAACACCGTGGCCCCTTTCTTTGAGATAACTGTGCACTAGTGCGAGCCGCAAATGCCACTTCCAGCTTAGCTGTGCAGAAGAAGAACAACAAGAAGAAGAAATATCTCGAAATATGTCCGTTAGGCCCCTTCCCTTGAGATAAATCTGCAAATATCTCGGAAACGAAGCGAGCTATGGCAAAATGTTAAGAGACCTTTTTTGTAGAGAATTAAGTTTCCTACATTTTATGTTCTATGATATTTTTTGATCAGATGCGTAGTTCTCGAGATATATTAAGATATTTAAAAGTTCCGAAGCCGCACCAACATAATAGAGATACAGAAACACCGTGGCCCCTTTCTTTGAGATAACTCTGCACTATTGCGAGCTGCAAATGCCACTTCCAGCTTAGCTGTGCAGAAGAAGAACAACAAGAAGAAGAAGTATCACGAAATATGTCCGTCAGGCCCCTTCCCTTGAGATAAATCTGCAAATATCTCGGAAACGAAGCGAGCTATGGCAAAATGTTAAGAGACCTTTTTTGTAGAGAATTAAGTTTCCTACTTTTTACGTTCTATGATATTTTTTGATCAGATGCGTAGTTCTCGAGATATATTAAGATATTTAAAAGTTCCGAAGCCGCACCAACATAATAGAGATACAGAAACACCGTGGCCCCTTTCTTTGAGATGACTCTGCACTATTGCGAGCTGCAAATGCCACTTCCAGCTTAGCTGTGCAGAAGAAGAGCAACAAGAAGAAGAAGTATCTCGAAATATGTCCGTCAGGCCCCTTCCCTTGAGATAAATCTGCAAATATCTCGGAAACGAAGCGAGCTATGGCAAAATGTTAAGAGACCTTTTTTGTAGAGAATTAAGTTTCCTACTTTTTATGTTCTATCATATTTTTTGATCAGATGCGTAGTTCTCGAGATATATTAAGATATTTAAAAGTTCCGAAGCCGCACCAACATAATAGAGATACAGAAACACCGTGGCCCCTTTCTTTGAGATAACTCTGCACTAGTGCGAGCCGCAAATGCCGCTTCCAGCTTAGCTGTGCAGAAGAAGAACAACAAGAAGAAGAAATATCTCGAAATATGTCCGTTAGGCCCCTTCCCTTGAGATAAATCTGCAAATATCTCGGAAACGAAGCGAGCTATGGCAAAATGTTAAGAGACCTTTTTTGTAGAGAATTAAGTTTCCTACATTTTATGTTCTATGATATTTTTTGATCAGATGCGTAGTTCTCGAGATATATTAAGATATTTAAAAGTTCCGAAGCCGCACCAACATAATAGAGATACAGAAACACCGTGGCCCCTTTCTTTGAGATAACTCTGCACTATTGCGAGCTGCAAATGCCACTTCCAGCTTAGCTGTGCAGAAGAAGAACAACAAGAAGAAGAAGTATCACGAAATATGTCCGTCAGGCCCCTTCCCTTGAGATAAATCTGCAAATATCTCGGAAACGAAGCGAGCTATGGCAAAATGTTAAGAGACCTTTTTTGTAGAGAATTAAGTTTCCTACTTTTTACGTTCTATGATATTTTTTGATCAGATGCGTAGTTCTCGAGATATATTAAGATATTTAAAAGTTCCGAAGCCGCACCAACATAATAGAGATACAGAAACACCGTGGCCCCTTTCTTTGAGATAACTCTGCACTATTGCGAGCTGCAAATGCCACTTCCAGCTTAGCTGTGCAGAAGAAGAACAACAAGAAGAAGAAGTATCTCGAAATATGTCCGTCAGGCCCCTTCCCTTGAGATAAATCTGCAAATATCTCGGAAACGAAGAGAGCTATGGCAAAATGTTAAGAGACCTTTTTTGTAGAGAATTAAGTTTCCTACTTTTTATGTTCTATGATATTTTTCGATCAGATGCGTAGTTCTCGAGATATATCAAGATATTTAAAAGTTCCGAAGCCGCACCAACATAATAGAGATACAGAAACACCGTGGCCCCTTTCTTTGAGATAACTCTGCACTAGCGCGAGCCGCAAATGCCACTTACAGCTTAGCTGTGCAGAAGAAGAACAACGAGAAGAAGAAATATCTCGAAATATGTCCGTCAGGCCCCTTCCCTTGAGATAAATCTGCAAATATCTCGGAAACGAAGCGAGCTATGGCAAAATGTTAAGAGATCTTTTTTGTAGAGAATTAAGTTTCCTACTTTTTATGTTCTATGATATTTTTTGATCAGATGCGTAGTTCTCGAGATATATCAAGATATTTAAAAGTTCCGAAGCCGCACCAACATAATAGAGATACAGAAACACCGTGGCCCCTTTCTTTGAGATAACTCTGCACTAGCGCGAGCCGCAAATGCCACTTACAGCTTAGCTGTGCAGAAGAAGAACAACGAGAAGAAGAAATATCTCGAAATATGTCCGTCAGGCCCCTTCCCTTAAGATAAATCTGCAAATATCTCGGAAACGAAGCGAGCTATGGCAAAATGTTAAGAGACCTTTTTTGTAGAGAATTAAGTTTCCTACTTTTCATATTCTATGATATTTTTTGATCAGATGCGTAGTTCTCGAGATATATCAAGATATTTAAAAGTTCCGAAACCGCACCAACACAACAGAGATACAGAAACACCGTGGCCCCTTTCTTTGAGATAACTCTGCACTAGTGCGAGCCGCAAATGCCGCTTCCAGCTTAGCTGTGCAGAAGAAGAACAACAAGAAGAAGAAATATCTCGAAATATGTCCGTTAGGCCCCTTCCCTTGAGATAAATCTGCAAATATCTCGGAAACGAAGCGAGCTATGGCAAAATGTTAAGAGACCTTTTTTGTAGAGAATTAAGTTTCCTACATTTTATGTTCTATGATATTTTTTGATCAGATGCGTAGTTCTCGAGATATATTAAGATATTTAAAAGTTCCGAAGCCGCACCAACATAATAGAGATACAGAAACACCGTGGCCCCTTTCTTTGAGATGACTCTGCACTATTGCGAGCTGCAAATGCCACTTCCAGCTTAGCTGTGCAGAAGAAGAACAACAAGAAGAAGAAGTATCTCGAAATATGTCCGTCAGGCCCCTTCCCTTGAGATAAATCTGCAAATATCTCGGAAACGAAGCGAGCTATGGGAAAATGTTAAGAGACCTTTTTTGTAGAGAATTAAGTTTCCTACTTTTCATATTCTATGATATTTTTCGATCAGAGGCGTAGTTCCCGAGATATATCAAGATATTTAAAAGTTCCGAAGCAGCACCAACATAATAGAGATACAGAAACACCGTGGCCCCTTTCTTTGAGATAACTCTGCACTATTGCGAGCTGTAAATGCCACTGCCAGCTTAGCTGTGCAGAAGAAGAACAACAAGAAGAAGAAATATCTCGAAATATGTCCGTCAGGCCCCTTCCCTTGAGATATATCTGCAAATATCTCGGAAACGAAGCGAGCTATGGCAAAATGTTAAGAGACCTTTTTTGTAGAGAATTATGTTTCCTACAATTTATGTTCTATGATATTTTTTGATCAGAAGCGTAGTTTTCGAGATATATCGAGATAGTTAAAAGTTCCGAAGCCGCACCAACATAATAGAGATACAGAAACACCGTGGCCCCTTTCTTTGAGATAACTCTGCACTAGTGCGAGCTGCAAATGCCACTTCCAGCTTAGCTGTGCAGAAGAAGAACAACAAGAAGAAGAAATATCTCGAAATATGTCCGTCAGGCCCCTTCCCTTGAAATAAATCTGCAAATATCTCGGAAACGAAGCGAGCTATGGCAAAATGTTAAGAGACCTTTTTTGTAGAGAATTAAGTTTCCTACTTTTTATGTTCTATGATATTTTTCGATCAGAGGCGTAGTTCTCGAGATATATCAAGATATTTAAAAGTTCCGAAGCCGCACCAACATAATAGAGATACAGAAACACCGTGGCCCCTTTCTTTGAGATAACTCTGCACGATTGCGAGCTGGAAATGCCACTTCCAGTTTTGCTGTGCAGAAGAAGAACAACAAGAAGAAGAAATATCTCGAAATATGTCCGTCAGGCCGCTTCCCTTGAGATAAATCTGCAAATATCTCGGAAACGAAGCGAGCTATGGCAAAATGTTAAGAGACCTTTTTTGTAGAAAATTAGGTTTCCTACTTTTTATGTTCTATGATATTTTTTGATCAGATACGTAGTTCTCGAGATATATCAAGATATTTAAAAGTTCCGAAGCCGCACCAACATAATAGAGATACAGAAACACCGTGGCCCCTTTCTTTGAGATAACTCTGCACGATTGCGAGCTGGAAATGCCACTTCCAGTTTAGCTGTGCAGAAGAAGAACAACAAGAAGAAGAAATATCTCGAAATATGTCCGTCAGGCCAGTTCCTTTGAGCTGAATCTGCAAATATCTCGGAAACGAAGCGAGCTATGGCAAAATGTTAAGAGACGTTTTTTGTAGAGAATTATGTTTCCTACAATTTATGTTCTATGATATTTTTTGATCAGAAGCGTAGTTTTCGAGATATATCGAGATATTTAAAAGTTCCGAAGCCGCACCAACAGAATAGGGATACAGAAACACCGTGGCCCCTTTCTTTGAGATAACTCTGCACTAGTGCGAGCCGCAAATGCCACTTCCAGCTTAGCTGTGCAGAAGAAGAACAACAAGAAGAAGAAATATCTCGAAATATGTCCGTCAGGCGCCTTCCCTTGAGATAAATCTGCAAATATCTCGGAAACGAAGCGAGCTATGGCAAAATGTTAAGAGACCTTTTTTGTAGAAAATTAGGTTTCCTACTTTTTATGTTCTATGATATTTTTTGATCAGATGCGTAGTTCTCGAGATACATCAAGATATTTAAAAGTTCCGAAGCCGCACCAACATAATAGAGATACAGAAACACCGTGGCCCCTTTCTGTGAGATAACTCTGCACTATTGCGAGCTGTAAATGCCACTTCCAGCTTAGCTGTGCAGAAGAAGAACAACAAGAAGAAGAAATATCTCGAAATATGTCCGTCAGGCCCCTTCCCTTGAGATATATCTGCAAATATCTCGGAAACGAAGCGAGCTATGGCAAAATGTTAAGAGACCTTTTTTGTAGAGAATTCTGTTTCCTACAATTTATGTTCTATGATATTTTTTGATCAGAAGCGTAGTTTTCGAGATATATCGAGATATTTAAAAGTTCCGAAGCCGCACCAACATAATAGAGATACAGAAACACCGTGGCCCCTTTCTTTGGGATAACTCTGCACTATTGCGAGCTGCAAATGCCACTTCCAGCTTAGCTGTGCAGAAGAAGAACAACAAGAAGAAGAAATATCTCGAAATATGTCCGTCAGGCCCCTTCCCTTGAAATAAATCTGCAAATATCTCGGAAACGAAGCGAGCTATGGCAAAATGTTAACAGACCTTTTTTGTAGAGAATTAAGTTTCCTACTTTTCATATTCTATGATATTTTTCGATCAGAGGCGTAGTTCTCGAGATATATCAAGATATTTAAAAGTTCCGAAGCCGCACCAACATAATAGAGATACAGAAACACCGTGGCCCCTTTCTTTGAGATAACTCTGCACTTTTGCGAGCTGTAAATGCCACCTCCAGCTTAGCTGTGCAGAAGAAGAACAACAAGAAGAAGAAATATCTCGAAATATGTCCGTCAGGCCCCTGCCCTTGAGATATATCTGCAAATATCTCGGAAACGAAGCGAGCTATGGCAAAATGTTAAGAGACCTTTTTTGTAGAGAATTATGTTTCCTACAATTTATGTTCTATGATATTTTTTGATCAGAAGCGTAGTTTTCGAGATATATCGAGATAGTTAAAAGTTCCGAAGCCGCACCAACATAATAGAGATACAGAAACACCGTGGCCCCTTTCTTTGAGATAACTCTGCACTAGTGCGAGCTGCAAATGCCACTTCCAGCTTAGCTGTGCAGAAGAAGAACAACAAGAAGAAGAAATATCTCGAAATATGTCCGTCAGGCCCCTTCCCTTGAAATAAATCTGCAAATATCTCGGAAACGAAGCGAGCTATGGCAAAATGTTAAGAGACCTTTTTTGTAGAGAATTAAGTTTCCTACTTTTTATGTTCTATGATATTTTTCGATCAGAGGCGTAGTTCTCGAGATATATCAAGATATTTAAAAGTTCCGAAGCCGCACCAACATAATAGAGATACAGAAACACCGTGGCCCCTTTCTTTGAGATAACTCTGCACGATTGCGAGCTGGAAATGCCACTTCCAGTTTTGCTGTGCAGAAGAAGAACAACAAGAAGAAGAAATATCTCGAAATATGTCCGTCAGGCCGCTTCCCTTGAGATAAATCTGCAAATATCTCGGAAACGAAGCGAGCTATGGCAAAATGTTAAGAGACCTTTTTTGTAGAAAATTAGGTTTCCTACTTTTTATGTTCTATGATATTTTTTGATCAGATACGTAGTTCTCGAGATATATCAAGATATTTAAAAGTTCCGAAGCCGCACCAACATAATAGAGATACAGAAACACCGTGGCCCCTTTCTTTGAGATAACTCTGCACGATTGCGAGCTGGAAATGCCACTTCCAGTTTAGCTGTGCAGAAGAAGAACAACAAGAAGAAGAAATATCTCGAAATATGTCCGTCAGGCCAGTTCCTTTGAGCTGAATCTGCAAATATCTCGGAAACGAAGCGAGCTATGGCAAAATGTTAAGAGACGTTTTTTGTAGAGAATTATGTTTCCTACAATTTATGTTCTATGATATTTTTTGATCAGAAGCGTAGTTTTCGAGATATATCGAGATATTTAAAAGTTCCGAAGCCGCACCAACAGAATAGGGATACAGAAACACCGTGGCCCCTTTCTTTGAGATAACTCTGCACTAGTGCGAGCCGCAAATGCCACTTCCAGCTTAGCTGTGCAGAAGAAGAACAACAAGAAGAAGAAATATCTCGAAATATGTCCGTCAGGCGCCTTCCCTTGAGATAAATCTGCAAATATCTCGGAAACGAAGCGAGCTATGGCAAAATGTTAAGAGACCTTTTTTGTAGAAAATTAGGTTTCCTACTTTTTATGTTCTATGATATTTTTTGATCAGATGCGTAGTTCTCGAGATACATCAAGATATTTAAAAGTTCCGAAGCCGCACCAACATAATAGAGATACAGAAACACCGTGGCCCCTTTCTGTGAGATAACTCTGCACTATTGCGAGCTGTAAATGCCACTTCCAGCTTAGCTGTGCAGAAGAAGAACAACAAGAAGAAGAAATATCTCGAAATATGTCCGTCAGGCCCCTTCCCTTGAGATATATCTGCAAATATCTCGGAAACGAAGCGAGCTATGGCAAAATGTTAAGAGACCTTTTTTGTAGAGAATTCTGTTTCCTACAATTTATGTTCTATGATATTTTTTGATCAGAAGCGTAGTTTTCGAGATATATCGAGATATTTAAAAGTTCCGAAGCCGCACCAACATAATAGAGATACAGAAACACCGTGGCCCCTTTCTTTGGGATAACTCTGCACTATTGCGAGCTGCAAATGCCACTTCCAGCTTAGCTGTGCAGAAGAAGAACAACAAGAAGAAGAAATATCTCGAAATATGTCCGTCAGGCCCCTTCCCTTGAAATAAATCTGCAAATATCTCGGAAACGAAGCGAGCTATGGCAAAATGTTAACAGACCTTTTTTGTAGAGAATTAAGTTTCCTACTTTTCATATTCTATGATATTTTTCGATCAGAGGCGTAGTTCTCGAGATATATCAAGATATTTAAAAGTTCCGAAGCCGCACCAACATAATAGAGATACAGAAACACCGTGGCCCCTTTCTTTGAGATAACTCTGCACTATTGCGAGCTGTAAATGCCACCTCCAGCTTAGCTGTGCAGAAGAAGAACAACAAGAAGAAGAAATATCTCGAAATATGTCCGTCAGGCCCCTGCCCTTGAGATATATCTGCAAATATCTCGGAAACGAAGCGAGCTATGGCAAAATGTTAAGAGACCTTTTTTGTAGAGAATTAAGTTTCCTACATTTTATGTTCTATGATATTTTTTGATCAGATGCGTAGTTCTCGAGATATATTAAGATATTTAAAAGTTCCGAAGCCGCACCAACATAATAGAGATACAGAAACACCGTGGCCCCTTTCTTTGAGATAACTCTGCACTATTGCGAGCTGCAAATGCCACTTCCAGCTTAGCTGTGCAGAAGAAGAACAACAAGAAGAAGAAGTATCTCGAAATATGTCCGTCAGGCCCCTTCCCTTGAGATAAATCTGCAAATATCTCGGAAACGAAGCGAGCTATGGCAAAATGTTAAGAGACCTTTTTTGTAGAGAATTAAGTTTCCTACTTTTTATGTTCTATGATATTTTTTGATCAGATGCGTAGTTCTCGAGATATATTAAGATATTTAAAAGTTCCGAAGCCGCACCAACATAATAGAGATACAGAAACACCGTGGCCCCTTTCTTTGAGATAACTGTGCACTAGTGCGAGCCGCAAATGCCACTTCCAGCTTAGCTGTGCAGAAGAAGAACAACAAGAAGAAGAAATATCTCGAAATATGTCCGTCAGGCCCCTTCCCTTGAGATATATCTGCAAATATCTCGGAAACGAAGCGAGCTATGGCAAAATGTTAAGAGACCTTTTTTGTAGAGAATTAAGTTTCCTACTTTTTATGTTCTATGATATTTTTCGATCAGAGGCGTAGTTCTCGAGATATATCAAGATATTTAAAAGTTCCGAAGCCGCACCAACATAATAGAGATACAGAAACACCGTGGCCCCTTTCTTTGAGATAACTCTGCACGATTGCGAGCTGGAAATGCCACTTCCAGTTTAGCTGTGCAGAAGAAGAACAACAAGAAGAAGAAATATCTCGAAATATGTCCGTCAGGCCCCTTCCCTTGAGATAAATCTGCAAATATCTCGGAAACGAAGCGAGCTATGGCAAAATGTTAAGAGACCTTTTTTGTAGAGAATTAAGTTTCCTACTTTTTATGTTCTATCATATTTTTTGATCAGATGCGTAGTTCTCGAGATATATTAAGATATTTAAAAGTTCCGAAGCCGCACCAACATAATAGAGATACAGAAACACCGTGGCCCCTTTCTTTGAGATAACTCTGCACTAGTGCGAGCCGCAAATGCCGCTTCCAGCTTAGCTGTGCAGAAGAAGAACAACAAGAAGAAGAAATATCTCGAAATATGTCCGTTAGGCCCCTTCCCTTGAGATAAATCTGCAAATATCTCGGAAACGAAGCGAGCTATGGCAAAATGTTAAGAGACCTTTTTTGTAGAGAATTAAGTTTCCTACTTTTTACGTTCTATGATATTTTTTGATCAGATGCGTAGTTCTCGAGATATATTAAGATATTTAAAAGTTCCGAAGCCGCACCAACATAATAGAGATACAGAAACACCGTGGCCCCTTTCTTTGAGATAACTGTGCACTAGTGCGAGCCGCAAATGCCACTTCCAGCTTAGCTGTGCAGAAGAAGAACAACAAGAAGAAGAAATATCTCGAAATATGTCCGTCAGGCCCCTTCCCTTGAGATATATCTGCAAATATCTCGGAAACGAAGCGAGCTATGGCAAAATGTTAAGAGACCTTTTTTGTAGAGAATTAAGTTTCCTACTTTTTATGTGCTATGATATTTTTTGATCAGATGCGTAGTTCTCGAGATATATCAAGATATTTAAAAGTTCCGAAGCCGCACCAACATAATAGAGATACAGAAACACCGTGGCCCCTTTCTTTGAGATAACTGTGCACTAGTGCGAGCCGCAAATGCCACTTCCAGCTTAGCTGTGCAGAAGGAGAACAACAAGAAGAAGAAGTATCTCGAAATATGTCCGTCAGGCCCCTTCCCTTGAGATAAATCTGCAAATATCTCGGAAACGAAGCGAGCTATGGGAAAATGTTAAGAGATCTTTTTTGTAGAGAATTAAGTTTCCTACTTTTTATGTTCTATGATATTTTTTGATCAGATGCGTAGTTCTCGAGATATATCAAGATATATAAAAGTTCCGAAGCCGCACCAACATAATAGAGATACAGAAACACCGTGGCCCCTTTCTTTGAGATAACTCTGCACTATTGCGCGCTGCAAATGCCACTTCCAGCTTAGCTGTGCAGAAGAAGAACAACAAGAAGAAGAAATATCTCGAAATATGTCCGTCAGGCCCCTTCCCTTGAGATAAATCTGCAAATATCTCGGAAACGAAGCGAGCTATGGCAAAATGTTAAGAGACCTTTTTTGTAGAGAATTAAGTTTCCTGCTTTTTATGTTCTATGATATTTTTTGATCAGATGCGTAGTTCTCGAGATATATCAAGATATTTAAAAGTTCCGAAGCCGCACCAACATAATAGAGATACAGAAACACCGTGGCCCCTTTCTTTGAGATAACTCTGCACTATTGCGAGCTGCAAATGCCACTTCCAGCTTAGCTGTGCAGAAGAGGAACAACAAGAAGAAGAAATATCTCGGAATATGTCCGTCAGGCCCCTTCCCTTGAGATAAATCTGCAAATATCTCGGAAACGATGCCAGCTATGGGAAAATGTTGAGAGACCTTTTTTGTAGAGAATTAAGTTTCCTACTTTTTATCTTCTATGATATTTTTTGATCAGATGCGTAGTTCTCGAGATATATCAAGATATTTAAAAGTTCCGAAGCGGCACCAACATAATAGAGATACAGAAACACCGTGGCCCCTTTCTTTGAGATAACTCTGCACTATTGCGAGCTGCAAATGCCACTTCCAGCTTAGCTGTGCAGAAGAAGAACAACAAGAAGAAGAAGTATCTCGAAATATGTCCGTCAGGCCCCTTCCCTTGAGATAAATCTGCAAATATCTCGGAAACGAAGCGAGCTATGGCAAAATGTTAAGAGACCTTTTTTGTAGAGAATTAAGTTTCCTACTTTTTATGTTCTATCATATTTTTTGATCAGATGCGTAGTTCTCGAGATATATTAAGATATTTAAAAGTTCCGAAGCCGCACCAACATAATAGAGATACAGAAACACCGTGGCCCCTTTCTTTGAGATAACTCTGCACTAGTGCGAGCCGCAAATGCCGCTTCCAGCTTAGCTGTGCAGAAGAAGAACAACAAGAAGAAGAAATATCTCGAAATATGTCCGTTAGGCCCCTTCCTTTGAGATAAATCTGCAAATATCTCGGAAACGAAGCGAGCTATGGCAAAATGTTAAGAGACCTTTTTTGTAGAGAATTAAGTTTCCTACATTTTATGTTCTATGATATTTTTTGATCAGATGCGTAGTTCTCGAGATATATTAAGATATTTAAAAGTTCCGAAGCCGCACCAACATAATAGAGATACAGAAACACCGTGGCCCCTTTCTTTGAGATAACTCTGCACTATTGCGAGCTGCAAATGCCACTTCCAGCTTAGCTGTGCAGAAGAAGAACAACAAGAAGAAGAAGTATCACGAAATATGTCCGTCAGGCCCCTTCCCTTGAGATAAATCTGCAAATATCTCGGAAACGAAGCGAGCTATGGCAAAATGTTAAGAGACCTTTTTTGTAGAGAATTAAGTTTCCTACTTTTTACGTTCTATGATATTTTTTGATCAGATGCGTAGTTCTCGAGATATATTAAGATATTTAAAAGTTCCGAAGCCGCACCAACATAATAGAGATACAGAAACACCGTGGCCCCTTTCTTTGAGATAACTCTGCACTATTGCGAGCTGCAAATGCCACTTCCAGCTTAGCTGTGCAGAAGAAGAACAACAAGAAGAAGAAGTATCTCGAAATATGTCCGTCAGGCCCCTTCCCTTGAGATAAATCTGCAAATATCTCGGAAACGAAGAGAGCTATGGCAAAATGTTAAGAGACCTTTTCTGTAGAGAATTAAGTTTCCTACTTTTTATGTTCTATCATATTTTTTGATCAGATGCGTAGTTCTCGAGATATATTAAGATATTTAAAAGTTCCGAAGCCGCACCAACATAATAGAGATACAGAAACACCGTGGCCCCTTTCTTTGAGATAACTCTGCACTAGTGCGAGCCGCAAATGCCGCTTCCAGCTTAGCTGTGCAGAAGAAGAACAACAAGAAGAAGAAATATCTCGAAATATGTCCGTTAGGCCCCTTCCCTTGAGATAAATCTGCAAATATCTCGGAAACGAAGCGAGCTATGGCAAAATGTTAAGAGACCTTTTTTGTAGAGAATTAAGTTTCCTACATTTTATGTTCTATGATATTTCTTGATCAGATGCGTAGTTCTCGAGATATATTAAGATATTTAAAAGTTCCGAAGCCGCACCAACATAATAGAGATACAGAAACACCGTGGCCCCTTTCTTTGAGATAACTCTGCACTATTGCGAGCTGCAAATGCCACCTCCAGCTTAGCTGTGCAGAAGAAGAACAACAAGAAGAAGAAATATCTCGAAATATGTCCGTCAGGCCCCTGCCCTTGAGATATATCTGCAAATATCTCGGAAACGAAGCGAGCTATGGCAAAATGTTAGGAGACCTTTTTTGTAGAGAATTATGTTTCCTACAATTTATGTTCTATGATATTTTTTGATCAGATGCGTAGTTCTCGAGATATATCAAGATATTTAAAAGTTCCGAAACCGCACCAACACAACAGAGATACAGAAACACCGTGGCCCCTTTCTTTGAGATAACTCTGCACTAGTGCGAGCCGCAAATGCCGCTTCCAGCTTAGCTGTGCAGAAGAAGAACAACAAGAAGAAGAAATATCTCGAAATATGTCCGTTAGGCCCCTTCCCTTGAGATAAATCTGCAAATATCTCGGAAACGAAGCGAGCTATGGCAAAATGTTAAGAGACCTTTTTTGTAGAGAATTAAGTTTCCTACTTTTTATGTTCTATCATATTTTTTGATCAGATGCGTAGTTCTCGAGATATATTAAGATATTTAAAAGTTCCGAAGCCGCACCAACATAATAGAGATACAGAAACACCGTGGCCCCTTTCTTTGAGATGACTCTGCACTATTGCGAGCTGCAAATGCCACTTCCAGCTTAGCTGTGCAGAAGAAGAACAACAAGAAGAAGAAGTATCTCGAAATATGTCCGTCATGCCCCTTCCCTTGAGATAAATCTGCAAATATCTCGGAAACGAAGCGAGCTATGGCAAAATGTTAAGAGACCTTTTTTGTAGAGAATTAAGTTTCCTACTTTTTATGTTCTATGATATTTTTTGATCAGATGCGTAGTTCTCGAGATATATCAAGATATTTAAAAGTTCCGAAGCCGCACCAACATAATAGAGATACAGAAACACCGTGGCCCCTTTCTTTGAGATAACTCTGCACTAGCGCGAGCCGCAAATGCCACTTACAGCTTAGCTGTGCAGAAGAAGAACAACGAGAAGAAGAAATATCTCGAAATATGTCCGTCAGGCCCCTTCCCTTGAGATAAATCTGCAAATATCTCGGAAACGAAGCGAGCTATGGCAAAATGTTAAGAGATCTTTTTTGTAGAGAATTAAGTTTCCTACTTTTTATGTTCTATGATATTTTTTGATCAGATGCGTAGTTCTCGAGATATATCAAGATATTTAAAAGTTCCGAAGCCGCACCAACATAATAGAGATACAGAAACACCGTGGCCCCTTTCTTTGAGATAACTCTGCACTAGCGCGAGCCGCAAATGCCACTTACAGCTTAGCTGTGCAGAAGAAGAACAACGAGAAGAAGAAATATCTCGAAATATGTCCGTCAGGCCCCTTCCCTTAAGATAAATCTGCAAATATCTCGGAAACGAAGCGAGCTATGGCAAAATGTTAAGAGACCTTTTTTGTAGAGAATTAAGTTTCCTACATTTTATGTTCTATGATATTTTTTGATCAGATGCGTAGTTCTCGAGATATATCAAGATATTTAAAAGTTCCGAAGCCGCACCAACATAATAGAGATACAGAAACACCGTGGCTCCTTTCTTTGAGATAACTCTGCACTATTGCGAGCTGGAAATGCCACTTCCAGTTTAGCTGTGCAGAAGAAGAACAACAAGAAGAAGAAATATCTCGAAATATGTCCGTTAGGCCCCTTCCCTTGAGATAAATCTGCAAATATCTCGGAAACGAAGCGAGCTATGGCAAAATGTTAAGAGACCTTTTTTGTACAGAATTATGTTTCCTACTTTTTATGTTCTATGATATTTTTTGATCAGACGCGTAGTTCTCGAGATATATCAAGATATTTAAAAGTTCCGAAGCCGCACCAACATAATAGAGATACAGAAACACCGTGGCCCCTTTCCTTGAGATAACTCTGCACTATTGCGCGCTGCAAATGCCACTTCTAGCTTAGCTGTGCAGAAGAAGAACAACAAGAAGAAGAAATATCTCGAAATATGTCCGTCAGGCCCCTTCCCTTGAGATAAATCTGCAAATATCTCTGAAACGAAGCGAGCTATGGCAAAATGTTAAGAGACCTTTTTTGTAGAGAATTAAGTTTCCTACTTTTTATGTTCTACGATATTTTTTGATCAGATGCGTAGTTCTCGAGATATAGCAAGATATTTAAAAGTTCCGAAGCCGCACCAACATAATAGAGATACAGAAACACCGTGGCCCCTTTCTTTGAGATAACTCTGCACTACTGCGAGCTGCAAATGCCACTTCCAGCTTAGCTGTGCAGAAGAAGAACAACAAGAAGAAGAAATATCTCGAAATATGTCCGTCAGGCCCCTTCCCTTGAGATAAATCTGCAAATATCTCGGAAACGATGCCAGCTATGGCAAAATGTTAAGAGACCTTTTTTGTAGAGAATTATGTTTCCTACAATTTAGGTTCTCTGATGTTTTTTGATCAGAAGCGTAGTTTTCGAGATATATCGAGATATTTAAAAGTTCCGAAGCCGCACCAACATAATAGAGATACAGAAACACCGTGGCCCCTTTCTTTGAGATAACTCTGCACTATTGCGACCTGCAAATGCCACTTCCAGCTTAGCTGTGCAGAAGAGGAACAACAAGAAGAAGAAATATCTCGGAATATGTCGTCAGGCCCCTTCCCTTGAGCTAAATCTGCAAATATCTCGGAAACGATGCCAGCTATGGGAAAATGTTAAGAGACCTTTTTTGTAGAGAATTAAGTTTCCTACTTTTTATGTTCTATGATATTTTCTGATCAGATGCGTAGTTTTCGAGATATATCGAGATATTTAAAAGTTCCGAAGCCGCACCAACATAATAGATATACAGAAACATCGTGGCCCCTTTCTTTGGGATAACTCTGCACTATTGCGAGTTGGAAATGCCACTTCCAGTTTAGCTGTGCAGAAGAAGAACAACAAGAAGAAGAAATATCTCGGAATATGTCGTCAGGCCCCTTCCCTTGAGTTAAATCTGCAAATATCTCGGAAACGATGCCAGCTATGGGAAAATGTTAAGAGACCTTTTTTGTAGAGAATTAAGTTTCCTACTTTTTATGTTCTATGATATTTTTTGATCAGATGCGTAGTTCTCGAGATATATCCAGATATTTAAAAGTTCCGAAGCGGCACCAACATAATAGAGATACAGAAACACCGTGGCCCCTTTCTTTGAGGTAACTCTGCACTATTGCGAGCTGCAAATGCCACTTCCAGCTTAGCTGTGCAGAAGAAGAACAACAAGAAGAAGAAATATCTCGAAATATGTCCCTCAGGCCCCTTCCCTTGAGATAAATCTGCAAATATCTCGGAAACCAAGCGAGCTATGGCAAAATGTTAAGAGACCTTATTTGTAGGGAATTAAGTTTCCTACTTTTTATGCTCTACGATATTTTTTGATCAGAAGCGTAGTTTTCGAGATATATCGAGATATTTAAAAGTTCCGAAGCCGCACCAACATAATAGAGATACAGAAACACCGTGGCCCCTTTCTTTGAGATAACTCTGCACTATTGCGAGCTGCAAATGCCACTTCCAGCTTAGCTGTGCAGAAGAAGAACAACAAGAAGAAGAAATATCTGGAGATATGTCCGTCAGGCCCCTTCCCTTGAGATAAATCTGCAAATATCTCGGAAACGAAGCGAGCTACGGCAAAATGTTAAGAGACCTTTTTTGTAGAAAATTAGGATTCCTACTTTTTATGTTCTATGATATTTTTTGACCAGATGCGTAGTTCTCGAGATATATCAAGATATTTAAAAGTTCCGAAGCCGCACTAACATAATAGAGATACAGAAACACGGTGCCCCCTTTCTTTGAGATAACTCTGCACTATTGCCCGCTGCAAATGCCACTTCCAGCTTAGCTGTGCAGAAGAAGAACAACAAGAAGAAGAAATATCTCGAAATATGTCCCTCAGGCCCCTTCCCTTGAGATAAATCTGCAAATATCTCGGAAACCAAGCGAGCTATGGCAAAATGTTAAGAGACCTTATTTGTAGAGAATTAAGTTTCCTACTTTTTATGTTGTACGATATTTTTTGATCAGATGCGTAGTTCTCGAGATATATCAAGATATTTAAAAGTTCCGAAGCCGCACCAACATAATAGAGATACAGAAACACCGTGGCCCCTCTCTTTGAGATAACTCTGCACAATTGCGAGCTGCAAATGCCACTTCCAGCTTAGCTGTGCAGAAGAAGAACAACAAGAAGAAGAAATATCTCGAAATATGTCCGTCAGGCCCCTTCCCTTGAGATAAATCTGCAAATATCTCGGAAACGAAGCGAGCTATGGCAAAATGTTAAGAGACCTTTTTTGTAGAGAATTATGTTTCCTACAATTTATGTTCTATGATATTTTTTGATCAGAAGCGTAGTTTTCGAGATATATCGAGATATTTAAAAGTTCCGAAGCCGCACCAACATAATAGAGATACAGAAACACCGTGGCCCCTTTCTTTGAGATAACTCTGCACTATTGCGACCTGCAAATGCCACTTCCAGCTTAGCTGTGCAGAAGAAGAACAACAAGAAGAAGAAATATCTCGAAATATGCCCGTCAGGCCCCTTCCCTTGAGATAAATCTGCAAATATCTCGGAAACGAAGCGAGCTATGGCAAAATGTTAAGCGACCTTTTTTGTAGAGAATTATGTTTCCTACAATTTATGTTCTATGATATTTTTTGATCAGAAGCGTAGTTTTCGAGATATATCGAGATATTTAAAAGTGCCGAAGCCGCACCAACATAATAGAGATACAGAAACACCGTGGCCCCTTTCTTTGGGATAACTCTGCACTATTGCGAGCTGGAAATGCCACTTCCAGTTTAGCTGTGCAGAAGAAGAACAACAAGAAGAAGAAATATCTCGAAATATGTCCGTCAGGACCCTTCCCTTGAGATAAATCTGCAAATATCTCGGAAACGAAGCGAGCTATTGCAAAACGTTAAGAGACCTTTTTTGTAGAGAATTAAGTTTCCTACTTTTTATGTTCTATGATATTTTTTGATCAGATGCGTAGTTCTCGAGATATATCAAGATATTTAAAAGTTCCGAAGCCGCACCAACATAATAGAGATACAGAAACACCGTGGCCCCTTTCTTTGAGATAACTCTGCACTATTGCGAGCTGCAAATGCCACTTCCAGCTTAGCTGTGCAGAAGAAGAACAACAAGAAGAAGAAATATCTGGAAATATTTCCGTCAGGCCCCTTCCCTTGAGATAAATCTGCAAATATCTCGGAAACGAAGCGAGCTACGGCAAAATGTTAAGAGACCTTTTTTGCAGAAAATTAGGATTCCTACTTTTAATGTTCTATGATATTTTTTGAACAGATGCGTAGTTCTCGAGATATATCAAGATATTTAAAAGTTCCGAAGCCGCACCAACATAATAGAGATACAGAAACACCGTGGCCCCTTTCTTTGAGATAACTCTGCACTATTGCGCGCTGCAAATGGCACTTCCAGCTTAGCTGTGCAGAAGAAGAACAACAAGAAGGAGAAATATCTCGAAATATGTCCGTCAGGCCCCTTCCCTTGAGATAAATCTGCAAATATCTCGGAAACGAAGCGAGCTATGGCAAAATGTTAAGAGACCTTTTTTGTAGAGAATTAAGTTTCCTACTTTTTATGTTCTATGATATTTTTTGATCAGATGCGTAGTTCTCGAGATATATCCAGATATTTAAAAGTTCCGAAGCGGCACCAACATAATAGAGATACAGAAACACCGTGGCCCCTTTCTTTGAGATAACTCTGCGCTATTGCGAGCTGCAAATGCCACTTCCAGCTTAGCTGTGCAGAAGAAGAACAACAAGAAGAAGAAATATCTGGAAATATTTCCGTCAGGCCCCTTCCCTTGAGATAAATCTGCAAATATCTCGGAAACGAAGCGAGCTACGGCAAAATGTTAAGAGACCTTTTTTGCAGAAAATTAGGATTCCTACTTTTTATGTTCTATGATATTTTTTGAACAGATGCGTAGTTCTCGAGATATATCAAGATATTTAAAAGTTCCGAAGCCGCACCAACATAATAGAGATACAGAAACACCGTGGCCCCTTTCTTTGTGATAACTCTGCACTATTGCGCGCTGCAAATGGCACTTCCAGCTTAGCTGTGCAGAAGAAGAACAACAAGAAGGAGAAATATCTCGAAATATGTCCGTCAGGCCCGTTCCCTTGAGATAAATCTGCAAATATCTCGGAAACGAAGCGAGCTATGGCAAAATGTTAAGAGACCTTTTTTGTAGAGAATTAAGTTTCCTACTTTTTATGTTCTATGATATTTTTTGATCAGATGCGTAGTTCTCGAGATATATCCAGATATTTAAAAGTTCCGAAGCGGCACCAACATAATAGAGATACAGAAACACCGTGGCCCCATTCTTTGAGGTAACTCTGCACTATTGCGAGCTGCAAATGCCACTTCCAGCTTAGCTGTGCAGAAGAAGAACAACAAGATGAAGAAATATCTCCAAATATGTCCCTCAGGCCCCTTCCCTTGAGATAAATCTGCAAATATCTCGGAAACGAAGCGAGCTACGGGAAAATATTAAGAGACCTTTTTTGTAGAAAATTAGGATTCCTACTTTTTATGTTCTATGATATTTTTTGATCAGATGCGTAGTTCTCGAGATATATCCAGATATTTAAAAGTTCCGAAGCGGCACCAACATAATAGAGATACAGAAACACCGTGGCCCCTTTCTTTGAGGTAACTCTGCACTATTGCGAGCTGCAAATGCCACTTCCAGCTTAGCTGTGCAGAAGAAGAACAACAAGATGAAGAAATATCTCGAAATATGTCCCTCAGGCCCCTTCCCTTGAGATAAATCTGCAAATATCTCGGAAACCAAGCGAGCTATGGCAAAATGTTAAGAGACCTTATTTGTAGAGAATTAAGTTTCCTACTTTTTATGTTCTACGATATTTTTTGATCAGATGCGTAGTTCTCGAGATATATCAAGATATATAAAAGTTCCGAAGCCGCACCAACATAATAGAGATACAGAAACACCGTGGCCCCTTTCTTTGAGATAACTCTGCACTATTGCGAGCTGCAAATGCCACTTCCAGCTTAGCTGTGCAGAAGAAGTACAACAAGAAGAAGAAATATCTCGAAATATGTCCCTCAGGCCCCTTCCCTTGAGATAAATCTGCAAATATCTCGGAAACCAAGCGAGCTATGGCAAAATGTTAAGAGACCTTATTTGTAGAGAATTAAGTTTCCTACTTTTTATGTTCTACGATATTTTTTGATCAGATGCGTAGTTCTCGAGATATATCAAGATATTTAAAAGTTCCGAAGCCGCACCAACATAATAGAGATACAGAAACACCGTGGCCCCTTTCTTTGAGATAACTCTGCACTACTGCGAGCTGGAAATGCCACTTCCAGTTTAGCTGTGCAGAAGAAGAACAACAAGAAGAAGAAACATCTCGAAATATGTCCATCAGGACCCTTCCCTTGAGATAAATCTGCAAATATCTCGGAAACGAAGCGAGCTATGGCAAAATGTTAAGAGACCTTTTTTGTAGAGAATTATGTTTCCTACAATTTATGTTCTATGATATTTTTTGATCAGAAACGTAGTTTTCGAGATATATCGAGATATTTAAAAGTTCCGAAGCCGCACCAACATAATAGAGATACAGAAACACCGTGGCCCCTTTCTTTGAGATAACTCTGCACTATTGCGACCTGCAAATGCCACTTCCAGCTTAGCTGTGCAGAAGAAGAACAACAAGAAGAAGAAATATCTCGAAATATGTCCCTCAGGCCCCTTCCCTTGAGATAAATCTGCAAATATCTCGGAAACCAAGCGAGCTATGGCAAAATGTTAAGAGACCTTATTTGTAGAGAATTAAGTTTCCTACTTTTTATGTTCTACGATATTTTTTGATCAGATGCGTAGTTCTCGAGATATATCAAGATATTTAAAAGTTCCGAAGCCGCACCAACATAATAGAGATACAGAAACACCGTGGCCCCTTTCTTTGAGATAACTCTGCACTACTGCGAGCTGGAAATGCCACTTCCAGTTTAGCTGTGCAGAAGAAGAACAACAAGAAGAAGAAACATCTCGAAATATGTCCATCAGGACCCTTCCCTTGAGATAAATCTGCAAATATCTCGGAAACGAAGCGAGCTATGGCAAAATGTTAAGAGACCTTTTTTGTAGAGAATTATGTTTCCTACAATTTATGTTCTATGATATTTTTTGATCAGAAACGTAGTTTTCGAGATATATCGAGATATTTAAAAGTTCCGAAGCCGCACCAACATAATAGAGATACAGAAACACCGTGGCCCCTTTCTTTGGGATAACTCTGCACTATTGCGAGCTGGAAATGCCACTTCCAGTTTAGCTGTGCAGAAGAAGAACAACAAGAAGAAGAAATATCTCGAAATATGTCCGTCAGGACCCTTCCCTTGAGATAAATCTGCAAATATCTCGGAAACGAAGCGAGCTACGGCAAAATGTTAAGAGACCTTTTTTGTAGAAAATTAGGATTCCTACTTTTTATGTTCTATGATATTTTTTGAACAGATGCGTAGTTCTCGAGATATATCAAGATATTTAAAAGTTCCGAAGCCGCACCAACATAATAGAGATACAGAAACACCGTGGCCCCTTTCTTTGAGATAACTCTGCACTATTGCGCGCTGCAAATGGCACTTCCAGCTTAGCTGTGCAGAAGAAGAACAACAAGAAGAAGAAATATCTCGAAATATGTCCGTCAGGCCCCTTCCCTTGAGATAAATCTGCAAATATCTCGGAAACGAAGCGAGCTATGGCAAAATGTTAAGAGACCTTTTTTGTAGAGAATTAAGTTTCCTACTTTTTATGTTCTATGATATTTTTTGATCAGATGCGTAGTTCTCGAGATATATCAAGATATTTAAAAGTTCCGAAGCCGCACCAACATAATAGAGATACAGAAACACCGTGGCCCCTTTCTTTGAGATAACTCTGCACTACTGCGAGCTGCAAATGCCACTTCCAGCTTAGCTGTGCAGAAGAAGAACAACAAGAAGAAGAAATATCTCGAAATATGTCCGTCAGGCCCCTTCCCTTGGGATAAATCTGCAAATATCTCGGAAACGAAGCGAGCTATGGCAAAATGTTAAGAGACCTTTTTTGTAGAGAATTAAGTTTCCTACTTTTTATGTTCTATGATATTTTTTGATCAGATGCGTAGTTCTCGAGATATATCCAGATATTTAAAAGTTCCGAAGCGGCACCAACATAATAGAGATACAGAAACACCGTGGCCCCTTTCTTTGAGGTAACTCTGCACTATTGCGAGCTGCAAATGCCACTTCCAGCTTAGCTGTGCAGAAGAAGAACAACAAGATGAAGAAATATCTCGAAATATGTCCCTCAGGCCCCTTCCCTTGAGATAAATCTGCAAATATCTCGGAAACCAAGCGAGCTATGGCAAAATGTTAAGAGACCTTATTTGTAGAGAATTAAGTTTCCTACTTTCTATGTTCTGCGATATTTTTTGATCAGATGCGTAGTTCTCGAGATATATCAAGATATTTAAAAGTTCCGAAGCCGCACCAACATAATAGAGATACAGAAACACCGTGGCCCCTTTCTTTGAGACAACTCTGCACTATTGCGAGCTGCAAATGCCACTTCCAGCTTAGCTGTGCAGAAGAAGAACAACAAGAAGAAGAAATATCTCGAAATATGTCCGTCAGGCCCCTTCCCTTGAGATAAATCTGCAAATATCTCGGAAACGAAGCGAGCTACGGCAAAATCTTAAGAGACCTTTTTTGTAGAGAATTATGTTTCCTACAATTTACGTTCTCTGATATTTTTTGATCAGAAGCGTAGTTTTCGAGATATATCGAGATATTTAAAAGTTCCGAAGCCGCACCAACATAATAGAGATACAGAAACACCGTGGCCCCTTTCTTTGAGATAACTCTGCACTATTGCGACCTGCAAATGCCACTTCCAGCTTAGCTGTGCAGAAGAAGAACAACAAGAAGAAGAAATATCTCGAAATATGTCCCTCAGGCCCCTTCCCTTGAGATAAATCTGCAAATATCTCGGAAACCAAGCGAGCTATGGCAAAATGTTAAGAGACCTTATTTGTAGAGAATTAAGTTTCCTACTTTTTATGTTCTACGATATTTTTTGATCAGATGCGTAGTTCTCGAGATATATCAAGATATTTAAAAGTTCCGAAGCCGCACCAACATAATAGAGATACAGAAACACCGTTGCCCCTTTCTTTGAGATAACTCTGCACTATTGCGAGCTGCAAATGCCACTTCCAGCTTAGCTGTGCAGAAGAAGAACAACAAGAAGAAGAAGTATCTCGAAATATGTCCGACAGGCCCCTTCCCTTGAGATAAATCTGCAATTATCTCGGAAACGAAGCGAGCTATGGCAAAATCTTAAGAGACCTTTTTTGTAGAGATTTATGTTTCCTACAATTTACGTTCTCTGATATTTTTTGATCAGAAGCGTAGTTTTCGAGATATATCGAGATATTTAAAAGTTCCGAAGCCGCACCAACATAATAGAGATACAGAAACACCGTGGCCCCTTTCTTTGAGATAACTCTGCACTACTGCGAGCTGGAAATGCCACTTCCAGTTTAGCTGTGCAGAAGAAGAACAACAAGAAGAAGAAACATCTCGAAATATGTCCATCAGGACCCTTCCCTTGAGATAAATCTGCAAATATCTCGGAAACGAAGCGAGCTATTGCAAAACGTTAAGAGACCTTTTTTGTAGAGAATTAAGTTTCCTACTTTTTATGTTCTATGATATTTTTTGATCAGATGCGTAGTTCTCGAGATATATCAAGATATTTAAAAGCTCCGAAGCTGCACCAACATAATAGAGGTACAGAAACACCGTGGCCCCTTTCTTTGAGATAACTCTGCACTAGTGCGAGCTGCAAATGCCACTTCCAGCTTAGCTGTGCAGAAGAAGAACAATAAGAAGAAGAAATATCTCGAAATATGTCCGTCGGCCCCTTCCCTTGAGATAAATCTGCAAATATCTCGGAAACGAAGCGAGCTATGGCAAAATCTTAAGAGACCTTTTTTGTAGAGAATTATGTTTCCTACAATTTACGTTCTCTGATATTTTTTGATCAGAAGCGTAGTTTTCGAGATATATCGAGATATTTAAAAGTTCCGAAGCCGCACCAACATAATAGAGATACAGAAACACCGTGGCCCCTTTCTTTGAGATAACTCTGCACTATTGCGACCTGCAAATGCCACTTCCAGCTTAGCTGTGCAGAAGGAGAACAACAAGAAGAAGAAATATCTCGAAATATGTCCCTCAGGCCCCTTCCCTTGAGATAAATCTGCAAATATCTCGGAAACCAAGCGAGCTATGGCAAAATGTTAAGAGACCTTATTTGTAGAGAATTAAGTTTCCTACTTTTTATGTTCTACGATATTTTTTGATCAGATGCGTAGTTCTCGAGATATATCAAAATATTTAAGGGTTCCGAAGCCGCACCAACATAATAGAGATACAGAAACACCGTGGCCCCTTTCTTTGAGATAACTCTGCACTATTGCGAGCTGCAAATGCCACTTCCAGCTTAGCTGTGCAGAAGAAGAACAACAAGAAGAAGAAATATCTCGAAATATGTCCGACAGGCCCCTTCCCTTGAGATAAATCTGCAAATATCTCGGAAACGAAGCGAGCTATGGCAAAATCTTAAGAGACCTTTTTTGTAGAGAATTATGTTTCCTACAATTTACGTTCTATGATATTTTTTGATCAGAAGCGTAGTTTTCGAGATATATCGAGATATTTAAAAGTTCCGAAGCCGCACCAACATAATAGAGATACAGAAACACCGTGGCCCCTTTCTTTGAGATAACTCTGCACTATTGCGACCTGCAAATGCCACTTCCAGCTTAGCTGTGCAGAAGGAGAACAACAAGAAGAAGAAATATCTCGAAATATGTCCCTCAGGCCCCTTCCCTTGAGATAAATCTGCAAATATCTCGGAAACCAAGCGAGCTATGGCAAAATGTTAAGAGACCTTATTTGTAGAGAATTAAGTTTCCTACTTTTTATGTTCTACGATATTTTTTGATCAGATGCGTAGTTCTCGAGATATATCAAAATATTTAAGGGTTCCGAAGCCGCACCAACATAATAGAGATACAGAAACACCGTGGCCCCTTTCTTTGAGATAACTCTGCACTATTGCGAGCTGCAAATGCCACTTCCAGCTTAGCTGTGCAGAAGAAGAACAACAAGAAGAAGAAATATCTCGAAATATGTCCGACAGGCCCCTTCCCTTGAGATAAATCTGCAAATATCTCGGAAACGAAGCGAGCTACGGCAAAATGTTAAGAGACCTTTTTTGTAGAGAATTAAGTTTCCTACTTTTTATGTTGTATGATATTTATTGATCAGATGCGTAGTTCTCGAGATATATCAAGATATTTAAAAGCTCCGAAGCTGCACCAACATAATAGAGGTACAGAAACACCGTGGCCCCTTTCTTTGAGATAACTCTGCACTATTGCGAGCTGCAAATGCCACTTCCAGCTTAGCTGTGCAGAAGAAGAACAACAAGAATAAGAAATATTTCGAAATATGTCCGTCAGGCCCCTTCCCTTGAGATAAATCTGCAAATATCTCGGAAACGAAGCGAGCTACGGCAAAATGTTAAGAGACCTTTTTTGTAGAAAATTAGGTTTCCTACTTTTTATGTTCTAGGATATTTTTTGATCAGATGCGTAGTTCTCGAGATATATCAAGATATTTAAAAGTTCCGAAGCCGCACCAACATAATAGAGATACAGAAACACCGTGGCCCCTTTCTTTGCGATAACTCTGCACTATTGCGAGCTGCAAATGCCACTTCCAGCTTAGCTGTGCAGAAGAAGAACAACAAGAAGAAGAAATATCTCGAAATATGTCCGTCAGGCCCCTTCCGTTGAGATAAATCTGCAAATACCTCGGAAACCAAGCGAGCTATGGCAAAATGTTAAGAGACCTGTTTTGTAGAGAATTAAGTTTCCTGCTTTTTATGTTCTATGATATTTTTCGATCAGAGGCGTAGTTCTCGAGATATATCAAGATATTTAAAAGTTCCGAAGCCGCACCAACATAATAGAGATACAGAAACACCGTGGCCCCTTTCTTTGAGATAACTCTGCACTATTGCGAGCTGCAAATGCCACTTCCAGCTTAGCTGTGCAGAAGAAGAACAATAAGAAGAAGAAATATCTCGAAATATGTCCGTCGGCCCCTTCCCTTGAGATAAATCTGCAAATATCTCGGAAACGAAGCGAGCTATGGCAAAATGTTAAGAGACCTTTTTTGTAGAGAATTAAGTTTCCTACTTTTTATGTTCTATGATATTTTTCGATCAGAGGCGTAGTTCTCGAGATATATCAAGATATTTAAAAGTTCCGAAGCCGCACCAACATAATAGAGATACAGACACACCGTGGCCCCTTTCTTTGAGATAACTCTGCACGATTGCGAGCTGGAAATGCCACTTCCAGTTTAGCTGTGCAGAAGAAGAACAACAAGAAGAAGAAATATCTCGAAATATGTCCATCAGGACCCTTCCCTTGAGATAAATCTGCAAATATCTCGGAAACGAAGCGAGCTATGGCAAAATATTAAGAGACCTTTTTTGTAGAGAATTATGTTCCCTACAATTTATGTTCTATGATATTTTTTGATCAGATGCGTAGTTCTCGAGATATATCAAGATATTTAAAAGTGCCGAAGCCGCACCAACATAATAGAGATACAGAAACACCGTGGCCCCTTTCTTTGCGATAACTCTGCACTATTGCGAGCTGCAAATGCCACTTCCAGCTTAGCTGTGCAGAAGAAGAACAACAAGATGAAGAAATATCTCGAAATGTGTCCCTCAGGCCCCTTCCCTTGAGATAAATCTGCAAATATCTCGGAAACCAAGCGAGCTATGGCAAAATGTTAAGAGACCTTATTTGTAGAGAATTAAGTTTCCTACTTTTTATGTTCTACGATATTTTTTGATCAGATGCGTAGTTCTCGAGATATATCAAGATATTTAAAAGTTCCGAAGCCGCACCAACATAATAGAGATACAGAAACACCGTGGCCCCTTTCTTTGAGATAACTCTGCACTATTGCGAGCTGCAAATGCCACTTCCAGCTTAGCTGTGCAGAAGAAGAACAACAAGAAGAAGAAATATCTCGAAATATGTCCGTCAGGCCCCTTCCCTTGAGATAAATCTGCAAATATCTCGGAAACGAAGCGAGCTATGGCAAAATCTTAAGAGACCTTTTTTGTAGAGAATTATGTTTCCTACAATTTACGTTCTCTGATATTTTTTGATCAGAAGCGTAGTTTTCGAGATATATCGAGATATTTAAAAGTTCCGAAGCCGCACCAACATAATAGAGATACAGAAACACCGTGGCCCCTTTCTTTGAGATAACTCTGCACTATTGCGACCTGCAAATGCCACTTCCAGCTTAGCTGTGCAGAAGAAGAACAACAAGAAGAAGAAATATCTCGAAATATGTCCGTCAGGCCCCTTCCGTTGAGATAAATCTGCAAATACCTCGGAAACCAAGCGAGCTATGGCAAAATGTTAAGAGACCTGTTTTGTAGAGAATTAAGTTTCCTACTTTTTATGTTCTATGATATTTTTCGATCAGAGGCGTAGTTCTCGAGATATATCAAGATATTTAAAAGTTCCGAAGCCGCACCAACATAATAGAGATACAGAAACACCGTGGCCCCTTTCTTTGAGATAACTCTGCACGATTGCGAGCTGGAAATGCCACTTCCAGTTTAGCTGTGCAGAAGAAGAACAACAAGAAGAAGAAATATCTCGAAATATGTCCATCAGGACCCTTCCCTTGAGATAAATCTGCAAATATCTCGGAAACGAAGCGAGCTATCGCAAAATGTTAAGAGACCTTTTTTGTAGAGAATTAAGTTTCCTACTTTTTATGTTCTATGATATTTTTCGATCAGAGGCGTAGTTCTCGAGATATATCAAGATATTTAAAAGTTCCGAAGCCGCACCAACATAATAGAGATACAGAAACACCGTGGCCCCTTTCTTTGAGATAACTCTGCACGATTGCGAGCTGGAAATGCCACTTCCAGTTTAGCTGTGCAGAAGAAGAACAACAAGAAGAAGAAATATCTCGAAATATGTCCATCAGGACCCTTCCCTTGAGATAAATCTGCAAATATCTCGGAAACGAAGCGAGCTATGCCAAAATGTTAAGAGACCTTATTTGTAGACAATTAAGTTTCCTACTTTTTATGTTCTATGATATTTTTTGATCAGATGCGTAGTTCTCGAGAGATATCAAGATATTTAAAACTTCCGAAGCTGCACCAACATAATAGAGGTGCAGAAACACCGTGGCCTCTTTCTTTGAGATAACTCTGCACTATTGCGAGCTGCAAATGCCACTTCCAGCTTATCTGTGCAGAAGAAGAACAACAAGATGAAGAAATATCTCGAAATATGTCCCTCAGGCCCCTTCCCTTGAGATAAATCTGCAAATATCTCGGAAACCAAGCGAGCTATGGCAAAATGTTTAGAGACCTTATTTGTAGAGAATTAAGTTTCCTACTTTTTATGTTCTACGATATTTTTTGATCAGATGCGTAGTTCTCGAGATATATCAAGATATTTAAAAGTTCCGAAGCCGCACCAACATAATAGAGATACAGAAACACCGTGGCCCCTTTCTTTGAGATAACTCTGCACTATTGCGAGCTGCAAATGCCACTTCCAGCTTAGCTGTGCAGAAGAAGAACAACAAGAAGAAGAAATATCTCGAAATATGTCCGTCAGGCCCCTTCCCTTGAGATAAATCTGCAAATATCTCGGAAACGAAGCGAGCTATGGCAAAATCTTAAGAGACCTTTTTTGTAGAGAATTATGTTTCCTACAATTTACGTTCTATGATATTTTTTGATCAGAAGCGTAGTTTTCGAGATATATCGAGATATTTAAAAGTTCCGAAGCCGCACCAACATAATAGAGATACAGATACACCGTGGCCCCTTTCTTTGAGATAACTCTGCACTACTGCGAGCTGGAAATGCCACTTCCAGTTTAGCTGTGCAGAAGAAGAACAACAAGAAGAAGAAGCATCTCGAAATATGTCCATCAGGACCCTTCCCTTGAGATAAATCTGCAAATATCTCGGAAACGAAGCGAGCTATGGCAAAATGTTAAGAGACCTTTTTTGTAGAGAATTATGTTTCCTACAATTTATGTTCTATGATATTTTTTGATCAGAAACGTAGTTTTCGAGATATATCGAGATATTTAAAAGTTCCGAAGCCGCACCAACATAATAGAGATACAGAAACACCGTGGCCCCTTTCTTTGGGATAACTCTGCACTATTGCGAGCTGGAAATGCCACTTCCAGTTTAGCTGTGCAGAAGAAGAACAACAAGAAGAAGAAATATCTCGAAATATGTCCGTCAGGACCCTTCCCTTGAGATAAATCTGCAAATATCTCGGAAACGAAGCGAGCTATTGCAAAACGTTAAGAGACCTTTTTTGTAGAGAATTAAGTTTCCTACTTTTTATGTTCTATGATATTTTTTGATCAGATGCGTAGTTCTCGAGATATATCAAGATATTTAAAAGCTCCGAAGCTGCACCAACATAATAGAGGTACAGAAACACCGTGGCCCCTTTCTTTGAGATAACTCTGCACTATTGCGAGCTGCAAATGCCACTTCCAGCTTAGCTGTGCAGAAGAAGAACAACAAGAATAAGAAATATTTCGAAATATGTCCGTCAGGCCCCTTCCCTTGAGATAAATCTGCAAATATCTCGGAAACGAAGCGAGCTACGGCAAAATGTTAAGAGACCTTTTTTGTAGCAAATTAGGTTTCCTACTTTTTATGTTCTAGGATATTTTTTGATCAGATGCGTAGTTCTCGAGATATATCAAGATATTTAAAAGTTCCGAAGCCGCACCAACATAATAGAGATACAGAAACACCGTGGCCCCTTTCTTTGCGATAACTCTGCACTATTGCGAGCTGCAAATGCCACTTCCAGCTTAGCTGTGCAGAAGAAGAACAACAAGAAGAAGAAATATCTCGAAATATGTCCGTCAGGCCCCTTCCGTTGAGATAAATCTGCAAATACCTCGGAAACCAAGCGAGCTATGGCAAAATGTTAAGAGACCTGTTTTGTAGAGAACTAAGTTTCCTACTTTTTATGTTCTATGATATTTTTCGATCAGAGGCGTAGTTCTTGAGATATATCAAGATATTTAAAAGTTCCGAAGCCGCACCAACATAATAGAGATACAGAAACACCGTGGCCCCTTTCTTTGAGATAAGTCTGCACGATTGCGAGCTGGAAATGCCACTTCCAGTTTAGCTGTGCAGAAGAAGAACAACAAGAAGAAGAAATATCTCGAAATATGTCCATCAGGACCCTTCCCTTGAGATAAATCTGCAAATATCTCGGAAACGAAGCGAGCTATGGCAAAATGTTAAGAGACCTTTTTTGTAGAGAATTAAGTTTCCTACTTTTTATGTTCTATGATATTTTTCGATCAGAGGCGTAGTTCTCGAGATATATCAAGATATTTAAAAGTTCCGAAGCCGCACCAACATAATAGAGATACAGAAACACCGTGGCCCCTTTCTTTGAGATAACTCTGCACGATTGCGAGCTGGAAATGCCACTTCCAGTTTAGCTGTGCAGAAGAAGAACAACAAGAAGAAGAAATATCTCGAAATATGTCCATCAGGACCCTTCCCTTGAGATAAATCTGCAAATATCTCGGAAACGAAGCGAGCTATGCCAAAATGTTAAGAGACCTTATTTGTAGACAATTAAGTTTCCTACTTTTTATGTTCCATGATATTTTTTGATCAGATGCGTAGTTCTCGAGATATATCAAGATATTTAAAACTTCCGAAGCTGCACCAACATAATAGAGGTGCAGAAACACCGTGGCCTCTTTCTTTGAGATAACTCTGCACTATTGCGAGCTGCAAATGCCACTTCCAGCTTATCTGTGCAGAAGAAGAACAACAAGATGAAGAAATATCTCGAAATATGTCCCGCAGGCCCCTTCCCTTGAGATAAATCTGCAAATATCTCGGAAACCAAGCGAGCTATGGCAAAATGTTTAGAGACCTTATTTGTAGAGAATTAAGTTTCCTACTTTTTATGTTCTACGATATTTTTTGATCAGATGCGTAGTTCTCGAGATATATCAAGATATTTAAAAGCTCCGAAGCTGCACCAACATAATAGAGGTACAGAAACACCGTGGCCCCTTTCTTTGAGATAACTCTGCACTATTGCGAGCTGCAAATGCCACTTCCAGCTTAGCTGTGCAGAAGAAGAACAACAAGAAGAAGAAATATCTCGAAATATGTCCGTCGGCCCCGTCCCTTGAGATAAATCTGCAAATATCTCGGAAACGAAGCGAGCTATGGCAAAATGTTAAGAGACCTTTTTTGTAGAGAATTAAGTTTCCTACTTTTTATGTTCTATGATATTTTTCGATCAGAGGCGTAGTTCTCGAGATATATCAAGATATTTAAAAGTTCCGAAGCCGCACCAACATAATAGAAATACAGAAACACCGTGGCCCCTTTCTTTGAGATTACTCTGCACGATTGCGAGCTGGAAATGCCACTTCCAGTTTAGCTGTGCAGAAGAAGAACAACAAGAAGAAGAAATATCTCGAAATATGTCCATCAGGACCCTTCCCTTGAGATAAATCTGCAAATATCTCGGAAACGAAGCGAGCTATGGCAAAATGTTAAGAGACCTTTTTCGTAGAGAATTATGTTTCCTACAATTTATGTTCTATGATATTTTTTGATCAGAAGCGTAGTTTTCGAGATATATCGAGATATTTAAAAGTGCCGAAGCCGCACCAACATAATAGAGATACAGAAACACCGTGGCCCCTTTCTTTGGGATAACTCTGCACTATTGCGAGCTGGAAATGCCACTTCCAGTTTAGCTGTGCAGAAGAAGAACAACAAGAAGAAGAAATATCTCGAAATATGTCCGTCAGGACCCTTCCCTTGAGATAGATCTGCAAATATCTCGGAAACGAAGCGAGCTATTGCAAAACGTTAAGAGACCTTTTTTGTAGAGAATTAAGTTTCCTACTTTTTATGTTGTATGATATTTTTTGATCAGATGCGTAGTTCTCGAGATATATCAAGATATTTAAAAGCTCCGAAGCTGCACCAACATAATAGAGGTACAGAAACACCGTGGCCCCTTTCTTTGAGATAACTCTGCACTATTGCGAGCTGCAAATGCCACTTCCAGCTTAGCTGTGCAGAAGAAGAACAACAAGAATAAGAAATATTTCGAAATATGTCCGTCAGGCCCCTTCCCTTGAGATAAATCTGCAAATATCTCGGAAACGAAGCGAGCTACGGCAAAATGTTAAGAGACCTTTTTTGTAGAGAATTATGTTTCCTACAATTTATGTTCTATGATATTTTTTGATCAGAAGCGTAGTTTTCGAGATATATCGAGATATTTAAAAGTTCCGAAGCCGCACCAACATAATAGAGATACAGAAACACCGTGGCCCCTTTCTTTCAGATAACTATGCACTATTGCGAGCTGCAAATGCCACTTCCAGCTTGGCTGTGCAGAAGAAGGACAACAAGAAGAAGAAATATCTCGAAATATGTCCGTCAGGCCCCTTACCTTGAGATAAATCTGCAAATATCTCGGAAACGAAGCGAGCTGTGGCAAAATGTTAAGAGACCTTTTTTGTAGAGAATTAAGTTTCCTACTTTTTATCTTCTATGATATTTTCTGACCAGATTCGTAGTTCTCGAGATATATCAAGATATTTAAAAGTTCCGAAGCCGCACCAACATAATAGAGATACAGAAACACCGTGGCCCCTCTCTTTGAGATAACTCTGCACAATTGCGAGCTGCAAATGCCACTTCCAGCTTAGCTGTGCAGAAGAAGAACAACAAGAAGAAGAAATATCTCGAAATATGTCCGTCAGGCCCCTTCCCTTGAGATATATCGGCAAGTATCTCGGAAACGAAGCGAGCTATGGCAAAATGTTAAGAGACCTTTTCTGTAGAGAATTATGTTTCCTACAATTTATGTTCTATGATATTTTTTGATCAGATGCGTAGTTCTCGAGATATATCAAGATATTTAAAAGTTCCGAAGCCGCACCAACATAATAGAGATACAGAAACACCGTGGCCCCTCTCTTTGAGATAACTCTGCACTATTGCGAGCTGGAAATGCCACTTCCAGTTTAGCTGTGCAGAAGAAGAACAACAAGAAGAAGAAATATCTCGAAATATGTCCGTCAGGCCCCTTCCCTTGAGATAAATCTGCAAATATCTCGGAAACGAAGAGAGCTATGGCAAAATGATAAGAGACCTTTTTTGTAGAGAATTAAGTTTCCTACTTTTTATGTTCTATGATATTTTTTGATCAGATGCGTAGTTCTCGAGATATATCAAGATATTTAAAAGTTCCGAAGCCGCACCAACATAACAGAGATACAGAAGCACCGTGGCCCCTTTCTTTGAGATAACTCTGCACTATTGCGAGCTGCAAATGTCACTTCCAGCTTAGCTGTGCAGAGGAAGAACAACAAGAAGAAGAAATATCTCGAAATATGTCCGTCAGGCCAGTTCCTTTGAGCTGAATCTGCAAATATCTCGGAAACGAAGCGAGCTATGGCAAAATGTTAAGAGACGTTTTTTGTAGAGAATTATGTTTCCTACAATTTATGTTCTATGATATTTTTTGATCAGAAGCGTAGTTTTCGAGATATATCGAGATATTTAAAAGTTCCGAAGCCGCACCAACATAATAGAGATACAGAAACACCGTGGCCCCTTTCTTTGAGATAACTCTGCACTAGTGCGAGCCGCAAATGCCACTTCCAGCTTAGCTGTGCAGAAGAAGAACAACAAGAAGAAGAAATATCTCGAAATATGTCCGTCAGGCCCCTTACCTTGAGATAAATCTGCAAATATCTCGGAAACGAAGCGAGCTATGGCAAAATGTTAAGAGACCTTTTTTGTAGAGAATTAAGTTTCCTACTTTTTATCTTCTCTGATATTTTCTGATCAGATGCGTAGTTCTCGAGATATATCAAGATATTTAAAAGTTCCGAAGCCGCACCAACATAATAGAGATACAGAAACACCGTGGCCCCTCTCTTTGAGATAACTCTGCACAATTGCGAGCTGCAAATGCCACTTCCAGCTTAGCTGTGCAGAAGAGGAACATCAAGAAGAAGAAATATCTCGAAATATGTCCGTCAGGCCCCTTCCCTTGAGATAAATCTGCAAATATCTCGGAAACGAAGCGAGCTATGGCAAAATGTTAAGAGACCTTTTTTGTAGAGAATTATGTTTCCTACTTTTTATGTTCTATGATATTTTTTGATCAGACGCGCAGTTCTCGAGATATATCAAGATATTTAAAAGTTCCGAAGCCGCACCAACATAATAGAGATACAGAAACACCGTGGCTCCTTTCTTTGAGATAACTCTGCACTATTGCGACCTGGAAATGCCACTTCCAGTTTAGCTGTGCAGAAGAAGAACAACAAGAAGAAGAAATATCTCGAAATATGTCCGTCAGTCCCCTTCCCTTGAGATAAATCTGCAAATATCTCGGAAACGAAGCGAGCTATGGCAAAATGTTAAGAGACGTTTTTTGTAGAGAATTATGTTTCCTACAATTTATGTTCTACGATATTTTTTGATCAGAAGCGCAGTTTTCGAGATATATCGAGATATTTAAAAGTTCCGAAGCCGCACCAACATAATAGAGATACAGAAACACCGTGGCCCCTTTCTTTGAGATAACTCTCCACTAGTGCGAGCTGCAAATGCCACTTCCAGCTTAGCTGTGCAGAAGAAGAACAACAAGAAGAAGAAATATCTCGAAATATGTCCGTCAGGCCCCTTCCCTTGAGATAAATCTGCAAATATCTCGGAAACAAAGCGAGCTATGGCAAAATGTTAAGAGACCTTTTTTGTAGAGAATTAAGTTTCCTACTTTTTATGTTCTATGATATTTTTTGATCAGATGCGTAGTTCTCGAGATATATCAAGATATTTAAAAGTTCCGAAGCCGCACCAACATAATAGAGATACAGAAACACCGTGGCCCCTTTCTTTGAGATAACTCTGCACTATTGCGAGCTGTAAATGCCACTTCCAGCTTAGCTGTGCAGAAGAAGAACAACAAGAAGAAGAAATATCTTGAAATATGTCCGTCAGGCCCCTTCCCTTGAGATATATCTGCAAATATCTCGGAAACGAAGCGAGCTATGGCAAAATGTTAAGAGACCTTTTTTGTCGAGAATTATGTTTCCTACAATTTTTGTTCTATGATATTTTTTGATCAGAAGCGTAGTTTTCTAGATATATCGAGATATTTAAAAGTTCCGAAGCCGCACCAACATAAAAGAGATACAGAAACACCGTGGCCCCTTTCTTTGAGATAACTCTGCACTAGTGCGAGCCGCAAATGCCACTTCCAGCTTAGCTGTGCAGAAGAAGAACAACAAGAAGAAGAAATATCTCGAAATATGTCCGACAGGCCCCTTCCCTTGAGATAAATCTGCAAATATCTCGGAAACGAAGCGAGCTATGGCAAAATGTTAAGAGACCTTTTTTGTAGAGAATAATGTTTCCTACAATTTACGTTCTATGATATTTTTTGATCAGAAGCGTAGTTTTCGAGATATATCGAGATATTTAAAAGTTCCGAAGCCGCACCAACATAATAGAGATACAGAAACACCGTGGCCCCTTTCTTTGAGATAACTCTGCACTATTGCGACCTGCAAATGCCACTTCCAGCTCAGCTGTGCAGAAGAAGAACAACAAGAAGAAGAAATATCTCGAAATATGTCCGTCAGGCCCCTTCCCTTGAGATAAATCTGCAAATATCTCGGAAACGAAGCGAGCTATGGCAAAATGTTAAGAGACCGTTTTTGTAGAGAATTAAGTTTCCTACTTTTTATGTTCTATGATATTTTTTGATCAGATGCGTGGTTCTCGAGATATATCAAGATATTTAAAAGTTCCGAAGCCGCACCAACATAATAGAGATACAGATACACCGTGGCCCCTTTCTTAGAGATAACTCTGCACTATTGCGAGCTGCAAATGCCACTTCCAGCTGAGCTGTGCAGAAGAAGAACAACAAGAAGAAGAAATATCTCGAAATATGTCCGTCAGGCCCCTTCCCTTGAGATATATCTGCAAATATCTCGGAAACGAAGCGAGCTATGGCAAAATGTTAAGAGACCTTTTTTGTCGAGAATTATGTTTCCTACAATTTAGGTTCTATGATATTTTTTGATCAGAAGCGTAGTTTTCGAGATATATCGAGATACTTAAAGGTTCCGAAGAGGCACCAACATAATAGAGATACAGAAACACCGTGGCCCCTTTCTTTGAGATGACTCTGCACTATTGCGAGCTGGAAATGCCACGTCCAGTTTAGCTGTGCAGAAGAAGAACAACAAGAAGAAATATCTCGAAATATGTCCGTTAGGCCCCTTCCCTTGAGATAAATCTGCAAATATCTCGGAAACGAAGCGAGCTATGGCAAAATGTTAAGAGACCTTTTTTGTAGAGAATTAAGTTTCCTACTTTTTATGTTCCATGATATTTTTTGATTAGATGCGTAATTCTCGAGATATATCAAGATATTTAAAAGTTCCGAAGCCGCACCAACATAATAGAGATACAGAAACACCGTGGCCCCTTTCTTTGAGATAACTCTGCACTATTGCGAGCTGCAAATGCCACTTCCAGCTTAGCTGTGCAGAAGAAGAACAACAAGAAGAAGAAATATCTCGAAATATGTCCGTCAGGCCCCTTCCCTTGAGATAAATCTGCAAATATCTCGGAAACGAAGAGAGCTATGGCAAAATGTTAAGAGACCTTTTTTGTAGAGAATTAAGTTTCCTACTTTTCACGTTCTATGATATTTTTTGATCAGATGCGTAGTTCTCGAGATATATCAAGATATTTAAAAGTTCCGAAGCCGCACCAACATAATAGAGATACAGAAACACCGTGGCCCCTTTCTTTGAGATAACTCTGCACTATTGCGAGCTGCAAATGCCACTTCCAGCTTAGCTGTGCAGAAGAAGAACAACAAGAAGAAGAAATATCTCGAAATATGTCCGTCAGGCCCCTTCCCTTGAGATAAATCTGGAAATATCTCGGAAACGAAGAGAGCTATGGCAAAATGTTAAGAGACCTTTTTTGTAGAGAATTAAGTTTCCTACTTTTTACGTTCTATGACATTTTTTGATCAGATGCGTAGTTCTCGAGATATATCAAGATATTTAAAAGTTCCGAAGCCGCACCAACATAATAGAGATACAGAAACACCGTGGCCCCTTTCTTTGAGATAACTCTGCACTATTGCGAGCTGTAAATGCCACTTCCAGCTTAGCTGTGCAGAAGAAGAACAACAAGAAGAAGAAATATCTTGAAATATGTCCGTCAGGCCCCTTGCCTTGAGATATATCTGCAAATATCTCGGAAACGAAGCTAGCTATGGCAAAATGTTAAGAGACCTTTTTTGTCGAGAATTATGTTTCCTACAATTTTTGTTCTATGATATTTTTTGATCAGAAGCGTAGTTTTCGAGATATATCGAGATATTTAAAAGTTCCGAAGCCGCACCAACATAATAGAGATACAGAAACACCGTGGCCCCTTTCTTTGAGATAACTCTGCACTAGAGAATTTTGTAGAGAATTAAGTTTCCTACTTTTTATGTTCTATGATATTTTTTGATCAGATGCGTGGTTCTCGAGATATATCAAGATATTTAAAAGTTCCGAAGCCGCACCAACATAATAGAGATACAGATACACCGTGGCCCCTTTCTTAGAGATAACTCTGCACTATTGCGAGCTGCAAATGCCACTTCCAGCTTAGCTGTGCAGAAGAAGAACAACAAGAAGAAGAAATATCTCGAAATATGTCCGTCAGGGCCCTTCCCTTGAAATAAATCTGCAAATATCTCGGAAACGAAGCGAGCTATGGCAAAATGTTAAGAGACCTTTTTTGTAGAGAATTAGGTTTCCTACTTTTTATGTTCTATGATATTTTTCGATCAGACGCGTAGTTCTCGAGATATATCGAGATATTTAAAAGTTCCGAAGCCGCACCAACATAATAGAGATACAGAAACACCGTGGCCCCTTTCTTTGAGATAACTCTGCACGATTGCGAGCCGCAAATGCCACTTCCAGCTTAGCTGTGCAGAGGAAGAACAACAAGAAGAAGAAATATCTCGAAATATGTCCGTCAGGCCAGTTCCTTTGAGCTGAATCTGCAAATATCTCGGAAACGAAGCGAGCTATGGCAAAATGTTAAGAGACGTTTTTTGTAGAGAATTATGTTTCCTACAATTTATGTTCTATGATATTTTTTGATCAGAAGCGTAGTTTTCGAGATATATCGAGATATTTAAAAGTTCCGAAGCCGCACCAACATAATAGAGATACAGAAACACCGTGGCCCCTTTCTTTGAGATAACTCTGCACTATTGCGACCTGCAAATGCCACTTCCAGCTCAGCTGTGCAGAAGAAGAACAACAAGAAGAAGAAATATCTCGAAATATGTCCGTCAGGCCCCTTCCGTTGAGATAAATCTGCAAATATCTCGGAAACGAAGCGAGCTATGGCAAAATGTTGAGAGACCTTTTTTGTAGAGAATTATGTTTCCTACAATTTATGTTCGATGATATTTTTTGATCAGAAGCGTAGTTTTCGAGATATATCGAGATATTTAAAAGTTCCGAAGCCGCACCAACATAATAGAGATACAGAAACACCGTGACCCCTTTCTTTGAGATAACTCTGCACTAGTGCGAGCTGCAAATGCCACTTCCAGCTTAGCTGTGCAGAAGAAGAACAACAAGAAGAAGAAATATCTCGAAATATGTCCGTCAGGCCCCTTCCCTTGAAATAAATCTGCAAATATGTCGGAAACGAAGCGAGCTATGGCAAAATGTTAAGAGACCTTTTTTGTAGAGAATTAAGTTTCCTACTTTTTATGTTCTATGATATTTTTCGATCAGAGGCGTAGTTCTCGAGATATATCAAGATATTTAAAAGTTCCGAAGCCGCACCAACATAATAGAGATACAGAAACACCGTTGCCCCTTTCTTTGAGATAACTCTGCACGATTGCGAGCTGGAAATGCCACTTCCAGTTTAGCTGTGCAGAAGAAGAACAACAAGAAGAAGAAATATCTCGAAATATGTCCATCAGGACCCCTCCCTTGAGATAAACCTGCAAATATCTCGGAAACGAAGCGAGCTATGGCAAAATGTTAAGAGACCTTTTTTGTAGAGAATTATGTTTCCTACAATTTATGTTCTATGATATTTTTTGATCAGAAGCGTAGTTTTCGAGATATATCGAGATATGTAAAAGTTCCGAAGCCGCACCAACATAATAGAGATACAGAAACACCGTGGCCCCTTTCTTTGAGATAACTCTGCACGATTGCGAGCCGCAAATGCCACTTCCAGCTTAGCTGTGCAGAGGAAGAACAACAAGAAGAAGAAATATCTCGAAATATGTCCGTCAGGCCAGTTCCTTTGAGCTGAATCTGCAAATATCTCGGAAACGAAGCGAGCTATGGCAAAATGTTAAGAGACGTTTTTTGTAGAGAATTATGTTTCCTACAATTTATGTTCTATGATATTTTTTGATCAGAAGCGTAGTTTTCGAGATATATCGAGATATTTAAAAGTTCCGAAGCCGCACCAACATAATAGAGATACAGAAACACCGTGGCCCCTTTCTTTGAGATAACTCTGCACTATTGCGACCTGCAAATGCCACTTCCAGCTCAGCTGTGCAGAAGAAGAACAACAAGAAGAAGAAATATCTCGAAATATGTCCGTCAGGCCCCTTCCCTTGAGATAAATCTGCAAATATCTCGGAAACGAAGCGAGCTATGGCAAAATGTTAAGAGACCTTTTTTGTAGAGAATTATGTTTCCTACAATTTATGTTCTATGATATTTTTTGATCAGAAGCGTAGTTTTCGAGATATATCGAGATATTTAAAAGTTCCGAAGCCGCACCAACATAATAGAGATACAGAAACACCGTGGCCCCTTTCTTTGAGATAACTCTGCACTATTGCGACCTGCAAATGCCACTTCCAGCTCAGCTGTGCAGAAGAAGAACAACAAGAAGAAGAAATATCTCGAAATATGTCCGTCAGGCCCCTTCCCTTGAGATAAATCTGCAAATATCTCGGAAACGAAGCGAGCTATGGCAAAATGTTAAGAGACCTTTTTTGTAGAGAATTAAGTTTCCTACTTTTTATGTTCTATGATATTTTTTGATCAGATGCGAAGTTCTCGAGATATATCAAGATATTTAAAAGTTCCGAAGCCGCACCAACATAATAGAGATACAGAAACACCGTGGCCCCTTTCTTTGAGATAACTCTGCACTATTGCGAGCTGCAAATGCCACTGCCAGCTTAGCTGTGCAGAGGAAGAACAACAAGAAGAAGAAGTATCTCGAAATATGTCCGTCAGGCCCGTTCCTTTGAGCTGAATCTGCAAATATCTCGGAAACGAAGCGAGCTATGGCAAAATGTTAAGAGACCTTTTTTGTAGAGAATTAAGTTTCCTACTTTTTTTGTTCTATGATATTTTTCGATCAGAGGCGTAGTTCTCGAGATATATCAAGATATTTAAAAGTTCCGAAGCCGCACCAACATAATAGAGATACAGAAACACCGTGGCCCCTTTCTTTGAGATAACTCTGCACTATTGCGAGCTGCAAATGCCACTGCCAGCTTAGCTGTGCAGAGGAAGAACAACAAGAAGAAGAAATATCTCGAAATATGTCCGTGAGGCCCCTTCCCTTGAGATAAATCTGCAAATATCTCGGAAACGAAGAGAGCTATGCCAAAATGTTAAGAGACCTTTTTTGTCGAGAATTATGTTTCCTACAATTTATGTTCTATGATATTTTTTGATCAGAAGCGTAGTTTTCGAGATATATCGAGATATTTAAAAGTTCCGAAGCCGCACCAACATAATAGAGATACAGAAACACCGTGGCCCCTTTCTTTGAGATGACTCTGCACTATTGCGAGCTGGAAATGCCACTTCCAGTTTAGCTGTGCAGAAGAAGAACAACAAGAAGAAGAAATATCTCGAAATATGTCCGTTAGGCCCCTTCCCTTGAGATAAATCTGCAAATATCTCGGAAACGAAGCGAGCTATGGCAAAATGTTAAGAGACCTTTTTTGTAGAGAATTAAGTTTCCTGCTTTTTATGTTCTATGATATTTTTTGATCAGATGCGTAGTTCTCGAGATATATCAAGATATTTAAAAGTTCCGAAGCCGCACCAACATAATAGAGATACAGAAACACCGTGGCCCCTTTCTTTGAGATAACTCTGCACTATTGCGAGCTGCAGATGCCACTTCCAGCTTAGCTGTGCAGAAGAGGAACAACAAGAAGAAGAAATATCTCGGAATATGTCCGTCAGGCCCCTTCCCTTGAGATAAATCTGAAAATATCTCGGAAACGATGCCAGCTATGGGAAAATGTTAAGAGACCTTTTTTGTAGAGAATTAAGTTTCCTACTTTTTATCTTCTATGATATTTTTTGATCAGATGCGTAGTTCTAGAGATATATCAAGATATTTAAAAGTTCCGAAGCCGCACCAACATAATAGAGATACAGAAACACCGTGGCCCCTTTCTTTGAGATAACTGTGCACTAGTGCGAGCCGCAAATGCCACTTCCAGCTGAGCTGTGCAGAAGAAGAACAACAAGAAGAAGAAATATCTCGAAATATGTCCGTCAGGCCCCTTCCCTTGAGATAAATCTGCAAATATCTCGGAAACGAAGCAAGCTATGGCAAAATGTTAAGAGACCCTTTTTGTAGAGAATTAAGTTTCCCACTTTTTATGTTCTATGATATTTTTTGATCAGACGCGTAGTTCTCGAGATATATCAAGATATTTAAAAGTTCCGAAGCCGCACCAACATAATAGAGATACAGAAACACCGTGGCCCCTTTCTTTGAGATAACTCTGCACTATTGCGAGCTGCAAATGCCACTTCCAGCTTAGCTGTGCAGAAGAAGAACAACAAGAAGAAGAAATATCTCGAAATATGTCCGTCAGGCCCCTTCCCTTGAGATATATCTGCAAATATCTCGGAAACGAAGCGAGCTATGGCAAAATGTTAAGAGACCTTTTTTGTGGAGAATTATGTTTCCTACAATTTATGTTCTATGATATTTTTTGATCAGATGCGTAGTTTTCGAGATATATCGAGATATTTAAAAGATCCGAAGCCGCACGAACATAATAGAGATACAGAAACACCGTGGCCCCTTTCTTTGATATAACTCTGCACTAGTGCGAGCCGCAAATGCCGCTTCCAGCTTAGCTGTGCAGAAGAACAACAACAAGAAGAAGAAATATCTCGAAATATGTCCGTCAGGCCCCTTCCCTTGAGATAAATCTGCAAATATCTCGGAAACGAAGCGAGCTATGGCAAAATGTTAAGAGACCTTTTTTGTAGAGAATTATGTTTCCTACAATTTATGTTCTATGATATTTTTTGATCAGAAGCGTAGTTTTCGAGATATATCGAGATATTTAAAAGTTCCGAAGCCGCACCAACATAATAGAGATACAGAAACACCGTGGCCCCTTTCTTTGAGATAACTCTGCACTATTGCGAGCTGCAAATGCCACTGCCAGCTTAGCTGTGCAGAGGAAGAACAACAAGAAGAAGAAATATCTCGAAATATGTCCGTCAGGCCCCTTCCCTTGAGATAAATCTGCAAATATCTCGGAAACGAAGAGAGCTATGCCAAAATGTTAAGAGACCTTTTTTGTCGAGAATTATGTTTCCTACAATTTATGTTCTATGATATTTTTTGATCAGAAGCGTAGTTTTCGAGATATATCGAGATATTTAAAAGTTCCGAAGCCGCACCAACATAATAGAGATACAGAAACACCGTGGCCCCTTTCTTTGAGATGACTCTGCACTATTGCGAGCTGGAAATGCCACTTCCAGTTTAGCTGTGCAGAAGAAGAACAACAAGAAGAAGAAATATCTCGAAATATGTCCGTTAGGCCCCTTCCCTTGAGATAAATCTGCAAATATCTCGGAAACGAAGCGAGCTATGGCAAAATGTTTAGAGACCTTTTTTGTAGAGAATTAAGTTTCCTGCTTTTTATGTTCTATGATATTTTTTGATCAGATGCGTAGTTCTCGAGATATATCAAGATATTTAAAAGTTCCGAAGCCGCACCAACATAATAGAGATACAGAAACACCGTGGCCCCTTTCTTTGAGATAACTCTGCACTATTGCGAGCTGCAAATGCCACTTCCAGCTTAGCTGTGCAGAAGAGGAACAACAAGAAGAAGAAATATCTCGGAATATGTCCGTCAGGCCCCTTCCCTTGAGATAAATCTGAAAATATCTCGGAAACGATGCCAGCTATGGGAAAATGTTAAGAGACCTTTTTTGTAGAGAATTAAGTTTCCTACTTTTTATCTTCTATGATATTTTTTGATCAGATGCGTAGTTCTAGAGATATATCAAGATATTTAAAAGTTCCGAGGCCGCACCAACATAATAGAGATACAGAAACACCGTGGCCCCTTTCTTTGAGATAACTGTGCACTAGTGCGAGCCGCAAATGCCACTTCCAGCTTAGCTGTGCAGAAGAAGAACAACAAGAAGAAGAAATATCTCGAAATATGTCCGTCAGGCCCCTTCCCTTGAGATAAATCTGCAAATATCTCGGAAACGAAGCAAGCTATGGCAAAATGTTAAGAGACCCTTTTTGTAGAGAATTAAGTTTCCCACTTTTTATGTTCTGTGATATTTTTTGATCAGACGCGTAGTTCTCGAGATATATCAAGATATTTAAAAGTTCCGAAGCCGCACCAACATAATAGAGATACAGAAACACCGTGGCCCCTTTCTTTGAGATAACTCTGCACTATTGCGAGCTGCAAATGCCACTTCCAGCTTAGCTGTGCAGAAGAAGAACAACAAGAAGAAGAAATATCTCGAAATATGTCCGTCAGGCCCCTTCCCTTGAGATATATCTGCAAATATCTCGGAAACGAAGCGAGCTATGGCAAAATGTTAAGAGACCTTTTTTGTGGAGAATTATGTTTCCTACAATTTATGTTCTATGATATTTTTTGATCAGATGCGTAGTTTTCGAGATATATCGAGATATTTAAAAGATCCGAAGCCGCACCAACATAATAGAGATACAGAAACACCGTGGCCCCTTTCTTTGATATAACTCTGCACTACTGCGAGCTGGAAATACCACTTCCAGTTTAGCTGTGCAGAAGAAGAACAACAAGAAGAAGAAACATCTCGAAATATGTCCATCAGGACCCTTCCCCTGAGATAAATCTGCAAATATCTCGGAAACGAAGCGAGCTATTGCAAAACGTTAAGAGACCTTTTTTGTAGAGAATTAAGTTTCCTACTTTTTATATTCTATGATATTTTTTGATCAGATGCGTAGTTCTCGAGATATATCAAGATATTTAAAAGCTCCGAAGCTGCACCAACATAATAGAGATACAGAAACACCGTGGCCCCTTTCTTTGAGATAACTCTGCACGATTGCGAGCTGGAAATGCCACTTCCAGTTTAGCTGTGCAGAAGAAGAACAACAAGAAGAAGAAATATCTCGAAATATGTCCATCAGGACCCTTCCCTTGAGCTGAATCTGCAAATATCTCGGAAACGAAGCGAGCTATCGCAAAATGTTAAGAGACGTTTTTTGTAGAGAATTATGTTTCCTACAATTTATGTTCTATGATATTTTTTGATCAGAAGCGTAGTTTTCGAGATATATCGAGATATTTAAAAGTTCCGAAGCCGCACCAACATAATAGAGATACAGAAACACCGTGGCCCCTTTCTTTGAGATAACTCTGCACTAGTGCGAGCCGCAAATGCCACTTCCAGCTTAGCTGTGCAGAAGAAGAACAACAAGAAGAAGAAATATCTCGAAATATGTCCGTCAGGACCCTTCCCTTGAGATAAATCTGCAAATATCTCGGAAACGAAGCGAGCTATTGCAAAATGTTAAGAGACCTTTTTTGTAGAGAATTGAGTTTCCTACTTTTTATGTTCTATGATATTTTTTGATCAGATGCGTAGTTCTCGAGATATATCAAGATATTTGAAAGTTAAGAAGCCGCACCAACATAATAGAGATACAGAAACACCGTGGCCCCTTTCTTTGAGATAACTCTGCACTATTGCGAGCTGCAAATGCCACTTCCAGCTTAGCTGTGCAGAAGAAGAACAACAAGAAGAAGAAATATCACGAAATATGTCCGTCAGGCCCCTTACCTTGAGATAAATCTGCAAATATCTCGGAAACGAAGCGAGCTATGGCAAAATGTTAAGAGACCTTTTTTGTAGAGAATTAAGTTTCCTACTTTTTATCTTCTATGATATTTTCTGATCAGATGCGTAGTTCTCGAGATATATCAAGATATTTAAAAGTTCCGAAGCCGCACCAACATAATAGAGATACAGAAACACCGTGGCCCCTCTCTTTGAGATAACTCTGCACTATTGCGAGCTGCAAATGCCTCTTCCAGCTTAGCTGTGCAGAAGAGGAACAACAAGAAGAAGAAATATCTCGGAATATGTCCGTCAGGCCCCTTCCCTTGAGATAAATCTGCAAATATCTCGGAAACGATGCCAGGCATGGGAAAATGTTAAGAGACCTTTTTTGTAGAGAATTAAGTTCCCTACTTTTTATCTTCTATGATATTTTTTGATCAGATGCGTAGTTCTCGAGATATATCAAGATATTTAAAAGTTCCGAAGCCGCACCAACATAATAGAGATACAGAAACACCGTGGCCCCTTTCTTTCAGATAACTATGCACTATTGCGAGCTGCAAATGCCACTTCCAGCTTAGCTGTGCAGAAGAAGAACAACAAGAAGAAGAAATATCTCGAAATATGTCCGTCAGGCCCCTTACCATGAGATAAATCTGCAAATATCTCGGAAACGAAGCGAGCTATGGCAAAATGTTAAGAGACCTTTTTTGTAGAGAATTACGTTTCCTACTTTTTATCTTCTATGATATTTTCTGATCAGATTCGTAGTTCTCGAGATATATCAAGATATTTAAAAGTTCCGAAGCCGCACCAACATAATAGAGATACAGAAACACCGTGGCCCCTCTCTTTGAGATATCTCTGCACTATTGCGAGCTGCAAATGCCACTTCCAGCTTAGCTGCGCAGAAGAAGAACAACAAGAAGAAGAAATATCTCGAAATATGTCCGTCAGGCCCCTTCCCTTGAGATAAATCTGCAAATATCTCGGAAACGAAGCGAGCTATGGCAAAATGTTAAGAGACCTTTTTTGTAGAGAATTATGTTTCCTACCTTTTATGTTCTATGATATTTTTTGATCAGACGCGTAGTTCTCGAGATATATCAAGATATTTAAAAGTTCCGAAGCCGCACCAACATAATAGAGATACAGACACACCGTGGCCCCTTTCTTTCAGATAACTATGCACTATTGCGAGCTGTAAATGCCACTTCCAGCTTAGCTGTGCAGAAGAAGAACAACAAGAAGAAGAAATATCTCGAAATATGTCCGTCAGGCCCCTTCCCTTGAGATATATCTGCAAATATCTCGGAAACGAAGCGAGCTATGGCAAACTGTTGAGAGACCTTTTTTGTAGAGAATTATGTTTCCTACAATTTATGTTCTATGATATTTTTTGATCAGAAGCGTAGTTTTCGAGATATATCGAGATATTTAAAAGTTCCGAAGCCGCACCAACATAATAGAGATACAGAAACACCGTGGCTCCTTTCTTTGAGATAACTCTGCACTATTGCGAGCTGCAAATGCCACTTCCAGCTTAGCTGTGCAGAGGAAGAACAACAAGAAGAAGAAATATCACGAAATATGTCCGTCAGGCCAGTTCCTTTGAGCTGAATCTGCAAATATCTCGGAAACGAAGCGAGCTATGGCAAAATGTTAAGAGACGTTTTTTGTAGAGAATTATGTTTCCTACAATTTATGTTCTATGATATTTTTTGATCAGAAGCGTAGTTTTCGAGATATATCGCGATATTTAAAAGTTCCGAAGCCGCACCAACATAATAGAGATACAGAAACACCGTGGCCCCTTTCTTTGAGATAACTCTGCACTAGTGCGAGCCGCAAATGCCACTTCCAGCTTAGCTGCGCAGAAGAAGAACAACAAGAAGAAGAAATATCTCGAAATATGTCCGTCAGGACCCTTCCCTTGAGATAAATCTGCAAATATCTCGGAAACGAAGCGAGCTATTGCAAAATGTTAAGAGACCTTTTTTGTAGAGAATTGAGTTTCCTACTTTTTATGTTCTATGATATTTTTTGATCAGATGCGTAGTTCTCGAGATATATCAAGATATTTAAAAGTTCCGAAGCCGCACCAACATAATAGAGATACAGAAACACCGTGGCCCCTTTCTTTGAGATAACTCTGCACTAGTGCGAGCCGCAAATGCCACTTCCAGCTTAGCTGTGCAGAAGAAGAACAACAAGAAGAAGAAATATCTCGAAATATGTCCGTCAGGCCCCTTCCCTTGAGATAAATCTGCAAATATCTCGGAAACGAAGCGAGCTATGGCAAAATGTTAAGAGACCTTTTTTGTAGCGAATTAAGTTTCCTACTTTTTATGTTGTATGATATTTTTTGATCAGATGCGTAGTTCTCGAGATATATCAAGATATTTAAAAGTTCCGAAGCCACACCAACATAATAGAGATACAGAAACACCGTGGCCCCGTTCTTTCAGATAGCTATGCACTATTGCGAGCTGCAAATGCCACTTCCAGCTTAGCTGTGCAGAAGAAGAACAACAAGAAGAAGAAATATCTCGAAATATGTCCGTCAGGCCCCTTACCTTGAGATAAATCTGCAAATATCTCGGAAACGAAGCGAGCTATGGCAAAATGTTAAGAGACCTTTTTTGTAGAGAATTAAGTTTCCTACTTTTTATCTTCTATGATATTTTCTGATCAGATGCGTAGTTCTCGAGATATATCAAGATATTTAAAAGTTCCGAAGCCGCACCAACATAATAGAGATACAGAAACACCGTGGCCCCTTTCTTTGAGATAACTCTGCACTATTGCGAGCTGCAAATGCCACTTTCAGCTTAGCTGTGCAGAAGAAGAACAACAAGAAGAAGAAATATCTCGAAATATGTCCGTCAGGCCCCTTCCCTTGAGATAAATCTGCAAATATCTCGGAAACGAAGCGAGCTATGGCAAAATGTTAAGAGACCTTTTTTGTAGAGAATTATGTTTCCTACAATTTATGTTCTATGATATTTTTGGATCAGAAGCGTAGTTTTCGAGATATATCGAGATATTTAAAAGTTCCGAAGCCGCACCAACATAATAGAGATACAGAAACACCGTGGCCCCTTTCTTTCAGATAACTATGCACTATTGCGAGCTGCAAATGCCACTTCCAGCTTAGCTGTGCAGAAGAAGAACAACAAGAAGAAGAACTATCTCGAAATATGTCCGTCAGGCCCCTTACCATGAGATAAATCTGCAAATATCTCGGAAACGAAGCGAGCTATGGCAAAATGTTAAGAGACCTTTTTTGTAGAGAATTAAGTTTCCTACTTTTTATCTTCTATGATATTTTCTGATCAGATTCGTAGTTCTCGAGATATATCAAGATATTTAAAAGTTCCGAAGCCGCACCAACATAATAGAGATACAGAAACACCGTGGCCCCTTTCTTTGAGATATCTCTGCACTATTGCGAGCTGCAAATGCCACTTCCAGCTTAGCTGCGCAGAAGAAGAACAACAAGAAGAAGAAATATCTCGAAATATGTCCGTCAGGCCCCTTCCCTTGAGATAAATCTGCAAATATCTCGGAAACGAAGCGAGCTATGGCAAAATGTTAAGAGACCTTTTTTGTAGAGAATTATGTTTCCTACCTTTTATGTTCTATGATATTTTTTGCTCAGACGCGTAGTTCTCGAGATATATCAAGATATTTAAAAGTTCCGAAGCCGCACCAACATAATAGAGATACAGAAACACCGTGGCTCCTTTCTTTGAGATAACTCTGCACTATTGCGAGCTGCAAATGCCACTTCCAGCTTAGCTGTGCAGAGGAAGAACAACAAGAAGAAGAAATATCTCGAAATATGTCCGTCAGGCCAGTTCCTTTGAGCTGAATCTGCAAATATCTCGGAAACGAAGCGAGCTATGGCAAAATGTTGAGAGACGTTTTTTGTAGAGAATTATGTTTCCTACAATTTATGTTCTATGATATTTTTTGATCAGAAGCGTAGTTTTCGAGATATATCGAGATATTTAAAAGTTCCGAAGCCGCACCAACATAATAGAGATACAGAAACACCGTGGCCCCTTTCTTTGAGATAACTCTGCACTAGTGCGAGCCGCAAATGCCACTTCCAGCTTAGCTGCGCAGAAGAAGAACAACAAGAAGAAGAAATATCTCGAAATATGTCCGTCAGGACCCTTCCCTTGAGATAAATCTGCAAATATCTCGGAAACGAAGCGAGCTATTGCAAAATGTTAAGAGACCTTTTTTGTAGAGAATTGAGTTTCCTACTTTTTATGTTCTATGATATTTTTTGATCAGATGCGTAGTTCTCGAGATATATCAAGATATTTGAAAGTTAAGAAGCCGCACCAACATAATAGAGATACAGAAACACCGTGGCCCCTTTCTTTGAGATAACTCTGCACTATTGCGGGCTGCAAATGCCACTTCCAGCTTAGCTGTGCAGAAGAAGAACGACAAGAAGAAGAAATATCACGAAATATGTCCGTTAGGCCCCTTCCCTTGAGATATATCTGCAAATATCTCGGAAACGAAGCGAGCTATGGCAAAATGTTAAGAGACCTTTTTTGTAGCGAATTAAGTTTCCTACTTTTTATGTTCTATGATATTTTTTGATCAGATGCGTAGTTCTCGAGATATATCAAGATATTTAAAAGTTCCGAAGCCGCACCAACATAATAGAGATACAGAAACACCGTGGCCCCTTTCTTTCAGATAGCTATGCACTATTGCGAGCTGCAAATGCCACTTCCAGCTTAGCTGTGCAGAAGAAGAACAACAAGAAGAAGAAATATCTGGAAATATGTCCGTCAGGCCCCTTACCTTGAGATAAATCTGCAAATATCTCGGAAACGAAGCGAGCTATGGCAAAATGTTAAGAGACCTTTTTTGTAGAGAATTAAGTTTCCTACTTTTTATCTTCTATGATATTTTCTGATCAGATGCGTAGTTCTCGAGATATATCAAGATATTTAAAAGTTCCGAAGCCGCACCAACATAATAGAGATACAGAAACACCGTGGCCCTTTTCTTTCAGATAACTATGCACTATTGCGAGCTGCAAATGCCACTTCCAGCTTAGCTGTGCAGAAGAAGAACAACAAGAAGAAGAAATATCTCGAAATATGTCCGTCAGGCCCCTTACCATGAGATAAATCTGCAAATATCTCGGAAACGAAGCGAGCTATGGCAAAATGTTAAGAGAACTTTTTTTTAGAGAATTACGTTTCCTACTTTTTATCTTCTATGATATTTTCTGATCAGATTCGTAGTTCTCCAGATATATCAAGATATTTAAAAGTTCCGAAGCCGCACCAACATAATAGAGATACAGAAACACCGTGGCCCCTCTCTTTGAGATAACTCTGCACTATTGCGAGCTGGAAATGCCACGTCCAGTTTAGCTGTGCAGAAGAAGAACAACAAGAAGAAGAAATATCTCGAAATATGTCCGTCAGGCCCCTTCCCTTGAGATAAATCTGCAAATATCTCGGAAACGAAGCGAGCTATGGCAAAATGTTAAGAGACCTTTTCTGTAGAGAATTAAGTTTTCTACTTTTTATGTTCCATGATATTTTTTGATCAGATGCGTAGTTCTCGAGATACATCAAGATATTTAAAAGTTCTGAAGCTGCACCAACATAATAGAGATACAGAAACACCGTGGCCCCTTTCTTTGAGATAACTCTGCACTAGTGCGAGCCGCAAATGCCACTTCCAGCTTAGCTGTGCAGAAGAAGAACAACAAGAAGAAGAAATATCTGGAAATATGTCCGTTAGGCCCCTTCCCTTGAGATAAATCTGCAAATATCTCGGAAACGAAGCGAGCTATGGCAAAATGTTGAGAGACCTTTTTTGTAGAGAATTAAGTTTCCTACTATTTATGTTCTATGATATTTTTGGATCAGATGCGTAGTTCTCGAGATATATCAAGATATTTAAAAGTTCCGAAGCCGCACCAACATAATAGAGATACAGAAACACCGTGGCCCCTTTCTTTGAGATATCTCTGCACTATTGCGAGCTGCAAATGCCACTTCCAGCTTAGCTGCGCAGAAGAAGAACAACAAGAAGAAGAAATATCTCGAAATATGTCCGTCAGGCCCCTTCCCTTGAGATAAATCTGCAAATATCTCGGAAACGAAGCGAGCTATGGCAAAATGTTAAGAGACCTTTTTTGTAGAGAATTATGTTTCCTACCTTTTATGTTATATGATATTTTTTGATCAGACGCGTAGTTCTCGAGATATATCAAGATATTTAAAAGTTCCGAAGCCGCACCAACATAATAGAGATACAGAAACACCGTGGCCCCTTTCTTTGAGATAACTGTGCACTATAGCGAGCTGCAAATGCCACTTCCAGCTTAGCTGTGCAGAAGAAGAACAACAAGAAGAAGAAATATCTCGAAATATGTCCGTCAGGCCCCTTCCCTTGAGATAAATCTGCAAATATCTCGGAAACGAAGCGAGCTATGGCAAAATGTTAACAGACTTTTTTGTAGAGAATTAAGTTTCCTACTTTTTATGTTCTATGATATTTTTTGATCAGACGCGTAGTTCTCGAGATATATCAAGATATTTAAAAGTTCCGAAGCCGCACCAACATAATAGAGATACAGAAACACCGTGGCCCCTTTCTTTGAGATAACTCTGCACTAGTGCGAGCCGCAAATGCCACTTCCAGCTTAGCTGTGCAGAAGAAGAACAACAAGAAGAAGAAATATCTCGAAATATGTCCGTCAGGCCCCTTCCCTTGAGATAAATCTGCAAATATCTCGGAAACGAAGCGAGCTATGGCAAAATGTTAAGAGACCTTTTTTGTAGCGAATTAAGTTTCCTACTTTTTATGTTCTATGATATTTTTTGATCAGATGCGTAGTTCTCGAGATATATCAAGATATTTAAAAGTTCCGAAGCCGCACCAACATAATAGAGATACAGAAACACCGTGGCCCCTTTCTTTCAGATAGCTATGCACTATTGCGAGCTGCAAATGCCACTTCCAGCTTAGCTGTGCAGAAGAAGAACAACAAGAAGAAGAAATATCTCGAAATATGTCCGTCAGGCCCCTTACCGTGAGATAAATCTGCAAATATCTCGGAAACGAAGCGAGCTATGGCAAAATGTTAAGAGACCTTTTTTGTAGAGAATTAAGTTTCCTACTTTTTATCTTCTATGATATTTTCTGATCAGATGCGTAGTTCTCGAGATATATCAAGATATTTAAAAGTTCCGAAGCCGCACCAACATAATAGAGATACAGAAACACCGTGGCCCCTTTCTTTGAGATAACTCTGCACTATTGCGAGCTGCAAATGCCACTTTCAGCTTAGCTGTGCAGAAGAAGAACAACAAGAAGAAGAAATATCTCGAAATATGTCCGTCAGGCCCCTTCCCTTGAGATAAATCTGCAAATATCTCGGAAACGAAGCGAGCTATGGCAAAATGTATAGAGACCTTTTTTGTAGAGAATTATGTTTCCTACAATTTATGTTCTATGATATTTTTTGATCAGAAGCGTAGTTTTCGAGATATATCGAGATATTTAAAAGTTCCGAAGCCGCACCAACATAATAGAGATACAGAAACACCGTGGCCCCTTTCTTTCAGATAACTATGCACTATTGCGAGCTGCAAATGCCACTTCCAGCTTAGCTGTGCAGAAGAAGAACAACAAGAAGAAGAACTATCTCGAAATATGTCCGTCAGGCCCCTTACCATGAGATAAATCTGCAAATATCTCGGAAACGAAGCGAGCTATGGCAAAATGTTAAGAGACCTTTTTTGTAGAGAATTAAGTTTCCTACTTTTTATGTTCTATGATATTTTTTGATCAGACGCGTAGTTCTCGAGATATATCAAGATATTTAAAAGTTCCGAAGCCGCACCAACATAATAGAGATACAGAAACACCGTGGCCCCTTTCTTTGAGATAACTCTGCACTAGTGCGAGCCGCAAATGCCACTTCCAGCTTAGCTGTGCAGAAGAAGAACAACAAGAAGAAGAAATATCTCGAAATATGTCCGTCGGGCCCCTTCCCTTGAGATAAATCTGCAAATATCTCGGATACGAAGCGAGCTATGCCAAAATGTTAAGAGACCTTATTTGTAGACAATTAAGTTTCCTACTTTTTATGTTCTATGATATTTTTTGATCAGATGCGTAGTTCTCGAGATATATCAAGATATTTAAAAGTTCCGAAGCTGCACCAACATAATAGAGGTGCAGAAACACCGTGGCCTATTTCTTTGAGATAACTCTGCACTATTGCGAGCTGCAAATGCCACTTCCAGCTTAGCTGTGCAGAAGAAGAACAACAAGAAGAAGAAATATCTCGAAATATGTCCGTCAGGCCCCTTCCCTTGAGATATATCTGCAAATATCTCGGAAACAAAGCGAGCTATGGCAAAATGTTAAGAGACCTTTTTTGTAGAGAATTATGTTTCCTACAATTTATGTTCTATGATATTTTTTGATCAGAAGCGTAGTTTTCGAGATATATGGAGATATTTAAAAGTTCCGAAGCCGCACCAACATAATAGAGATACAGAAACACCGTGGCCCCTTTCTTTCAGATAACTATGCACTATTGCGAGCTGCAAATGCCACTTCCAGCTTAGCTGTGCAGAAGAAGAACAACAAGAAGAAGAAATATCTCGAAATATGTCCGTCAGGCCCCTTACCTTGAGATAAATCTGCAAATATCTCGGAAACGAAGCGAGCTATGGCAAAATGTTGAGAGACCTTTTTTGTAGAGAATTAAGTTTCCTACTATTTATGTTCTATGATATTTTTGGATCAGATGCGTAGTTCTCGAGATATATCAAGATATTTAAAAGTTCCGAAGCCGCACCAACATAATAGAGATACAGAAACACCGTGGCCCCTTTCTTTGAGATATCTCTGCACTATTGCGAGCTGCAAATGCCACTTCCAGCTTAGCTGCGCAGAAGAAGAACAACAAGAAGAAGAAATATCTCGAAATATGTCCGTCAGGCCCCTTCCCTTGAGATAAATCTGCAAATATCTCGGAAACGAAGCGAGCTATGGCAAAATGTTAAGAGACCTTTTTTGTAGAGAATTATGTTTCCTACCTTTTATGTTCTATGATATTTTTTGATCAGACGCGTAGTTCTCGAGATATATCAAGATATTTAAAAGTTCCGAAGCCGCACCAACATAATAGAGATACAGACACACCGTGGCCCCTTTCTTTCAGATAACTATGCACTATTGCGAGCTGTAAATGCCACTTCCAGCTTAGCTGTGCAGAAGAAGAACAACAAGAAGAAGAAATATCTCGAAATATGTCCGTCAGGCCCCTTCCCTTGAGATATATCTGCAAATATCTCGGAAACGAAGCGAGCTATGGCAAACTGTTAAGAGACCTTTTTTGTAGAGAATTATGTTTCCTACAATTTATGTTCTATGATATTTTTTGATCAGAAGCGTAGTTTTCGAGATATATCGAGATATTTAAAAGTTCCGAAGCCGCACCAACATAATAGAGATACAGAAACACCGTGGCTCCTTTCTTTGAGATAACTCTGCACTATTGCGAGCTGCAAATGCCACTTCCAGCTTAGCTGTGCAGAAGAAGAACAACAAGAAGAAGAAATATCTCGAAATATGTCCGTCAGGCCCCTTCCCTTGAGATAAATCTGCAAATATCTCGGAAACGAAGAGAGCTATGGCAAAATGATAAGAGATCCTTTTTGTAGAGAATTAAGTTTCCTACTTTTTATGTTCTATGATATTTTTTGATCAGATGCGTAGTTCTCGAGATATATCAAGATATTTAAAAGTTCCGAAGCCGCACCAACATAATAGAGATACAGAAACACCGTGGCCCCTTTCTTTGAGATAACTCTGCACTATTGCGAGCTGCAAATGCCACTTCCAGCTTAGCTGTGCAGAAGAGGAACAACAAGAAGAAGAAATATCTCGGAATATGTCCGTCAGGCCCCTTCCCTTGAGATAAATCTGCAAATATCTCGGAAACGATGCCAGGCATGGGAAAATGTTAAGAGACCTTTTTTGTAGAGAATTAAGTTCCCTACTTTTTATCTTCTATGATATTTTTTGATCAGATGCGTAGTTCTCGAGATATATCAAGATATTTAAAAGTTCCGAAGCCGCACCAACATAATAGAGATACAGAAACACCGTGGCCCCTTTCTTTCAGATAACTATGCACTATTGCGAGCTGCAAATGCCACTTCCAGCTTAGCTGTGCAGAAGAAGAACAACAAGAAGAAGAAATATCTCGAAATATGTCCGTCAGGCCCCTTACCATGAGATAAATCTGCAAATATCTCGGAAACGAAGCGAGCTATGGCAAAATGTTAAGAGACCTTTTTCGTAGAGAATTACGTTTCCTACTTTTTATCTTCTATGATATTTTCTGATCAGATTCGTAGTTCTCGAGATATATCAAGATATTTAAAAGTTCCGAAGCCGCACCAACATAATAGAGATACAGAAACACCGTGGCCCCTCTCTTTGAGATATCTCTGCACTATTGCGAGCTGCAAATGCCACTTCCAGCTTAGCTGCGCAGAAGAAGAACAACAAGAAGAAGAAATATCTCGAAATATGTCCGTCAGGCCCCTTCCCTTGAGATAAATCTGCAAATATCTCGGAAACGAAGCGAGCTATGGCAAAATGTTAAGAGACCTTTTTTGTAGAGAATTATGTTTCCTACCTTTTATGTTCTATGATATTTTTTGATCAGACGCGTAGTTCTCGAGATATATCAAGATATTTAAAAGTTCCGAAGCCGCACCAACATAATAGAGATACAGACACACCGTGGCCCCTTTCTTTCAGATAACTATGCACTATTGCGAGCTGTAAATGCCACTTCCAGCTTAGCTGTGCAGAAGAAGAACAACAAGAAGAAGAAATATCTCGAAATATGTCCGTGAGGCCCCTTCCCTTGAGATATATCTGCAAATATCTCGGAAACGAAGCGAGCTATGGCAAACTGTTGAGAGACCTTTTTTGTAGAGAATTATGTTTCCTACAATTTATGTTCTATGATATTTTTTGATCAGAAGCGTAGTTTTCGAGATATATCGAGATATTTAAAAGTTCCGAAGCCGCACCAACATAATAGAGATACAGAAACACCGTGGCTCCTTTCTTTGAGATAACTCTGCACTATTGCGAGCTGCAAATGCCACTTCCAGCTTAGCTGTGCAGAGGAAGAACAACAAGAAGAAGAAATATCACGAAATATGTCCGTCAGGCCAGTTCCTTTGAGCTGAATCTGCAAATATCTCGGAAACGAAGCGAGCTATGGCAAAATGTTAAGAGACGTTTTTTGTAGAGAATTATGTTTCCTACAATTTATGTTCTATGATATTTTTTGATCAGAAGCGTAGTTTTCGAGATATATCGCGATATTTAAAAGTTCCGAAGCCGCACCAACATAATAGAGATACAGAAACACCGTGGCCCCTTTCTTTGAGATAACTCTGCACTAGTGCGAGCCGCAAATGCCACTTCCAGCTTAGCTGCGCAGAAGAAGAACAACAAGAAGAAGAAATATCTCGAAATATGTCCGTCAGGACCCTTCCCTTGAGATAAATCTGCAAATATCTCGGAAACGAAGCGAGCTATTGCAAAATGTTAAGAGACCTTTTTTGTAGAGAATTGAGTTTCCTACTTTTTATGTTCTATGATATTTTTTGATCAGATGCGTAGTTCTCGAGATATATCAAGATATTTAAAAGTTCCGAAGCCGCACCAACATAATAGAGATACAGAAACACCGTGGCCCCTTTCTTTGAGATAACTCTGCACTAGTGCGAGCCGCAAATGCCACTTCCAGCTTAGCTGTGCAGAAGAAGAACAACAAGAAGAAGAAATATCTCGAAATATGTCCGTCAGGCCCCTTCCCTTGAGATAAATCTGCAAATATCTCGGAAACGAAGCGAGCTATGGCAAAATGTTAAGAGACCTTTTTTGTAGCGAATTAAGTTTCCTACTTTTTATGTTGTATGATATTTTTTGATCAGATGCGTAGTTCTCGAGATATATCAAGATATTTAAAAGTTCCGAAGCCACACCAACATAATAGAGATACAGAAACACCGTGGCCCCTTTCTTTCAGATAGCTATGCACTATTGCGAGCTGCAAATGCCACTTCCAGCTTAGCTGTGCAGAAGAAGAACAACAAGAAGAAGAAATATCTCGAAATATGTCCGTCAGGCCCCTTACCTTGAGATAAATCTGCAAATATCTCGGAAACGAAGCGAGCTATGGCAAAATGTTAAGAGACCTTTTTTGTAGAGAATTAAGTTTCCTACTTTTTATCTTCTATGATATTTTCTGATCAGATGCGTAGTTCTCGAGATATATCAAGATATTTAAAAGTTCCGAAGCCGCACCAACATAATAGAGATACAGAAACACCGTGGCCCCTTTCTTTGAGATAACTCTGCACTATTGCGAGCTGCAAATGCCACTTTCAGCTTAGCTGTGCAGAAGAAGAACAACAAGAAGAAGAAATATCTCGAAATATGTCCGTCAGGCCCCTTCCCTTGAGATAAATCTGCAAATATCTCGGAAACGAAGCGAGCTATGGCAAAATGTTAAGAGACCTTTTTTGTAGAGAATTATGTTTCCTACAATTTATGTTCTATGATATTTTTTGATCAGAAGCGTAGTTTTCGAGATATATCGAGATATTTAAAAGTTCCGAAGCCGCACCAACATAATAGAGATACAGAAACACCGTGGCCCCTTTCTTTCAGATAACTATGCACTATTGCGAGCTGCAAATGCCACTTCCAGCTTAGCTGTGCAGAAGAAGAACAACAAGAAGAAGAACTATCTCGAAATATGTCCGTCAGGCCCCTTACCATGAGATAAATCTGCAAATATCTCGGAAACGAAGCGAGCTATGGCAAAATGTTAAGAGACCTTTTTTGTAGAGAATTAAGTTTCCTACTTTTTATCTTCTATGATATTTTCTGATCAGATTCGTAGTTCTCGAGATATATCAAGATATTTAAAAGTTCCGAAGCCGCACCAACATAATAGAGATACAGAAACACCGTGGCCCCTTTCTTTGAGATATCTCTGCACTATTGCGAGCTGCAAATGCCACTTCCAGCTTAGCTGCGCAGAAGAAGAACAACAAGAAGAAGAAATATCTCGAAATATGTCCGTCAGGCCCCTTCCCTTGAGATAAATCTGCAAATATCTCGGAAACGAAGCGAGCTATGGCAAAATGTTAAGAGACCTTTTTTGTAGAGAATTATGTTTCCTACCTTTTATGTTCTATGATATTTTTTGCTCAGACGCGTAGTTCTCGAGATATATCAAGATATTTAAAAGTTCCGAAGCCGCACCAACATAATAGAGATACAGAAACACCGTGGCCCCTCTCTTTGAGATAACTCTGCACTATTGCGAGCTGGAAATGCCACTTCCAGTTTAGCTGTGCAGAAGAAGAACAACAAGAAGAAGAAATATCTCGAAATATGTCCGTCAGGCCCCTTCCCTTGAGATATATCTGCAAATATCTCGGAAACGAAGCGAGCTATGGCAAACTGTTAAGAGACCTTTTTTGTAGAGAATTATGTTTCCTACAATTTATGTTCTATGATATTTTTTGATCAGAAGCGTAGTTTTCGAGATATATCGAGATATTTAAAAGTTCCGAAGCCGCACCAACATAATAGAGATACAGAAACACCGTGGCTCCTTTCTTTGAGATAACTCTGCACTATTGCGAGCTGCAAATGCCACTTCCAGCTTAGCTGTGCAGAGGAAGAACAACAAGAAGAAGAAATATCTCGAAATATGTCCGTCAGGCCAGTTCCTTTGAGCTGAATCTGCAAATATCTCGGAAACGAAGCGAGCTATGGCAAAATGTTGAGAGACGTTTTTTGTAGAGAATTATGTTTCCTACAATTTATGTTCTATGATATTTTTTGATCAGAAGCGTAGTTTTCGAGATATATCGAGATATTTAAAAGTTCCGAAGCCGCACCAACATAATAGAGATACAGAAACACCGTGGCCCCTTTCTTTGAGATAACTCTGCACTAGTGCGAGCCGCAAATGCCACTTCCAGCTTAGCTGCGCAGAAGAAGAACAACAAGAAGAAGAAATATCTCGAAATATGTCCGTCAGGACCCTTCCCTTGAGATAAATCTGCAAATATCTCGGAAACGAAGCGAGCTATTGCAAAATGTTAAGAGACCTTTTTTGTAGAGAATTGAGTTTCCTACTTTTTATGTTCTATGATATTTTTTGATCAGATGCGTAGTTCTCGAGATATATCAAGATATTTGAAAGTTAAGAAGCCGCACCAACATAATAGAGATACAGAAACACCGTGGCCCCTTTCTTTGAGATAACTCTGCACTATTGCGGGCTGCAAATGCCACTTCCAGCTTAGCTGTGCAGAAGAAGAACGACAAGAAGAAGAAATATCACGAAATATGTCCGTTAGGCCCCTTCCCTTGAGATATATCTGCAAATATCTCGGAAACGAAGCGAGCTATGGCAAAATGTTAAGAGACCTTTTTTGTAGCGAATTAGGTTTCCTACTTTTTATGTTCTATGATATTTTTTGATCAGATGCGTAGTTCTCGAGATATATCAAGATATTTAAAAGTTCCGAAGCCGCACCAACATAATAGAGATACAGAAACACCGTGGCCCTTTTCTTTCAGATAACTATGCACTATTGCGAGCTGCAAATGCCACTTCCAGCTTAGCTGTGCAGAAGAAGAACAACAAGAAGAAGAAATATCTCGAAATATGTCCGTCAGGCCCCTTCCCTTGAGATAAATCTGCAAATATCTCGGAAACGAAGCGAGCTATGGCAAAATGTTAAGAGACCTTTTCTGTAGAGAATTAAGTTTTCTACTTTTTATGTTCCATGATATTTTTTGATCAGATGCGTAGTTCTCGAGATACATCAAGATATTTAAAAGTTCTGAAGCTGCACCAACATAATAGAGATACAGAAACACCGTGGCCCCTTTCTTTGAGATAACTCTGCACTAGTGCGAGCCGCAAATGCCACTTCCAGCTTAGCTGTGCAGAAGAAGAACAACAAGAAGAAGAAATATCTGGAAATATGTCCGTTAGGCCCCTTCCCTTGAGATAAATCTGCAAATATCTCGGAAACGAAGCGAGCTATGGCAAAATGTTGAGAGACCTTTTTTGTAGAGAATTAAGTTTCCTACTATTTATGTTCTATGATATTTTTGGATCAGATGCGTAGTTCTCGAGATATATCAAGATATTTAAAAGTTCCGAAGCCGCACCAACATAATAGAGATACAGAAACACCGTGGCCCCTTTCTTTGAGATATCTCTGCACTATTGCGAGCTGCAAATGCCACTTCCAGCTTAGCTGCGCAGAAGAAGAACAACAAGAAGAAGAAATATCTCGAAATATGTCCGTCAGGCCCCTTCCCTTGAGATAAATCTGCAAATATCTCGGAAACGAAGCGAGCTATGGCAAAATGTTAAGAGACCTTTTTTGTAGAGAATTATGTTTCCTACCTTTTATGTTATATGATATTTTTTGATCAGACGCGTAGTTCTCGAGATATATCAAGATATTTAAAAGTTCCGAAGCCGCACCAACATAATAGAGATACAGAAACACCGTGGCCCCTTTCTTTGAGATAACTGTGCACTATAGCGAGCTGCAAATGCCACTTCCAGCTTAGCTGTGCAGAAGAAGAACAACAAGAAGAAGAAATATCTCGAAATATGTCCGTCAGGCCCCTTCCATTGAGATAAATCTGCAAATATCTCGGAAACGAAGCGAGCTATGGCAAAATGTTAACAGACTTTTTTGTAGAGAATTAAGTTTCCTACTTTTTATGTTCTATGATATTTTTTGATCAGACGCGTAGTTCTCGAGATATATCAAGATATTTAAAAGTTCCGAAGCCGCACCAACATAATAGAGATACAGAAACACCGTGGCCCCTTTCTTTGAGATAACTCTGCACTAGTGCGAGCCGCAAATGCCACTTCCAGCTTAGCTGTGCAGAAGAAGAACAACAAGAAGAAGAAATATCTCGAAATATGTCCGTCAGGCCCCTTCCCTTGAGATAAATCTGCAAATATCTCGGAAACGAAGCGAGCTATGGCAAAATGTTAAGAGACCTTTTTTGTAGCGAATTAAGTTTCCTACTTTTTATGTTCTATGATATTTTTTGATCAGATGCGTAGTTCTCGAGATATATCAAGATATTTAAAAGTTCCGAAGCCGCACCAACATAATAGAGATACAGAAACACCGTGGCCCCTTTCTTTCAGATAGCTATGCACTATTGCGAGCTGCAAATGCCACTTCCAGCTTAGCTGTGCAGAAGAAGAACAACAAGAAGAAGAAATATCTCGAAATATGTCCGTCAGGCCCCTTACCGTGAGATAAATCTGCAAATATCTCGGAAACGAAGCGAGCTATGGCAAAATGTTAAGAGACCTTTTTTGTAGAGAATTAAGTTTCCTACTTTTTATCTTCTATGATATTTTCTGATCAGATGCGTAGTTCTCGAGATATATCAAGATATTTAAAAGTTCCGAAGCCGCACCAACATAATAGAGATACAGAAACACCGTGGCCCCTTTCTTTGAGATAACTCTGCACTATTGCGAGCTGCAAATGCCACTTTCAGCTTAGCTGTGCAGAAGAAGAACAACAAGAAGAAGAAATATCTCGAAATATGTCCGTCAGGCCCCTTCCCTTGAGATAAATCTGCAAATATCTCGGAAACGAAGCGAGCTATGGCAAAATGTTAAGAGACCTTTTTTGTAGAGAATTATGTTTCCTACAATTTATGTTCTATGATATTTTTTGATCAGAAGCGTAGTTTTCGAGATATATCGAGATATTTAAAAGTTCCGAAGCCGCACCAACATAATAGAGATACAGAAACACCGTGGCCCCTTTCTTTCAGATAACTATGCACTATTGCGAGCTGCAAATGCCACTTCCAGCTTAGCTGTGCAGAAGAAGAACAACAAGAAGAAGAACTATCTCGAAATATGTCCGTCAGGCCCCTTACCATGAGATAAATCTGCAAATATCTCGGAAACGAAGCGAGCTATGGCAAAATGTTAAGAGACCTTTTTTGTAGAGAATTAAGTTTCCTACTTTTTATGTTCTATGATATTTTTTGATCAGACGCGTAGTTCTCGAGATATATCAAGATATTTAAAAGTTCCGAAGCCGCACCAACATAATAGAGATACAGAAACACCGTGGCCCCTTTCTTTGAGATAACTCTGCACTAGTGCGAGCCGCAAATGCCACTTCCAGCTTAGCTGTGCAGAAGAAGAACAACAAGAAGAAGAAATATCTCGAAATATGTCCGTCAGGCCCCTTCCCTTGAGATAAATCTGCAAATATCTCGGAAACGAAGCGAGCTATGGCAAAATGTTAAGAGACCTTTTTTGTAGCGAATTAAGTTTCCTACTTTTTATGTTCTATGATATTTTTTGATCAGATGCGTAGTTCTCGAGATATATCAAGATATTTAAAAGTTCCGAAGCCGCACCAACATAATAGAGATACAGAAACACCGTGGCCCCTTTCTTTCAGATAGCTATGCACTATTGCGAGCTGCAAATGCCACTTCCAGCTTAGCTGTGCAGAAGAAGAACAACAAGAAGAAGAAATATCTCGAAATATGTCCGTCAGGCCCCTTACCGTGAGATAAATCTGCAAATATCTCGGAAACGAAGCGAGCTATGGCAAAATGTTAAGAGACCTTTTTTGTAGAGAATTAAGTTTCCTACTTTTTATCTTCTATGATATTTTCTGATCAGATGCGTAGTTCTCGAGATATATCAAGATATTTAAAAGTTCCGAAGCCGCACCAACATAATAGAGATACAGAAACACCGTGGCCCCTTTCTTTGAGATAACTCTGCACTATTGCGAGCTGCAAATGCCACTTTCAGCTTAGCTGTGCAGAAGAAGAACAACAAGAAGAAGAAATATCTCGAAATATGTCCGTCAGGCCCCTTCCCTTGAGATAAATCTGCAAATATCTCGGAAACGAAGCGAGCTATGGCAAAATGTTAAGAGACCTTTTTTGTAGAGAATTATGTTTCCTACAATTTATGTTCTATGATATTTTTTGATCAGAAGCGTAGTTTTCGAGATATATCGAGATATTTAAAAGTTCCGAAGCCGCACCAACATAATAGAGATACAGAAACACCGTGGCCCCTTTCTTTCAGATAACTATGCACTATTGCGAGCTGCAAATGCCACTTCCAGCTTAGCTGTGCAGAAGAAGAACAACAAGGAGAAGAACTATCTCGAAATATGTCCGTCAGGCCCCTTACCATGAGATAAATCTGCAAATATCTCGGAAACGAAGCGAGCTATGGCAAAATGTTAAGAGACCTTTTTTGTAGAGAATTAAGTTTCCTACTTTTTATCTTCTATGATATTTTCTGATCAGATTCGTAGTTCTCGAGATATATCAAGATATTTAAAAGTTCCGAAGCCGCACCAACATAATAGAGATACAGAAACACCGTAGCCCCTTTCTTTGAGATAACTCTGCACTATTGCGAGCTGCAAATGCCACTTCCAGCTTAGCTGTGCAGAAGAAGAACAACAAGAAGAAGAAATATCTCGAAATATGTCCGTCAGGCCCCTTCCCTTGAGATAAATCTGCAAATATCTCGGAAACGAAGCGAGCTATGGCAAAATGTTAAGAGACCTTTTTTGTAGCGAATTAAGTTTCCTACTTTTTATGTTCTATGATATTTTTTGATCAGATGCGTAGTTCTCGAGATATATCAAGATATTTAAAAGTTCCGAAGCCGCACCAACATAATAGAGATACAGAAACACCGTAGCCCCTTTCTTTGAGATAACTCTGCACTATTGCGAGCTGCAAATGCCACTTCCAGCTTAGCTGTGCAGAAGAAGAACAACAAGAAGAAGAAATATCTCGAAATATATCCGTCAGGCCCCTTCCCTTGAGATAAATCTGCAAATATCTCGGAAACGAAGCGAGCTATGGCAAAATGTTAAGAGACCTTTTTTGTAGCGAATTAAGTTTCCTACTTTTTATGTTCTATGATATTTTTTGATCAGATGCGTAGTTCTCGAGATATATCAAGATATTTAAAAGTTCCGAAGCCGCACCAACATAATAGAGATACAGAAACACCGTGGCCCCTTTCTGTGAGATAACTCTGCACTATTGCGAGCTGCAAATGCCACTTCCAGCTTAGCTGTGCAGAGGAAGAACAACAAGAAGAAGGAATATCTCGAAATATGTCCGCCAGGCCAGTTCCTTTGAGCTGAATCTGCAAATATCTCGGAAACGAAGCGAGCTATGGCAAAATGTTAAGAGACGTTTTTTGTAGAGAATTATGTTTCCTACAATTTATGTTCTATGATATTTTTTGATCAGAAGCGTAGTTTTCGAGATATATCGAGATATTTAAAAGTTCCGAAGCCGCACCAACATAATAGAGATACAGAAACACCGTGGCCCCTTTCTCAGAGATAACTCTGCACTAGTGCGAGCCGCAAATGCCACTTCCAGCTTAGCTGTGCAGAACAAGAGCAACAAGAAGAAGAAATATATCGAAATATGTCCGTCAGGCACCTCCCTTGAGATAAATCTGCAAATATCTCGGAAACGAAGCGAGCTATTGCAAAATGTTAAGAGACCTTTTTTGTAGAGAATTGGGTTTCCTACTTTTTATGTTCTATGATATTTTTTGATCAGATGCGTAGTTCTCGAGATATATCAAGATATTTAAAAGTTCCGAAGCCGCACCAACATAATAGAGATACAGAAACACCGTGGCCCCTTTCTTTCAGATAACTATGCACTATTGCGAGCTGCAAATGCCACTTCCAGCTTAGCTGTGCTGAAGAAGAACAACAAGAAGAAGAAATATCTCGAAATATGTCCGTCAGGCCCCTTACCTTGAGATAAATCTGCAAGTATCTCGGAAACGAAGAGAGCTATGGCAAAATGTTAAGAGACCTTTTTTGTAGAGAATCAGGTTTCCTACTTTTTATGTTCTATGATATTTTTTGATCGGATGCGTAGTTCTCGAGATATATCAAGATATTTAAAAGTTCCGAAGCCGCACCAACATAATAGAGATACAGAAACACCGTGGCCCCTTTCTTTGAGATAACTCTGCACTATTGCGAGCTGTAAATGCCACTTCCAGTTAAGCTGTGCAGAAGAAGAACAACAAGAAGAAGAAATATCTCGAAATATGTCCGTCAGGCCCCTTCCCTTGAGATAAATCTGCAAATATCTCGGAAACGAAGCGAGCTATGGCAAAATGTTAAGAGACCTTTTTTGTAGAGAATTAAGTTTCCTACTTTGTATGTTGTATGATATTTTATGATCAGACGCGTAGTTCTCGAGATATATCAAGATATTTAAAAGTTCCGAAGCCGCACCAACATAATAGAGATACAGAAACACCGTGGCCCCTTTCTTTGAGATAACTCTGCACTAGTGCGAGCCGCAAATGCCACTTCCAGCTTAGCTGTGCAGAAGAAGAACAACAAGAAGAAGAAATATCTCGAAATATGTCCGTCAGGCCCCTTACCGTGAGATAAATCTGCAAATATCTCGGAAACGAAGCGAGCTATGGCAAAATGTTAAGAGACCTTTTTTGTAGAGAATTAAGTTTCCTACTTTTTATCTTCTATGATATTTTCTGATCAGATGCGTAGTTCTCGAGATATATCAAGATATTTAAAAGTTCCGAAGCCGCACCAACATAATAGAGATACAGAAACACCGTGGCCCCTTTCTTTGAGATAACTCTGCACTATTGCGAGCTGCAAATGCCACTTTCAGCTTAGCTGTGCAGAAGAAGAACAACAAGAAGAAGAAATATCTCGAAATATGTCCGTCAGGCCCCTTCCCTTGAGATAAATCTGCAAATATCTCGGAAACGAAGCGAGCTATGGCAAAATGGTAAGAGACCTTTTTTGTAGAGAATTATGTTTCCTACAATTTATGTTCTATGATATTTTTTGATCAGAAGCGTAGTTCTCGAGATATATCAAGATATTTAAAAGTTCCGAAGCCGCACCAACATAATAGAGATACAGAAACACCGTAGCCCCTTTCTTTGAGATAACTCTGCACTATTGCGAGCTGCAAATGCCACTTCCAGCTTAGCTGTGCAGAAGAAGAACAACAAGAAGAAGAAATATCTCGAAATATATCCGTCAGGCCCCTTCCCTTGAGATAAATCTGCAAATATCTCGGAAACGAAGCGAGCTATGGCAAAATGTTAAGAGACCTTTTTTGTAGCGAATTAAGTTTCCTACTTTTTATGTTCTATGATATTTTTTGATCAGATGCGTAGTTCTCGAGATATATCAAGATATTTAAAAGTTCCGAAGCCGCACCAACATAATAGAGATACAGAAACACCGTGGCCCCTTTCTGTGAGATAACTCTGCACTGTTGCGAGCTGCAAATGCCACTTCCAGCTTAGCTGTGCAGAGGAAGAACAACAAGAAGAAGGAATATCTCGAAATATGTCCGCCAGGCCAGTTCCTTTGAGCTGAATCTGCAAATATCTCGGAAACGAAGCGAGCTATGGCAAAATGTTAAGAGACCTTTTTTGTAGAGAATTATGTTTCCTACAATTTATGTTCTATGATATTTTTCGATCAGAAGCGTAGTTTTCGAGATATATCGAGATATTTAAAAGTTCCGAAGCCGCACCAACATAATAGAGATACAGAAACACCGTGGCCCCTTTCTTTGAGATATCTCTGCACTATTGCGAGCTGCAAATGCCACTTCCAGCTTAGCTGTGCAGAAGAAGAACAACAAGAAGAAGAAATATCTCGAAATATGTCCGTCAGGCCCCTTCCCTTGAGATAAATCTGCAAATATCTCGGAAACGAAGCGAGCTATGGCAAAATGTTAAGAGACCTTTTTTGTAGAGAATTATGTTTCCTACAATTTATGTTCTATGATATTTTTTGATCAGAAGCGTAGTTTTCGAGATATATCGAGATATTTAAAAGTTCCGAAGCCGCACCAACATAATAGAGATACAGAAACACCGTGGCCCCTTTCTTTCAGATAACTATGCACTATTGCGAGCTGCAAATGCCACTTCCAGCTTAGCTGTGCAGAAGAAGAACAACAAGAAGAAGAACTATCTCGAAATATGTCCGTCAGGCCCCTTACCATGAGATAAATCTGCAAATATCTCGGAAACGAAGCGAGCTATGGCAAAATGTTTAGAGACCTTTTTTGTAGAGAATTAAGTTTCCTACTTTTTATCTTCTATGATATTTTCTGATCAGATTCGTAGTTCTCGAGATATATCAAGATATTTAAAAGTTCCGAAGCCGCACCAACATAATAGAGATACAGAAACACCGTAGCCCCTTTCTTTGAGATAACTCTGCACTATTGCGAGCTGCAAATGCCACTTCCAGCTTAGCTGTGCAGAAGAAGAACAACAAGAAGAAGAAATATCTCGAAATATGTCCGTCAGGCCCCTTCCCTTGAGATAAATCTGCAAATATCTCGGAAACGAAGCGAGCTATGGCAAAATGTTAAGAGACCTTTTTTGTAGCGAATTAAGTTTCCTACTTTTTATGTTCTATGATATTTTTTGATCAGATGCGTAGTTCTCGAGATATATCAAGATATTTAAAAGTTCCGAAGCCGCACCAACATAATAGAGATACAGAAACACCGTAGCCCCTTTCTTTGAGATAACTCTGCACTATTGCGAGCTGCAAATGCCACTTCCAGCTTAGCTGTGCAGAAGAAGAACAACAAGAAGAAGAAATATCTCGAAATATATCCGTCAGGCCCCTTCCCTTGAGATAAATCTGCAAATATCTCGGAAACGAAGCGAGCTATGGCAAAATGTTAAGAGACCTTTTTTGTAGCGAATTAAGTTTCCTACTTTTTATGTTCTATGATATTTTTTGATCAGATGCGTAGTTCTCGAGATATATCAAGATATTTAAAAGTTCCGAAGCCGCACCAACATAATAGAGATACAGAAACACCGTGGCCCCTTTCTGTGAGATAACTCTGCACTATTGCGAGCTGCAAATGCCACTTCCAGCTTAGCTGTGCAGAGGAAGAACAACAAGAAGAAGGAATATCTCGAAATATGTCCGCCAGGCCAGTTCCTTTGAGCTGAATCTGCAAATATCTCGGAAACGAAGCGAGCTATGGCAAAATGTTAAGAGACCTTTTTTGTAGAGAATTATGTTTCCTACAATTTATGTTCTATGATATTTTTCGATCAGAAGCGTAGTTTTCGAGATATATCGAGATATTTAAAAGTTCCGAAGCCGCACCAACATAATAGAGATACAGAAACACCGTGGCCCCTTTCTTTGAGATATCTCTGCACTATTGCGAGCTGCAAATGCCACTTCCAGCTTAGCTGCGCAGAAGAAGAACAACAAGAAGAAGAAATATCTCGAAATATGTCCGTCAGGCCCCTTCCCTTGAGATATATCCGCAAATATCTCGGAAAGAAGCGAGCTATGGCAAAATGTTAAGAGACCTTTTTTGTAGAGAATTATGTTTCCTATAATTTATGTTCTATGATATTTTTTGATCAGATGCGTAGTTCTCGAGATATACCAAGATATTTAAAAGTTCCGAAGCCGCACCAACATAATAGAGATACAGAAACACCGTGGCCCCTTTCTTTGAGATAACTCTGCACTATTGCGAGCTGCAAATGTCACTTCCAGCTTAGCTGTGCAGAGGAAGAACAACAAGAAGAAGGAATATCTCGAAATATGTCCGTCAGGCCAGTTCCTTTGAGCTGAATCTGCAAATATCTCGGAAACGAAGCGAGCTATGGCAAAATGTTAAGAGACGTTTTTTGTAGAGAATTATGTTTCCTACAATTTATGTTCTATGATATTTTTTGATCAGAAGCGTAGTTTTCGAGATATATCGAGATATTTAAAAGTTCCGAAGCCGCACCAACATAATAGAGATACAGAAACACCGTGGCCCCTTTCTTTGAGATAACTCTGCACTAGTGCGAGCCGCAAATGCCACTTCTAGCTTAGCTGTGCAGAACAAGAACAACAAGAAGAAGAAATATCTCGAAATATGTCCGTCAGGCACCTTCCCTTGAGATAAATCTGCAAATATCTCGGAAACGAAGCGAGCTATTGCAAAATGTTAAGAGACCTTTTTTGTAGAGAATTGAGTTTCCTACTTTTTATGTTGTATGATATTTTTTGATCAGATGCGTAGTTCTCGAGATATGTCAAGATATTTAAAAGTTCCGAAGCCGCACCAACATAATAGAGATACAGAAACACCGTGGCCCCTTTCTTTCAGATAACTATGCACTATTGCGAGCTGCAAATGCCACTTCCAGCTTAGCTGTGCAGAAGAAGAACAACAAGAAGAAGGAATATCTCGAAATATGTCCGTCAGGCCAGTTCCTTTGAGCTGAATCTGCAAATATCTCGGAAACGAAGCGAGCTATGGCAAAATGTTAAGAGACGTTTTCTGTAGAGAATTATGTTTCCTACAATTTATGTTCTATGATATTTTTTGATCAGAAGCGTAGTTTTCGAGATATATCGAGATATTTAAAAGTTCCGAAGCCGCACCAACATAACAGAGATACAGAAACACCGTGGCCCCTTTCTTTGAGATAACTCTGCACTAGTGCGAGCCGCAAATGCCACTTCCAGCTTAGCTGTGCAGAACAAGAACAACAAGAAGAAGAAATATCTCGAAATATGTCCGTCAGGCACCTTCCCTTGAGATAAATCTGCAAATATCTCGGAAACGAAGCGAGCTATTGCAAAATGTTAAGAGACCTTTTTTGTAGAGAATTGAGTTTCCTACTTTTTATGTTCTATGATATTTTTTGATCAGATGCGTAGTTCTCGAGATATATCAAGATATTTAAAAGTTCCGAAGCCGCACCAACATAATAGAGATACAGAAACACCGTGGCCCCTTTCCTTCAGATAACTATGCACTATTGCGAGCTGCAAATGCCACTTCCAGCTTAGCTGTGCAGAAGAAGAACAACAAGAAGAAGAAGTATCTCGAAATATGTCCGTCAGGCCCCTTACCTTGAGATAAATCTGCAAATATCTCGGAAACGAAGCGAGCTATGGCAAAATGTTAAGCGACCTTTTTTGTAGAGAATTATGTTTCCTACAATTTATGTTCTATGATATTTTTTGATCAGATGCGTAGTTCTCGAGATATACCAAGATATTTAAAAGTTCCGAAGCCGCACCAACATAATAGAGATACAGAAACACCGTGGCCCCTTTCTTTGAGATAACTCTGCACTATTGCGAGCTGCAAATGCCACTTCCAGCTTAGCTGTGCAGAGGAAGAACAACAAGAAGAAGGAATATCTCGAAATATGTCCGTCAGGCCAGTTCCTTTGAGCTGAATCTGCAATATCTCGGAAACGAAGCGAGCTATGGCAAAATGTTAAGAGACGTTTTTTGTAGAGAATTATGTTTCCTACTTTTTATGTTCTATGATATTTTTTGATCAGATGCGTAGTTCTCGAGATATATCAAGATATTCAAAAGTTCCGAAGCCGCACCAACATAATAGAGATACAGAAACACCGTGGCCCCTTTCTTTGAGATAACTCTGCACTATTGCGAGCTGCAAATGCCACTTCCAGCTTAGCTGTGCAGAGGAAGAACAACAAGAAGAAGGAATATCTCGAAATATGTCCGTCAGGCCAGTTCCTTTGAGCTGAATCTGCAAATATCTCGGAAACGAAGCGAGCTATGGCAAAATGTTAAGAGACGTTTTTTGTAGAGAATTATGTTTCCTACAATTTATGTTCTATGATATTTTTTGATCAGGAGCGTAGTTTTCGAGATATATCGAGATATTTAAAAGTTCCGAAGCCGCACCAACATAATAGAGATACAGAAACACCGTGGCCCCTTTCTTTGAGATAACTCTGCACTAGTGCGAGCCGCAAATGCCACTTCTAGCTTAGCTGTGCAGAACAAGAACAACAAGAAGAAGAAATATCTCGAAATATGTCCGTCAGGCACCTTCCCTTGAGATAAATCTGCAAATATCTCGGAAACGAAGCGAGCTATTGCAAAATGTTAAGAGACCTTTTTTGTAGAGAATTGAGTTTCCTACTTTTTATGTTGTATGATATTTTTTGATCAGATGCGTAGTTCTCGAGATATATCAAGATATTTAAAAGTTCCGAAGCCACACCAACATAATAGAGATACAGAAACACCGTGGCCCCTTTCTTTCAGATAACTATGCACTATTGCGAGCTGCAAATGCCACTTCCAGCTTAGCTGTGCAGAAGAAGAACAACAAGAAGAAGAAATATCTCGAAATATGTCCGTCAGGCCCCTTACCTTGAGATAAATCTGCAAATATCTCGGAAACGAAGCGAGCTATGGCAAAATGTTAAGAGACCTTTTTTGTAGAGAATTAAGTTCCCTACTTTTTATCTTCTATGATATTTTCTGATCAGATGCGTAGTTCTCGAGATATATCAAGATATTTAAAAGTTCCGAAGCCGCACCAACATAATAGAGATACAGAAACACCGTGGCCCCTTTCTTTGAGATAAATCTGCACTATTGCGAGCTGCAAATGCCACTTTCAGCTTAGCTGTGCAGAAGAAGAACAACAAGAAGAAGAAATATCTCGAAATATGTCCGTCAGGCCCCTTCCCTTGAGATAAATCTGCAAATATCTCGGAAACGAAGCGAGCTATGGCAAAATGTTAAGAGACCTTTTTTGTAGAGAATTATGTTTCCTACAATTTATGTTCTATGATATTTTTTGATCACAAGCGTAGTTTTCGAGATATATCGAGATATTTAAAAGTTCCGAAGCCGCACCAACATAATAGAGATACAGAAACACCGTGGCCCCTTTCGTTGAGATAACTCTGCACTAGTGCGAGCCGCAAATGCCACTTCCAGCTTAGCTGTGCAGAAGAAGAACAACAAGAAGAAGAAATATCTCGAAATATGTCCGTCAGGCCCCTTCCCTTGAGATAAATCTGCAAATATCTCGGAAACGAAGCGAGCTATGGCAAAATGTTAAGAGACCTTTTTTGTAGAGAATTAAGTTTCCTACTTTTTATGTTCTATGATATTTTTTGATCAGATGCGTAGTTCTCGAGATATATCAAGATATTCAAAAGTTCCGAAGCCGCACCAACATAATAGAGATACAGAAACACCGTGGCCCCTTTCTTTGAGATAACTCTGCACTATTGCGAGCTGCAAATGCCACTTCCAGCTTAGCTGTGCAGTGGAAGAACAACAAGAAGAAGAAATATCTCGAAATATGTCCGTCAGGCCCCTTCCCTTGAGATAAATATGCAAATATCTCGGAAACGAAGCGAGCTATGGCAAAATGTTAAGCGACCTTTTTTGTAGAGAATTAAGTTTCCTACTTTTTATGTTCTATGATATTTTTTGATCGGATGCGTAGTTCTCGAGATATATCAAGATATTTAAAAGTTCCGAAGCCGCACCAACATAATAGGGATACAGAAACACCGTGGCCCCTTTCTTTGAGATAACTCTGCACTATTGCGAGCTGCAAATGCCACTTTCAGCTTAGCTGTACAGAAGAAGAACAACAAGAAGAAGAAATATCTCGAAATATGTCCGTCAGGCCCCTTCCCTTGAGATAAATCTGCAAATATCTCGGAAACGAAGAGAGCTATGGCAAAATGTTAAGAGACCTTTTTTGTAGAGAATTAGGTTTCCTACTTTTTATGTTCTATGATATTTTTTGATCAGATGCGTAGTTCTCGAGATATATCAAGATATTTAAAAGTTCCGAAGCCGCACCAACATAATAGGGATACAGAAACACCGTGGCCCCTTTCTTTGAGATAACTCTGCACTAGTGCGAGCCGCAAATGCCACTTCCAGCTTAGCTGTGCAGAAGAAGAACAACAAGAAGAAGAAATATCTCGAAATGTGTCCGTCAGGCCACTTCCCTTGAGATAAATCTGCAAATATCTCGGAAACGAAGCGAGCTATGGCAAAATGTTAAGAGACGTTTTTTGTAGAGAATTATGTTTCCTACAATTTATGTTGTATGATATTTTTTGATCAGAAGCGTAGTTTTCGAGATATATCGAGATATTTAAAAGTTCCGAAGCCGCACCAACATAATAGAGATACAGAAACACCGTGGCCCCTTTCTTTCAGATAACTCTGCACTAGTGCGAGTCGCAAATGCCACTTCCAGCTTAGCTGTGCAGAAGAAGAGCAACAAGAAGAAGAAATATCTCGAAATATGTCCGACAGGCCCCTTCCCTTGAGATAAATCTGCAAATATCTCGGAAACGAAGCGAGCTATGGCGAAATGTTAAGAGACCTTTTTTGTAGAGAATTAAGTTTCCTACTTTTTATCTTCTATGATATTTTTTGATCAGATGCGTAGTTCTCGAGATAGATCAAGATACTTAAAAGTTCCGAAGCCGCACCAACATAATAGAGATACAGAAACACCGTGGCCCCTCTCTTTGAGATAACTCTGCACTATTGCGAGCTGCAAATGCCACTTCCAGCTTAGCTGTGCAGAAGAAGAACAACAAGAAGAAGAAATATCTCGAAATATGTCCGTCAGGCCCCTTCCCTTGAGATATATCTGCAAATATCTCGGAAACGAAGCGAGCTATGGCAAAATGTTTAGAGACCTTTCTTGTAGAGAATTAAGTTTCCTACTTTTTATGTAGTATGATATTTTTTGATCAGATGCGTAGTTCTCGAGATATATCAAGATATTTAAAAGTTCCGAAGCCCCACCAACATAATAGAGATACAGAAACACCGTGGCCCCTTTCTTTGAGATAACTCTGCACTATTGCGCGCTGCAAATGCCACTTCCAGCTTAGCTGTGCAGAAGAAGAACAACAAGAAGAAGAAATATCTCGAAATATGTCCGTCAGGCCCCTTCCCTTGAGATAAATCTGCAAATATCTCGGAAACGAAGCGAGCTATGGCAAAATGTTAAGAGACCTTTTTTGTAGAGAATTATGTTTCCTACAATTTATGTTCTATGATATTTTTTGATCAGAAGCGTAGTTTTCGAGATATATCGAGATACTTAAAAGTTCCGAAGCCGCACCAACATAATAGAGATACAGAAACATCGTGGCCCCTTTCTTTGGGATAACTCTGCACTATTGCGAGCTGGAAATGCCACTTCCAGTTTAGCTGTGCAGAAGAAGAACAACAAGAAGAAGAAATATCTCGAAATATGTCCGTCAGGCCCCTTCCCTTGAGATAAATCTGCAAATATCTCGGAAACGAAGCGAGCTATGGCAAAATGTTAAGAGACCTTTTTTGTAGAGAATTAAGTTTCCTACTTTTGATGTTCCATGATATTTTTTGATCAGATGCGTAGTTCTCGAGATATATCAAGATATTTAAAAGTTCCGAAGCCGCACCAACATAATAGAGATACAGAAACACCGTGGCCCCTTTCTTTGAGATAACTCTGCACTATTGCGAGCTGCAAATGCCACTTCCAGCTTAGCTGTGCAGAGGAAGAACAACAAGAAGAAGAAATATCTCGAAATATGTCCGTCAGGCCCCTTCCCTTGAGATAAATCTGCAAATATCTCGGAAACGAAGCGAGCTATGGCAAAATGTTAAGAGACCTTTTTGGTAGAGAATTAAGTTTCCTACTTTTTATGTTCTATGATATTTTTCGATCAGAGGCGTAGTTCTCGAGATATATCAAGATATTTAAAAGTTCCGAAGCCGCACCAACATAATAGAGATACAGAAACACCGTGGCCCCTTTCTTTGAGATAACTCTGCACTATTGCGAGCTGCAAATGCCACTTCCAGCTTAGCTGTGCAGAGGAAGAACAACAAGAAGAAGAAATATCTCGAAATATGTCCGTCAGGCCAGTTCCTTTGAGCTGAATCTGCAAATATCTCGGAAACGAAGCGAGCTATGGCAAAATGTTAAGAGACGTTTTTTGTAGAGAATTATGTTTCCTACAATTTATGTTCTATGATATTTTTTGATCAGAAGCGTAGTTTTCGAGATATATCGAGATATTTAAAAGTTCCGAAGCCGCACCAACATAATAGGGATACAGAAACACCGTGGCCCCTTTCTTTGAGATAACTCTGCACTAGTGCGAGCCGCAAATGCCACTTCCAGCTTAGCTGTGCAGAAGAAGAACAACAAGAAGAAGAAATATCTCGAAATATGTCCGTCAGGCCAGTTCCTTTGAGCTGAATCTGCAAATATCTCGGAAACGAAGCGAGCTATAGCAAAATGTTAAGAGACGTTTTTTGTAGAGAATTATGTTTCCTACAATTTATGTTCTATGATATTTTTTGATCAGAAGCGTAGTTTTCGAGATATATCGAGATATTTAAAAGTTCCGAAGCCGCACCAACATAATAGGGATACAGAAACACCGTGGCCCCTTTCTTTGAGATAACTCTGCACTAGTGCGAGCCGCAAATGCCACTTCCAGCTTAGCTGTGCAGAAGAAGAACAACAAGAAGAAGAAATATCTCGAAATATGTCCGTCAGGCCCCTTCCCTTGAGATAAATCTGCAAATATCTCGGAAACGAAGCGAGCTATGGCAAAATGTTAAGAGACCTTTTTTGTAGAGAATTAGGTTTCCTACTTTTTATGTTCTATGATATTTTTTGATCAGATGCGTAGTTCTCGAGATATATCAAGATATTTAAAAGTTCCGAAGCCGCACCAACATAATAGAGATACAGAAACACCATGGCCACTTTCTTTGAGATAACTCTGCACTATTGCGAGCTGTAAATGCCACTTCCAGCTTAGCTGCGCAGAAGAAGAACAACAAGAAGAAGAAATATCTCGAAATATGTCCGTCAGGCCAGTTCCTTTGAGCTGAATCTGCAAATATCTCGGAAACGAAGCGAGCTATGGCAAAATGTTTAGAGACGTTTTTTGTAGAGAATTATGTTTCCTACAATTTATGTTCTATGATATTTTTTGATCAGAAGCGTAGTTTTCGAGATATATCGAGATATTTAAAAGTTCCGAAGCCGCACCAACATAATAGGGATACAGAAACACCGTGGCCCCTTTCTTTGAGATAACTCTGCACTAGTGCGAGCCGCAAATGCCACTTCCAGCTTAGCTGTGCAGAAGAAGAACAACAAGAAGAAGAAATATCTCGAAATATGTCCGTCAGGCCACTTCCCTTGAGATATATCTGCAAATATCTCGGAAACGAAGCGAGCTATGGCAAAATGTTTAGAGACCTTTCTTGTAGAGAATTAAGTTTCCTACTTTTTATGTAGTATGATATTTTTTGATCAGATGCGTAGTTCTCGAGATATATCAAGATATTTAAAAGTTCCGAAGACCCACCAACATAATAGAGATACAGAAACACCGTGGCCCCTTTCTTTGAAATAACTCTGCACTATTGCGCGCTGCAAATGCCACTTCCAGCTTAGCTGTGCAGAAGAAGAACAACAAGAAGAAGAAATATCTCGAAATATGTCCGTTAGGCCCCTTCCCTTGAGATAAATCTGCAAATATCTCGGAAACGAAGCGAGCTATGGCAAAATGTTAAGAGACCTTTTTTGTAGAGAATTATGTTTCCTACAATTTATGTTCTATGATATTTTTTGATCAGAAGCGTAGTTTTCGAGATATATCGAGATACTTAAAAGTTCCGAAGCCGCACCAACATAATAGAGATACAGAAACACCGTGGCCCCTTTCTTTGAGATAACTCTGCACTAGTGCGAGCCGCAAATGCCACTTCCAGCTTAGCTGTGCAGAGGAAGAACAACAAGAAGAAGAAATATCTCGAAATATGTCCGTCAGGCCAGTTCCTTTGAGCTGAATCTGCAAATATCTCGGAAACGAAGCGAGCTATGGCAAAATGTTAAGAGACGTTTTTTGTAGAGAATTATGTTTCCTACAATTTATGTTCTATGATATTTTTTGATCAGAAGCGTAGTTTTCGAGATATATCGAGATATTTAAAAGTTCCGAAGACGCACCAACATAATAGAGATACAGAAACACCGTGGCCCCTTTCTTTGAGATAACTCTGCACTATTGCGAGCTGCAAATGCCACTTCTAGCTTAGCTGTGCAGAGGAAGAACAACAAGAAGAAGAAATATCTCGAAATATGTCCGTCAGGCCCCTTCCCTTGAGATAAATCTGCAAATATCTCGGAAACGAAGCGAGCTATGGCAAAATGTTAAGAGACCTTTTTTGTAGAGAATAATGTTTCCTACAATTTACGTTCTATGATATTTTTTGATCAGAAACGTAGTTTTCGAGATATATCGAGATATTTAAAAGTTCCGAAGCCGCACCAACATAATAGAGATACAGAAACACCGTGGCCCCTTTCTTTGAGATAACTCTGCACTATTGCGACCTGCAAATGCCACTTCCAGCTCAGCCGTGCAGAAGAAGAACAACAAGAAGAAGAAATATCTCGAAATATGTCCGTCAGGCCCCTTCCCTTGAGATAAATCTGCAAATATCTCGGAAACGAAGCGAGCTATGGCAAAATGTTAAGAGACCTTTTTTGTAGAGAATTAAGTTTCCTACTTTTTATGTTCTACGATATTTTTTGATCAGATGCGTAGTTCTCGAGATATATCAAGATATTTAAAAGTTCCGAAGCCGCACCAACATAATAGAGATACAGAAACACCGTGGCCCCTTTCTTTGAGATAACTCTGCACTATTGCGAGCTGGAAATGCCACTTCCAGTTTAGTTGTGCAGAAGAAGAACAACAAGAAGAAGAAATATCTCGAAATATGTCCGTTAGGCCCCTTCCCTTGAGATAAATCTGCAAATATCTCGGAAACGAAGCGAGCTATGGCAAAGTGTTAAGAGACCTTTTTTGTAGAGAATTAAGTTTTCTACTTTTTATGTTCTATGATATTTTTTGATCAGAAGCGTAGTTTTCGAGATATATCGAGATATTTAAAAGTTCCAAAGCCGCACCAACATAATAGAGATACAGAAACACCGTGGCCCCTTTCTTTGGGATAACTCTGCACTATTGCGAGCTGCAAATGCCACTTCCAGCTTAGCTGTGCAGAACAAGAACAACAAGAAGAAGAAATATCTCGAAATATGTCCGTCAGGCCACTTCCCTTGAGGTAAATCTGCAAATATCTCGGAAACGAAGCGAGCTATGGCAAAATGTTGAGAGACCTTTTTTGTAGAGAATTAAGTTTCCTACTTTTTATGTTCGATGATATTTTTTGATCAGATGCGTAGTTCTCGAGATATATCAAGATATTTAAAAGTTCCGAAGCTGCACCAACATAATAGAGGTACAGAAACACCGTGGCCTCTTTCTTTGAGATAACTCTGCACTATTGCGAGCTGCAAATGCCGCTTCGAGCTTAGCTGTGCAGAAGAAGAACAACAAGAAGAAGAAATATCTCGAAATATGTCCGTCAGACCCCTTCCCTTGAGATGAATCTGCAAATATCTCGGAAACGAAGCGAGCTATGGCAAGATGTTAAGAGACCTTTTTTGTAGAGAATAATGTTTCCTACAATTTATGTTCTATGATATTTTTTGATCAGAAGCGTAGTTTTCGAGATATATCGAGATATTTAAAAGTTCCGAAGCCGCACCAACATAATGGGGATACAGAAACACCGTGGCCCCTTTCTTTGAGATAACTCTGCACTAGTGCGAGCCGCAAATGCCACTTCCAGCTTAGCTGTGCAGAAGAAGAACAACAAGAAGAAGAAATATCTCGAAATATGTCCGTCAGGCCAGTTCCTTTGAGCTGAATCTGCAAATATCTCGGAAACGAAGCGAGCTATGGCAAAATGTTTAGAGACGTTTTTTGTAGAGAATTATGTTTCCTACAATTTATGTTCTATGATATTTTTTGATCAGAAGCGTAGTTTTCGAGATATATCGAGATATTTAAAAGTTCCGAAGCCGCACCAACATAATAGGGATACAGAAACACCGTGGCCCCTTTCTTTGAGATAACTCTGCACTAGTGCGAGCCGCAAATGCCACTTCCAGCTTAGCTGTGCAGAAGAAGAACAACAAGAAGAAGAAATATCTCGAAATATGTCCGTCAGGCCACTTCCCTTGAGATAAATCTGCAAATATCTCGGAAACGAAGCGAGCTATGGCAAAATGTTAAGAGACGTTTTTTGTAGAGAATTATGTTTCCTACAATTTATGTTCTATGATATTTTTTGATCAGAAGCGTAGTTTTCGAGATATATCGAGATATTTAAAAGTTCCGAAGCCGCACCAACATAATAGGGATACAGAAACACCGTGGCCCCTTTCTTTGAGATAACTCTGCACTAGTGCGAGCCGCAAATGCCACTTCCAGCTTAGCTGTGCAGAAGAAGAACAACAAGAAGAAGAAATATCTCGAAATATGTCCGTCAGGCCACTTCCCTTGAGATATATCTGCAAATATCTCGGAAACGAAGCGAGCTATGGCAAAATGTTAAGAGACGTTTTTTGTAGAGAATTATGTTTCCTATAATTTATGTTCTATGATATTTTTTGATCAGAAGCGTAGTTTTCGAGATATATCGAGATATTTAAAAGTTCCGAAGCCGCACCAACATAATAGAGATACAGAAACACCGTGGCCCCTTTCTTTGAGATAACTCTGCACTAGTGCGAGTCGCAAATGCCACTTCCAGCTTAGCTGTGCAGAAGAAGAGCAACAAGAAGAAGAAATATCTCGAAATATGTCCGACAGGCCCCTTCCCTTGAGATAAATCTGCAAATATCTCGGAAACGAAGCGAGCTATGGCGAAATGTTAAGAGACCTTTTTTGTAGAGAATTAAGTTTCCTACTTTTTATCTTCTATGATATTTTTTGATCAGATGCGTAGTTCTCGAGATAGATCAAGATACTTAAAAGTTCCGAAGCCGCACCAACATAATAGAGATACAGAAACACCGTGGCCCCTCTCTTTGAGATAACTCTGCACTATTGCGAGCTGCAAATGCCACTTCCAGCTTAGCTGTGCAGAAGAAGAACAACAAGAAGAAGAAATATCTCGAAATATGTCCGTCAGGCCCCTTCCCTTGAGATATATCTGCAAATATCTCGGAAACGAAGCGAGCTATGGCAAAATGTTTAGAGACCTTTCTTGTAGAGAATTAAGTTTCCTACTTTTTATGTAGTATGATATTTTTTGATCAGATGCGTAGTTCTCGAGATATATCAAGATATTTAAAAGTTCCGAAGACCCACCAACATAATAGAGATACAGAAACACCGTGGCCCCTTTCTTTGAAATAACTCTGCACTATTGCGCGCTGCAAATGCCACTTCCAGCTTAGCTGTGCAGAAGAAGAACAACAAGAAGAAGAAATATCTCGAAATATGTCCGTTAGGCCCCTTCCCTTGAGATAAATCTGCAAATATCTCGGAAACGAAGCGAGCTATGGCAAAGTGTTAAGAGACCTTTTTTGTAGAGAATTAAGTTTTCTACTTTTTATGTTCTATGATATTTTTTGATCAGAAGCGTAGTTTTCGAGATATATCGAGATATTTAAAAGTTCCAAAGCCGCACCAACATAATAGAGATACAGAAACACCGTGGCCCCTTTCTTTGGGATAACTCTGCACTATTGCGAGCTGCAAATGCCACTTCCAGCTTAGCTGTGCAGAACAAGAACAACAAGAAGAAGAAATATCTCGAAATATGTCCGTCAGGCCACTTCCCTTGAGATAAATCTGCAAATATCTCGGAAACGAAGCGAGCTATGGCAAAATGTTGAGAGACCTTTTTTGTAGAGAATTAAGTTTCCTACTTTTTATGTTCGATGATATTTTTTGATCAGATGCGTAGTTCTCGAGATATATCAAGATATTTAAAAGTTCCGAAGCTGCACCAACATAATAGAGGTACAGAAACACCGTGGCCTCTTTCTTTGAGATAACTCTGCACTATTGCGAGCTGCAAATGCCGCTTCGAGCTTAGCTGTGCAGAAGAAGAACAACAAGAAGAAGAAATATCTCGAAATATGTCCGTCAGACCCCTTCCCTTGAGATGAATCTGCAAATATCTCGGAAACGAAGCGAGCTATGGCAAGATGTTAAGAGACCTTTTTTGTAGAGAATAATGTTTCCTACAATTTATGTTCTATGATATTTTTTGATCAGAAGCGTAGTTTTCGAGATATATCGAGATATTTAAAAGTTCCGAAGCCGCACCAACATAATAGGGATACAGAAACACCGTGGCCCCTTTCTTTGAGATAACTCTGCACTAGTGCGAGCCGCAAATGCCACTTCCAGCTTAGCTGTGCAGAAGAAGAACAACAAGAAGAAGAAATATCTCGAAATATGTCCGTCAGGCCCCTTCCCTTGAGATAAATCTGCAAATATCTCGGAAACGATGCGAGCTATGGCAAAATGTTCAGAGACCTTTTTTGTAGAGAATTATGTTTACTACAATTTATGTTCTATGATATTTTTTGATCAGATGCGTAGTTCTCGAGATATATCAAGATATTTAAAAGTTCCGAAGCCACACCAACATAATAGAGATACAGAAACACCGTGGCCCCTTTCTTTGAGATAACTCTGCACTATTGCGAGCTGTAAATGCCACTTCCAGCTTAGCTGTGCAGAAGAAGAACAACAAGAAGAAGAAATATCTCGAAATATGTCCGTCAGGCCCCTTCCCTTGAGATAAATCTGCAAATATCTCGGAAACGAAACGAGCTATGGCAAAATGTTAAGAGACCTTTTTTGTAGAGAATTAAGTTTCCTACTTTTTATGTTCTATAATATTTTTTGATCAGAAGCGTAGTTTTCGAGATATATCGAGATATTTAAAAGTTCCGAAGCCGCACCAACATAATAGAGATACAGAAACACCGTGGCCCCTTTCTTTGAGATAACTCTGCACTATTGCGACCTGCAAATGCCACTTCCAGCTCAGCCGTGCAGAAGAAGAACAACAAGAAGAAGAAATATCTCGAAATATGTCCGTCAGGCCCCTTCCCTTGAGATAAATCTGCAAATATCTCGGAAACGAAGCGAGCTACGGCAAAATGTTAAGAGACCTTTTTTGTAGAAAATTAGGTTTCCCACTTTTTATGTTCTATGATATTTTTTGATCAGATGCGTAGTTCTCGAGATATATCAAGATATTTAAAAGTTCCGAAGCCGCACCAACATAATAGAGATACAGAAACACCGTGGCCCCTTTCTTTGCGATAACTCTGCACTATTGCGAGCTGCAAATGCCACTTCCAGCTTAGCTGTGCAGAAGAAGAACAACAAGAAGAAGAAATATCTCGAAATATGTCCGTCAGACCCCTTCCCTTGAGATGAATCTGCAAATATCTCGGAAACGAAGCGAGCTATGGCAAGATGTTAAGAGACCTTTTTTGTAGAGAATAATGTTTCCTACAATTTATGTTCTATGATATTTTTTGATCAGAAGCGTAGTTTTCGAGATATATCGAGATATTTAAAAGTTCCGAAGCCGCACCAACATAATAGGGATACAGAAACACCGTGGCCCCTTTCTTTGAGATAACTCTGCACTAGTGCGAGCCGCAAATGCCACTTCCAGCTTAGCTGTGCAGAAGAAGAACAACAAGAAGAAGAAATATCTCGAAATATGTCCGTCAGGCCCCTTCCCTTGAGATAAATCTGCAAATATCTCGGAAACGAAGCGAGCTATGGCAAAATGTTCAGAGACCTTTTTTGTAGAGAATTATGTTTACTACAATTTATGTTCTATGATATTTTTTGATCAGATGCGTAGTTCTCGAGATATATCAAGATATTTAAAAGTTCCGAAGCCACACCAACATAATAGAGATACAGAAACACCGTGGCCCCTTTCTTTGAGATAACTCTGCACTATTGCGAGCTGTAAATGCCACTTCCAGCTTAGCTGTGCAGAAGAAGAACAACAAGAAGAAGAAATATCTCGAAATATGTCCGTCAGGCCCCTTCCCTTGAGATAAATCTGCAAATATCTCGGAAACGAAACGAGCTATGGCAAAATGTTAAGAGACCTTTTTTGTAGAGAATTAAGTTTCCTACTTTTTATGTTCTATAATATTTTTTGATCAGAAGCGTAGTTTTCGAGATATATCGAGATATTTAAAAGTTCCGAAGCCGCACCAACATAATAGAGATACAGAAACACCGTGGCCCCTTTCTTTGAGATAACTCTGCACTATTGCGACCTGCAAATGCCACTTCCAGCTCAGCCGTGCAGAAGAAGAACAACAAGAAGAAGAAATATCTCGAAATATGTCCGTCAGGCCCCTTCCCTTGAGATAAATCTGCAAATATCTCGGAAACGAAGCGAGCTACGGCAAAATGTTAAGAGACCTTTTTTGTAGAAAATTAGGTTTCCCACTTTTTATGTTCTATGATATTTTTTGATCAGATGCGTAGTTCTCGAGATATATCAAGATATTTAAAAGTTCCGAAGCCGCACCAACATAATAGAGATACAGAAACACCGTGGCCCCTTTCTTTGCGATAACTCTGCACTATTGCGAGCTGCAAATGCCACTTCCAGCTTAGCTGTGCAGAAGAAGAACAACAAGAAGAAGAAATATCTCGAAATATGTCCGGCAGGCCCCTTCCCTTGAGATAAATCTGCAAATATCTCGGAAACGAAGCGAGCTATGGCAAAATGTTAAGAGACCTTTTTTGTATGGAATTATGTTTCCTACATTTTATGTTCTATGATATTTTTAGATCAGACGCGTAGTTCTCGAGATATATCAAGATATTTAAAAGTTCCGAAGCCGCACCAACATAATGGAGATACAGAAACACCGTGGCTCCTTTCTTTTAGATAACTCTGCACTATTGCGACCTGGAAATGCCACTTCCAGTTTAGCTGTGCAGAAGAAGAACAACAAGAAGAAGAAATATCTCGAAATAAGTCCGTTAGGCCACTTCCCTTGAGATAAATCTGCAAATATCTCGGAAACGAAGCGAGCTATGGCAAAATGTTAAGAGACCTTTTTTGTAGAGAATTAAGTTTCCTACGTTTTATGTTGTATGATATTTTTTGATCAGATGCGTAGTTCTCGAGATATATCAAGATATTAAAAGTTCCGAAGCCGCACCAACATAATAGAGATACAGAAACACCGTGGCCCCTCTCTTTGAGATAACTCTGCACTATTGCGAGCTGCAAATGCCACTTCCAGCTTAGCGTGCAGAAGAAGAACAACAAGAAGAAGAAATATCTCGAAATGTGTCCGTCAGGCCCCTTCCCTTGAGATAAATCTGCAAATATCTCGGAAACGAAGAGAGCTATGGCAAAATGTTAAGAGACCTTGTTTGTATGGAATTATGTTTTCTACTTTTTATGTTCTATGATATTTTTTGATCAGATGCGTAGTTCTCGAGATATATCAAGATATTTAAAAGTTCCGAAGCCGCACCAACATAATAGAGATACAGAAACACCGTGGCCCCTTTCTTTGAGATAACTCTGTACTATTGCGAGCTGGAAATGCCACTTCCAGTTTAGCTGTGCAGAAGAAGAACAACAAGAAGAAGAAATATCTCGAAATATGTCCGTTAGGCCCCTTCCCTTGAGATATATCTGCAAATATCTCGGAAACGAAGCGAGCTATGGCAAAATGTTAAGAGACGTTTTCTGTAGAGAACTATGTTTCCTACAATTTACGTTCTATGATATTTTTTGATCAGAAGCGTAGTTTTCGAGATATATCGAGATATTTAAAAGTTCCGAAGCAGCACCAACATAATAGAGATACAGAAACACCGTGGCCCCTTTCTTTGAGATAACTCTGCACTAGTGCGAGCCGCAAATGCCACTTCCAGCTTAGCTGTGCAGAAGAAGAACAACAAGAAGAAGAAATATCTCGAAATATGTCCGTCAGGCCCCTTCCCTTGAGATAAATCTGCAAATATCTCGGAAACGAAGCGAGCTATTGCAAAATGTTAAGAGACCTTTTTTGTAGAGAATTGAGTTTCCTACTTTTTATGTTCTATGATATTTTTTGATCAGATGCGTAGTTCTCGAGATATATCAAGATATTTAAAAGTTCCGAAGCCGCACCAACATAATAGAAATACAGAAACACCGTGGCCCCTTTCTTTGAGATAACTCTGCACTATTGCGAGCTGCAAATGCCACTTCCAGCTTAGCTGTGCAGAAGAAGAACAACAAGAAGAAAAAATATCTCGAAATAAGTCCGTTAGGCCCCTTCCCTTGAGATAAATCTGCAAATATCTCGGAAACGAAGCGAGCTATGGCAAAATGTTAAGAGACCTTTTTTGTAGAGAATTAAGTTTCCTACGTTTTATGTTGTGTGATATTTTTTGATCAGATGCGTAGTTCTCGAGATATATCAAGATATTTAAAAGTTCCGAAGCCGCACCAACATAATAGAGATACAGAAACACCGTGGCCCCTCTCTTTGAGATAACTCTGCACTATTGCGAGCTGCAAATGCCACTTCCAGCTTAGCGTGCAGAAGAAGAACAACAAGAAGAAGAAATATCTCGAAATGTGTCCGTCAGGCCCCTTCCCTTGAGATAAATCTGCAAATATCTCGGAAACGAAGAGAGCTATGGCAAAATGTTAAGAGACCTTTTTTGTATGGAATTATGTTTCCTACTTTTTATGTTCTATGATATTTTTTGATCAGATGCGTAGTTCTCGAGATATATCAAGATATTTAAAAGTTCCGAAGCCGCACCAACATAATAGAGATACAGAAACACCGTGGCCCCTTTCTTTGAGATAACTCTGCACTATTGCGAGCTGCAAATGCCACTTCCAGCTTAGCTGTGCAGAAGAAGAACAACAAGAAGAAGGAATATCTCGAAATATGTCCGTCAGGCCCCTTCCCTTGAGATAAATCTGCAAATATCTCGGAAACGAAGAGAGCTATGGCAAAATGTTAAGAGACCTTTTTTGTAGAGAATTAAGTTTCCTACTTTTTATGATCTATGATATTTTTTGATGAGATGCGTAGTTCTCGAGATATATCAAGATATTTAAAAGTTCCGAAGCCGCACCAACATAATAGAGATACAGAAACACCGTGGCCCCTTTCTTTGAGATAACTCTGTACTATTGCGAGCTGGAAATGCCACTTCCAGTTTAGCTGTGCAGAAGAAGAACAACAAGAAGAAGAAATATCTCGAAATATGTCCGTTAGGCCCCTTCCCTTGAGATAAATCTGCAAATATCTCGGAAACGAAGCGAGCTATGGCAAAATGTTAAGAGACGTTTTTTGTAGAGAATTATGTTTCCTAGAATTTACGTTCTATGATATTTTTTGATCAGAAGCGTAGTTTTCGAGATATATCGAGATATTTAAAAGTTCCGAAGCAGCACCAACATAATAGAGATACAGAAACACCGTGGCCCCTTTCTTTCAGATAACTATGCACTATTGCGAGCTGTAAATGCCACTTCCAGCTTAGCTGTGCAGAAGAAGAACAACAAGAAGAAGAAATATCTCGAAATATGTCCGTCAGGCCCCTTACCTTGAGATAAATCTGCAAATATCTCGGAAACGAAGCGAGCTATGGCAAAATGTTAAGAGACCTTTTTTGTAGAGAATTAAGTTTCCTACGTCTTATGTTGTATGATATTTTCTGATCAGATGCGTAGTTCTCGAGATATATCAAGATATTTAAAAGTTCCGAAGCCGCACCAACATAATAGAGATACAGAAACACCGTGGCCCCTCTCTTTGAGATAACTCTGCACTATTGCGAGCTGGAAATGCCACTTCCAGTTTAGCTGTGCAGAAGAAGAACAACAAGAAGAAGAAATATCTCGAAATATGTCCGTTAGGCCCCTTCCCTTGAGATAAATCTGCAAATATCTCGGAAACGAAGCGAGCTATGGCAAAATCTTACGAGACTTTTTTGTAGAGAATTAAGTTTCCTACTTTTTATGTTCTATGATATTTTTTGATCAGATGCGTAGTTCTCGAGATATATCAAGATATTTAAAAGTTCCGAAGCCGCACCAACATAATAGAGATACAGAAACACCGTGGCCCCTTTCTTTGAGATAACTCTGCACTATTGCGAGCTGCAAATGCCACTTCCAGCTTAGCTGTGCAGAAGAAGAACAACAAGAAGAAGAAATATCTCGAAATGTGTCCGTCAGGCCCCTTCCCTTGAGATAAATCTGCAAATATCTCGGAAACGAAGAGAGCTATGGCAAAATGTTAAGAGACCTTTTTTGTAGAGAATTAAGTTTCCTACTTTTTATGTTCTATGATATTTTTTGATCAGATGCGTAGTTCTCGAGATATATCAAGATATTTAAAAGTTCCGAAGCCGCACCAACATAATAGAGATACAGAAACACCGTGGCCCCTTTCTTTGAGATAACTCTGCACTAGTGCGAGCCGCAAATGCCACTTCCAGCTTAGCTGTGCAGAGGAAGAACAACAAGAAGAAGAAATATCTCGAAATATGTCCGTCAGGCCACTTCCCTTCAGATAAATCTGCAAATATCTCGGAAACGAAGCGAGCTATGGCAAAATGTTGAGAGACCTTTTTTGTAGAGAATTATGTTTCCTACTTTTTATGTTCTATGATATTTTTTGATCAGACGCGTAACTCTCGAGATATATCAAGATATTTAAAAGTTCCGAAGCCGCACCAACATAATAGAGATACAGAAACACCGTGGCCCCTTTCTTTGAGATAACTCTGCACTATTGCGAGCTGCAAATGCCACTTCCAGCTTAGCTGTGCAGAAGAAGAACATCAAGAAGAAGAAATATCTCGAAATATGTCCGTCAGGCCCCTTCCCTTGAGGTAAATCTGCAAATATCTCGGAAACGAAGAGAGCTATGGCAAAATGTTAAGCGACCTTTTTTGTAGAGAATTAAGTTTCCTACTTTTTATGTTCTATGATATTTTTTGATCTGATGCGTAGTTCTCGAGATATATCAAGATATTTAAAAGTTCCGAAGCCGCACCAACATAATAGAGATACAGAAACACCGTGGCCCCTTTCTTTGAGATAACTCTGCACTATTGCGAGCTGTAAATGCCACTTCCGGCTTAGCTGTGCAGAAGAAGAACAACAAGAAGAAGACATATCTCGAAATATGTCCGTCAGGCCCCTTCCCTTGAGATATATCTGCAAATATCTCGGAAACGAAGCGAGCTATGGCAAAATGTTAAGAGACCTTTTTTGTAGAGAATTATGTTTCCTACAATTTGTGTTCTATGATATTTTTTGATCAGAAGCGTAGTTTTCGAGATATATCGAGATATTTAAAAGTTCCAAAGCCGCACCAACATAATAGAGATACAGAAACACCGTGGCCCCTTTCTTTGAGATAACTCTGCACTATTGCGAGCTGCAAATGCCACTTCCAGCTTAGCTGTGCAGAAGAAGAACAACAAGAAGAAGAAATATCTCGAAATATGTCCGTCAGGCCCCTTCCCTTGAGATAAATCTGCAAATATCTCGGAAACGAAGCGAGCTATGGCAAAATGTTGAGAGACCTTTTTTGTAGAGAATTATGTTTCCTACAATTTATGTTCTATGATATTTTTTGATCAGAAGCGTAGTTTTCGAGATATATCGAGATATTTAAAAGTTCCGAAGCCGCACCAACATAATAGAGATACAGAAACACCGTGGCCCCTTTCTTTGAGATAACTCTGCACTATTGCGAGCCGCAGATGCCACTTCCAGCTTAGCTGTGCAGAAGAAGAACAACAAGAAAAAGAAATATCTCGAAATATGTCCGTCAGGCCCCTTCCCTTGAGATAAATCTGCAAATATCTCGGAAACGAAGCGAGCTATGGCAAAATGTTGAGAGACCTTTTTTGTAGACAATTAAGTTTCCTACGTTTTATGTTCTATGATATTTTTTGATCAGATGCGTAGTTCTCGAGATATATCAAGATATTTAAAAGTTCCGAAGCCGCACCAACATAATAGAGATATAGAAACACCGTGGCCCCTTTCTTTGAGATAACTCTGCACTATTGCGAGCTGCAAATGCCACTTCCAGCTTAGCTGTGCAGAAGAAGAACATCAAGAAGAAGAAATATCTCGAAATATGTCCGTCAGGCCCCTTCCCTTGACATAAATCTGCAAATATCTCGGAAACGAAGAGAGCTATGGCAAAATGTTAAGAGACCTTTTTTGTAGAGAATTAAGTTTCATACTTTTTATGTTCTATGATATTTTTTGATCTGATGCGTGGTTCTCGAGATATATCAAGATATTTAAAAGTTCCGAAGCCGCACCAACATAATAGAGATACAGAAACACCGTGGCCCCTTTCTTTGAGATAACACTGCACTATTGCGAGCTGTAAATGCCCCTTCCAGCTTAGCTGTGCAGAAGAAGAACAACAAGAAGAAGACATATCTCGAAATATGTCCGTCAGGCCTCTTCCCTTCAGATATATCTGCAAATATCTCGGAAACGAAGCGAGCTATGGCAAAATGTTAAGAGACCTTTTTTGTAGAGAATTATGTTTCCTACAATTTATGTTCTATGATATTTTTTGATCAGAAGCGTAGTTTTCGAGATATATCGAGATATTTAAAAGTTCCAAAGCCGCACCAACATAATAGAGATACAGAAACACCGTGGCCCCTTTCTTTGAGATAACTCTGCACTATTGCGAGCTGCAAATGCCACTTCCAGCTTAGCTGTGCAGAAGAAGAACATCAAGAAGAAGAAATATCTCGAAATATGTCCGTCAGGCCCCTTCCCTTGAGATAAATCTGCAAATATCTCGGAAACGAAGAGAGCTATGGCAAAATGTTAAGAGACCTTTTTTGTAGAGAATTAAGTTTCCTACTTTTTATGTTCTATGATATTTTTTGATCTGATGCGTAGTTCGCGAGATATATCAAGATATTTAAAAGTTCCGAAGCCGCACCAACATAATAGAGATACAGAAACACCGTGGCCCCTTTCTTTGAGATAACACTGCACTATTGCGAGCTGTAAATGCCACTTCCAGCTTAGCTGTGCAGAAGAAGAACAACAAGAAGAAGACATATCTCGAAATATGTCCGTCAGGCCCCTTCCCTTGAGATATATCTGCAAATATCTCGGAAACGAAGCGAGCTATGGCAAAATGTTAAGAGACCTTTTTTGTAGAGAATTATGTTTCCTACAATTTATGTTCTATGATATTTTTTGATCAGAAGCGTAGTTTTCGAGATATATCGAGATATTTAAAAGTTCCAAAGCCGCACCAACATAATAGAGATACAGAAACACCGTGGCCCCTTTCTTTGAGATAACTCTGCACTATTGCGAGCTGCAAATGCCACTTCCAGCTTAGCTGTGCAGAAGAAGAACAACAAGAAGAAGAAATATCTCGAAATATGTCCGTCAGGCCCCTTCCCTTGAGATAAATCTGCAAATATCTCGGAAACGAAGCGAGCTATGGCAAAATGTTGAGAGACCTTTTTTGTAGAGAATTATGTTTCCTACAATTTATGTTCTATGATATTTTTTGATCAGAAGCGTAGTTTTCGAGATATATCGAGATATTTAAAAGTTCCGAAGCCGCACCAACATAATAGAGATACAGAAACACCGTGGCCCCTTTCTTTGAGATAACTCTGCACTATTGCGAGCCGCAGATGCCACTTCCAGCTTAGCTGTGCAGAAGAAGAACAACAAGAAAAAGAAATATCTCGAAATATGTCCGTCAGGCCCCTTCCCTTGAGATAAATCTGCAAATATCTCGGAAACGAAGCGAGCTATGGCAAAATGTTGAGAGACCTTTTTTGTAGAGAATTAAGTTTCCTACGTTTTATGTTCTATGATATTTTTTGATCAGATGCGTAGTTCTCGAGATATATCAAGATATTTAAAAGTTCCGAAGCCGCACCAACATAATAGAGATATAGAAACACCGTGGCCCCTTTCTTTGAGATAACTCTGCACTATTGCGAGCTGCAAATGCCACTTCCAGCTTAGCTGTGCAGAAGAAGAACATCAAGAAGAAGAAATATCTCGAAATATGTCCGTCAGGCCCCTTCCCTTGACATAAATCTGCAAATATCTCGGAAACGAAGAGAGCTATGGCAAAATGTTAAGAGACCTTTTTTGTAGAGAATTAAGTTTCATACTTTTTATGTTCTATGATATTTTTTGATCTGATGCGTGGTTCTCGAGATATATCAAGATATTTAAAAGTTCCGAAGCCGCACCAACATAATAGAGATACAGAAACACCGTGGCCCCTTTCTTTGAGATAACACTGCACTATTGCGAGCTGTAAATGCCCCTTCCAGCTTAGCTGTGCAGAAGAAGAACAACAAGAAGAAGACATATCTCGAAATATGTCCGTCAGGCCTCTTCCCTTCAGATATATCTGCAAATATCTCGGAAACGAAGCGAGCTATGGCAAAATGTTAAGAGACCTTTTTTGTAGAGAATTATGTTTCCTACAATTTATGTTCTATGATATTTTTTGATCAGAAGCGTAGTTTTCGAGATATATCGAGATATTTAAAAGTTCCAAAGCCGCACCAACATAATAGAGATACAGAAACACCGTGGCCCCTTTCTTTGAGATAACTCTGCACTATTGCGAGCTGCAAATGCCACTTCCAGCTTAGCTGTGCAGAAGAAGAACATCAAGAAGAAGAAATATCTCGAAATATGTCCGTCAGGCCCCTTCCCTTGAGATAAATCTGCAAATATCTCGGAAACGAAGAGAGCTATGGCAAAATGTTAAGAGACCTTTTTTGTAGAGAATTAAGTTTCCTACTTTTTATGTTCTATGATATTTTTTGATCTGATGCGTAGTTCGCGAGATATATCAAGATATTTAAAAGTTCCGAAGCCGCACCAACATAATAGAGATACAGAAACACCGTGGCCCCTTTCTTTGAGATAACACTGCACTATTGCGAGCTGTAAATGCCACTTCCAGCTTAGCTGTGCAGAAGAAGAACAACAAGAAGAAGACATATCTCGAAATATGTCCGTCAGGCCCCTTCCCTTGAGATATATCTGCAAATATCTCGGAAACGAAGCGAGCTATGGCAAAATGTTAAGAGACCTCTTTTGTAGAGAATTAAGCTTCCTACTTGTTATGTTCTATGATATTTTTTGATCAGATGCGTAGTTCTCGAGATATATCAAGATATTTAAAAGTTCCGAAGCCGCACCAACATAATAGAGATACAGAAACACCGTGGCCCCTTTCTTTGAGATAACTCTGCACTATTGCGCGCTGTAAATGCCACTTCCAGCTTAGCTGTGCAGAAGAAGAACAACAAGAAGAAGAAATATCTCGAAATATGTCCGTCAGGCCCCTTCCTTTGAGATATATCTGCAAATATCTCGGAAACGAAGCGAGCTATGACAAAATGTTAAGAGACCTTTTTTGTAGAGAATTATGTTTCCTACAATTTATGTTGTATGATATTTTTTGATCAGAAGCGTAGTTTTCGAGATATATCGAGATATTTAAAAGTTCCGAAGCCGCACCAACATAATAGAGATACAGAAACACCGTGGCCCCTCTCTTTGAGATAACTCTGCACTACTGCGAGCTGGAAATGCCACTTCCAGTTTAGCTGTGCAGAAGAAGAACAACAAGAAGAAGAAATATCTCGAAATATGTCCGTTAGGCCCCTTCCCTTGAGATAAATCTGCAAATATCTCGGAAACGAAGCGAGCTATGGCAAAATGTTAAGAGACCTCTTTTGTAGAGAATTAAGCTTCCTACTTTTTATGTTCTATGATATTTTTTGATCAGATGCGTAGTTCTCGAGATATATCAAGATATTTAAAAGTTCCGAAGCCGCACCAACATAATAGAGATACAGGAACACCGTGGCCCCTTTCTTTGAGATAACTCTGCACTATTGCGCGCTGTAAATGCCACTTCCAGCTGAGCTGTGCAGAAGAAGAACAACAAGAAGAAGAAATATCTCGAAATATGTCCGTCAGGCCCCTTCCCTTGAGATATATCTGCAAATATCTCGGAAACGAAGCGAGCTATGACAAAATGTTAAGAGACCTTTTTTGTAGAGAATTATGTTTCCTACAATTTATGTTCTATGATATTTTTTGATCAGAAGCGTAGTTTTCGAGATATATCGAGATATTTAAAAGTTCCGAAGCCGCACCAACATAATAGAGATACAGAAACACCGTGGCCCCTTTCTTTGAGATAACTCTGCACTAGTGCGAGCCGCAAATGCCACTTCCAGCTTAGCTGTGCAGAAGAAGAACAACAAGAAGAAGAAATATCTCGAAATATGTCCGTCAGGCCCCTTCCCTTGAGATAAATCTGCAAATATCTCGGAAACGAAGCGAGCTATGGCAAAATGTTAAGAGACCTCTTTTGTAGAGAATTAAGCTTCCTACTTTTTATGTTCTATGATATTTTTTGATCAGATGCGTAGTTCTCGAGATATATCAAGATATTTAAAAGTTCCGAAGCCGCACCAACATAATAGAGATACAGAAACACCGTGGCTCCTTTCTTTGAGATAACTCTGCACTATTGCGAGCTGGAAATGCCACTTCCAGTTTAGCTGTGCAGAAGAAGAACAACAAGAAGAAGAAATATCTCGAAATATGTCCGTTAGGCCCCTTCCCTTGAGATAAATCTGCAAATATCTCGGAAACGACGCGAGCTATGGCAAAATGTTAAGAGACCTTTTTTGTAGAGAATTAAGTTTACTACTTTTTATGTTCTATGATATTTTTTGATCAGATGCGTAGTTCTCGAGATATATCAAGATATTTAAAAGTTCCGAAGCCGCACCAACATAATAGAGATACAGAAACACCGTGGCCCCTTTCTTTGAGATAACTCTGCACTATTGCGAGCTGGAAATGCCACTTCCAGTTTAGCTGTGCAGGAGAAGAACAACAAGAAGAAGAAATATCTCGAAATATGTCCGTCAGGCCACTTCCCTTGAGATGAATCTCCAAATATCTCGGAAACGAAGCGAGCTATGGCAAAATGTTAAGAGACCTTTTTTGTAGAGAATAATGTTTCCTACAATTTACGCTCTATGATATTTTTTGATCAGAAGCGTAGTTTTCGAGATATATCGAGATATTTAAAAGTTCCGAAGCCGTACCAACATAATAGAGATACAGAAACACCGTGGCCCCTTTCTTTGAGATAACTCTGCACTAGTGCGAGCCGCAAATGCCACTTCCAGCTTAGCTGTGCAGAGGAAGAACAACAAGAAGAAGAAATATCTCGAAATATGTCCGTCAGGCCAGTTCCTTTGAGCTGAATCTGCAAATATCTCGGAAACGAATCGAGCTATGGCAAAATGTTGAGAGACCTTTTTTGTAGAGAATTAAGTTTCCTACTTTTTATGCTCTATGATATTTTTTGATCAGATGCGTAGTTCTCGAGATATATCAAGATATTTAAAAGTTCCGAAACCGCACCAACATAATAGAGATACAGAAACACCGTGGCCCCTTTCTTTGTGATAACTCTGCACTATTGCGAGCTGTAAATGCCACTTCCAGCTTAGCTGTGCAGAAGAAGAACAACAAGAAGAAGAAATATCTCGAAATATGTCCGTCAGGCCCCTTCCCTTGAGATAAATCTGCAAATATCTCGGAAACGAAGCGAGCTATGGCAAAATGTTAAGAGACCTTTTTTGTAGAGAATTAAGTTTCCTACTTTTTATGTTCTATGATATTTTTTGATCAGATGCGTAGTTCTCGAGATATATCAAGATATTTAAAAGTTCCGAAGCTGCACCAACATAATAGAGATACAGAAACACCGTGGCCCCTTTCTTTGAGATAACTCTGCACTATTGCGAGCTGTAAATGCCACTTCCAGCTTAGCTGTGCAGAAGAAGAACAACAAGAAGAAGAAATATCTCGAAATATGTCCGTCAGGCCCCTGCCCTTGAGATATATCTGCAAATATCTCAGAAACGAAGCGAGCTATGGCAAAATGTTGAGAGACCTTTTTTGTAGAGAATTATGTTTCCTACTTTTTATGTTCGATGATATTTTTTGATCAGATGCGTAGTTCTCGAGATATATCAAGATATTTAAAAGTTCCGAAGCTGCACCAACATAATAGAGGTACAGAAACACCGTGGCCTCTTTCTTTGAGATAACTCTGCACTATTGCGAGCTGCAAATGCCGCTTCGAGCTTAGCTGTGCAGAAGAAGAACAACAAGAAGAAGAAATATCTCGAAATATGTCCGTCAGGCCCCTGCCCTTGAGATATATCTGCAAATATCTCAGAAACGAAGCGAGCTATGGCAAAATGTTGAGAGACCTTTTTTGTAGAGAATTATGTTTCCTACTTTTTATGTTCGATGATATTTTTTGATCAGATGCGTAGTTCTCGAGATATATCAAGATATTTAAAAGTTCCGAAGCTGCACCAACATAATAGAGGTACAGAAACACCGTGGCCTCTTTCTTTGAGATAACTCTGCACTATTGCGAGCTGCAAATGCCGCTTCGAGCTTAGCTGTGCAGAAGAAGAACAACAAGAAGAAGAAATATCTCGAAATATGTCCGTCAGACCCCTTCCCTTGAGATATATCTGCAAATATCTCGGAAACGAAGCGAGCTATGGCAAAATGTTAAGAGACCTTTTTTGTAGAGAATTAAGTTTCCTACTTTTTATGTAGTATGATATTTTTTGATCAGATGCGTAGTTCTCGAGATATATCAAGATATTTAAAAGTTCCGAAGACCCACCAACATAATAGAGATACAGAAACACCGTGGCCCCTTTCTTTGAAATAACTCTGCACTATTGCGCGCTGCAAATGCCACTTCCAGCTTAGCTGTGCAGAAGAAGAACAACAAGAAGAAGAAATATCTCGAAATATGTCCGTTAGGCCCCTTCCCTTGAGATAAATCTGCAAATATCTCGGAAACGAAGCGAGCTATGGCAAAGTGTTAAGAGACCTTTTTTGTAGAGAATTAAGTTTTCTACTTTTTATGTTCTATGATATTTTTTGATCAGAAGCGTAGTTTTCGAGATATATCGAGATATTTAAAAGTTCCAAAGCCGCACCAACATAATAGAGATACAGAAACACCGTGGCCCCTTTCTTTGGGATAACTCTGCACTATTGCGAGCTGCAAATGCCACTTCCAGCTTAGCTGTGCAGAACAAGAACAACAAGAAGAAGAAATATCTCGAAATATGTCCGTCAGGCCACTTCCCTTGAGATAAATCTGCAAATATCTCGGAAACGAAGCGAGCTATGGCAAAATGTTGAGAGACCTTTTTTGTAGAGAATTAAGTTTCCTACTTTTTATGTTCGATGATATTTTTTGATCAGATGCGTAGTTCTCGAGATATATCAAGATATTTAAAAGTTCCGAAGCTGCACCAACATAATAGAGGTACAGAAACACCGTGGCCTCTTTCTTTGAGATAACTCTGCACTATTGCGAGCTGCAAATGCCGCTTCGAGCTTAGCTGTGCAGAAGAAGAACAACAAGAAGAAGAAATATCTCGAAATATGTCCGTCAGACCCCTTCCCTTGAGATGAATCTGCAAATATCTCGGAAACGAAGCGAGCTATGGCAAGATGTTAAGAGACCTTTTTTGTAGAGAATAATGTTTCCTACAATTTATGTTCTATGATATTTTTTGATCAGAAGCGTAGTTTTCGAGATATATCGAGATATTTAAAAGTTCCGAAGCCGCACCAACATAATAGGGATACAGAAACACCGTGGCCCCTTTCTTTGAGATAACTCTGCACTAGTGCGAGCCGCAAATGCCACTTCCAGCTTAGCTGTGCAGAAGAAGAACAACAAGAAGAAGAAATATCTCGAAATATGTCCGTCAGGCCCCTTCCCTTGAGATAAATCTGCAAATATCTCGGAAACGATGCGAGCTATGGCAAAATGTTCAGAGACCTTTTTTGTAGAGAATTATGTTTACTACAATTTATGTTCTATGATATTTTTTGATCAGATGCGTAGTTCTCGAGATATATCAAGATATTTAAAAGTTCCGAAGCCACACCAACATAATAGAGATACAGAAACACCGTGGCCCCTTTCTTTGAGATAACTCTGCACTATTGCGAGCTGTAAATGCCACTTCCAGCTTAGCTGTGCAGAAGAAGAACAACAAGAAGAAGAAATATCTCGAAATATGTCCGTCAGGCCCCTTCCCTTGAGATAAATCTGCAAATATCTCGGAAACGAAACGAGCTATGGCAAAATGTTAAGAGACCTTTTTTGTAGAGAATTAAGTTTCCTACTTTTTATGTTCTATAATATTTTTTGATCAGAAGCGTAGTTTTCGAGATATATCGAGATATTTAAAAGTTCCGAAGCCGCACCAACATAATAGAGATACAGAAACACCGTGGCCCCTTTCTTTGAGATAACTCTGCACTATTGCGACCTGCAAATGCCACTTCCAGCTCAGCCGTGCAGAAGAAGAACAACAAGAAGAAGAAATATCTCGAAATATGTCCGTCAGGCCCCTTCCCTTGAGATAAATCTGCAAATATCTCGGAAACGAAGCGAGCTACGGCAAAATGTTAAGAGACCTTTTTTGTAGAAAATTAGGTTTCCCACTTTTTATGTTCTATGATATTTTTTGATCAGATGCGTAGTTCTCGAGATATATCAAGATATTTAAAAGTTCCGAAGCCGCACCAACATAATAGAGATACAGAAACACCGTGGCCCCTTTCTTTGCGATAACTCTGCACTATTGCGAGCTGCAAATGCCACTTCCAGCTTAGCTGTGCAGAAGAAGAACAACAAGAAGAAGAAATATCTCGAAATATGTCCGTCAGACCCCTTCCCTTGAGATGAATCTGCAAATATCTCGGAAACGAAGCGAGCTATGGCAAGATGTTAAGAGACCTTTTTTGTAGAGAATAATGTTTCCTACAATTTATGTTCTATGATATTTTTTGATCAGAAGCGTAGTTTTCGAGATATATCGAGATATTTAAAAGTTCCGAAGCCGCACCAACATAATAGGGATACAGAAACACCGTGGCCCCTTTCTTTGAGATAACTCTGCACTAGTGCGAGCCGCAAATGCCACTTCCAGCTTAGCTGTGCAGAAGAAGAACAACAAGAAGAAGAAATATCTCGAAATATGTCCGTCAGGCCCCTTCCCTTGAGATAAATCTGCAAATATCTCGGAAACGAAGCGAGCTATGGCAAAATGTTCAGAGACCTTTTTTGTAGAGAATTATGTTTACTACAATTTATGTTCTATGATATTTTTTGATCAGATGCGTAGTTCTCGAGATATATCAAGATATTTAAAAGTTCCGAAGCCACACCAACATAATAGAGATACAGAAACACCGTGGCCCCTTTCTTTGAGATAACTCTGCACTATTGCGAGCTGTAAATGCCACTTCCAGCTTAGCTGTGCAGAAGAAGAACAACAAGAAGAAGAAATATCTCGAAATATGTCCGTCAGGCCCCTTCCCTTGAGATAAATCTGCAAATATCTCGGAAACGAAACGAGCTATGGCAAAATGTTAAGAGACCTTTTTTGTAGAGAATTAAGTTTCCTACTTTTTATGTTCTATAATATTTTTTGATCAGAAGCGTAGTTTTCGAGATATATCGAGATATTTAAAAGTTCCGAAGCCGCACCAACATAATAGAGATACAGAAACACCGTGGCCCCTTTCTTTGAGATAACTCTGCACTATTGCGACCTGCAAATGCCACTTCCAGCTCAGCCGTGCAGAAGAAGAACAACAAGAAGAAGAAATATCTCGAAATATGTCCGTCAGGCCCCTTCCCTTGAGATAAATCTGCAAATATCTCGGAAACGAAGCGAGCTACGGCAAAATGTTAAGAGACCTTTTTTGTAGAAAATTAGGTTTCCCACTTTTTATGTTCTATGATATTTTTTGATCAGATGCGTAGTTCTCGAGATATATCAAGATATTTAAAAGTTCCGAAGCCGCACCAACATAATAGAGATACAGAAACACCGTGGCCCCTTTCTTTGCGATAACTCTGCACTATTGCGAGCTGCAAATGCCACTTCCAGCTTAGCTGTGCAGAAGAAGAACAACAAGAAGAAGAAATATCTCGAAATATGTCCGGCAGGCCCCTTCCCTTGAGATAAATCTGCAAATATCTCGGAAACGAAGCGAGCTATGGCAAAATGTTAAGAGACCTTTTTTGTATGGAATTATGTTTCCTACATTTTATGTTCTATGATATTTTTAGATCAGACGCGTAGTTCTCGAGATATATCAAGATATTTAAAAGTTCCGAAGCCGCACCAACATAATGGAGATACAGAAACACCGTGGCTCCTTTCTTTTAGATAACTCTGCACTATTGCGACCTGGAAATGCCACTTCCAGTTTAGCTGTGCAGAAGAAGAACAACAAGAAGAAGAAATATCTCGAAATAAGTCCGTTAGGCCACTTCCCTTGAGATAAATCTGCAAATATCTCGGAAACGAAGCGAGCTATGGCAAAATGTTAAGAGACCTTTTTTGTAGAGAATTAAGTTTCCTACGTTTTATGTTGTATGATATTTTTTGATCAGATGCGTAGTTCTCGAGATATATCAAGATATTAAAAGTTCCGAAGCCGCACCAACATAATAGAGATACAGAAACACCGTGGCCCCTCTCTTTGAGATAACTCTGCACTATTGCGAGCTGCAAATGCCACTTCCAGCTTAGCGTGCAGAAGAAGAACAACAAGAAGAAGAAATATCTCGAAATGTGTCCGTCAGGCCCCTTCCCTTGAGATAAATCTGCAAATATCTCGGAAACGAAGAGAGCTATGGCAAAATGTTAAGAGACCTTTTTTGTATGGAATTATGTTTTCTACTTTTTATGTTCTATGATATTTTTTGATCAGATGCGTAGTTCTCGAGATATATCAAGATATTTAAAAGTTCCGAAGCCGCACCAACATAATAGAGATACAGAAACACCGTGGCTCCTTTCTTTGAGATAACTCTGTACTATTGCGAGCTGGAAATGCCACTTCCAGTTTAGCTGTGCAGAAGAAGAACAACAAGAAGAAGAAATATCTCGAAATATGTCCGTTAGGCCCCTTCCCTTGAGATATATCTGCAAATATCTCGGAAACGAAGCGAGCTATGGCAAAATGTTAAGAGACGTTTTTTGTAGAGAACTATGTTTCCTACAATTTACGTTCTATGATATTTTTTGATCAGAAGCGTAGTTTTCGAGATATATCGAGATATTTAAAAGTTCCGAAGCAGCACCAACATAATAGAGATACAGAAACACCGTGGCCCCTTTCTTTGAGATAACTCTGCACTAGTGCGAGCCGCAAATGCCACTTCCAGCTTAGCTGTGCAGAAGAAGAACAACAAGAAGAAGAAATATCTCGAAATATGTCCGTCAGGCCCCTTCCCTTGAGATAAATCTGCAAATATCTCGGAAACGAAGCGAGCTATTGCAAAATGTTAAGAGACCTTTTTTGTAGAGAATTGAGTTTCCTACTTTTTATGTTCTATGATATTTTTTGATCAGATGCGTAGTTCTCGAGATATATCAAGATATTTAAAAGTTCCGAAGCCGCACCAACATAATAGAAATACAGAAACACCGTGGCCCCTTTCTTTGAGATAACTCTGCACTATTGCGAGCTGCAAATGCCACTTCCAGCTTAGCTGTGCAGAAGAAGAACAACAAGAAGAAAAAATATCTCGAAATAAGTCCGTTAGGCCCCTTCCCTTGAGATAAATCTGCAAATATCTCGGAAACGAAGCGAGCTATGGCAAAATGTTAAGAGACCTTTTTTGTAGAGAATTAAGTTTCCTACGTTTTATGTTGTGTGATATTTTTTGATCAGATGCGTAGTTCTCGAGATATATCAAGATATTTAAAAGTTCCGAAGCCGCACCAACATAATAGAGATACAGAAACACCGTGGCCCCTCTCTTTGAGATAACTCTGCACTATTGCGAGCTGCAAATGCCACTTCCAGCTTAGCGTGCAGAAGAAGAACAACAAGAAGAAGAAATATCTCGAAATGTGTCCGTCAGGCCCCTTCCCTTGAGATAAATCTGCAAATATCTCGGAAACGAAGAGAGCTATGGCAAAATGTTAAGAGACCTTTTTTGTATGGAATTATGTTTCCTACTTTTTATGTTCTATGATATTTTTTGATCAGATGCGTAGTTCTCGAGATATATCAAGATATTTAAAAGTTCCGAAGCCGCACCAACATAATAGAGATACAGAAACACCGTGGCCCCTTTCTTTGAGATAACTCTGCACTATTGCGAGCTGCAAATGCCACTTCCAGCTTAGCTGTGCAGAAGAAGAACAACAAGAAGAAGGAATATCTCGAAATATGTCCGTCAGGCCCCTTCCCTTGAGATAAATCTGCAAATATCTCGGAAACGAAGAGAGCTATGGCAAAATGTTAAGAGACCTTTTTTGTAGAGAATTAAGTTTCCTACTTTTTATGATCTATGATATTTTTTGATGAGATGCGTAGTTCTCGAGATATATCAAGATATTTAAAAGTTCCGAAGCCGCACCAACATAATAGAGATACAGAAACACCGTGGCCCCTTTCTTTGAGATAACTCTGTACTATTGCGAGCTGGAAATGCCACTTCCAGTTTAGCTGTGCAGAAGAAGAACAACAAGAAGAAGAAATATCTCGAAATATGTCCGTTAGGCCCCTTCCCTTGAGATAAATCTGCAAATATCTCGGAAACGAAGCGAGCTATGGCAAAATGTTAAGAGACGTTTTTTGTAGAGAATTATGTTTCCTAGAATTTACGTTCTATGATATTTTTTGATCAGAAGCGTAGTTTTCGAGATATATCGAGATATTTAAAAGTTCCGAAGCAGCACCAACATAATAGAGATACAGAAACACCGTGGCCCCTTTCTTTCAGATAACTATGCACTATTGCGAGCTGTAAATGCCACTTCCAGCTTAGCTGTGCAGAAGAAGAACAACAAGAAGAAGAAATATCTCGAAATATGTCCGTCAGGCCCCTTACCTTGAGATAAATCTGCAAATATCTCGGAAACGAAGCGAGCTATGGCAAAATGTTAAGAGACCTTTTTTGTAGAGAATTAAGTTTCCTACGTCTTATGTTGTATGATATTTTCTGATCAGATGCGTAGTTCTCGAGATATATCAAGATATTTAAAAGTTCCGAAGCCGCACCAACATAATAGAGATACAGAAACACCGTGGCCCCTCTCTTTGAGATAACTCTGCACTATTGCGAGCTGGAAATGCCACTTCCAGTTTAGCTGTGCAGAAGAAGAACAACAAGAAGAAGAAATATCTCGAAATATGTCCGTTAGGCCCCTTCCCTTGAGATAAATCTGCAAATATCTCGGAAACGAAGCGAGCTATGGCAAAATCTTACGAGACTTTTTTGTAGAGAATTAAGTTTCCTACTTTTTATGTTCTATGATATTTTTTGATCAGATGCGTAGTTCTCGAGATATATCAAGATATTTAAAAGTTCCGAAGCCGCACCAACATAATAGAGATACAGAAACACCGTGGCCCCTTTCTTTGAGATAACTCTGCACTATTGCGAGCTGCAAATGCCACTTCCAGCTTAGCTGTGCAGAAGAAGAACAACAAGAAGAAGAAATATCTCGAAATGTGTCCGTCAGGCCCCTTCCCTTGAGATAAATCTGCAAATATCTCGGAAACGAAGAGAGCTATGGCAAAATGTTAAGAGACCTTTTTTGTAGAGAATTAAGTTTCCTACTTTTTATGTTCTATGATATTTTTTGATCAGATGCGTAGTTCTCGAGATATATCAAGATATTTAAAAGTTCCGAAGCCGCACCAACATAATAGAGATACAGAAACACCGTGGCCCCTTTCTTTGAGATAACTCTGCACTAGTGCGAGCCGCAAATGCCACTTCCAGCTTAGCTGTGCAGAGGAAGAACAACAAGAAGAAGAAATATCTCGAAATATGTCCGTCAGGCCACTTCCCTTCAGATAAATCTGCAAATATCTCGGAAACGAAGCGAGCTATGGCAAAATGTTGAGAGACCTTTTTTGTAGAGAATTATGTTTCCTACTTTTTATGTTCTATGATATTTTTTGATCAGACGCGTAACTCTCGAGATATATCAAGATATTTAAAAGTTCCGAAGCCGCACCAACATAATAGAGATACAGAAACACCGTGGCCCCTTTCTTTGAGATAACTCTGCACTATTGCGAGCTGCAAATGCCACTTCCAGCTTAGCTGTGCAGAAGAAGAACATCAAGAAGAAGAAATATCTCGAAATATGTCCGTCAGGCCCCTTCCCTTGAGGTAAATCTGCAAATATCTCGGAAACGAAGAGAGCTATGGCAAAATGTTAAGCGACCTTTTTTGTAGAGAATTAAGTTTCCTACTTTTTATGTTCTATGATATTTTTTGATCTGATGCGTAGTTCTCGAGATATATCAAGATATTTAAAAGTTCCGAAGCCGCACCAACATAATAGAGATACAGAAACACCGTGGCCCCTTTCTTTGAGATAACTCTGCACTATTGCGAGCTGTAAATGCCACTTCCGGCTTAGCTGTGCAGAAGAAGAACAACAAGAAGAAGACATATCTCGAAATATGTCCGTCAGGCCCCTTCCCTTGAGATATATCTGCAAATATCTCGGAAACGAAGCGAGCTATGGCAAAATGTTAAGAGACCTTTTTTGTAGAGAATTATGTTTCCTACAATTTGTGTTCTATGATATTTTTTGATCAGAAGCGTAGTTTTCGAGATATATCGAGATATTTAAAAGTTCCAAAGCCGCACCAACATAATAGAGATACAGAAACACCGTGGCCCCTTTCTTTGAGATAACTCTGCACTATTGCGAGCTGCAAATGCCACTTCCAGCTTAGCTGTGCAGAAGAAGAACAACAAGAAGAAGAAATATCTCGAAATATGTCCGTCAGGCCCCTTCCCTTGAGATAAATCTGCAAATATCTCGGAAACGAAGCGAGCTATGGCAAAATGTTGAGAGACCTTTTTTGTAGAGAATTATGTTTCCTACAATTTATGTTCTATGATATTTTTTGATCAGAAGCGTAGTTTTCGAGATATATCGAGATATTTAAAAGTTCCGAAGCCGCACCAACATAATAGAGATACAGAAACACCGTGGCCCCTTTCTTTGAGATAACTCTGCACTATTGCGAGCCGCAGATGCCACTTCCAGCTTAGCTGTGCAGAAGAAGAACAACAAGAAAAAGAAATATCTCGAAATATGTCCGTCAGGCCCCTTCCCTTGAGATAAATCTGCAAATATCTCGGAAACGAAGCGAGCTATGGCAAAATGTTGAGAGACCTTTTTTGTAGAGAATTAAGTTTCCTACGTTTTATGTTCTATGATATTTTTTGATCAGATGCGTAGTTCTCGAGATATATCAAGATATTTAAAAGTTCCGAAGCCGCACCAACATAATAGAGATATAGAAACACCGTGGCCCCTTTCTTTGAGATAACTCTGCACTATTGCGAGCTGCAAATGCCACTTCCAGCTTAGCTGTGCAGAAGAAGAACATCAAGAAGAAGAAATATCTCGAAATATGTCCGTCAGGCCCCTTCCCTTGACATAAATCTGCAAATATCTCGGAAACGAAGAGAGCTATGGCAAAATGTTAAGAGACCTTTTTTGTAGAGAATTAAGTTTCATACTTTTTATGTTCTATGATATTTTTTGATCTGATGCGTGGTTCTCGAGATATATCAAGATATTTAAAAGTTCCGAAGCCGCACCAACATAATAGAGATACAGAAACACCGTGGCCCCTTTCTTTGAGATAACACTGCACTATTGCGAGCTGTAAATGCCCCTTCCAGCTTAGCTGTGCAGAAGAAGAACAACAAGAAGAAGACATATCTCGAAATATGTCCGTCAGGCCTCTTCCCTTCAGATATATCTGCAAATATCTCGGAAACGAAGCGAGCTATGGCAAAATGTTAAGAGACCTTTTTTGTAGAGAATTATGTTTCCTACAATTTATGTTCTATGATATTTTTTGATCAGAAGCGTAGTTTTCGAGATATATCGAGATATTTAAAAGTTCCAAAGCCGCACCAACATAATAGAGATACAGAAACACCGTGGCCCCTTTCTTTGAGATAACTCTGCACTATTGCGAGCTGCAAATGCCACTTCCAGCTTAGCTGTGCAGAAGAAGAACATCAAGAAGAAGAAATATCTCGAAATATGTCCGTCAGGCCCCTTCCCTTGAGATAAATCTGCAAATATCTCGGAAACGAAGAGAGCTATGGCAAAATGTTAAGAGACCTTTTTTGTAGAGAATTAAGTTTCCTACTTTTTATGTTCTATGATATTTTTTGATCTGATGCGTAGTTCGCGAGATATATCAAGATATTTAAAAGTTCCGAAGCCGCACCAACATAATAGAGATACAGAAACACCGTGGCCCCTTTCTTTGAGATAACACTGCACTATTGCGAGCTGTAAATGCCACTTCCAGCTTAGCTGTGCAGAAGAAGAACAACAAGAAGAAGACATATCTCGAAATATGTCCGTCAGGCCCCTTCCCTTGAGATAAATCTGCAAATATCTCGGAAACGAAGAGAGCTATGGCAAAATGTTAAGAGACCTTTTTTGTAGAGAATTAAGTTTCCTACTTTTTATGTTCTATGATATTTTTTGATCAGATGCGTAGTTCTCGAGATATATCAAGATATTTAAAAGTTCCGAAGCCGCACCAACATAATAGAGATACAGAAACACCGTGGCCCCTTTCTTTGAGATAACTCTGCACTAGTGCGAGCCGCAAATGCCACTTCCAGCTTAGCTGTGCAGAGGAAGAACAACAAGAAGAAGAAATATCTCGAAATATGTCCGTCAGGCCACTTCCCTTCAGATAAATCTGCAAATATCTCGGAAACGAAGCGAGCTATGGCAAAATGTTGAGAGACCTTTTTTGTAGAGAATTATGTTTCCTACTTTTTATGTTCTATGATATTTTTTGATCAGACGCGTAACTCTCGAGATATATCAAGATATTTAAAAGTTCCGAAGCCGCACCAACATAATAGAGATACAGAAACACCGTGGCCCCTTTCTTTGAGATAACTCTGCACTATTGCGAGCTGCAAATGCCACTTCCAGCTTAGCTGTGCAGAAGAAGAACATCAAGAAGAAGAAATATCTCGAAATATGTCCGTCAGGCCCCTTCCCTTGAGGTAAATCTGCAAATATCTCGGAAACGAAGAGAGCTATGGCAAAATGTTAAGCGACCTTTTTTGTAGAGAATTAAGTTTCCTACTTTTTATGTTCTATGATATTTTTTGATCTGATGCGTAGTTCTCGAGATATATCAAGATATTTAAAAGTTCCGAAGCCGCACCAACATAATAGAGATACAGAAACACCGTGGCCCCTTTCTTTGAGATAACTCTGCACTATTGCGAGCTGTAAATGCCACTTCCGGCTTAGCTGTGCAGAAGAAGAACAACAAGAAGAAGACATATCTCGAAATATGTCCGTCAGGCCCCTTCCCTTGAGATATATCTGCAAATATCTCGGAAACGAAGCGAGCTATGGCAAAATGTTAAGAGACCTTTTTTGTAGAGAATTATGTTTCCTACAATTTGTGTTCTATGATATTTTTTGATCAGAAGCGTAGTTTTCGAGATATATCGAGATATTTAAAAGTTCCAAAGCCGCACCAACATAATAGAGATACAGAAACACCGTGGCCCCTTTCTTTGAGATAACTCTGCACTATTGCGAGCTGCAAATGCCACTTCCAGCTTAGCTGTGCAGAAGAAGAACAACAAGAAGAAGAAATATCTCGAAATATGTCCGTCAGGCCCCTTCCCTTGAGATAAATCTGCAAATATCTCGGAAACGAAGCGAGCTATGGCAAAATGTTGAGAGACCTTTTTTGTAGAGAATTATGTTTCCTACAATTTATGTTCTATGATATTTTTTGATCAGAAGCGTAGTTTTCGAGATATATCGAGATATTTAAAAGTTCCGAAGCCGCACCAACATAATAGAGATACAGAAACACCGTGGCCCCTTTCTTTGAGATAACTCTGCACTATTGCGAGCCGCAGATGCCACTTCCAGCTTAGCTGTGCAGAAGAAGAACAACAAGAAAAAGAAATATCTCGAAATATGTCCGTCAGGCCCCTTCCCTTGAGATAAATCTGCAAATATCTCGGAAACGAAGCGAGCTATGGCAAAATGTTGAGAGACCTTTTTTGTAGAGAATTAAGTTTCCTACGTTTTATGTTCTATGATATTTTTTGATCAGATGCGTAGTTCTCGAGATATATCAAGATATTTAAAAGTTCCGAAGCCGCACCAACATAATAGAGATATAGAAACACCGTGGCCCCTTTCTTTGAGATAACTCTGCACTATTGCGAGCTGCAAATGCCACTTCCAGCTTAGCTGTGCAGAAGAAGAACATCAAGAAGAAGAAATATCTCGAAATATGTCCGTCAGGCCCCTTCCCTTGACATAAATCTGCAAATATCTCGGAAACGAAGAGAGCTATGGCAAAATGTTAAGAGACCTTTTTTGTAGAGAATTAAGTTTCATACTTTTTATGTTCTATGATATTTTTTGATCTGATGCGTGGTTCTCGAGATATATCAAGATATTTAAAAGTTCCGAAGCCGCACCAACATAATAGAGATACAGAAACACCGTGGCCCCTTTCTTTGAGATAACACTGCACTATTGCGAGCTGTAAATGCCCCTTCCAGCTTAGCTGTGCAGAAGAAGAACAACAAGAAGAAGACATATCTCGAAATATGTCCGTCAGGCCTCTTCCCTTCAGATATATCTGCAAATATCTCGGAAACGAAGCGAGCTATGGCAAAATGTTAAGAGACCTTTTTTGTAGAGAATTATGTTTCCTACAATTTATGTTCTATGATATTTTTTGATCAGAAGCGTAGTTTTCGAGATATATCGAGATATTTAAAAGTTCCAAAGCCGCACCAACATAATAGAGATACAGAAACACCGTGGCCCCTTTCTTTGAGATAACTCTGCACTATTGCGAGCTGCAAATGCCACTTCCAGCTTAGCTGTGCAGAAGAAGAACATCAAGAAGAAGAAATATCTCGAAATATGTCCGTCAGGCCCCTTCCCTTGAGATAAATCTGCAAATATCTCGGAAACGAAGAGAGCTATGGCAAAATGTTAAGAGACCTTTTTTGTAGAGAATTAAGTTTCCTACTTTTTATGTTCTATGATATTTTTTGATCTGATGCGTAGTTCGCGAGATATATCAAGATATTTAAAAGTTCCGAAGCCGCACCAACATAATAGAGATACAGAAACACCGTGGCCCCTTTCTTTGAGATAACACTGCACTATTGCGAGCTGTAAATGCCACTTCCAGCTTAGCTGTGCAGAAGAAGAACAACAAGAAGAAGACATATCTCGAAATATGTCCGTCAGGCCCCTTCCCTTGAGATATATCTGCAAATATCTCGGAAACGAAGCGAGCTATGGCAAAATGTTAAGAGACCTTTTTTGTAGAGAATTATGTTTCCTACAATTTATGTTCTATGATATTTTTTGATCAGAAGCGTAGTTTTCGAGATATATCGAGATATTTAAAAGTTCCAAAGCCGCACCAACATAATAGAGATACAGAAACACCGTGGCCCCTTTCTTTGAGATAACTCTGCACTATTGCGAGCTGCAAATGCCACTTCCAGCTTAGCTGTGCAGAAGAAGAACAACAAGAAGAAGAAATATCTCGAAATATGTCCGTCAGGCCCCTTCCCTTGAGATAAATCTGCAAATATCTCGGAAACGAAGCGAGCTATGGCAAAATGTTGAGAGACCTTTTTTGTAGAGAATTATGTTTCCTACAATTTATGTTCTATGATATTTTTTGATCAGAAGCGTAGTTTTCGAGATATATCGAGATATTTAAAAGTTCCGAAGCCGCACCAACATAATAGAGATACAGAAACACCGTGGCCCCTTTCTTTGAGATAACTCTGCACTATTGCGAGCCGCAGATGCCACTTCCAGCTTAGCTGTGCAGAAGAAGAACAACAAGAAAAAGAAATATCTCGAAATATGTCCGTCAGGCCCCTTCCCTTGAGATAAATCTGCAAATATCTCGGAAACGAAGCGAGCTATGGCAAAATGTTGAGAGACCTTTTTTGTAGAGAATTAAGTTTCCTACGTTTTATGTTCTATGATATTTTTTGATCAGATGCGTAGTTCTCGAGATATATCAAGATATTTAAAAGTTCCGAAGCCGCACCAACATAATAGAGATATAGAAACACCGTGGCCCCTTTCTTTGAGATAACTCTGCACTATTGCGAGCTGCAAATGCCACTTCCAGCTTAGCTGTGCAGAAGAAGAACATCAAGAAGAAGAAATATCTCGAAATATGTCCGTCAGGCCCCTTCCCTTGACATAAATCTGCAAATATCTCGGAAACGAAGAGAGCTATGGCAAAATGTTAAGAGACCTTTTTTGTAGAGAATTAAGTTTCATACTTTTTATGTTCTATGATATTTTTTGATCTGATGCGTGGTTCTCGAGATATATCAAGATATTTAAAAGTTCCGAAGCCGCACCAACATAATAGAGATACAGAAACACCGTGGCCCCTTTCTTTGAGATAACACTGCACTATTGCGAGCTGTAAATGCCCCTTCCAGCTTAGCTGTGCAGAAGAAGAACAACAAGAAGAAGACATATCTCGAAATATGTCCGTCAGGCCTCTTCCCTTCAGATATATCTGCAAATATCTCGGAAACGAAGCGAGCTATGGCAAAATGCTAAGAGACCTTTTTTGTAGAGAATTATGTTTCCTACAATTTATGTTCTATGATATTTTTTGATCAGAAGCGTAGTTTTCGAGATATATCGAGATATTTAAAAGTTCCAAAGCCGCACCAACATAATAGAGATACAGAAACACCGTGGCCCCTTTCTTTGAGATAACTCTGCACTATTGCGAGCTGCAAATGCCACTTCCAGCTTAGCTGTGCAGAAGAAGAACATCAAGAAGAAGAAATATCTCGAAATATGTCCGTCAGGCCCCTTCCCTTGAGATAAATCTGCAAATATCTCGGAAACGAAGAGAGCTATGGCAAAATGTTAAGAGACCTTTTTTGTAGAGAATTAAGTTTCCTACTTTTTATGTTCTATGATATTTTTTGATCTGATGCGTAGTTCGCGAGATATATCAAGATATTTAAAAGTTCCGAAGCCGCACCAACATAATAGAGATACAGAAACACCGTGGCCCCTTTCTTTGAGATAACACTGCACTATTGCGAGCTGTAAATGCCACTTCCAGCTTAGCTGTGCAGAAGAAGAACAACAAGAAGAAGACATATCTCGAAATATGTCCGTCAGGCCCCTTCCCTTGAGATATATCTGCAAATATCTCGGAAACGAAGCGAGCTATGGCAAAATGTTAAGAGACCTTTTTTGTAGAGAATTATGTTTCCTACAATTTATGTTCTATGATATTTTTTGATCAGAAGCGTAGTTTTCGAGATATATCGAGATATTTAAAAGTTCCAAAGCCGCACCAACATAATAGAGATACAGAAACACCGTGGCCCCTTTCTTTGAGATAACTCTGCACTATTGCGAGCTGCAAATGCCACTTCCAGCTTAGCTGTGCAGAGGAAGAACAACAAGAAGAAGAAATATCTCGAAATATGTCCGTCCGGCCCCTTCCCTTGAGATAAATCTGCAAATATCTCGGAAACGAAGCGAGCTATGGCAAAATGTTAAGAGACCTCTTTTGTAGAGAATTAAGCTTCCTACTTGTTATGTTCTATGATATTTTTTGATCAGATGCGTAGTTCTCGAGATATATCAAGATATTTAAAAGTTCCGAAGCCGCACCAACATAATAGAGATACAGAAACACCGTGGCCCCTTTCTTTGAGATAACTCTGCACTATTGCGCGCTGTAAATGCCACTTCCAGCTTAGCTGTGCAGAAGAAGAACAACAAGAAGAAGAAATATCTCGAAATATGTCCGTCAGGCCCCTTCCTTTGAGATATATCTGCAAATATCTCGGAAACGAAGCGAGCTATGACAAAATGTTAAGAGACCTTTTTTGTAGAGAATTATGTTTCCTACAATTTATGTTGTATGATATTTTTTGATCAGAAGCGTAGTTTTCGAGATATATCGAGATATTTAAAAGTTCCGAAGCCGCACCAACATAATAGAGATACAGAAACACCGTGGCCCCTCTCTTTGAGATAACTCTGCACTACTGCGAGCTGGAAATGCCACTTCCAGTTTAGCTGTGCAGAAGAAGAACAACAAGAAGAAGAAATATCTCGAAATATGTCCGTTAGGCCCCTTCCCTTGAGATAAATCTGCAAATATCTCGGAAACGAAGCGAGCTATGGCAAAATGTTAAGAGACCTCTTTTGTAGAGAATTAAGCTTCCTACTTTTTATGTTCTATGATATTTTTTGATCAGATGCGTAGTTCTCGAGATATATCAAGATATTTAAAAGTTCCGAAGCCGCACCAACATAATAGAGATACAGGAACACCGTGGCCCCTTTCTTTGAGATAACTCTGCACTATTGCGCGCTGTAAATGCCACTTCCAGCTGAGCTGTGCAGAAGAAGAACAACAAGAAGAAGAAATATCTCGAAATATGTCCGTCAGGCCCCTTCCCTTGAGATATATCTGCAAATATCTCGGAAACGAAGCGAGCTATGACAAAATGTTAAGAGACCTTTTTTGTAGAGAATTATGTTTCCTACAATTTATGTTCTATGATATTTTTTGATCAGAAGCGTAGTTTTCGAGATATATCGAGATATTTAAAAGTTCCGAAGCCGCACCAACATAATAGAGATACAGAAACACCGTGGCCCCTTTCTTTGAGATAACTCTGCACTAGTGCGAGCCGCAAATGCCACTTCCAGCTTAGCTGTGCAGAAGAAGAACAACAAGAAGAAGAAATATCTCGAAATATGTCCGTCAGGCCCCTTCCCTTGAGATAAATCTGCAAATATCTCGGAAACGAAGCGAGCTATGGCAAAATGTTAAGAGACCTCTTTTGTAGAGAATTAAGCTTCCTACTTTTTATGTTCTATGATATTTTTTGATCAGATGCGTAGTTCTCGAGATATATCAAGATATTTAAAAGTTCCGAAGCCGCACCAACATAATAGAGATACAGAAACACCGTGGCTCCTTTCTTTGAGATAACTCTGCACTATTGCGAGCTGGAAATGCCACTTCCAGTTTAGCTGTGCAGAAGAAGAACAACAAGAAGAAGAAATATCTCGAAATATGTCCGTTAGGCCCCTTCCCTTGAGATAAATCTGCAAATATCTCGGAAACGACGCGAGCTATGGCAAAATGTTAAGAGACCTTTTTTGTAGAGAATTAAGTTTACTACTTTTTATGTTCTATGATATTTTTTGATCAGATGCGTAGTTCTCGAGATATATCAAGATATTTAAAAGTTCCGAAGCCGCACCAACATAATAGAGATACAGAAACACCGTGGCCCCTTTCTTTGAGATAACTCTGCACTATTGCGAGCTGGAAATGCCACTTCCAGTTTAGCTGTGCAGGAGAAGAACAACAAGAAGAAGAAATATCTCGAAATATGTCCGTCAGGCCACTTCCCTTGAGATGAATCTCCAAATATCTCGGAAACGAAGCGAGCTATGGCAAAATGTTAAGAGACCTTTTTTGTAGAGAATAATGTTTCCTACAATTTACGCTCTATGATATTTTTTGATCAGAAGCGTAGTTTTCGAGATATATCGAGATATTTAAAAGTTCCGAAGCCGTACCAACATAATAGAGATACAGAAACACCGTGGCCCCTTTCTTTGAGATAACTCTGCACTAGTGCGAGCCGCAAATGCCACTTCCAGCTTAGCTGTGCAGAGGAAGAACAACAAGAAGAAGAAATATCTCGAAATATGTCCGTCAGGCCAGTTCCTTTGAGCTGAATCTGCAAATATCTCGGAAACGAATCGAGCTATGGCAAAATGTTGAGAGACCTTTTTTGTAGAGAATTAAGTTTCCTACTTTTTATGCTCTATGATATTTTTTGATCAGATGCGTAGTTCTCGAGATATATCAAGATATTTAAAAGTTCCGAAACCGCACCAACATAATAGAGATACAGAAACACCGTGGCCCCTTTCTTTGTGATAACTCTGCACTATTGCGAGCTGTAAATGCCACTTCCAGCTTAGCTGTGCAGAAGAAGAACAACAAGAAGAAGAAATATCTCGAAATATGTCCGTCAGGCCCCTTCCCTTGAGATAAATCTGCAAATATCTCGGAAACGAAGCGAGCTATGGCAAAATGTTAAGAGACCTTTTTTGTAGAGAATTAAGTTTCCTACTTTTTATGTTCTATGATATTTTTTGATCAGATGCGCAGTTCTCGAGATATATCAAGATATTTAAAAGTTCCGAAGCCGCACCAACATAATAGAGATACAGAAACACCGTGGCCCCTTTCTTTGAGATAACTCTGCACTATTGCGAGCTGTAAATGCCACTTCCAGCTTAGCTGTGCAGAAGAAGAACAACAAGAAGAAGAAATATCTCGAAATATGTCCGTCAGGCCCCTGCCCTTGAGATATATCTGCAAATATCTCAGAAACGAAGCGAGCTATGGCAAAATGTTGAGAGACCTTTTTTGTAGAGAATTATGTTTCCTACTTTTTATGTTCGATGATATTTTTTGATCAGATGCGTAGTTCTCGAGATATATCAAGATATTTAAAAGTTCCGAAGCTGCACCAACATAATAGAGGTACAGAAACACCGTGGCCTCTTTCTTTGAGATAACTCTGCACTATTGCGAGCTGCAAATGCCGCTTCGAGCTTAGCTGTGCAGAAGAAGAACAACAAGAAGAAGAAATATCTCGAAATATGTCCGTCAGACCCCTTCCCTTGAGATGAATCTGCAAATATCTCGGAAACGAAGCGAGCTATGGCAAAATGTTAAGAGACCTTTTTTGTAGAGAATAATGTTTCCTACAATTTACGTTCTATGATATTTTTTGATCAGAAGCGTAGTTTTCGAGATATATCGAGATATTTAAAAGTTCCGAAGCCGCACCAACATAATAGAGATACAGAAACACCGTGGCCCCTTTCTTTGAGATAACTCTGCACTATTGCGACCTGCAAATGCCACTTCCAGCTCAGCTGTGCAGAAGAAGAACAACAAGAAGAAGAAATATCTCGAAATATGTCCGCCAGGCCCCTTCCCTTGAGATAAATCTGCAAATATCTCGGAAACGAAGCGAGCTATGGCAAAATGTTAAGAGACCTTTTTTGTAGAGAATTAAGTTTCCTACTTTTTACGTTCTATGATATTTTTTGATCAGAAGCGTAGTTTTCGAGATATATCGAGATATTTAAAAGTTCCGAAACCGCACCAACATAATAGAGATACAGAAACACCGTGGCCCCTTTCTTTGAGATAACTCTGCACTATTGCGAGCTGGAAATGCCGCTTCGAGCTTAGCTGTGCTGAAGAAGGACAACAAGAAGAAGAAATATCTCGAAATATGTCCGTCAGGCCCCTGCCCTTGAGATATATCTGCAAACATCTCGGAAACCAAGCGAGCTATGGCAAAATGTTAAGAGACCTTTTTTGTAGAGAATTATGTTTCCTACAATTTATGTTATATGATATTTTTTGATCAGAAGCGTAGTTTTCGAGATATATCGAGATATTTAAAAGTTACGAAGCCGCACCAACATAATAGAGATACAGAAACACCGTGGCCCCTTTCTTTGAGATAACTCTGCAATAGTGCGAGCCGCAAATGCCACTTCCAGCTTAGCTGTGCAGAAGAAGAACAACAAGAAGAAGAAATATTTCGAAATATGTCCGACAGGCCCCTTCCCTTGAGATAAATCTGCAAATATCTCGGAAACGACGCGAGCTATGGCAAAATGTTAAGAGACCTTTTTTGTAGAGAATTAAGTTTCCTACTTTTCACGTTCTATGATATTTTTTGATCAGATGCGTAGTTCTCGAGATATATCAAGATATTTAAAAGTTCCGAAGCCGCACCAACATAATAGAGATACAGAAACACCGTGACCCCTTTCTTTGAGATAACTCTGCACTAGTGCGAGCCGCAAATGCCACTTCCAGCTTAGCTGTGCAGAGGAAGAACAACAAGAAGAAGAAATATCTCGAAATATGTCCGTCAGGCCAGTTCCTTCGAGCTGAATCTGCAAATATCTCGGAAACGAAGCGAGCTATGGCAAAATGTTAAGAGACCTTTTTTGTAGAGAATTAAGTTTCCTACTTTTTATGTTCTATGATATTTTTTGATCAGATGGGTAGTTCTCGAGATATATCAAGATATTTAAAAGTTCCGAAACCGCACCAACATAATAGAGATACAGAAACACCGTGGCCCCTTTCTTTGTGATAACTCTGCACTATTGCGAGCTGTAAATGCCACTTCCAGCTTAGCTGTGCAGAAGAAGAACAACAAGAAGAAATACCTCGAAATATGTCCGTCAGGCCCCTTCCCTTGAGATAAATCTGCAAATATCTCGGAAACGAAGCGAGCTATGGCAAAATGTTAAGAGACGTTTTTTGTAGAGAATTATGTTTCCTACAATTTATGTTCTATGATATTTTTTGATCAGAAGCGTAGTTTTCGAGATATATCGAGATACTTAAAAGTTCCGAAGACGCACCAACATAATAGAGATACAGAAACACCGTGGCCCCTTTCTTTGAGATAACTGTGCACTAGTGCGAGCCGCAAATGCCACTTCCAGCTTAGCTGTGCAGAAGAAGAACAACAAGAAGAAGAAATATCTCGAAATATGTCCGTCAGGCCCCTTCCCTTGAGATATATCTGCAAATATCTCGGAAACGAAGCGAGCTATGGCGAAATGTTAAGAGACCTTTTTTGTAGAGAATTATGTTTCCTACAATTTATGTTCTATGATATTTTTTGATCAGAAGCGTAGTTTTCGAGATATATCGAGATATTTAAAAGTTCCGAAGCCGCACCAACATAATAGAGATACAGAAACACCGTGGCCCCTTACTTTGAGATAACTCTGCACTAGTGAGAGCCGCAAATGCCACTTCCAGCTTAGCTGTGCAGAAGAAGAACAACAAGAAGAACAAATATCTCGAAATATGTCCGTCAGGCCCCTTCCCTTGAGATGAATCTGCAAATATCTCGGAAACGAAGCGAGCTATGGCAAAATGTTAAGAGACCTTTTTTGTAGAGAATAATGTTTCCTACAATTTACGTTCTATGATATTTTTTGATCAGAAGCGTAGTTTTCGAGATATATCGAGATATTTAAAAGTTCCGAAGCCGCACCAACATAATAGAGATACAGAAACACCGTGGCCCCTTTCTTTGAGATAACTCTGCACTATTGCGACCTGCAAATGCCACTTCCAGCTCAGCTGTGCAGAAGAAGAACAACAAGAAGAAGAAATATCTCGAAATATGTCCGTCAGGCCCCTTCCCTTGAGATAAATCTGCAAATATCTCGGAAACGAAGCGAGCTATGGCAAAATGTTAAGAGACCTTTTTTGTAGAGAATTAAGTTTCCTACTTTTTATGTTCTATGATATTTTTTGATCAGAAGCGTAGTTTTCGAGATATATCGAGATATTTAAAAGTTCCGAAGCCGCACCAACATAATAGAGATACAGAAACACCGTGGCCCCTTTCTTTGAGATAACTCTGCACTAGTGCGAGCCGCAAATGCCACTTCCAGCTTAGCTGTGCAGAAGAAGAACAACAAGAAGAAGAAATATCTCGAAATATGTCCGTCAGGCCCCTTCCCTTGAGATGAATATGCAAATATCTCGGAAACGAAGCGAGCTATGGCAAAATGTTAAGAGACCTTTTTTGTAGAGAATTAAGTTTCCTACTTTTTATCTTCTATGATATTTTTTGATCAGATGCGTAGTTCTCGAGATATATCAAGATATTTAAAAGTTCCGAAGCCGCACCAACATAATAGAGATACAGAAACACCGTGGCCCCTTACTTTGAGATAACTCTGCACTAGTGAGAGCCGCAAATGCCACTTCCAGCTTAGCTGTGCTGAAGAAGAACAACAAGAAGAACAAATATCTCGAAATATGTCCGTCAGGCCCCTTCCCTTGAGATGAATCTGCAAATATCTCGGAAACGAAGCGAGCTATGGCAAAATGTTAAGAGACCTTTTTTGTAGAGAATAATGTTTCCTACAATTTACGTTCTATGATATTTTTTGATCAGAAGCGTAGTTTTCGAGATATATCGAGATATTTAAAAGTTCCGAAGCCGCACCAACATAATAGAGATACAGAAACACCGTGGCCCCTTTCTTTGAGATAACTCTGCACTATTGCGACCTGCAAATGCCACTTCCAGCTCAGCTGTGCAGAAGAAGAACAACAAGAAGAAGAAATATCTCGAAATATGTCCGTCAGGCCCCTTCCCTTGAGATAAATCTGCAAATATCTCGGAAACGAAGCGAGCTATGGCAAAATGTTAAGAGACCTTTTTTGTAGAGAATTAAGTTTCCTACTTTTTATGTTCGATGATATTTTTTGATCAGAAGCGTAGTTTTCGAGATATATCGAGATATTTAAAAGTTCCGAAGACGCACCAACATAATAGAGATACAGAAACACCGTGGCCCCTTTCTTTGAGATAACTGTGCACTAGTGCGAGCCGCAAATGCAACTTCCAGCTTAGCTGTGCAGAAGAAGAACAACAAGAAGAAGAAATATCTCGAAATATGTCCGTCAGGCCCCTTCCCTTGAGATAAATCTGCAAATGTCTCGGAAACGAAGCGAGCTATGGCAAAATGTTAAGAGACCTTTTTTGTAGAGAATTAAGTTTCCTACTTTTTATGTTCTATGATATTTTTTGATCAGATGCGTAGTTCTCGAGATATATCAAGATATTTAAAAGTTCCGAAGCCGCACCAACATAATAGAGATACAGAAACACCGTGGCCCCTTTCTTTGAGATAACTCTGCACTATTGCGAGCTGGAAATGCTACTTCCAGTTTAGCTGTGCAGAAGAAGAACAACAAGAAGAAGAAATATCCCGAAATATGTCCGTCAGGCCACTTCCCTTGAGATAAATCTGCAAATATCTCGGAAACGAAGCGAGCTATGGCAAAATGTTAAGAGACCTTTTTTGTAGAGAATTAAGTTTCCTACTTTTTATGTTCTATGATATTTTTTGATCAGATGCGTAGTTCTCGAGATATATCAAGATATCTAAAAGTTCCGAAACCGCACCAACATAATAGAGATACAGAAACACCGTGGCCCCTTTCTTTGAGATAACTCTGCACTATTGCGAGCTGGAAATGCCGCTTCGAGCTTAGCTGTGCAGAAGAAGAACAACAAGAAGAAGAAATATCTCGAAATATGTCCGTCAGACCCCTTCCCTTGAGATGAATCTGCAAATATCTCGGAAACGAAGCGAGCTATGGCAAAATGTTAAGAGACCTTTTTTGTAGAGAATAATGTTTCCTACAATTTACGCTCTATGATATTTTTTGATCAGAAGCGTAGTTTTCGAGATATATCGAGATATTTAAAAGTTCCGAAGCCGCACCAACATAATAGAGATACAGAAACACCGTGGCCCCTTTCTTTGAGATAACTCTGCACTATTGCGAGCTGGAAATGCCGCTTCGAGCTTAGCTGTGCAGAAGAAGAACAACAAGAAGAAGAAATATCTCGAAATATGTCCGTCAGACCCCTTCCCTTGAGATGAATCTGCAAATATCTCGGAAACGAAGCGAGCTATGGCAAAATGTTAAGAGACCTTTTTTGTAGAGAATTAAGTTTCCTACTTTTTATGTTCTATGACATTTTTTGATCAGATGCGTAGTTCTCGAGATATATCAAGATATTTAAAAGTTCCGAAGCCGCACCTACATAATAGAGATACAGAAACACCGTGGCCCCTTTCTTTAAGATAACTCTGCACTATTGCGAGCTGCAAATGCCTCTTCCAGCTTAGCTGTGCAGAGGAAGAACAACAAGAAGAAGAAATATCTCGAAATATGTCCGTCAGGCCAGTTCCTTTGAGCTGAATCTGCAAATATCTCGGAAACGGAGAGAGCTATGGAAAAATGTTAAGAGACCTTTTTTGTAGAGAATTAGGTTTCCTACTTTTTATGTTCGATGATATTTTTTGATCAGATGCGTAGTTCTCGAGATATATCAAGATATTTAAAAGTTCCGAAGCTGCACCAACATAATAGAGGTACAGAAACACCGTGGCCTCTTTCTTTGAGATAACTCTGCACTATTGCGAGCTGCAAATGCCACTTCGAGCTTAGCTGTGCAGAAGAAGAACAACAAGAAGAAGAAATATCTCGAAATATGTCCGTCAGGCCCCTTCCCTTGAGATAAATCTGCAAATATCTCGGAAACGAAGAGAGCTATGGCAAAATGTTAAGAGACCTTTTTTGTAGAGAATTAAGTTTCCTACGTTTCATGTTCTATGATATCTTTTGATCAGATGCGTAGTTCTCGAGATATATCAAGATATTTAAAAGTTCCGAAGCCGCACCAACATAATAGAGATACAGAAACACCGTGGCCCCTTTCTTTGAGATAACTCTGCTCTATTGCGAGCTGCAAATGCCACTTCCAGCTTAGCTGTGCAGAGGAAGAACAACAAGAAAAAGAAGTATCTCGAAATATGTCCGTCAGGCCCGTTCCTTTGAGCTGAATCTGCAAATATCTCGGAAACGAAGCGAGCTATGGCAAAATGTTAAGAGACGTTTTTTGTAGAGAATTATGTGTCCTACAATTTATGTTCTATGATATTTTTCGATCAGAAGCGTAGTTTTCGAGATATATCGAGATATTTAAAAGTTCCGAAGCCGCACCAACATAATAGAGATACAGAAACACCGTGGCCCCTTTCTTTGAGATAACTCTGCACTAGTGCGAGCCGCAAATGCCACTCCCAGCTTAGCTGTGCAGAAGAAGAACAACAAGAAGAAGAAATATCTCGAAATATGTCCGACAGGCCCCTTCCCTTGAGATAAATCTGCAAATATCTCGGAAACGAAGCGAGCTATGGTGAAATGTTAAGAGACCTTTTTTGTAGAGAATTAAGTTTCCTACTTTTTATCTTGTATGATATTTTTTGATCAGATGCGTAGTTCTCGAGATATATCAAGGTATTTAAAAGTGCCGAAGCCGCACCAACATAATACAGATACAGAAACACCGTGGCCCCTTTCTTTGAGATAACTCTGCACTAGTGCGAGCCGCAAATGCCACTTCCAGCTTAGCTGTGCAGAAGAAGAACAACAAGAAGAAGAAATATCTCGAAATATGTCCGTCAGGCCCCTTCCCTTGAGATAAATCTGCAAATATCTCGGAAACGAAGCGAGCTATGGCAAAATGTTAAGAGACCTTTTTTGTAGAGAATTAAGTTTCCTACTTTTTATGTTCTATGATATTTTTTGATCAGATGCGCAGTTATCGAGATATATCAAGATATTTAAACGTTCCGAAGCCGCACCTACATAATAGAGATACAGAAACACCGTGGCCCCTTTCTTTGAGATAACTGTGCACTAGTGCGAGCCGCAAATGCCACTTCCAGCCTAGCTGTGCAGAAGAAGAACAACAAGAAGAAGAAATATCTCGAAATATGTCCGTCAGGCCCCTTCCCTTGAGATAAATCTGCAAATATCTCGGAAACGAAGCGAGCTATGGCAAAATGTTAAGAGACCTTTTTTGTAGAGAATTAAGGTTCCTACTTTTTACGTTCTACGATATTTTTTGATCAGATGCGTAGTTCTCGAGATATATCAAGATATTTAAAAGTTCCGAAGCCGCACCAACATAATAGAGATACAGAAACACCGTGGCCCCTTTCTTTGAGATAACTCTGCACTATTGCGAGCTGCAAATGCCACTTCCAGCTTAGCTGTGCAGAGGAAGAACAACAAGAAGAAGAAATATCTCGAAATATGTCCGTCAGGCCAGTTCCTTTGAGCTGAATCTGCAAATATCTCGGAAACGAAGCGATCTATGGCAAAATGTTAAGAGACGTTTTTTGTAGAGAATTATGTTTCCTACAATTTATGTTCTATGATATTTTTTGATCAGAAGCGTAGTTTTCGAGATATATCGAGATATTTAAAAGTTCCGAAGCCGCACCAACATAATAGGGATACAGAAACACCGTGGCCCCTTTCTTTGAGATAACTCTGCACTAGTGCGAGCCGCAAATGCCACTTCCAGCTTAGCTGTGCAGAAGAAGAACAACAAGAAGAAGAAATATCTCGAAATATGTCCGTCAGGCCCCTTCCCTTGAGATATATCTGCAAATATCTCGGAAACGAAGCGAGCTATGGCAAAATGTTAAGAGACCTTTTTTGTAGGGAATTATGTTTCCTACAATTTATGTTCTATGATATTTTTTGATCAGAAGCGTAGTTTTCGAGATATATCGAGATATTTAAAAGTTCCGAAGCCGCACCAACATAATAGAGATACAGAAACACCGTGGCCCCTTACTTTGAGATAACTCTGCACTAGTGAGAGCCGCAAATGCCACTTCCAGCTTAGCTGTGCAGAAGAAGAACAACAAGAAGAACAAATATCTCGAAATATGTCCGTCAGGCCCCTTCCCTTGAGATGAATCTGCAAATATCTCGGAAACGAAGCGAGCTATGGCAAAATGTTGAGAGACCTTTTTTGTAGAGAATAATGTTTCCTACAATTTACGTTCTACGATATTTTTTGATCAGAAGCGTAGTTTTCGAGATATATCGAGATATTTAAAAGTTCCGAAACCGCACCAACATAATAGAGATACAGAAACACCGTGGCCCCTTTCTTTGAGATAACTCTGCACTATTGCGACCTGCAAATGCCACTTCCAGCTCAGCTGTGCAGAAGAAGAACAACAAGAAGAAGAAATATCTCGAAATATGTCCGTCAGGCCCCTTCCCTTGAGATAAATCTGCAAATATCTCGGAAACGAAGCGAGCTATGGCAAAATGTTAAGAGACCTTTTTTGTAGAGAATTAAGTTTCCTACTTTTTAGGTTCTATGATATTTTTTGATCAGATGCGTAGTTCTCGAGATATATCAAGATATTTAAAAGTTCCGAAGCCGCACCAACATAATAGAGATACAGAAACACCGTGGCCCCTTTCTTTGAGATAACTCTGCAACAGTGCGAGCCGCAAATGCCACTTCCAGCTTAGCTGTGCAGAATAAGAACAACAAGAAGAAGAAATATCTCGAAATATGTCCGTTAGGCCCCTTCCCTTGAGATAAATCTGCAAATATCTCGGAAACGAAGCGAGCTATGGCAAAATCTTGAGAGACCTTTTTTGTAGAGAATTAAGTTTCCTACTTTTTATGTTCTATGATATTTTTAGATCAGATGCGTAGTTCCCGAGATATATCGAGATATTTAAAAGTTCCGAAGCCGCACCAACATAATAGAGATACAGAAACACCGTGGCCCCTTTCTTTGAGATAACTCTGCACTAGGGCGAGCCGCAAATGCCACTTCCAGCTTAGCTGTGCAGAAGAAGAACAACAAGAAGAAGAAATATCTCGAAATATGTCCGACAGGCCCCTTCCCTTGAGATAAATCTGCAAATATCTCGGAAACGAAGCGAGCTATGGCGAAATGTTAAGAGACCTTTTTTGTAGAGAATTAAGTTTCCTACTTTTTATCTTCTATGATATTTTTTGATCAGATGCGTAGTTCTCGAGATATATCAAGATATTTAAAAGTGCCGAAGCCGCACCAACATAATACAGATACAGAAACACCGTGGCCCCTTTCTTTGAGATAACTCTGCACTAGTGCGAGCCGCAAATGCCACTTCCAGCTTAGCTGTGCAGAAGAAGAACAACAAGAAGAAGAAATATCTCGAAATATGTCCGTCAGGCCCCTTCCCTTGAGATAAATCTGCAAATATCTCGGAAACGAAGCGAGCTATGGCAAAATGTTAAGAGACCTTTTTTGTAGAGAATTAAGTTTCCTACTTTTTATGTTCTATGATATTTTTTGATCAGATGCGTAGTTCTCGAGATATATCAAGATATTTAAAAGTTCCGAAGCCGCACCAACATAATACAGATACAGAAACACCGTGGCCCCTTTCTTTGAGATAACTCTGCACTAGTGCGAGCCACAAATGCCACTTCCAGCTTAGCTGTGCAGAAGAAGAACAACAAGAAGAAGAAATATCTCGAAATATGTCCGTCAGGCCCCTTCCCTTGAGATAAATCTGCAAATATCTCGGAAACGAAGCGAGCTATGGCAAAATGTTAAGAGACCTTTTTTGTAGAGAATTAAGTTTCGTACTTTTTATGTTCTATGATATTTTTTGATCAGATGCGTAGTTCTCGAGATATATCAAGATATTTAAAAGTTCCGAAGCCGCACCAACATAATACAGATACAGAAACACCGTGGCCCCTTTCTTTGAGATAACTCTGCACTAGTGCGAGCCGCAAATGCCACTTCCAGCTTAGCTGTGCAGAAGAAGAACAACAAGAAGAAGAAATATCTCGAAATATGTCCGTCAGGCCCCTTCCCTTGAGATAAATCTGCAAATATCTCGGAAACGAAGCGAGGTATGGCAAAATGTTAAGAGACCTTTTTTGTAGAGAATTAAGGTTCCTACTTTTTATGTTCTATGATATTTTTTGATCAGACGCGTAGTTCTCGAGATATATCAAGATATTTAAAAGTTCCGAAGCCGCACCAACATAATAGAGATACAGAAACACCGTGGCCCCTTTCTTTGAGATAACTCTGCAACAGTGCGAGCCGCAAATGCCACTTCCAGCTTAGCTGTGCAGAAGAAGAACAACAAGAAGAAGAAATATCTCGAAATATGTCCGTTAGGCCCCTTCCCTTGAGATAAATCTGCAAATATCTCGGAAACGAAGCGAGCTATGGCAAAATCTTGAGAGACCTTTTTTGTAGAGAATTAAGTTTCCTACTTTTTATGTTCTATGATATTTTTTGATCAGATGCGTAGTTCCCGAGATATATCAAGATATTTAAAAGTTCCGAAGCCGCACCAACATAATAGAGATACAGAAACACCGTGGCTCCTTTCTTTGAGATAACTCTGCACTATTGCGAGCTGGAAATGCCACTTCCAGTTTAGCTGTGCAGAAGAAGAACAACAAGAAGAAGAAATATCTCGAAATATGTCCGTTAGGCCCCTTCCCTTGAGATAAATCTGCAAATATCTCGGAAACGAAGCGAGCTATGGCAAAATGTTAAGTGACCTTTTTTGTAGAGAATTAAGTTTCCTACTTTTTATCTTCTATGATATTTTTTGATCAGCTGCGTAGTTCTCGAGATATATCAAGATATTTAAAAGTGCCGAAGCCGCACCAACATAATACAGATACAGAAACACCGTGGCCCCTTTCTTTGAGATAACTCTGCACTAGTGCGAGCCGCAAATGCCACTTCCAGCTTAGCTGTGCAGAAGAAGAACAACAAGAAGAAGAAATATCTCGAAATATGTCCGTTAGGCCCCTTCCCTTGAGATAAATCTGCAAATATCTCGGAAACGACGCGAGCTATGGCAAAATGTTAAGAGACCTTTTTTGTAGAGAATTAAGTTTCCTACTTATAATGTTCTATGATATTTTTTGATCAGATGCGTAGTTCTCGAGATATATCAAGATATTTAAAAGTTCCGAAGCCGCACCAACATAATAGAGATACAGAAACACCGTGGCCCCTTTCTTTGAGATAACTCTGCACTAGTGCGAGCCGCAAATGCCACTTCCAACTTAGCTGTGCAGAAGAAGAACAACAAGAAGAAGAAATATCTCGAAATATGTCCGTCAGGCCCCTTCCCTTGAGATAAATCTGCAAATATCTCGGAAACGAAGCGAGGTATGGCAAAATGTTAAGAGACCTTTTTTGTAGAGAATTAAGTTTCCTACTTTTTATGTTCTATGATATTTTTTGATCAGATGCGTAGTTCTCGAGATATATCAAGATATTTAAAAGTTCCGAAGCCGCACCAACATAATAGAGATACAGAAACACCGTGGCTCCTTTCTTTGAGATAACTCTGCACTATTGCGAGCTGGAAATGCCACTTCCAGTTTAGCTGTGCAGAAGAAGAACAACAAGAAGAAGAAATATCTCGAAATATGTCCGTTAGGCCCCTTCCCTTGAGATAAATCTGCAAATATCTCGGAAACGACGCGAGCTATGGCAAAATGTTAAGAGACCTTTTTTGTAGAGAATTAAGTTTCCTACTTATAATGTTCTATGATATTTTTCGATCAGATGCGTAGTTCTCGAGATATATCAAGATATTTAAAAGTTCCGAAGCCGCACCAACATAATAGAGATACAGAAACACCGTGGCCCCTTTCTTTGAGATAACTCTGCACTATTGCGAGCTGGAAATGCCACTTCCAGTTTAGCTGTGCAGAAGAAGAACAACAAGAAGAAGAAATATCTCGAAATATGTCCGTTAGGCCCCTTCCCTTGAGATAAATCTGCAAATATCTCGGAAACGAAGCGAGCTATGGCAAAATGTTAAGAGACCTTTTTTGTAGAGAATTAAGTTTCCTACTTTTTATGTTCTATGATATTTTTTGATGAGATGCGCAGTTATCGAGATATATCAAGATATTTAAAAGTTCCGAAGCCGCACCAACATAATAGAGATACAGAAACACCGTGGCCCCTTTCTTTGAGATAACTGTGCACTAGTGCGAGCCGCAAATGCCACTTCCAGCTTAGCTGTGCAGAAGAAGAACAACAAGAAGAAGAAATATCTCGAAATATGTCCGTCAGGCCCCTTCCCTTGAGATAAATCTGCAAATATCTCGGAAACGAAGCGAGCTATGGCAAAATGTTAAGAGACCTTTTTTGTAGAGAATTAAGTTTCGTACTTTTTATGTTCTATGATATTTTTTGATCAGATGCGTAGTTCTCGAGATATATCAAGATATTTAAAAGTTCCGAAGCCGCACCAACATAATACAGATACAGAAACACCGTGGCCCCTTTCTTTGAGATAACTCTGCACTAGTGCGAGCCGCAAATGCCACTTCCAGCTTAGCTGTGCAGAAGAAGAACAACAAGAAGAAGAAATATCTCGAAATATGTCCGTCAGGCCCCTTCCCTTGAGATAAATCTGCAAATATCTCGGAAACGACGCGAGCTATGGCAAAATGTTAAGAGACCTTTTTTGTAGAGAATTAAGTTTCCTACTTATAATGTTCTATGATATTTTTTGATCAGATGCGTAGTTCTCGAGATATATCAAGATATTTAAAAGTTCCGAAGCCGCACCAACATAATAGAGATACAGAAACACCGTGGCCCCTTTCTTTGAGATAACTCTGCACTAGTGCGAGCCGCAAATGCCACTTCCAGCTTAGCTGTGCAGAAGAAGAACAACAAGAAGAAGAAATATCTCGAAATATGTCCGTCAGGCCCCTTCCCTTGAGATAAATCTGCAAATATCTCGGAAACGAAACGAGGTATGGCAAAATGTTAAGAGACCTTTTTTGTAGAGAATTAAGTTTCCTACTTTTTATGTTCTATGATATTTTTTGATCAGACGCGTAGTTCTCGAGATATATCAAGATATTTAAAAGTTCCGAAGCCGCACCAACATAATAGAGATACAGAAACACCGTGGCCCCTTTCTTTGAGATAACTCTGCAACAGTGCGAGCCGCAAATGCCACTTCCAGCTTAGCTGTGGAGAAGAAGAACAACAAGAAGAAGAAATATCTCGAAATATGTCCGTTAGGCCCCTTCCCTTGAGATAAATCTGCAAATATCTCGGAAACGAAGCGAGCTATGGCAAAATCTTGAGAGACCTTTTTTGTAGAGAATTAAGTTTCCTACTTTTTATGTTCTATGATATTTTTTGATCAGATGCGTAGTTCCCGAGATATATCAAGATATTTAAAAGTTCCGAAGCCGCACCAACATAATAGAGATACAGAAACACCGTGGCTCCTTTCTTTGAGATAACTCTGCACTATTGCGAGCCGCAAATGCCACTTCCAGCTTAGCTGTGCAGAAGAAGAACAACAAGAAGAAGAAATATCTCGAAATATGTCCGTTAGGCCCCTTCCCTTGAGATAAATCTGCAAATATCTCGGAAACGAAGCGAGCTATGGCAAAATGTTGAGAGACCTTTTTTGTAGAGAATTAAGTTTCCTACTTTTTATGTTCTATGATATTTTTTGATCAGATGCGTAGTTCTCGAGATATATCAAGATATTTAAAAGTTCCGAAGCCGCACCAACATAATAGAGATACAGTAAAACCGTGGCCCCTCTCTTTGAGATAACTCTGCACTATTGCGAGCTGCAAATGCCACTTCCAGCTTAGCTGTGCAGAAGAAGAACAACAAGAAGAAGAAATATCTCGAAATATGTCCGTCAGGCCCCTTCCCTTGAGATAAATCTGCAAATATCTCGGAAACGAAGCGAGCTATGGCAAAATGTTAAGAGACCTTTTTTGTAGAGAATTAAGTTTCCTACTTTTTATGTTCTATGATATTTTTTGATCAGATGCGTAGTTCTCGAGATATATCAAGATATTTAAAAGTTCCGAAGCCGCACCAACATAATAGAGATACAGAAACACCGTGGCTCCTTTCTTTGAGATAACTCTGCACTATTGCGAGCTGGAAATGCCACTTCCAGTTTAGCTGTGCAGAAGAAGAACAACAAGAAGAAGAAATATCTCGAAATATGTCCGTTAGGCCCCTTCCCTTGAGATAAATCTGCAAATATCTCGGAAACGAAGCGAGCTATGGCAAAATGTTAAGAGACCTTTTTTGTAGAGAATTAAGTTTCCTACTTTTTATGTTCTATGATATTTTTTGATCAGATGCGTAGTTCTCGAGATATATCAAGATATTTAAAAGTTCCGAAGCCGCACCAACATAATAGAGATACAGAAACACCGTGGCCCCTTTCTTTGAGATAACTCTGCACTATTGCGAGCTGGAAATGCCACTTCCAGTTTAGCTGTGCAGAGGAAGAACAACAAGAAGAAGAAATAACTCGAAATATGTCCGTTAGGCCCCTTCCCTTGAGATAAATCTGCAAATATCTCGGAAACGAAGCGAGCTATGGCAAAATGTTAAGAGACCTTTTTTGTAGAGAATTAAGTTTCCTACTTTTTATGTTCTATGATATTTTTTGATCAGATGCGCAGTTCTCGAGATATATCAAGATATTTAAAAGTTCCGAAGCCGCACCAACATAATAGAGATACAGAAACACCGTGGCCCCTTTCTTTGAGATAACTCTGCACTATTGCGAGCTGTAAATGCCACTTCCAGCTTAGCTGTGCAGAAGAAGAACAACAAGAAGAAGAAATATCTCGAAATATGTCCGTCAGGCCCCTGCCCTTGAGATATATCTGCAAATATCTCGGAAACGAAGCGAGCTATGGCAAAATGTTGAGAGACCTTTTTTGTAGCGAATTATGTTTCCTACAATTTATGTTCTATGATATTTTTTGATCAGAAGCGTAGTTTTCGAGATATATCGAGATATTTAAAAGTTCCGAAGCCGCACCAACATAATAGAGATACAGAAACACCGTGGCCCCTTTCTTTGAGATAACTCTGCAATAGTGCGAGCCGCAAATGCCACTTCCAGCTTAGCTGTGCAGAAGAAGAACAACAAGAAGAAGAAATATCTCGAAATATGTCCGTTAGGCCCCTTCCCTTGAGATAAATCTGCAAATATCTCGGAAACGAAGCGAGCTATGGCAAAATGTTGAGAGACCTTTTTTGTAGAGAATTAAGTTTCCTACTTTTTATGTTCTATGATATTTTTTGATCAGATGCGTAGTTCTCGAGATATATCAAGATATTTAAAAGTTCCGAAGCCGCACCAACATAATAGAGATACAGTAAAACCGTGGCCCCTCTCTTTGAGATAACTCTGCACTATTGCGAGCTGCAAATGCCACTTCCAGCTTAGCTGTGCAGAAGAAGAACAACAAGAAGAAGAAATATCTCGAAATATGTCCGTCAGGCCCCTTCCCTTGAGATAAATCTGCAAATATCTCGGAAACGAAGCGAGCTATGGCAAAATGTTAAGAGACCTTTTTTGTAGAGAATTAAGTTTCCTACTTTTTATGTTCTATGATATTTTTTGATCAGATGCGTAGTTCTCGAGATATATCAAGATATTTAAAAGTTCCGAAGCCGCACCAACATAATAGAGATACAGAAACACCGTGGCTCCTTTCTTTGAGATAACTCTGCACTATTGCGAGCTGGAAATGCCACTTCCAGTTTAGCTGTGCAGAAGAAGAACAACAAGAAGAAGAAATATCTCGAAATATGTCCGTTAGGCCCCTTCCCTTGAGATAAATCTGCAAATATCTCGGAAACGAAGCGAGCTATGGCAAAATGCTAAGAGACCTTTTTTGTAGAGAATTAAGTTTCCTACTTTTTATCTTCTATGATATTTTTTGATCAGATGCGTAGTTCTCGAGATATATCAAGATATTTAAAAGTTCCGAAGCCGCACCAACATAATAGAGATACAGAAACACCGTGGCCCCTCTCTTTGAGATAACTCTGCACTATTGCGAGCTGGAAATGCCACTTCCAGTTTAGCTGTGCAGAAGAAGAACAACAAGAAGAAGAAATATCTCGGAATATGTCCGTCAGGCCCCTTCCCTTGAGATATATCTGCAAATATCTCGGAAACGAAGCGAGCTATGACAAAATGTTAAGAGACCTTTTTTGTAGAGAATTATGTTTCCTACAATTTATGTTCTATGATATTTTTTGATCAGAAGCGTAGTTTTCGAGATATATCGAGATATTTAAAAGTTCCGAAGCCGCACCAACATAATAGAGATACAGAAACACCGTGGCCCCTTTCTTTGAGATAACTCTGCACTAGTGCGAGCCGCAAATGCCACTTCCAGCTTAGTTGTGCAGAAGAAGAACAACAAGAAGAAGAAATATCTCGAAATATGTCCGTCAGGCCCCTTCCCTTGAGATAAATCTGCAAATATCTCGGAAACGAAGCGAGCTATGGCAAAATGTTAAGAGACCTTTTTTGTAGAGAATTAAGTTTCCTACTTTTTATGTTCTATGATATTTTTTGATCAGATGCGTAGTTCTCGAGATATATCAAGATATTTAAAAGTTTCGAAGCCGCACCAACATAATAGAGATACAGAAACACCGTGGCCCCTTTCTTTGAGATAACTCTGCACTATTGCGAGCTGCAAATGCCACTTCCAGCTTAGCTGTGCAGAGGAAGAACAACAAGAAGAAGAAATATCTCGAAATATGTCCGTCAGGCCAGTTCCTTTGAGCTGAATCGGCAAATATCTCGGAAACGAAGCGAGCTATGGCAAAATGTTAAGAGACGTTTTTTGTAGAGAATTATGTTTCCTACAATTTATGTTCTATGATATTTTTTGATCAGAAGCGTAGTTTTCGAGATATATCGAGATAATTAAAAGTTCCGAAGCCGCACCAACATAATAGGGATACAGAAACAACGTGGCCCCTTTCTTTGAGATAACTCTGCACTAGTGCGAGCCGCAAATGCCACTTCCAGCTTAGCTGTGCAGAGGAAGAACAACAAGAAGAAGAAATATCTCGAAATATGTCCGTCAGGCCCCTTCCCTTGAGATAAATCTGCAAATATCTCGGAAACGAAGCGAGCTATGGCAAAATGCTAAGAGACCTTTTTTGTAGAGAATTAAGTTTCCTACTTTTTATCTTCTATGATATTTTTTGATCAGATGCGTAGTTCTCGAGATATATCAAGATATTTAAAAGTTCCGAAGCCGCACCAACATAATAGAGATACAGAAACACCGTGGCCCCTCTCTTTGAGATAACTCTGCACTATTGCGAGCTGGAAATGCCACTTCCAGTTTAGCTGTGCAGAAGAAGAACAACAAGAAGAAGAAATATCTCGGAATATGTCCGTCAGGCCCCTTCCCTTGAGATATATCTGCAAATATCTCGGAAACGAAGCGAGCTATGACAAAATGTTAAGAGACCTTTTTTGTAGAGAATTATGTTTCCTACAATTTATGTTCTATGATATTTTTTGATCAGAAGCGTAGTTTTCGAGATATATCGAGATATTTAAAAGTTCCGAAGCCGCACCAACATAATAGAGATACAGAAACACCGTGGCCCCTTTCTTTGAGATAACTCTGCACTAGTGCGAGCCGCAAATGCCACTTCCAGCTTAGCTGTGCAGAAGAAGAACAACAAGAAGAAGAAATATCTCGAAATATGTCCGTCAGGCCCCTTCCATTGAGATAAATCTGCAAATATCTCGGAAACGAAGCGAGCTATGGCAAAATGCTAAGAGACCTTTTTTGTAGAGAATTAAGTTTCCTACTTTTTATCTTCTATGATATTTTTTGATCAGATGCGTAGTTCTCGAGATATATCAAGATATTTAAAAGTTCCGAAGCCGCACCAACATAATAGAGATACAGAAACACCGTGGCCCCTCTCTTTGAGATAACTCTGCACTATTGCGAGCTGGAAATGCCACTTCCAGTTTAGCTGTGCAGAAGAAGAACAACAAGAAGAAGAAATATCTCGGAATATGTCCGTCAGGCCCCTTCCCTTGAGATATATCTGCAAATATCTCGGAAACGAAGCGAGCTATGACAAAATGTTAAGAGACCTTTTTTGTAGAGAATTATGTTTCCTACAATTTATGTTCTATGATATTTTTTGATCAGAAGCGTAGTTTTCGAGATATATCGAGATATTTAAAAGTTCCGAAGCCGCACCAACATAATAGAGATACAGAAACACCGTGGCCCCTTTCTTTGAGATAACTCTGCACTAGTGCGAGCCGCAAATGCCACTTCCAGCTTAGCTGTGCAGAAGAAGAACAACAAGAAGAAGAAATATCTCGAAATATGTCCGTCAGGCCCCTTCCCTTGAGATAAATCTGCAAATATCTCGGAAACGAAGCGAGCTATGGCAAAATGTTAAGAGACCTTTTTTGTAGAGAATTAAGTTTCCTACTTTTTATGTTCTATGATATTTTTTGATCAGATGCGTAGTTCTCGAGATATATCAAGATATTTAAAAGTTTCGAAGCCGCACCAACATAATAGAGATACAGAAACACCGTGGCCCCTTTCTTTGAGATAACTCTGCACTATTGCGAGCTGCAAATGCCACTTCCAGCTTAGCTGTGCAGAGGAAGAACAACAAGAAGAAGAAATATCTCGAAATATGTCCGTCAGGCCAGTTCCTTTGAGCTGAATCGGCAAATATCTCGGAAACGAAGCGAGCTATGGCAAAATGTTGAGAGACGTTTTTTGTAGAGAATTATGTTTCCTACAATTTATGTTCTATGATATTTTTTGATCAGAAGCGTAGTTTTCGAGATATATCGAGATATTTAAAAGTTCCGAAGCCGCACCAACATAATAGGGATACAGAAACACCGTGGCCCCATTCTTTGAGATAACTCTGCACTATTGCGAGCTGCAAATGCCACTTCCAGCTTAGCTGTGCAGAGGAAGAACAACAAGAAGAAGAAATATCTCGAAATATGTCCGTCAGGCCAGTTCCTTTGAGCTGAATCGGCAAATATCTCGGAAACGAAGCGAGCTATGGCAAAATGTTAAGAGACGTTTTTTGTAGAGAATTATGTTTCCTACAATTTATGTTCTATTATATTTTTTGATCAGAAGCGTAGTTTTCGAGATATATCGAGATATTTAAAAGTTCCGAAGCCGCACCAACATAACAGGGATACAGAAACACCGAGGCCCCTTTCTTTGAGATAACTCTGCACTAGTGCGAGCCGCAAATGCCACTTCCAGCTTAGCTGTGCAGAGGAAGAACAACAAGAAGAAGAAATATCTCGAAATATGTCCGTCAGGCCCCTTCGCTTGAGATAAATCTGCAAATATCTCGGAAACGAAGCGAGCTATGGCAAAATGTTAAGAGACCTTTTTTGTAGAGAATTAAGTTTCCTACTTTTTATCTTCTATGATATTTTTTGATCAGATGCGTAGTTCTCGAGATATATCACGATATTTAAAAGTTCCGAAGCCGCACCAACATAATAGAGATACAGAAACACCGTGGCCCCTCTCTTTGAGATAACTCTGCACTATTGCGAGCTGGAAATGCCACTTCCAGTTTAGCTGTGCAGAAGAAGAACAACAAGAAGAAGAAATATCTCGAAATATGTCCGTCAGGCCCCTTCCCTTGAGATAAATCTGCAAATATCTCGGAAACGAAGCGAGCTATGGCAAAATGTTAAGAGACGTTTTTTGTAGAGAATTATGTTTCCTACAATTTATGTTCTATGATATTTTTTGATCAGAAGCGTAGTTTTCGAGATATATCGAGATATTTAAAAGTTCCGAAGCCGCACCAACATAATAGGGATACAGAAACACCGTGGCCCCTTTCTTTGAGATAACTCTGCACTAGTGCGAGCCGCAAATGCCACTTCCAGCTTAGCTGTGCAGAAGAAGAACAACAAGAAGAAGAAATATCTCGAAATATGTCCGTCAGGCCCCTTCCCTTGAGATAAATCTGCAAATATCTCGGAAACGAAGCGAGCTATGGCAAAATGTTAAGAGACCTTTTTTGTAGAGAATTAAGTTTCCTACTTTTTATGTTCTATGATATTTTTTGATCAGATGCGTAGTTCTCGAGATATATCAAGATATTTAAAAGTTTCGAAGCCGCACCAACATAATAGAGATACAGAAACACCGTGGCCCCTTTCTTTGAGATAACTCTGCACTATTGCGAGCTGCAAATGCCACTTCCAGCTTAGCTGTGCAGAGGAAGAACAACAAGAAGAAGAAATATCTCGAAATATGTCCGTCAGGCCAGTTCCTTTGAGCTGAATCGGCAAATATCTCGGAAACGAAGCGAGCTATGGCAAAATGTTAAGAGACGTTTTTTGTAGAGAATTATGTTTCCTACAATTTATGTTCTATGATATTTTTTGATCAGAAGCGTAGTTTTCGAGATATATCGAGATAATTAAAAGTTCCGAAGTCGCACCAACATAATAGGGATACAGAAACAACGTGGCCCCTTTCTTTGAGATAACTCTGCACTAGTGCGAGCCGCAAATGCCACTTCCAGCTTAGCTGTGCAGAGGAAGAACAACAAGAAGAAGAAATATCTCGAAATATGTCCGTCAGGCCCCTTCCCTTGAGATAAATCTGCAAATATCTCGGAAACGAAGCGAGCTATGGCAAAATGTTAAGAGACCTTTTTTGTAGAGAATTAAGTTTCCTACTTTTTATCTTCTATGATATTTTTTGATCAGATGCGTAGTTCTCGAGATATATCAAGATATTTAAAAGTTCCGAAGCCGCACCAACATAATAGAGATACAGAAACACCGTGGCCCCTCTCTTTGAGATAACTCTGCACTATTGCGAGCTGGAAATGCCACTTCCAGTTTAGCTGTGCAGAAGAAGAACAACAAGAAGAAGAAATATCTCGGAATATGTCCGTCAGGCCCCTTCCCTTGAGATATATCTGCAAATATCTCGGAAACGAAGCGAGCTATGACAAAATGTTAAGAGACCTTTTTTGTAGAGAATTATGTTTCCTACAATTTATGTTCTATGATATTTTTTGATCAGAAGCGTAGTTTTCGAGATATATCGAGATATTTAAAAGTTCCGAAGCCGCACCAACATAATAGAGATACAGAAACACCGTGGCCCCTTTCTTTGAGATAACTCTGCACTAGTGCGAGCCGCAAATGCCACTTCCAGCTTAGCTGTGCAGAAGAAGAACAACAAGAAGAAGAAATATCTCGAAATATGTCCGTCAGGCCCCTTCCCTTGAGATAAATCTGCAAATATCTCGGAAACGAAGCGAGCTATGGCAAAATGTTAAGAGACCTTTTTTGTAGAGAATTAAGTTTCCTACTTTTTATGTTCTATGATATTTTTTGATCAGATGCGTAGTTCTCGAGATATATCAAGATATTTAAAAGTTTCGAAGCCGCACCAACATAATAGAGATACAGAAACACCGTGGCCCCTTTCTTTGAGATAACTCTGCACTATTGCGAGCTGCAAATGCCACTTCCAGCTTAGCTGTGCAGAGGAAGAACAACAAGAAGAAGAAATATCTCGAAATATGTCCGTCAGGCCAGTTCCTTTGAGCTGAATCGGCAAATATCTCGGAAACGAAGCGAGCTATGGCAAAATGTTGAGAGACGTTTTTTGTAGAGAATTATGTTTCCTACAATTTATGTTCTATGATATTTTTTGATCAGAAGCGTAGTTTTCGAGATATATCGAGATATTTAAAAGTTCCGAAGCCGCACCAACATAATAGGGATACAGAAACACCGTGGCCCCATTCTTTGAGATAACTCTGCACTATTGCGAGCTGCAAATGCCACTTCCAGCTTAGCTGTGCAGAGGAAGAACAACAAGAAGAAGAAATATCTCGAAATATGTCCGTCAGGCCAGTTCCTTTGAGCTGAATCGGCAAATATCTCGGAAACGAAGCGAGCTATGGCAAAATGTTAAGAGACGTTTTTTGTAGAGAATTATGTTTCCTACAATTTATGTTCTATTATATTTTTTGATCAGAAGCGTAGTTTTCGAGATATATCGAGATATTTAAAAGTTCCGAAGCCGCACCAACATAACAGGGATACAGAAACACCGAGGCCCCTTTCTTTGAGATAACTCTGCACTAGTGCGAGCCGCAAATGCCACTTCCAGCTTAGCTGTGCAGAGGAAGAACAACAAGAAGAAGAAATATCTCGAAATATGTCCGTCAGGCCCCTTCGCTTGAGATAAATCTGCAAATATCTCGGAAACGAAGCGAGCTATGGCAAAATGTTAAGAGACCTTTTTTGTAGAGAATTAAGTTTCCTACTTTTTATCTTCTATGATATTTTTTGATCAGATGCGTAGTTCTCGAGATATATCAAGATATTTAAAAGTTCCGAAGCCGCACCAACATAATAGAGATACAGAAACACCGTGGCCCCTCTCTTTGAGATAACTCTGCACTATTGCGAGCTGGAAATGCCACTTCCAGTTTAGCTGTGCAGAAGAAGAACAACAAGAAGAAGAAATATCTCGAAATATGTCCGTCAGGCCCCTTCCCTTGAGATAAATCTGCAAATATCTCGGAAACGAAGCGAGCTATGGCAAAATGTTAAGAGACGTTTTTTGTAGAGAATTATGTTTCCTACAATTTATGTTCTATGATATTTTTTGATCGGAAGCGTAGTTTTCGAGATATATCGAGATATTTAAAAGTTCCGAAGCCGCACCAACATAATAGGGATACAGAAACACCGTGGCCCCTTTCTTTGAGATAACTCTGCACTAGTGCGAGCCGCAAATGCCACTTCCAGCTTAGCTGTGCAGAAGAAGAACAACAAGAAGAAGAAATATCTCGAAATATGTCCGTCAGGCCCCTTCCCTTGAGATAAATCTGCAAATATCTCGGAAACGAAGCGAGCTATGGCAAAATGTTAAGAGACCTTTTTTGTAGAGAATTAAGTTTCCTACTTTTTATGTTCTATGATATTTTTTGATCAGATGCGTAGTTCTCGAGATATATCAAGATATTTAAAAGTTTCGAAGCCGCACCAACATAATAGAGATACAGAAACACCGTGGCCCCTTTCTTTGAGATAACTCTGCACTATTGCGAGCTGGAAATGCCACTTCCAGTTTAGCTGTGCAGAAGAAGAACAACAAGAAGAAGAAATATCTCGAAATATGTCCGTCAGGCCCCTTCCCTTGAGATAAATCTGCAAATATCTCGGAAACGAAGCGAGCTATGGCAAAATGTTAAGAGACGTTTTTTGTAGAGAATTATGTTTCCTACAATTTATGTTCTATGATATTTTTTGATCGGAAGCGTAGTTTTCGAGATATATCGAGATATTTAAAAGTTCCGAAGCCGCACCAACATAATAGGGATACAGAAACACCGTGGCCCCTTTCTTTGAGATAACTCTGCACTAGTGCGAGCCGCAAATGCCACTTCCAGCTTAGCTGTGCAGAAGAAGAACAACAAGAAGAAGAAATATCTCGAAATATGTCCGTCAGGCCCCTTCCCTTGAGATAAATCTGCAAATATCTCGGAAACGAAGCGAGCTATGGCAAAATGTTAAGAGACCTTTTTTGTAGAGAATTAAGTTTCCTACTTTTTATGTTCTATGATATTTTTTGATCAGATGCGTAGTTCTCGAGATATATCAAGATATTTAAAAGTTTCGAAGCCGCACCAACATAATAGAGATACAGAAACACCGTGGCCCCTTTCTTTGAGATAACTCTGCACTATTGCGAGCTGCAAATGCCACTTCCAGCTTAGCTGTGCAGAGGAAGAACAACAAGAAGAAGAAATATCTCGAAATATGTCCGTCAGGCCAGTTCCTTTGAGCTGAATCGGCAAATATCTCGGAAACGAAGCGAGCTATGGCAAAATGTTAAGAGACGTTTTTTGTAGAGAATTATGTTTCCTACAATTTATGTTCTATGATATTTTTTGATCAGAAGCGTAGTTTTCGAGATATATCGAGATAATTAAAAGTTCCGAAGCCGCACCAACATAATAGGGATACAGAAACACCGTGGCCCCTTTCTTTGAGATAACTCTGCACTAGTGCGAGCCGCAAATGCCACTTCCAGCTTAGCTGTGCAGAGGAAGAACAACAAGAAGAAGAAATATCTCGAAATATGTCCGTCAGGCCCCTTCCCTTGAGATAAATCTGCAAATATCTCGGAAACGAAGCGAGCTATGGCAAAATGTTAAGAGACCTTTTTTGTAGAGAATTAAGTTTCCTACTTTTTATCTTCTATGATATTTTTTGATCAGATGCGTAGTTCTCGAGATATATCAAGATATTTAAAAGTTCCGAAGCCGCACCAACATAATAGAGATACAGAAACACCGTGGCCCCTCTCTTTGAGATAACTCTGCACTATTGCGAGCTGGAAATGCCACTTCCAGTTTAGCTGTGCAGAAGAAGAACAACAAGAAGAAGAAATACCTCGGAATATGTCCGTCAGGCCCCTTCCCTTGAGATATATCTGCAAATATCTCGGAAACGAAGCGAGCTATGACAAAATGTTAAGAGACCTTTTTTGTAGAGAATTATGTTTCCTACAATTTATGTTCTATGATATTTTTTGATCAGAAGCGTAGTTTTCGAGATATATCGAGATATTTAAAAGTTCCGAAGCCGCACCAACATAATAGAGATACAGAAACACCGTGGCCCCTTTCTTTGAGATAACTCTGCACTAGTGCGAGCCGCAAATGCCACTTCCAGCTTAGCTGTGCAGAAGAAGAACAACAAGAAGAAGAAATATCTCGAAATATGTCCGTCAGGCCCCTTCCCTTGAGATAAATCTGCAAATATCTCGGAAACGAAGCGAGCTATGGCAAAATGTTAAGAGACCTTTTTTGTAGAGAATTAAGTTTCCTACTTTTTATGTTCTATGATATTTTTTGATCAGATGCGTAGTTCTCGAGATATATCAAGATATTTAAAAGTTTCGAAGCCGCACCAACATAATAGAGATACAGAAACACCGTGGCCCCTTTCTTTGAGATAACTCTGCACTATTGCGAGCTGCAAATGCCACTTCCAGCTTAGCTGTGCAGAGGAAGAACAACAAGAAGAAGAAATATCTCGAAATATGTCCGTCAGGCCAGTTCCTTTGAGCTGAATCGGCAAATATCTCGGAAACGAAGCGAGCTATGGCAAAATGTTGAGAGACGTTTTTTGTAGAGAATTATGTTTCCTACAATTTATGTTCTATGATATTTTTTGATCAGAAGCGTAGTTTTCGAGATATATCGAGATATTTAAAAGTTCCGAAGCCGCACCAACATAATAGGGATACAGAAACACCGTGGCCCCATTCTTTGAGATAACTCTGCACTATTGCGAGCTGCAAATGCCACTTCCAGCTTAGCTGTGCAGAGGAAGAACAACAAGAAGAAGAAATATCTCGAAATATGTCCGTCAGGCCAGTTCCTTTGGGCTGAATCGGCAAATATCTCGGAAACGAAGCGAGCTATGGCAAAATGTTAAGAGACGTTTTTTGTAGAGAATTATGTTTCCTACAATTTATGTTCTATGATATTTTTTGATCAGAAGCGTAGTTTTCGAGATATATCGAGATATTTAAAAGTTCCGAAGCCGCACCAACATAACAGGGATACAGAAACACCGAGGCCCCTTTCTTTGAGATAACTCTGCACTAGTGCGAGCCGCAAATGCCACTTCCAGCTTAGCTGTGCAGAGGAAGAACAACAAGAAGAAGAAATATCTCGAAATATGTCCGTCAGGCCCCTTCGCTTGAGATAAATCTGCAAATATCTCGGAAACGAAGCGAGCTATGGCAAAATGTTAAGAGACCTTTTTTGTAGAGAATTAAGTTTCCTACTTTTTATCTTCTATGATATTTTTTGATCAGATGCGTAGTTCTCGAGATATATCAAGATATTTAAAAGTTCCGAAGCCGCACCAACATAATAGAGATACAGAAACACCGTGGCCCCTCTCTTTGAGATAACTCTGCACTATTGCGAGCTGGAAATGCCACTTCCAGTTTAGCTGTGCAGAAGAAGAACAACAAGAAGAAGAAATATCTCGAAATATGTCCGTCAGGCCCCTTCCCTTGAGATATATCTGCAAATATCTCGGAAACGAAGCGAGCTATGACAAAATGTTAAGAGACCTTTTTTGTAGAGAATTATGTTTCCTACAATTTATGTTCTATGATATTTTTTGATCAGAAGCGTAGTTTTCGAGATATATCGAGATATTTAAAAGTTCCGATGCCGCACCAACATAATAGGGATACAGAAACACCGTGGCCCCTTTCTTTGAGATAACTCTGCACTAGTGCGAGCCGCAAATGCCACTTCCAGCTTAGCTGTGCAGAAGAAGAACAACAAGAAGAAGAAATATCTCGAAATATGTCCGTCAGGCCCCTTCCCTTGAGATAAATCTGCAAATATCTCGGAAACGAAGCGAGCTATGGCAAAATGTTAAGAGACCTTTTTTGTAGAGAATTAAGTTTCCTACTTTTTATCTTCTATGATATTTTTTGATCAGATGCGTAGTTCTCGAGATATATCAAGATATTTAAAAGTTCCGAAGCCGCACCAACATAATAGAGATACAGAAACACCGTGGCCCCTCTCTTTGAGATAACTCTGCACTATTGCGAGCTGGAAATGCCACTTCCAGTTTAGCTGTGCAGAAGAAGAACAACAAGAAGAAGAAATATCTCGGAATATGTCCGTCAGGCCCCTTCCCTTGAGATATATCTGCAAATATCTCGGAAACCAAGCGAGCTATGACAAAATGTTAAGAGACCTTTTTTGTAGAGAATTATGTTTCCTACAATTTATGTCCTATGATATTTTTTGATCAGAAGCGTAGTTTTCGAGATATATCGAGATATTTAAAAGTTCCGAAGCCGCACCAACATAATAGAGATACAGAAACACCGTGGCCCCTTTCTTTGAGATAACTCTGCACTAGTGCGAGCCGCAAATGCCACTTCCAGCTTAGCTGTGCAGAAGAAGAACAACAAGAAGAAGAAATATCTCGAAATATGTCCGTCAGGCCCCTTCCCTTGAGATAAATCTGCAAATATCTCGGAAACGAACGAGCTATGGCAAAATGTTAAGAGACCTTTTTTGTAGAGAATTAAGTTTCCTACTTTTTATGTTCTATGATATTTTTTGATCAGATGCGTAGTTCTCGAGATATATCAAGATATTTAAAAGTTTCGAAGCCGCACCAACATAATAGAGATACAGAAACACCGTGGCCCCTTTCTTTGAGATAACTCTGCACTATTGCGAGCTGCAAATGCCACTTCCAGCTTAGCTGTGCAGAGGAAGAACAACAAGAAGAAGAAATATCTCGAAATATGTCCGTCAGGCCAGTTCCTTTGAGCTGAATCGGCAAATATCTCGGAAACGAAGCGAGCTATGGCAAAATGTTGAGAGACGTTTTTTGTAGAGAATTATGTTTCCTACAATTTATGTTCTATGATATTTTTTGATCAGAAGCGTAGTTTTCGAGATATATCGAGATATTTAAAAGTTCCGAAGCCGCACCAACATAATAGGGATACAGAAACACCGTGGCCCCATTCTTTGAGATAACTCTGCACTATTGCGAGCTGCAAATGCCACTTCCAGCTTAGCTGTGCAGAGGAAGAACAACAAGAAGAAGAAATATCTCGAAATATGTCCGTCAGGCCAGTTCCTTTGGGCTGAATCGGCAAATATCTCGGAAACGAAGCGAGCTATGGCAAAATGTTAAGAGACGTTTTTTGTAGAGAATTATGTTTCCTACAATTTATGTTCTATGATATTTTTTGATCAGAAGCGTAGTTTTCGAGATATATCGAGATATTTAAAAGTTCCGAAGCCGCACCAACATAACAGGGATACAGAAACACCGAGGCCCCTTTCTTTGAGATAACTCTGCACTAGTGCGAGCCGCAAATGCCACTTCCAGCTTAGCTGTGCAGAGGAAGAACAACAAGAAGAAGAAATATCTCGAAATATGTCCGTCAGGCCCCTTCGCTTGAGATAAATCTGCAAATATCTCGGAAACGAAGCGAGCTATGGCAAAATGTTAAGAGACCTTTTTTGTAGAGAATTAAGTTTCCTACTTTTTATCTTCTATGATATTTTTTGATCAGATGCGTAGTTCTCGAGATATATCAAGATATTTAAAAGTTCCGAAGCCGCACCAACATAATAGAGATACAGAAACACCGTGGCCCCTCTCTTTGAGATAACTCTGCACTATTGCGAGCTGGAAATGCCACTTCCAGTTTAGCTGTGCAGAAGAAGAACAACAAGAAGAAGAAATATCTCGAAATATGTCCGTCAGGCCCCTTCCCTTGAGATATATCTGCAAATATCTCGGAAACGAAGCGAGCTATGACAAAATGTTAAGAGACCTTTTTTGTAGAGAATTATGTTTCCTACAATTTATGTTCTATGATATTTTTTGATCAGAAGCGTAGTTTTCGAGATATATCGAGATATTTAAAAGTTCCGATGCCGCACCAACATAATAGGGATACAGAAACACCGTGGCCCCTTTCTTTGAGATAACTCTGCACTAGTGCGAGCCGCAAATGCCACTTCCAGCTTAGCTGTGCAGAAGAAGAACAACAAGAAGAAGAAATATCTCGAAATATGTCCGTCAGGCCCCTTCCCTTGAGATAAATCTGCAAATATCTCGGAAACGAAGCGAGCTATGGCAAAATGTTAAGAGACCTTTTTTGTAGAGAATTAAGTTTCCTACTTTTTATCTTCTATGATATTTTTTGATCAGATGCGTAGTTCTCGAGATATATCAAGATATTTAAAAGTTCCGAAGCCGCACCAACATAATAGAGATACAGAAACACCGTGGCCCCTCTCTTTGAGATAACTCTGCACTATTGCGAGCTGGAAATGCCACTTCCAGTTTAGCTGTGCAGAAGAAGAACAACAAGAAGAAGAAATATCTCGGAATATGTCCGTCAGGCCCCTTCCCTTGAGATATATCTGCAAATATCTCGGAAACCAAGCGAGCTATGACAAAATGTTAAGAGACCTTTTTTGTAGAGAATTATGTTTCCTACAATTTATGTCCTATGATATTTTTTGATCAGAAGCGTAGTTTTCGAGATATATCGAGATATTTAAAAGTTCCGAAGCCGCACCAACATAATAGAGATACAGAAACACCGTGGCCCCTTTCTTTGAGATAACTCTGCACTAGTGCGAGCCGCAAATGCCACTTCCAGCTTAGCTGTGCAGAAGAAGAACAACAAGAAGAAGAAATATCTCGAAATATGTCCGTCAGGCCCCTTCCCTTGAGATAAATCTGCAAATATCTCGGAAACGAACGAGCTATGGCAAAATGTTAAGAGACCTTTTTTGTAGAGAATTAAGTTTCCTACTTTTTATGTTCTATGATATTTTTTGATCAGATGCGTAGTTCTCGAGATATATCAAGATATTTAAAAGTTTCGAAGCCGCACCAACATAATAGAGATACAGAAACACCGTGGCCCCTTTCTTTGAGATAACTCTGCACTATTGCGAGCTGCAAATGCCACTTCCAGCTTAGCTGTGCAGAGGAAGAACAACAAGAAGAAGAAATATCTCGAAATATGTCCGTCAGGCCAGTTCCTTTGAGCTGAATCGGCAAATATCTCGGAAACGAAGCGAGCTATGGCAAAATGTTAAGAGACCTTTTTTGTAGAGAATTAACTTTCCTACTTTTTATGTTCTATGATATTTTTTGATCAGATGCGTAGTTCTCGAGATATATCAAGATATTTAAAAGTTTCGAAGCCGCACCAACATAATAGAGATACAGAAACACCGTGGCCCCTTTCTTTGAGATAACTCTGCACTATTGCGAGCTGCAAATGCCACTTCCAGCTTAGCTGTGCAGAGGAAGAACAACAAGAAGAAGAAATATCTCGAAATATGTCCGTCAGGCCAGTTCCTTTGAGCTGAATCGGCAAATATCTCGGAAACGAAGCGAGCTATGGCAAAATGTTAAGAGACGTTTTTTGTAGAGAATTATGTTTCCTACAATTTATGTTCTATGATATTTTTTGATCAGAAGCGTAGTTTTCGAGATATATCGAGATATTTAAAAGTTCCGAAGCCGCACCAACATAATAGGGATACAGAAACACCGTGGCCATTTTCTTTGAGATAACTCTGCACTATTGCGAGCTGCAAATGCCACTTCCAGCTTAGCTGTGCAGAGGAAGAACAACAAGAAGAAGAAATATCTCGAAATATGTCCGTCAGGCCAGTTCCTTTGAGCTGAATCGGCAAATATCTCGGAAACGAAGCGAGCTATGGCAAAATGTTAAGAGACGTTTTTTGTAGAGAATTATGTTTCCTACAATTTATGTTCTATGATATTTTTTGATCAGAAGCGTAGTTTTCGAGATATATCGAGATATTTAAAAGTTCCGAAGCCGCACCAACATAATAGGGATACAGAAACACCGTGGCCCCTTTCTTTGAGATAACTCTGCACTAGTGCGAGCCGCAAATGCCACTTCCAGCTTAGCTGTGCAGAGGAAGAACAACAAGAAGAAGAAATATCTCGAAATATGTCCGTCAGGCCAGTACCTTTGAGCTGAATCTGCAAATATCTCGGAAACGAAGCGAGCTATGGCAAAATGTTAAGAGACATTTTTTGTAGAGAATTATGTTTCCTACAATTTATGTTCTATGATATTTTTTGATCAGAATCGTAGTTTTCGAGATATATCGAGATATTTAAAAGTTCCGAAGCCGCACCAACATAATAGGGATACAGAAACACCGTGGCCCCTTTCTTTGAGATAACTCTGCACTATTGCGAGCTGCAAATGCCACTTCCAGCTTAGCTGTGCAGAGGAAGAACAACAAGAAGAAGAAATATCTCGAAATATGTCCGTCAGGCCAGTTCCTTTGAGCTGAATCGGCAAATATCTCGGAAACGAAGCGAGCTATGGCAAAATGTTAAGAGACGTTTTTTGTAGAGAATTATGTTTCCTACAATTTATGTTCTATGATATTTTTTGATCAGAAGCGTAGTTTTCGAGATATATCGAGATATTTAAAAGTTCCGAAGCCGCACCAACATAATAGGGATACAGAAACACCGTGGCCCCTTTCTTTGAGATAACTCTGCACTAGTGCGAGCCGCAAATGCCACTTCCAGCTTAGCTGTGCAGAGGAAGAACAACAAGAAGAAGAAATATCCTGAAATATGTCCGTCAGGCCCCTTCCCTTGAGATAAATCTGCAAATATCTCGGAAACGAAGCGAGCTATGGCAAAATGTTAAGAGACCTTTTTTGTAGAGAATTAAGTTTCCTACTTTTTATCTTCTATGATATTTTTTGATCAGATGCGTAGTTCTCGAGATATATCAAGATATTTAAAAGTTCCGAAGCCGCACCAACATAATAGAGATACAGAAACACCGTGGCCCCTCTCTTTGAGATAACTCTGCACTATTGCGAGCTGGAAATGCCACTTCCAGTTTAGCTGTGCAGAAGAAGAACAACAAGAAGAAGAAATATCTCGAAATATGTCCGTCAGGCCCCTTCCCTTGAGATATATCTGCAAATATCTCGGAAACGAAGCGAGCTATGACAAAATGTTAAGAGACCTTTTTTGTAGAGAATTATGTTTCCTACAATTTATGTTCTATGATATTTTTTGATCAGAAGCGTAGTTTTCGAGATATATCGAGATATTTAAAAGTTCCGAAGCCGCACCAACATAATAGGGATACAGAAACACCGTGGCCCCTTTCTTTGAGATAACTCTGCACTATTGCGAGCTGCAAATGCCACTTCCAGCTTAGCTGTGCAGAGGAAGAACAACAAGAAGAAGAAATATCTCGAAATATGTCCGTCAGGCCAGTTCCTTTGAGCTGAATCGGCAAATATCTCGGAAACGAAGCGAGCTATGGCAAAATGTTAAGAGACGTTTTTTGTAGAGAATTATGTTTCCTACAATTTATGTTCTATGATATTTTTTGATCAGAAGCGTAGTTTTCGAGATATATCGAGATATTTAAAAGTTCCGAAGCCGCACCAACATAATAGGGATACAGAAACACCGTGGCCCCTTTCTTTGAGATAACTCTGCACTAGTGCGAGCCGCAAATGCCACTTCCAGCTTAGCTGTGCAGAGGAAGAACAACAAGAAGAAGAAATATCTCGAAATATGTCCGTCAGGCCCCTTCCCTTGAGATAAATCTGCAAATATCTCGGAAACGAAGCGAGCTATGGCAAAATGTTAAGAGACCTTTTTTGTAGAGAATTAAGTTTCCTACTTTTTATCTTCTATGATATTTTTTGATCAGATGCGTAGTTCTCGAGATATATCAAGATATTTAAAAGTTCCGAAGCCGCACCAACATAATAGAGATACAGAAACACCGTGGCCCCTTTCGTTGAAATAACTCTGCACTAGTGCGAGCCGCAAATGCCACTTCCAGCTTAGCTGTGCAGAAGAAGAACAACAAGAAGAAGAAATATCTCGAAATATGTCCGTCAGGCCCCTTCCCTTGAGATAAATCTGCACATATCTCGGAAACGAAGCGAGCTATGGCAAAATGTTAAGAGACCTTTTTTGTAGAGAATTAAGTTTCCTACTTTTTATGTTCTATGATATTTTTTGATCAGATGCGTAGTTCTCGAGATATATCAAGTTATTTAAAAGTTCCGAAGCCGCACCAACATAATAGAGATACAGAAACACCGTGGCCCCTTTCTTTGAGATAACTCTGCACTATTGCGAGCTGCAAATGCCACTTCCAGCTTAGCTGTGCAGAGGAAGAACAACAAGAAGAAGAAATATCTCGAAATATGTCCGTCAGGCCAGTTCCTTTGAGCTGAATCTGCAAATATCTCGGAAACGAAGCGAGCTATGGCAAAATGTTAAGAGACGTTTTTTGTAGAGAATTATGTTTCCTACAATTTATGTTCTATGATATTTTTTGATCAGAAGCGTAGTTTTCGAGATATATCGAGATATTTAAAAGTTCCGAAGACGCACCAACATAATAGAGATACAGAAACACCGTGGCCCCTTTCTTTGAGATAACCCTGCACTATTGCGAGCTGTAAATGCCACTTCCAGCTTAGCTGTGCAGAAGAAGAACAACAAGAAGAAGAAATATCTCGAAATATGTCCGTCAGGCCCCTTCCCTTGAGATATATCTGCAAATATCTCGGAAACGAAGCGAGCTATGGCAAAATGTTGAGAGACCTTTTTTGTAGAGAATTATGTTTCCTATAATTTATGTTCTATGATATTTTTTGATCAGAAGCGTAGTTTTCGAGATATATCGAGATATTTAAAAGTTCCGAAGCCGCACCAACATAATAGAGATACAGAAACACCGTGGCCCCTTTCGTTGAGATAACTCTGCACTAGTGCGAGCCGCAAATGCCACTTCCAGGTTAGCTGTGCAGAAGAAGAACAACAAGAAGAAGAAATATCTCGAATTATGTCCGTCAGGCCCCTTCCCGTGAGATAAATCTGCACATATCTCGGAGACGAAGCGAGCTATGGCAAAATGTTAAGAGACGTTTTTTGTAGAGAATTATGTTTCCTACTATTTATGTTCTATGATATTTTTTGATCAGAAGCGTAGTTTTCGAGATATATCGAGATATTTAAAAGTTCCGAAGACGCACCAACATAATAGAGATACAGAAACACCGTGGCCCCTTTCTTTGAGATAACCCTGCACTATTGCGAGCTGTAAATGCCACTTCCAGCTTAGCTGTGCAGAAGAAGAACAACAAGAAGAAGAAATATCTCGAAATATGTCCGTCAGGCCCCTTCCCTTGAGATATATCTGCAAATATCTCGGAAACGAAGCGAGCTATGGCAAAATGTTGAGAGACCTTTTTTGTAGAGAATTATGTTTCCTATAATTTATGTTCTATGATATTTTTTGATCAGAAGCGTAGTTTTCGAGATATATCGAGATATTTAAAAGTTCCGAAGCCGCACCAACATAATAGAGATACAGAAACACCGTGGCCCCTTTCGTTGAGATAACTCTGCACTAGTGCGAGCCGCAAATGCCACTTCCAGGTTAGCTGTGCAGAAGAAGAACAACAAGAAGAAGAAATATCTCGAATTATGTCCGTCAGGCCCCTTCCCGTGAGATAAATCTGCACATATCTCGGAGACGAAGCGAGCTATGGCAAAATGTTAAGAGACGTTTTTTGTAGAGAATTATGTTTCCTACTATTTATGTTCTATGATATTTTTTGATCCGCAGCGTAGTTTTCGAGATATATCGAGATATTTAAAAGTTCCGAAGCCGCACCAACATAATAGGGATACAGAAACACCGTGGCCCCTTTCTTTGAGATAACTCTGCACTAGTGCGAGCCGCAAATGCCACTTCCAGCTTAGCTGTGCAGAAGAAGAACAACAAGAAGAAGAAATATCTCGAAATATGTCCGTCAGGCCCCTTCCCTTGAGATAAATCTGCAAATATCTCGGAAACGAAGCGAGCTATGTCAAAATGTTAAGAGACCTTTTTTGTAGAGAATTAAGTTTCCTACTTTTTATCTTCTATGATATTTTTTGATCAGATGCGTAGTTCTCGAGATATATCAAGATATTTAAAAGTTCCGAAGCCGCACCAACATAATAGAGATACAGAAACACCGTCGCCCGTCTCTTTGAGATAACTCTGCACTATTGCGAGCTGGAAATGCCACTTCCAGTTTAGCTGTGCAGAAGAAGGACAACAAGAAGAAGAAATATCTCGAAATATGTCCGTTAGGCCCCTTCCCTTGAGATAAATCTGCAAATATCTCGGAAACGAAGCGACCTATGGCAAAATGTTAAGAGACCTTTTTTGTAGAGAATTAAGTTTCCTACTTTTTATGTTCTATGATATTTTTTGATCAGATGCGTAGTTCTCGAGATATATCAAGATATTTAAAAGTTCCGAAGCCGCACCAACATAATAGAGATACAGAAACGCCGTGGCCCCTTTCTTTGAGATAACTCTGCACTATTGCGAGCTGCAAATGCCACTTCCAGCTTAGCTGTGCAGAGGAAGAACAACAAGAAGAAGAAATATCTCGAAATATGTCCGTCAGGCCAGTTCCTTTGAGCTGAATCGGCAAATATCTCGGAAACGAAGCGAGCTATGGCAAAATGTTAAGAGACGTTTTTTGTAGAGAATTATGTTTCCTACAATTTATGTTCTATGATATTTTTTGATCAGAAGCGTAGTTTTCGAGATATATCGAGATATTTAAAAGTTCCGAAGCCGCACCAACATAATAGGGATACAGAAACACCGTGGCCCCTTTCTTTGAGATAACTCTGCACTAGTGCGAGCCGCAAATGCCACTTCCAGCTTAGCTGTGCAGAGGAAGAACAACAAGAAGAAGAAATATCTCGAAATATGTCCGTCAGGCCCCTTCCCTTGAGATAAATCTGCAAATATCTCGGAAACGAAGCGAGCTATGGCAAAATGTTAAGAGACCTTTTTTGTAGAGAATTAAGTTTCCTACTTTTTATCTTCTATGATATTTTTTGATCAGATGCGTAGTTCTCGAGATATATCAAGATATTTAAAAGTTCCGAAGCAGCACCAACATAATAGAGATACAGAAACACCGTGGCCCCTCTCTTTGAGATAACTCTGCACTATTGCGAGCTGGAAATGCCACTTCCAGTTTAGCTGTGCAGAAGAAGAACAACAAGAAGAAGAAATATCTCGAAATATGTCCGTCAGGCCCCTTCCCTTGAGATATATCTGCAAATATCTCGGAAACGAAGCGAGCTATGACAAAATGTTAAGAGACCTTTTTTGTAGAGAATTATGTTTCCTACAGTTTATGTTCTATGATATTTTTTGATCAGAAGCGTAGTTTTCGAGATATATCGAGATATTTAAAAGTTCCGAAGCCGCACCAACATAATAGAGATACAGAAACACCGTGGCCCCTTTCTTTGAGATAACTCTGCACTAGTGCGAGCCGCAAATGCCACTTCTAGCTTAGCTGTGCAGAAGAAGAACAACAAGAAGAAGAAATATCTCGAAATATGTCCGTCAGGCCCCTTCCCTTGAGATAAATCTGCAAATATCTCGGAAACGAAGCGAGCTATGGCAAAATGTTAAGAGACCTTTTTTGTAGAGAATTAAGTTTCCTACTTTTTATGTTGTATGATATTTTTTGATCAGATGCGTAGTTCTCGAGATATATCAAGATATTTAAAAGTTCCGAAGCCGCACCAACATAATAGAGATACAGAAACACCGTGGCCCCTCTCTTTGAGATAACTCTGCACTATTGCGAGCTGGAAATGCCACTTCCAGTTTAGCTGTGCAGAAGAAGAACAACAAGAAGAAGAAATATCTCGAAATATGTCCGTCAGGCCCCTTCCCTTGAGATATATCTGCAAATATCTCGGAAACGAAGCGACGTATGGCAAAATGTTAAGAGACCTTTTTTGTAGAGAATTAAGTTTCCTACTTTTTATGTTCTATGATATTTTTTGATCAGATGCGTAGTTCTCGAGATATATCAAGATATTTAAAAGTTCCGAAGCCGCACCAACATAATAGAGATACAGAAACACCGTGGCCCCTTTCTTTGAGATAACTCTGCACTATTGCGAGCTGTAAATGCCACTTCCAGCTTAGCTGTGCAGAAGAAGAACAACAAGAAGAAGAAATATCTCGAAATATGTCCGTCAGGCCCCTTCCCTTGAGATAAATCTGCAAATATCTCGGAAACGAAGCGAGCTATGGCAAAATGTTAAGAGACCTTTTTTGTAGAGAATTAAGTTTCCTACTTTTTATGTTCTATGATATTTTTTGATCAGATGCGTAGTTCTCGAGATATATCAAGATATTTAAAAGTTCCGAAGCCGCACCAACATAATAGAGATACAGAAACACCGTGGCCCCTTTCTTTGAGATAACTCTGCACTATTGCGAGCTGTAAATGCCACTTCCAGCTTAGCTGTGCAGAAGAAGAACAACAAGAAGAAGAAATATCTCGAAATATGTCCGTCAGGCCCCTTCCCTTGAGATAAATCTGCAAATATCTCGGAAACGAAGCGAGCTATGGCAAAATGTTAAGAGACCTTTTTTGTAGAGAATTAAGTTTCCTAATTTTTATGCTCTATGATATTTTTTGATCAGATGCGTAGTTCTCGAGATATATCAAGATATTTAAAAGTTCCGAAGCCGCACCAACATAATAGAGATACAGAAACACCGTGGCCCCTTTCTTTGAGATAACTCTGCACTATTGCGAGCTGCAAATGCCACTTCCAGCTTAGCTGTGCAGCGGAAGAACAACAAGAAGAAGAAGTATCTCGAAATATGTCCGTCAGGCCCGTTCCTTTGAGCTGAATCTGCAAATATCTCGGAAACGAAGCGAGCTATGGCAAAATGTTAGGAGACATTTTTTGTAGAGAATTATGTTTCCTACAATTTATGTTCTATGATATTTTTTGATCAGAAGCGTAGTTTTCGAGATATATCGAGATATTTAAAAGTTCCGAAGCCGCACCAACATAATAGGGATACAGAAACACCGTGGCCCCTTTCTTTGAGATAACTCTGCACTATTGCGAGCTGCAAATGCCACTTCCAGCTTAGCTGTGCAGAGGAAGAACAACAAGAAGAAGAAATATCTCGAAATATGTCCGTCAGGCCAGTTCCTTTGAGCTGAATCTGCAAATATCTCGGAAACGAAGCGAGCTATGGCAAAATGTTAAGAGACGTTTTTTGTAGAGAATTATGTTTCCTACTATTTATGTTCTATGATATTTTTTGATCAGAAGCGTAGTTTTCGAGATATATCGAGATATTTAGAAGTTCCGAAGACGCACCAACATAATAGAGATACAGAAACACCGTGGCCCCTTTCTCTGAGATAACTCTGCACTAGTGCGAGCCGCAAATGCCACTTCCAGCTTAGCTGTGCAGAAGAAGAACAACAAGAAGAAGAAATACCTCGAAATATGTCCGTCAGGCCCCTTCCCTTGAGATATATCTGCAAATATCTCGGAAACGAAGCGAGCTATGGCAAAATGTTGAGAGACCTTTTTTGTAGAGAATTATGTTTCCTACAATTTATGTTCTATGATATTTTTTGATCAGAAGCGTAGTTTTCGAGATATATCGAGATATTTAAAAGTTCCGAAGCCGCACCAACATAATAGAGATACAGAAACACCGTGGCCCCTTTCGTTGAGATAACTCTGCACTAGTGCGAGCCGCAAATGCCACTTCCAGGTTAGCTGTGCAGAAGTAGAACAACAAGAAGAAGAAATATCTCGAATTATGTCCGTCAGGCCCCTTCCCGTGAGATAAATCTGCACATATCTCGGAGACGAAGCGAGCTATGGCAAAATGTTAAGAGACGTTTTTTGTAGAGAATTATGTTTCCTACTATTTATGTTCTATGATATTTTTTGATCCGAAGCGTAGTTTTCGAGATATATCGAGATATTTAAAAGTTCCGAAGCCGCACCAACATAATAGGGATACAGAAACACCGTGGCCCCTTTCTTTGAGATAACTCTGCACTAGTGCGAGCCGCAAATGCCACTTCCAGCTTAGCTGTGCAGAAGAAGAACAACAAGAAGAAGAAATATCTCGAAATATGTCCGTCAGGCCCCTTCCCTTGAGATAAATCTGCAAATATCTCGGAAACGAAGCGAGCTATGGCAAAATGTTAAGAGACCTTTTTTGTAGAGAATTAAGTTTCCTACTTTTTATCTTCTATGATATTTTTTGATCAGATGCGTAGTTCTCGAGATATATCAAGATATTTAAAAGTTCCGAAGCCGCACCAACATAATAGAGATACAGAAACACCGTGGCCCCTTTCTTTGAGATAACTCTGCACTAGTGCGAGCCGCAAATGCCACTTCCAGCTTAGCTGTGCAGAAGAAGAACAACAAGAAGAAGAAATATCTCGAAATATGTCCGTCAGGCCCCTTCCCTTGAGATAAATCTGCAAATATCTCGGAAACGAAGCGAGCTATGGCAAAATGTTAAGAGACCTTTTTTGTAGAGAATTAAGTTTCCTACTTTTTATCTTCTATGATATTTTTTGTTCAGATGCGTAGTTCTCGAGATATATCAAGATATTTAAAAGTTCCGAAGCCGCACCAACATAATAGAGATACAGAAACACCGTGGCCCCTTTCTTTGAGATAACTCTGCACTATTGCGAGCTGTAAATGCCACTTCCAGCTTAGCTGTGCAGAAGAAGAACAACAAGAAGAAGAAATATCTCGAAATATGTCCGTCAGGCCCCTTCCCTTGAGATAAATCTGCAAATATCTCGGAAACGAAGCGAGCTATGGCAAAATGTTAAGAGACCTTTTTTGTAGAGAATTAAGTTTCCTACTTTTTATTTTCTATGATATTTTTTGATCAGATGCGTAGTTCTCGAGATATATCAAGATATTTAAAAGTTCCGAAGCCGCACCAACATAATAGAGATACAGAAACACCGTGGCCCCTTTCTTTGAGATAACTCTGCACTATTGCGAGCTGCAAATGCCACTTCCAGCTTAGCTGTGCAGAGGAAGAACAACAAGAAGAAGAAGTATCTCGAAATATGTCCGTCAGGCCCGTTCCTTTGAGCTGAATCTGCAAATATCTCGGAAACGAAGCGAGCTATGGCAAAATGTTAAGAGACGTTTTTTGTAGAGAATTATCTTTCCTACAATTGATGTTCTATGATATTTTTTGATCAGAAGCGTAGTTTTCGAGATATATCGAGATATTTAAAAGTTCCGAAGCCGCACCAACATAATAGAGATACAGAAACACCGTGGCCCCTTTCTTTGAGATAACTCTGCACTAGTGCGAGCCGCAAATGCCACTTCCAGCTTAGCTGTGCAGAAGAAGAACAACAAGAAGAAGAAATATCTCGAAATATGTCCGTCAGGCCCCTTCCCTTGAGATAAATCTGGAAATATCTCGGAAACCAAGCGAGCTATGGCAAAATGTTAAGAGACCTTTTTTGTAGAGAATTAAGTTTCCTACTTTTTATGTTCTATGATATTTTTTGATCAGATGCGTAGTTCTCGAGATATATCAAGATATTTAAAAGTTCCGAAGCCGCACCAACATAATAGAGATACAGAAACACCGTGGCCCCTTTCTTTGAGATAACTCTGCACTATTGCGAGCTGTAAATGCCACTTCCAGCTTAGCTGTGCAGAAGAAGAACAACAAGAAGGAGAAATATCTCGAAATATGTCCGTCAGGCCCCTTCCCTTGAGATATATCTGCAAATATCTCGGAAACGAAGCGAGCTATGGCAAAATGTTAACAGACCTTTTTTGTAGAGAATTAAGTTTTCTACTTTTTATCTTCTATGATATTTTTTGATCAGATGCGTAGTTCTCGAGATATATCAATATATTTAAAAGTTCCGAAGCCGCACCAACATAATAGAGATACAGAAACACCGTGGCCCCTCTCTTTGAGATAACTCTGCACTATTGCGAGCTGGAAATGCCACTTCCAGTTTAGCTGTGCAGAAGAAGGACAACAAGAAGAAGAAATATCTCGAAATATGTCCGTTAAGCCCCTTCCCTTGAGATAAATCTGCAAATATCTCGGAAACGAAGCGACCTATGGCAAAATGTTAAGAGACCTTTTTTGTAGAGAATTAAGTTTCCTACTTTTTATGTTCTATGATATTTTTTGATCAGATGCGTAGTTCTCGAGATATATCAAGATATTTAAAAGTTCCGAAGCCGCACTAACATAATAGAGATACAGAAACACCGTGGCCCCTTTCTTTGAGATAACTCTGCACTATTGCGAGCTGCAAATGCCACTTCCAGCTTAGCTGTGCAGAAGAAGAACAACAAGAAGAAGAAATATCTCGAAATATGTCCGTCAGGCCCCTTCCCTTGAGATAAATCTGCAAATATCTCGGAAACGAAGCGAGCTATGGCAAAATGTTAAGAGACCTTTTTTGTAGAGAATTAAGTTTCCTACTTTTTATGTTCTATGATATTTTTTGATCAGATGCGTAGTTCTCGAGATATATCAAGATATTTAAAAGTTCCGAAGCCGCACCAACATAATAGAGATACAGAAACACCGTGGCCCCTTTCTTTGAGATAACTCTGCACTATTGCGAGCTGCAAATGCCACTTCCAGCTTAGCTGTGCAGCGGAAGAACAACAAGAAGAAGAAGTATTTCGAAATATGTCCGTCAGGCCCGTTCCTTTGAGCTGAATCTGCAAATATCTCGGAAACGAAGCGAGCTATGGCAAAATGTTAAGAGACGTTTTTTGTAGAGAATTATCTTTCCTACAATTTATGTTCTATGATATTTTTTGATCAGAAGCGTAGTTTTCGAGATATATCGAGATATTTAAAAGTTCCGAAGCCGCACGAACATAATAGAGATACAGAAACACCGTGGCCCCTTTCTTTGAGATAACTCTGCACTATTGCGAGCTGCAAATGCCACTTCCAGCTTAGCTGTGCAGCGGAAGAACAACAAGAAGAAGAAGTATCTCGAAATATGTCCGTCAGGCCCGTTCCTTTGAGCTGAATCTACAAATATCTCGGAAACGAAGCGAGCTATGGCAAAATGTTAAGAGACCTTTTTTGTAGAGAATTAAGTTTCCTACTTTTTATGTTCTATGATATTTTTTGATCAGATGCGTAGTTCTCGAGATATATCAAGATATTTAAAAGTTCCGAAGCCGCACCAACATAATAGAGATACAGAAACACCGTGGCCCCTTTCTTTGAGATAACTCTGCACTATTGCGAGCTGTAAATGCCACTTCCAGCTTAGCTGTGCAGAAGAAGAACAACAAGAAGAAGATATATCTCGAAATATGTCCGTCAGGCCCCTTCCCTTGAGATAAATCTGCAAATATCTCGGAAACGAAGCGAGCTATGGCAAAATGTTAAGAGACCTTTTTTGTAGAGAATTAAGTTTCCTACTTTTTATGTTCTATGATATTTTTTGATCAGATGCGTAGTTTTCGAGATATATCGAGATATTTAAAAGTTCCGAAGCCGCACCAACATAATAGGGATACAGAAACACCGTGGCCCCTTTCTTCGAGATAACTCTGCACTAGTGCGAGCCGCAAATGCCACTTCCAGCTTAGCTGTGCAGAAGAAGAACAACAAGAAGAAGAAATATCTCGAAATATGTCCGTCAGGCCCCTTCCCTTGAGATAATTCTGCAAATATCTCGGAAACGAAGCGAGCTATGGCAAAATGTTAAGAGACCTTTTTTGTAGAGAATTATGTTTCCTACAATTTATGTTCTATGATATTTTTTGATCAGAAGCGTAGTTTTCGAGATATATCGAGATATTTAAAAGTTCCGAAGCCGCACCAACATAATAGAGATACAGAAACACCGTGGCCCCTTTCTGTGAGATAACTCTGCACTATTGCGAGCTGCAAATGCCACTTCCAGCTTAGCTGTGCAGAAGAAGAACAACAAGAAGAAGAAGTATCTCGAAATATGTCCGTCAGGCCCGTTCCTTTGAGCTGAATCTGCAAATATCTCGGAAACGAAGCGAGCTATGGCAAAATGTTAAGAGACGTTTTTTGTAGAGAATTATGTTTCCTACAATTTATGTTCTATGATATTTTTTGATCAGAAGCGTAGTTTTCGAGATATATCGAGATATTTAAAAGTTCCGAAGCCGCACCAACATAATAGAGATACAGAAACACCGTGGCCCCTTTCTTTGAGATAACTCTGCACTATTGCGAGCTGCAAATGCCACTTCCACCTTAGCTGTGCAGAAGAAGAACAACAAGAAGAAGAAATATCTCGAAATATGTCCGTCAGGCCAGTTCCTTTGAGATGAATCTGCAAATATCTCGGAAACGAAGCGAGCTATGGCAAAATGTTAAGAGACCTTTTTTGTAGAGAATTAGGTTTCCTACTTTTTATGTTCTATGATATTTTTTGATCAGAAGCGTAGTTTTCGAGATATATCGAGATATTTAAAAGTTCCGAAGACGCACCAACATAATAGAGATACAGAAACACCGTGGCCCCTTTCTTTGAGATAACTGTGCACTAGTGCGAGCCGCAAATGCCACTTCCAGCTTAGCTGTGCAGAAGAAGAACAACAAGAAGAAGAAATATCTCGAAATATGTCCGTCAGGCCAGTTCCTTTGAGCTGAATCTGCAAATATCTCGGAAACGAAGCGATCTATGGCAAAATGTTAAGAGACGTTTTTTGTAGAGAATTATGTTTCCTACAATTTATGTTCTATGATATTTTTTGATCAGAAGCGTAGTTTTCGAGATATATCGAGATATTTAAAAGTTCCGAAGACGCACCAACATAATAGAGATACAGAAACACCGTGGCCCCTTTCTTTGAGATAACTGTGCACTAGTGCGAGCCGCAAATGCCACTTCCAGCTTAGCTGTGCAGAAGAAGAACAACAAGAAGAAGAAATATCTCGAAATATGTCCGTCAGGCCCCTTCCCTTGAGATATATCTGCAAATATCTCGGAAACGAAGCGAGCTATGGCAAAATGTTAAGAGACCGTTTTTGTAGAGAATTAAGTTTCCTACTTTTTATGTTTTATGATATTTTTTGATCAGACGCGTAGTTCTCGAGATATATCAAGATATTTAAAAGTTCCGAAGCCGCACCAACATAATAGAGATACAGAAACACCGTGGCCCCTTTCTTTGAGATAACTCTGCACTATTGCGAGCTGCAAATGCCACTTCCAGCTTAGCTGTGCAGAAGAAGAACAACAAGAAGAAGAAATATCTCGAAATATGTCCGTCAGGCCCCTTCCCTTGAGATAAATCTGCAAATATCTCGGAAACGAAGAGAGCTATGGCAAAATGTTAAGAGACCTTTTTTGTAGAGAATTAAGTTTCCTACTTTTCATGTTCTATGATATTTTTTGATCAGATGCGTAGTTCTCGAGATATATCAAGATATTTAAAAGTTCCGAAGCCGCACCAACATAATAGAGATACAGAAACACCGTGGCCCCTTTCTTTGAGATAACTCTGCACTATTGCGAGCTGTAAATGCCACTTCCAGCTTAGCTGTGCAGAAGAAGAACAACAAGAAGAAGAAATATCTCGAAATATGTCCGTCAGGCCCCTTCCCTTGAGATATATCTGCAAATATCTCGGAAACGAAGCGAGCTATGGCAAAATGTTAAGAGACCTTTTTTGTAGAGAATTATGCTTCCTACAATTTATGTTCTATGATATTTTTTGATCAGAAGCGTAGTTTTCGAGATATATCGAGATATTTAAAAGTTCCGAAGCCGCACCAACATAATAGAGATACAGAAACACCGTGGCCCCTTTCGTTGAGACAGCTCTGCACTAGTGCGAGCCGCAAATGCCACTTCCAGCTTAGCTGTGCAGAAGAAGAACAACAAGAAGAAGAAATATCTCGAAATATGTCCGTCAGGCCCCTTCCCTTGAGATAAATCTGCAAATATCTCGGAAACGAAGCGAGCTATGGCAAAATGTTAAGAGACCTTTTTTGTAGGGAATTATGTTTCCTACTTTTTATGTTCTATGATATTTTTTGATCAGATGCGTAGTTCTCGAGATATATCAAGATATTTAAAAGTTCCGAAGCCGCACCAACATAATAGAGATACAGAAACACCGTGGCCCCTTTCTTTGAGATAACTCTGCACTATTGCGAGCTGTAAATGCCACTTCCAGCTTAGCTGTGCAGAAGAAGAACAACAAGAAGAAGATATATCTCGAAATATGTCCGTCAGGCCCCTTCCCTTGAGATAAATCTGCAAATATCTCGGAAACGAAGCGAGCTATGGCAAAATGTTAAGAGACCTTTTTTGTAGAGAATTAAGTTTCCTACTTTTTATGTTCTATGATATTTTTTGATCAGATGCGTAGTTTTCGAGATATATCGAGATATTTAAAAGTTCCGAAGCCGCACCAACATAATAGGGATACAGAAACACCGTGGCCCCTTTCTTTGAGATAACTCTGCACTAGTGCGAGCCGCAAATGCCACTTCCAGCTTAGCTGTGCAGAAGAAGAACAACAAGAAGAAGAAATATCTCGAAATATGTCCGTCAGGCCCCTTCCCTTGAGATAATTCTGCAAATATCTCGGAAACGAAGCGAGCTATGGCAAAATGTTAAGAGACCTTTTTTGTAGAGAATTATGTTTCCTACAATTTATGTTCTATGATATTTTTTGATCAGAAGCGTAGTTTTCGAGATATATCGAGATATTTAAAAGTTCCGAAGCCGCACCAACATAATAGAGATACAGAAACACCGTGGCCCCTTTCTGTGAGATAACTCTGCACTATTGCGAGCTGCAAATGCCACTTCCAGCTTAGCTGTGCAGAAGAAGAACAACAAGAAGAAGAAGTATCTCGAAATATGTCCGTCAGGCCCGTTCCTTTGAGCTGAATCTGCAAATATCTCGGAAACGAAGCGAGCTATGGCAAAATGTTAAGAGACGTTTTTTGTAGAGAATTATGTTTCCTACAATTTATGTTCTATGATATTTTTTGATCAGAAGCGTAGTTTTCGAGATATATCGAGATATTTAAAAGTTCCGAAGCCGCACCAACATAATAGAGATACAGAAACACCGTGGCCCCTTTCTTTGAGATAACTCTGCGCTATTGCGAGCTGCAAATGCCACTTCCAGCTTAGCTGTGCAGAAGAAGAACAACAAGAAGAAGAAATATCTCGAAATATGTCCGTCAGGCCAGTTCCTTTGAGCTGAATCTGCAAATATCTCGGAAACGAAGCGAGCTATGGCAAAATGTTAAGAGACCTTTTTTGTAGAGAATTAGGTTTCCTACTTTTTATGTTCTATGATATTTTTTGATCAGAAGCGTAGTTTTCGAGATATATCGAGATATTTAAAAGTTCCGAAGACGCACCAACATAATAGAGATACAGAAACACCGTGGCCCCTTTCTTTGAGATAACTGTGCACTAGTGCGAGCCGCAAATGCCACTTCCAGCTTAGCTGTGCAGAAGAAGAACAACAAGAAGAAGAAATATCTCGAAATATGTCCGTCAGGCCAGTTCCTTTGAGCTGAATCTGCAAATGTCTCGGAAACGAAGCGATCTATGGCAAAATGTTAAGAGACGTTTTTTGTAGAGAATTATGTTTCCTACAATTTATGTTCTATGATATTTTTTGATCAGAAGCGTAGTTTTCGAGATATATCGAGATATTTAAAAGTTCCGAAGACGCACCAACATAATAGAGATACAGAAACACCGTGGCCCCTTTCTTTGAGATAACTGTGCACTAGTGCGAGCCGCAAATGCCACTTCCAGCTTAGCTGTGCAGAAGAAGAACAACAAGAAGAAGAAATATCTCGAAATATGTCCGTCAGGCCCCTTCCCTTGAGATATATCTGCAAATATCTCGGAAACGAAGCGAGCTATGGCAAAATGTTAAGAGACCGTTTTTGTAGAGAATTAAGTTTCCTACTTTTTATGTTCTATGATATTTTTTGATCAGACGCGTAGTTCTCGAGATATATCAAGATATTTAAAAGTTCCGAAGCCGCACCAACATAATAGAGATACAGAAACACCGTGGCCCCTTTCTTTGAGATAACTCTGCACTATTGCGAGCTGCAAATGCCACTTCCAGCTTAGCTGTGCAGAAGAAGAACAACAAGAAGAAGAAATATCTCGAAATATGTCCGTCAGGCCCCTTCCCTTGAGATAAATCTGCAAATATCTCGGAAACGAAGAGAGCTATGGCAAAATGTTAAGAGACCTTTTTTGTAGAGAATTAAGTTTCCTACTTTTCATGTTCTATGATATTTTTTGATCAGATGCGTAGTTCTCGAGATATATCAAGATATTTAAAAGTTCCGAAGCCGCACCAACATAATAGAGATACAGAAACACCGTGGCCCCTTTCTTTGAGATAACTCTGCACTATTGCGAGCTGTAAATGCCACTTCCAGCTTAGCTGTGCAGAAGAAGAACAACAAGAAGAAGAAATATCTCGAAATATGTCCGTCAGGCCCCTTCCCTTGAGATATATCTGCAAATATCTCGGAAACGAAGCGAGCTATGGCAAAATGTTAAGAGACCTTTTTTGTAGAGAATTATGCTTCCTACAATTTATGTTCTATGATATTTTTTGATCAGAAGCGTAGTTTTCGAGATATATCGAGATATTTAAAAGTTCCGAAGCCGCACCAACATAATAGAGATACAGAAACACCGTGGCCCCTTTCGTTGAGACAACTCTGCACTAGTGCGAGCCGCAAATGCCACTTCCAGCTTAGCTGTGCAGAAGAAGAACAACAAGAAGAAGAAATATCTCGAAATATGTCCGTCAGGCCCCTTCCCTTGAGATAAATCTGCAAATATCTCGGAAACGAAGCGAGCTATGGCAAAATGTTAAGAGACCTTTTTTGTAGAGAATTATGTTTCCTACTTTTTATGTTCTATGATATTTTTTGATCAGATGCGTAGTTCTCGAGATATATCAAGATATTTAAAAGTTCCGAAGCCGCACCAACATAATAGAGATACAGAAACACCGTGGCCCCTTTCTTTGAGATAACTCTGCACTATTGCGAGCTGCAAATGCCACTTCCAGCTTAGCTGTGCAGAGGAAGAACAACAAGAAGAAGAAGTATCTCGAAATATGTCCGTCAGGCCCGTTCCTTTGAGCTGAATCTGCAAATATCTCGGAAACGAAGCGAGCTATGGCAAAATGTTAAGAGACATTTTTTGTAGAGAATTATGTTTCCTACAATTTATGTTCTATGATATTTTTTGATCAGAAGCGTAGTTTTCGAGATATATCGAGATATTTAAAAGTTCCGAAGCCGCACCAACATAATAGAGATACAGAAACACCGTGGCCCCTTTCTTTGAGATAACTCTGCACTAGTGCGAGCCGCAAATGCCACTTCCAGCTTAGCTGTGCAGAAGAAGAACAACAAGAAGAAGAAATATCTCGAAATATGTCCGACAGGCCCCTTCCCTTGAGATATATCTGCAAATATCTCGGAAACGAAGCGAGCTATGGCGAAATGTTAAGAGACCTTTTTTGTAGAGAATTAAGTTTCCTACTTTTTATCTTCTATGATATTTTTTGATCAGATGCGTAGTTCTCGAGATATATCAAGATATTTAAAAGTTCCGAAGCCGCACCAACATAATAGAGATACAGAAACACCGTGGCCCCTCTCTTTGAGATAACTCTGCACTATTGCGAGCTGCAAATGCCACTTCCAGCTTAGCTGTGCAGAAGAAGAACAACAAGAAGAAGAAATATCTCGAAATATGTCCGTCAGGCCAGTTCCTTTGAGCTGAATCTGCAAATATCTCGGAAACGAAGCGAGCTATGGCAAAATGTTAAGAGACCTTTTTTGTAGAGAATTAGGTTTCCTACTTTTTATGTTCTATGATATTTTTTGATCAGAAGCGTAGTTTTCGAGATATATCGAGATATTTAAAAGTTCCGAAGACGCACCAACATAATAGAGATACAGAAACACCGTGGCCCCTTTCTTTGAGATAACTGTGCACTAGTGCGAGCCGCAAATGCCACTTCCAGCTTAGCTGTGCAGAAGAAGAACAACAAGAAGAAGAAATATCTCGAAATATGTCCGTCAGGCCCCTTCCCTTGAGATATATCTGCAAATATCTCGGAAACGAAGCGAGCTATGGCAAAATGTTAAGAGACCGTTTTTGTAGAGAATTAAGTTTCCTACTTTTTACGTTCTATGATATTTTTTGATCAGACGCGTAGTTCTCGAGATATATCAAGATATTTAAAAGTTCCGAAGCCGCACCAACATAATAGAGATACAGAAACACTGTGGCCCCTTTCTTTGAGATAACTCTGCACTATTGCGAGCTGCAAATGCCACTTCCAGCTTAGCTGTGCAGAAGAAGAACAACAAGAAGAAGAAATATCTCGAAATATGTCCGTCAGGCCCCTTCCCTTGAGATAAATCTGCAAATATCTCGGAAACGAAGAGAGCTATGGCAAAATGTTAAGAGACCTTTTTTGTAGAGAATTAAGTTTCCTACTTTTCATGTTCTATGATATTTTTTGATCAGATGCGTAGTTCTCGAGATATATCAAGATATTTAAAAGTTCCGAAGCCGCACCAACATAATAGAGATACAGAAACACCGTGGCCCCTTTCTTTGAGATAACTCTGCACTATTGCGAGCTGTAAATGCCACTTCCAGCTTAGCTGTGCAGAAGAAGAACAACAAGAAGAAGAAATATCTCGAAATATGTCCGTCAGGCCCCTTCCCTTGAGATATATCTGCAAATATCTCGGAAACGAAGCGACCTATGGCAAAATGTTAAGAGACCTTTTTTGTAGAGAATTATGCTTCCTACAATTTATGTTCTATGATATTTTTTGATCAGAAGCGTAGTTTTCGAGATATATCGAGATGTTTAAAAGTTCCGAAGCCGCACCAACATAATAGAGATACAGAAACACCGTGGCCCCTTTCGTTGAGACAACTCTGCACTAGTGCGAGCCGCAAATGCCACTTCCAGCTTAGCTGTGCAGAAGAAGAACAACAAGAAGAAGAAATATCTCGAAATATGTCCGTCAGGCCCCTTCCCTTGAGATAAATCTGCAAATATCTCGGAAACGAAGCGAGCTATGGCAAAATGTTAAGAGACCTTTTTTGTAGAGAATTATGTTTCCTACTTTTTATGTTCTATGATATTTTTTGATCAGATGCGTAGTTCTCGAGATATATCAAGATATTTAAAAGTTCCGAAGCCGCACCAACATAATAGAGATACAGAAACACCGTGGCCCCTTTCTTTGAGATAACTCTGCACTATTGCGAGCTGCAAATGCCACTTCCAGCTTAGCTGTGCAGAAGAAGAACAACAAGAAGAAGAAATATCTCGAAATATGTCCGTCAGGCCCCTTCCCTTGAGATAAATCTGCAAATATCTCGGAAACGAAGCGAGCTATGGCAAAATGTTAAGAGACCTTTTTTGTAGAGAATTAAGTTTCCTACTTTTTATGTTCTATGATATTTTTCGATCAGAGGCGTAGTTCTCGAGATATATCAAGATATTTAAAAGTTCCGAAGCCGCACCAACATAATAGAGATACAGAAACACCGTGGCCACTTTCTTTGAGATAACTCTGCACGATTGCGAGCTGGAAATGCCACTTCCAGTTTAGCTGTGCAGAAGAAGAACAACAAGAAGAAGAAATATCTCGAAATATGTCCATCAGGACCCTTCCCTTGAGATAAATCTGCAAATATCTCGGAAACGAAGCGAGCTATTGCAAAACGTTAAGAGACCTTTTTTGTAGAGAATTTAGTTTCCTACTTTTTATGTTCTATGATATTTTTTGATCAGATGCGTAGTTCTCGAGATATATCAAGATATTTAAAAGCTCCGAAGCTGCACCAACATAATAGAGGTACAGAAACACCGTGGCCCCTTTCTTTGAGATAACTCTGCACTATTGCGAGCTGCAAATGCCACTTCCAGCTTAGCTGTGCAGAAGAAGAACAACAAGAAGAAGAAATATCTCGAAATATGTCCGTCAGGACCCTTCCCTTGAGATAAATCTGCAAATATCTCGGAAACGAAGCGAGCTATTGCAAAACCTTAAGAGACCTTTTTTGTAGAGAATTTAGTTTCCTACTTTTTATGTTCTATGATATTTTTTGATCAGATGCGTAGTTCTCGAGATATATCAAGATATTTAAAAGCTCCGAAGCTGCACCAACATAATAGAGGTACAGAAACACCGTGGCCCCTTTCTTTGAGATAACTCTGAACTATTGCGAGCTGCAAATGCCACTTCCAGCTTAGCTGTGCAGAAGAAGAACAACAAGAAGAAGAAATATCTCGAAATATGTCCGTCGGGCCCCTTCCCTTGAGATAAATCTGCAAATATCTCGGAAACGAAGCGAGCTATGGCAAAATGTTAAGAGACCTTTTTTGTAGAGAATTAAGTTTCCTACTTTTTATGTTCTATGATATTTTTTGATCAGATGCGTAGTTCTCGAGATATATCAAGATATTTAAAAGCTCCGAAGCTGCACCAACATAATAGAGGTACAGAAACACCGTGGCCCCTTTCTTTGAGATAACTCTGCACTATTGCGAGCTGCAAATGCCACTTCCAGCTTAGCTGTGCAGAAGAAGAACAACAAGAATAAGAAATATTTCGAAATATGTCCGTCAGGCCCCTTCCCTTGAGATAAATCTGCAAATATCTCGGAAACGAAGTGAGCTACGGCAAAATGTTAAGAGACCTTTTTTGTAGAAAATTAGGTTTCCTACTTTTTATGTTCTATGATATTTTTTGATCAGATGCGTAGTTCTCGAGATATATCAAGATATTTGAAAGTTCCGAAGCCGCACCAACATAATAGAGATACAGAAACACCGTGGCCCCTTTCTTTGAGATAACTCTGCACTATTGCGAGCGGCAAATGCCACTTCCAGCTTAGCTGTGCAGAAGAAGAACAACAAGAAGAAGAAATATCTGGAAATATGTCCGTCAGGCCCCTTCCCTTGAGATAAATCTGCAAATATCTCGGAAACGAAGTGAGCTACGGCAAAATGTTAAGAGACCTTTTTTGTAGAAAATTAGGTTTCCTACTTTTTATGTTCTATGATATTTTTTGATCAGATGCGTAGTTCTCGAGATATATCAAGATATTTGAAAGTTCCGAAGCCGCACCAACATAATAGAGATACAGAAACACCGTGGCCCCTTTCTTTGAGATAACTCTGCACTATTGCGAGCGGCAAATGCCACTTCCAGCTTAGCTGTGCAGAAGAAGAACAACAAGAAGAAGAAATATCTGGAAATATGTCCGTCAGGCCCCTTCCCTTGAGATAAATCTGCAAATATCTCGGAAACGAAGCGAGCTACGGCAAAATGTTAAGAGACCTTTTTTGTAGAAAATTAGGATTCCTACTTTTTATGTTCTATGATATTTTTTGAACAGATGCGTAGTTCTCGAGATATATCAAGATATTTAAAAGTTCCGAAGCCGCACCAACATAATAGAGATACAGAAACACCGTGGCCCCTTTCTTTGAGATAACTCTGCACTATTGCGCGCTGCAAATGCCACTTCCAGCTTAGCTGTGCAGAAGAAGAACAACAAGAAGAAGAAATATCTCGAAATATGTCCGTCAGGCCCCTTCCCTTGAGATAAATCTGCAAATATCTCGGAAACGAAGCGAGCTATTGCAAAACGTTAAGAGACCTTTTTTGTAGAGAATTTAGTTTCCTACTTTTTATGTTCTATGATATTTTTTGATCAGATGCGTAGTTCTCGAGATATATCAAGATATTTAAAAGCTCCGAAGCTGCACCAACATAATAGAGGTACAGAAACACCGTGGCCCCTTTCTTTGAGATAACTCTGCACTATTGCGAGCTGCAAATGCCACTTCCAGCTTAGCTGTGCAGAAGAAGAACAACAAGAAGAAGAAATATCTCGAAATATGTCCGTCAGGACCCTTCCCTTGAGATAAATCTGCAAATATCTCGGAAACGAAGCGAGCTATTGCAAAACCTTAAGAGACCTTTTTTGTAGAGAATTTAGTTTCCTACTTTTTATGTTCTATGATATTTTTTGATCAGATGCGTAGTTCTCGAGATATATCAAGATATTTAAAAGCTCCGAAGCTGCACCAACATAATAGAGGTACAGAAACACCGTGGCCCCTTTCTTTGAGATAACTCTGAACTATTGCGAGCTGCAAATGCCACTTCCAGCTTAGCTGTGCAGAAGAAGAACAACAAGAAGAAGAAATATCTCGAAATATGTCCGTCGGGCCCCTTCCCTTGAGATAAATCTGCAAATATCTCGGAAACGAAGCGAGCTATGGCAAAATGTTAAGAGACCTTTTTTGTAGAGAATTAAGTTTCCTACTTTTTATGTTCTATGATATTTTTTGATCAGATGCGTAGTTCTCGAGATATATCAAGATATTTAAAAGCTCCGAAGCTGCACCAACATAATAGAGGTACAGAAACACCGTGGCCCCTTTCTTTGAGATAACTCTGCACTATTGCGAGCTGCAAATGCCACTTCCAGCTTAGCTGTGCAGAAGAAGAACAACAAGAATAAGAAATATTTCGAAATATGTCCGTCAGGCCCCTTCCCTTGAGATAAATCTGCAAATATCTCGGAAACGAAGTGAGCTACGGCAAAATGTTAAGAGACCTTTTTTGTAGAAAATTAGGTTTCCTACTTTTTATGTTCTATGATATTTTTTGATCAGATGCGTAGTTCTCGAGATATATCAAGATATTTGAAAGTTCCGAAGCCGCACCAACATAATAGAGATACAGAAACACCGTGGCCCCTTTCTTTGAGATAACTCTGCACTATTGCGAGCGGCAAATGCCACTTCCAGCTTAGCTGTGCAGAAGAAGAACAACAAGAAGAAGAAATATCTGGAAATATGTCCGTCAGGCCCCTTCCCTTGAGATAAATCTGCAAATATCTCGGAAACGAAGTGAGCTACGGCAAAATGTTAAGAGACCTTTTTTGTAGAAAATTAGGTTTCCTACTTTTTATGTTCTATGATATTTTTTGATCAGATGCGTAGTTCTCGAGATATATCAAGATATTTGAAAGTTCCGAAGCCGCACCAACATAATAGAGATACAGAAACACCGTGGCCCCTTTCTTTGAGATAACTCTGCACTATTGCGAGCGGCAAATGCCACTTCCAGCTTAGCTGTGCAGAAGAAGAACAACAAGAAGAAGAAATATCTGGAAATATGTCCGTCAGGCCCCTTCCCTTGAGATAAATCTGCAAATATCTCGGAAACGAAGCGAGCTACGGCAAAATGTTAAGAGACCTTTTTTGTAGAAAATTAGGATTCCTACTTTTTATGTTCTATGATATTTTTTGAACAGATGCGTAGTTCTCGAGATATATCAAGATATTTAAAAGTTCCGAAGCCGCACCAACATAATAGGGATACAGAAACACCGTGGCCCCTTTCTTTGAGATAACTCTGCACTATTGCGCGCTGCAAATGCCACTTCCAGCTTAGCTGTGCAGAAGAAGAACAACAAGAAGAAGAAATATCTCGAAATATGTCCGTCAGGCCCCTTCCCTTGAGATAAATCTGCAAATATCTCGGAAACGAAGCGAGCTATGGCAAAATGTTAAGAGACCTTTTTTGTAGAGAATTAAGTTTCCTACTTTTTATGTTCTATGATATTTTTTGATCAGATGCGTAGTTCTCGAGATATATCAAGATATTTAAAAGCTCCGAAGCTGCACCAACATAATAGAGGTACAGAAACACCGTGGCCCCTTTCTTTGAGATAACTCTGCACTATTGCGAGCTACAAATGCCACTTCCAGCTTAGCTGTGCAGAAGAAGAACAACAAGAAGAAGAAATATCTCGAAATATGTCCGTCAGGACCCTTCCCTTGAGATAAATCTGCAAATATCTCGGAAACGAAGAGAGCTATGGCAAAATGTTGAGAGACCTTTTTTGTAGAGAATTAAGTTTCCTACTTTTCATGTTCTATGATATTTTTTGATCAGATGCGTAGTTCTCGAGATATATCAAGATATTTAAAAGTTCCGAAGCCGCACCAACATAATAGAGATACAGAAACACCGTGGCCCCTTTCTTTGAGATAACTCTGCACTATTGCGAGCTGTAAATGCCACTTCCAGCTTAGCTGTGCAGAAGAAGAACAACAAGAAGAAGAAATATCTCGATATATGTCCGTCAGGCCCCTTCCCTTGAGATATATCTGCAAATATCTCGGAAACGAAGTGAGCTATGGCAAAATGTTAAGAGACCTTTTTTGTAGAGAATTATGTTTCCTACAATTTATGTTCTATGATATTTTTTGATCAGATGCGTAGTTCTCGAGATATATCAAGATGTTTGAAAGTTCCGAAGCCGCACCAACATAATAGAGATACAGAAACACCGTGGCCCCTTTCTTTGAGATAACTCTGCACTATTGCGAGCGGCAAATGCCACTTCCAGCTTAGCTGTGCAGAAGAAGAACAACAAGAAGAAGAAATATCTGGAAATATGTCCGTCAGGCCCCTTCCCTTGAGATAAATCTGCAAATATCTCGGAAACGAAGCGAGCTACGGCAAAATGTTAAGAGACCTTTTTTGTAGAAAATTAGGATTCCTACTTTTTATGTTCTATGATATTTTTTGAACAGATGCGTAGTTCTCGAGATATATCAAGATATTTAAAAGTTCCGAAGCCGCACCAACATAATAGAGATACAGAAACACCGTGGCCCCTTTCTTTGAGATAACTCTGCACTATTGCGCGCTGCAAATGCCACTTCCAGCTTAGCTGTGCAGAAGAAGAACAACAAGAAGAAGAAATATCTCGAAATATGTCCGTCAGGCCCCTTCCCTTGAGATAAATCTGCAAATATCTCGGAAACGAAGCGAGCTATGGCAAAATGTTAAGAGACCTTTTTTGTAGAGAATTAAGTTTCCTACTTTTTATGTTCTATGATATTTTTTGATCAGATGCGTAGTTCTCGAGATATATCAAGATATTTAAAAGCTCCGAAGCTGCACCAACATAATAGAGATACAGAAACACCGTGGCCCCTTTCTTTGAGATAACTCTGCACTATTGCGAGCGGCAAATGCCACTTCCAGCTTAGCTGTGCAGAAGAAGAACAACAAGAAGAAGAAATATCTGGAAATATGTCCGTCAGGCCCCTTCCCTTGAGATAAATCTGCAAATATCTCGGAAACGAAGTGAGCTACGGCAAAATGTTAAGAGACCTTTTTTGTAGAAAATTAGGTTTCCTACTTTTTATGTTCTATGATATTTTTTGATCAGATGCGTAGTTCTCGAGATATATCAAGATATTTGAAAGTTCCGAAGCCGCACCAACATAATAGAGATACAGAAACACCGTGGCCCCTTTCTTTGAGATAACTCTGCACTATTGCGAGCGGCAAATGCCACTTCCAGCTTAGCTGTGCAGAAGAAGAACAACAAGAAGAAGAAATATCTGGAAATATGTCCGTCAGGCCCCTTCCCTTGAGATAAATCTGCAAATATCTCGGAAACGAAGCGAGCTACGGCAAAATGTTAAGAGACCTTTTTTGTAGAAAATTAGGATTCCTACTTTTTATGTTCTATGATATTTTTTGAACAGATGCGTAGTTCTCGAGATATATCAAGATATTTAAAAGTTCCGAAGCCGCACCAACATAATAGAGATACAGAAACACCGTGGCCCCTTTCTTTGAGATAACTCTGCACTATTGCGCGCTGCAAATGCCACTTCCAGCTTAGCTGTGCAGAAGAAGAACAACAAGAAGAAGAAATATCTCGAAATATGTCCGTCAGGCCCCTTCCCTTGAGATAAATCTGCAAATATCTCGGAAACGAAGCGAGCTATGGCAAAATGTTAAGAGACCTTTTTTGTAGAGAATTAAGTTTCCTACTTTTTATGTTCTATGATATTTTTTGATCAGATGCGTAGTTCTCGAGATATATCAAGATATTTAAAAGCTCCGAAGCTGCACCAACATAATAGAGGTACAGAAACACCGTGGCCCCTTTCTTTGAGATAACTCTGCACTATTGCGAGCTGCAAATGCCACTTCCAGCTTAGCTGTGCAGAAGAAGAACAACAAGAAGAAGAAATATCTCGAAATATGTCCGTCAGGACCCTTCCCTTGAGATAAATCTGCAAATATCTCGGAAACGAAGAGAGCTATGGCAAAATGTTGAGAGACCTTTTTTGTAGAGAATTAAGTTTCCTACTTTTCATGTTCTATGATATTTTTTGATCAGATGCGTAGTTCTCGAGATACATCAAGATATTTAAAAGTTCCGAAGCCGCACCAACATAATAGAGATACAGAAACACCGTGGCCCCTTTCTTTGAGATAACTCTGCACTATTGCGAGCTGTAAATGCCACTTCCAGCTTAGCTGTGCAGAAGAAGAACAACAAGAAGAAGAAATATCTCGATATATGTCCGTCAGGCCCCTTCCCTTGAGATATATCTGCAAATATCTCGGAAACGAAGTGAGCTATGGCAAAATGTTAAGAGACCTTTTTTGTAGAGAATTATGTTTCCTACAATTTATGTTCTATGATATTTTTTGATCAGATGCGTAGTTCTCGAGATATATCAAGATGTTTGAAAGTTCCGAAGCCGCACCAACATAATAGAGATACAGAAACACCGTGGCCCCTTTCTTTGAGATAACTCTGCACTATTGCGAGCGGCAAATGCCACTTCCAGCTTAGCTGTGCAGAAGAAGAACAACAAGAAGAAGAAATATCTGGAAATATGTCCGTCAGGCCCCTTCCCTTGAGATAAATCTGCAAATATCTCGGAAACGAAGCGAGCTACGGCAAAATGTTAAGAGACCTTTTTTGTAGAAAATTAGGATTCCTACTTTTTATGTTCTATGATATTTTTTGAACAGATGCGTAGTTCTCGAGATATATCAAGATATTTAAAAGTTCCGAAGCCGCACCAACATAATAGAGATACAGAAACACCGTGGCCCCTTTCTTTGAGATAACTCTGCACTATTGCGCGCTGCAAATGCCACTTCCAGCTTAGCTGTGCAGAAGAAGAACAACAAGAAGAAGAAATATCTCGAAATATGTCCGTCAGGCCCCTTCCCTTGAGATAAATCTGCAAATATCTCGGAAACGAAGCGAGCTATGGCAAAATGTTAAGAGACCTTTTTTGTAGAGAATTAAGTTTCCTACTTTTTATGTTCTATGATATTTTTTGATCAGATGCGTAGTTCTCGAGATATATCAAGATATTTAAAAGCTCCGAAGCTGCACCAACATAATAGAGGTACAGAAACACCGTGGCCCCTTTCTTTGAGATAACTCTGCACTATTGCGAGCTGCAAATGCCACTTCCAGCTTAGCTGTGCAGAAGAAGAACAACAAGAAGAAGAAGTATCTCGAAATATGTCCGTCAGGCCCGTTCCTTTGAGCTGAATCTGCAAATATCTCGGAAACGAAGCGAGCTATGGCAAAATGTTAAGAGACGTTTTTCGTAGAGAATTATGTTTCCTACAATTTATGTTCTATGATATTTTTTGATCAGAAGCGTAGTTTTCGAGATATATCGAGATATTTAAAAGTTCCGAAGCCGCACCAACATAATAGAGATACAGAAACACCGTGGCCCCTTTCTTTGAGATAACTCTGCACTAGTGCGAGCCGCAAATGCCACTTCCAGCTTAGCTGTGCAGAAGAAGAACAACAAGAAGAAGAAGTATCTCGAAATATGTCCGTCAGGCCCGTTCCTTTGAGCTGAATCTGCAAATATCTCGGAAACGAAGCGAGCTATGGCAAAATGTTGAGAGACGTTTTTTGTAGAGAATTATGTTTCCTACAATTTATGTTCTATGATATTTTTTGATCAGAAGCGTAGTTTTCGAGATATATCGAGATATTTAAAAGTTCCGAAGCCGCACCAACATAATAGAGATACAGAAACACCGTGGCCCCTTTCTTTGAGATAACTCTGCACGATTGCGAGCTGGAAATGCCACTTCCAGTTTAGCTGTGCAGAAGAAGAACAACAAGAAGAAGAAATATCTCGAAATATGTCCATCAGGACCCTTCCCTTGAGATAAATCTGCAAATATCTCGGAAACGAAGCGAGCTATGGCAAAATGTTAAGAGACCTTTTTTGTAGAGAATTAAGTTTCCTACTTTTTATGTTCTATGATATTTTTTGATCAGATGCGTAGTTCTCGAGATATATCAAGATATTTAAAAGTTCCGAAGCTGCACCAACATAATAGAGGTACAGAAACACCGTGGCCTCTTTCTTTGAGATAACTCTGCACTATTGCGAGCTGCAAATGCCACTTCGAGCTTAGCTGTGCAGAAGAAGAACAACAAGAAGAAGAAATATCTCGAAATATGTCCGTCAGGGCCCTTACCTTGAGATAAATCTGCAAATATCTCGGAAACGAAGCGAGCTATGGCAAAATCTTACAAAACTTTTTTGTAGAGAATTAAGTTTCCTACTTTTCATGTTCTATGATATTTTTTGATCAGATGCGTAGTTCTCGAGATATATCAAGATATTTAAAAGTTCCGAAGCCGCACCAACATAATAGAGATACAGAAACACCGTGGCCCCTTTCTTTGAGATAACTCTGCACTATTGCGAGCTGTAAATGCCACTTCCAGCTTAGCTGTGCAGAAGAAGAACAACAAGAAGAAGAAATATCTCGATATATGTCCGTCAGGCCCCTTCCCTTGAGATATATCTGCAAATATCTCGGAAACGAAGTGAGCTATGGCAAAATGTTAAGAGACCTTTTTTGTAGAGAATTATGTTTCCTACAATTTATGTTCTATGATATTTTTTGATCAGATGCGTAGTTCTCGAGATATATCAAGATGTTTGAAAGTTCCGAAGCCGCACCAACATAATAGAGATACAGAAACACCGTGGCCCCTTTCTTTGAGATAACTCTGCACTATTGCGAGCGGCAAATGCCACTTCCAGCTTAGCTGTGCAGAAGAAGAACAACAAGAAGAAGAAATATCTGGAAATATGTCCGTCAGGCCCCTTCCCTTGAGATAAATCTGCAAATATCTCGGAAACGAAGCGAGCTACGGCAAAATGTTAAGAGACCTTTTTTGTAGAAAATTAGGATTCCTACTTTTTATGTTCTATGATATTTTTTGAACAGATGCGTAGTTCTCGAGATATATCAAGATATTTAAAAGTTCCGAAGCCGCACCAACATAATAGAGATACAGAAACACCGTGGCCCCTTTCTTTGAGATAACTCTGCACTATTGCGCGCTGCAAATGCCACTTCCAGCTTAGCTGTGCAGAAGAAGAACAACAAGAAGAAGAAATATCTCGAAATATGTCCGTCAGGCCCCTTCCCTTGAGATAAATCTGCAAATATCTCGGAAACGAAGCGAGCTATGGCAAAATGTTAAGAGACCTTTTTTGTAGAGAATTAAGTTTCCTACTTTTTATGTTCTATGATATTTTTTGATCAGATGCGTAGTTCTCGAGATATATCAAGATATTTAAAAGCTCCGAAGCTGCACCAACATAATAGAGGTACAGAAACACCGTGGCCCCTTTCTTTGAGATAACTCTGCACTATTGCGAGCTGCAAATGCCACTTCCAGCTTAGCTGTGCAGAAGAAGAACAACAAGAAGAAGAAGTATCTCGAAATATGTCCGTCAGGCCCGTTCCTTTGAGCTGAATCTGCAAATATCTCGGAAACGAAGCGAGCTATGGCAAAATGTTAAGAGACGTTTTTCGTAGAGAATTATGTTTCCTACAATTTATGTTCTATGATATTTTTTGATCAGAAGCGTAGTTTTCGAGATATATCGAGATATTTAAAAGTTCCGAAGCCGCACCAACATAATAGAGATACAGAAACACCGTGGCCCCTTTCTTTGAGATAACTCTGCACTAGTGCGAGCCGCAAATGCCACTTCCAGCTTAGCTGTGCAGAAGAAGAACAACAAGAAGAAGAAGTATCTCGAAATATGTCCGTCAGGCCCGTTCCTTTGAGCTGAATCTGCAAATATCTCGGAAACGAAGCGAGCTATGGCAAAATGTTGAGAGACGTTTTTTGTAGAGAATTATGTTTCCTACAATTTATGTTCTATGATATTTTTTGATCAGAAGCGTAGTTTTCGAGATATATCGAGATATTTAAAAGTTCCGAAGCCGCACCAACATAATAGAGATACAGAAACACCGTGGCCCCTTTCTTTGAGATAACTCTGCACGATTGCGAGCTGGAAATGCCACTTCCAGTTTAGCTGTGCAGAAGAAGAACAACAAGAAGAAGAAATATCTCGAAATATGTCCATCAGGACCCTTCCCTTGAGATAAATCTGCAAATATCTCGGAAACGAAGCGAGCTATGGCAAAATGTTAAGAGACCTTTTTTGTAGAGAATTAAGTTTCCTACTTTTTATGTTCTATGATATTTTTTGATCAGATGCGTAGTTCTCGAGATATATCAAGATATTTAAAAGTTCCGAAGCTGCACCAACATAATAGAGGTACAGAAACACCGTGGCCTCTTTCTTTGAGATAACTCTGCACTATTGCGAGCTGCAAATGCCACTTCGAGCTTAGCTGTGCAGAAGAAGAACAACAAGAAGAAGAAATATCTCGAAATATGTCCGTCAGACCCCTTCCCTTGAGATGAATCTGCAAATATCTCGGAAACGAAGCGAGCTATGGCAAAATGTTAAGAGACCTTTTTTGTAGAGAATAATGTTTCCTACAGTTTACGTTCTATGATATTTTTTGATCAGAAGCGTAGTTCTCGAGATATATCGAGATATTTAAAAGTTCCGAAGACGCACCAACATAATAGAGATACAGAAACACCGTGGCCCCTTTCTTTGAGATAACTCTGCGCTATTGCGAGCTGGAAATGCCACTTCCAGTTTAGCTGTGCAGAAGAAGAACAACAAGAAGAGGAAATATCTCGAAATATGTCCGTCAGGCCCCTTCCCTTGAGATATATCTGCAAATATCTCGGAAACGAAACGAGCTATGGTAAAATGTTAAGAGACCTTTTTTGTAGAGAATTATGTTTCCTACAATTTATGTTCTATGATATTTTTTAATCAGAAGCGTAGTTTTCGAGATATATCGAGATATTTAAAAGATCCGAAGCCGCACCAACATAATAGAGATACAGAAACACCGTGGCCCCTTTCTTTGAGATAACCCTGCACTAGTGCGAGCCGCAAATGCCGCTTCCAGCTTAGCTGTGCAGAAGAAGAACAACAAGAAGAAGAAATATCTCGAAATATGTCCGTCAGGCCCCTTCCCTCGAGATAAATCTGCAAATATCTCGGAAACCAAGCGAGCTATGGCAAAATGTTAAGAGACCTTTTTTGTAGAGAATTAAGTTTCCTACTTTTTATGTTCTATGATATTTTTTGATCGGATGCGTAGTTCTCGAGATATATCAAGATATTTAAAAAATCCGAAGCCGCACCAACATAATAGAGATACAGAAACACCGTGGCCCCTTTCTTTGAGATAACTCTGCACTATTGCGAGCTGCAAATGCCACTTCCAGCTTAGCTGTGCAGAAGAAGAACAACAAAAAGAAAAAATATCGCGAAATATGTCCGTCAGGCCCCTTCCCTTGAGATAAATCTGCAAATATCTCGGAAACGAAGCGAGCTATGGCAAAATGTTAAGAGACCTTTTTTGTTGAGAATTAAGTTTCCTACTTTTTATGTTCCATGATATTTTTTGATCAGATGCGTAGTTCTCGAGATATATCAAGATATTTAAAAGTTCCGAAGCCGCACCAACATAATAGAGATACAGAAACACCGTGGCCCCTTTCTTTGAGATAACTCTGCACTATTGCGAGCTGTAAATGCCACGTCCAGCTTAGCTGTGCAGAAGAAGAACAACAAGAAGAAGAAATATCTCGAAATATGTCCGTCAGGCCCCTTCCCTCGAGATAAATCTGCAAATATCTCGGAAACGAAGCGAGCTATGGCAAAATGTTAAGAGACCTTTTTTGTAGAGAATTAAGTTTCCTACTTTTTATGTTCTATGATATTTTTTGATCGGATGCGTAGTTCTCGAGATATATCAAGATATTTAAAAGTTCCGAAGCCGCACCAACATAATAGAGATACAGAAACACCGTGGCCCCTTTCTTTGAGATAACTCTGCACAATTGCGAGCTGCAAATGCCACTTCCAGCTTAGCTGTGCAGAAGAAGAACAACAAGAAGAAGAAATATCTCGAAATATGTCCGTCAGACCCCTTCCCTTGAGATAAATCTGCAAATATCTCGGAAACGAAGCGAGCTATGGCAAAATGTTAAGAGACCTTTTTTGTAGACAATTATGTTTCCCACAATTTACGTTCTATGATATTTTTTGATCAGAAGCGTAGTTTTCGAGTTATATCGAGATATTTAAAAGATCCGAAGCCGCACCAACATAATAGAGATACAGAAACACCGTGGCCCCTTTCTTCGAGATAACTCTGCACTATTGCGAGCTGCAAATGCCACTTCCAGCTTAGCTGTGCAGAAGAAGACCAACAAGAAGAAGAAATATCTCGAAATATGTCCGTCAGGCCCCTTCCCTTGAGATAAATCTGCAAATATCTCGGAAACCAAGCGAGCTATGGCAAAATGTTAAGAGACCTTATTTGTGGAGAATTAAGTTTCCTACTTTTTATGTTCTATGATATTATTTGATCAGATGCGTAGTTCTCGAGATATATCAAGATATTTAAAAGTTCCGAAGCCGCACCAACATAATAGAGATACAGAAACACCGTGGCCCCTATCTTTGAGATAACTCTGCACTATTGCGAGCTGCAAATGCCACTTCCAGCTTAGCTGTGCAGAAGAAGAACAACAAGAAGAAGAAATATCTCGAAATATGTCCGTCAGGCCCCTTCCCTTGAGATAAATCTGCAAATATCTCGGAAACGAAGCGAGCTATGGCAAAATGTTAAGAGACCTTTTTTGTAGAGAATTAAGTTTCCTACTTTTTATGTTCTATGATATTTTTTGATCAGATGCGTAGTTCTCGAGATATATCAAGATATCTAAAAGTTCCGAAGCCGCACCAACATAATAGAGATACAGAAACACCGTGGCCCCTTTCTTCGAGATAACTCTGCACTATTGCGAGCTGCAAATGCCACTTCCAGCTTAGCTGTGCAGAAGAAGAACAACAAGAAGAAGAAATATCTCGAAAAATGTCCGTCAGGCCCCTTCCCTTGAGATAAATCTGCAAATATCTCGGAAACGAAGCGAGCTATGGCAAAATGTTAAGAGACCTTATTTGTAGAGAATTAAGTTTCCTACTTTTTATGTTCTATGATATTTTTTGATCAGATGCGTAGTTTTCGAGATATATCGAGATATTTAAAAGTTCCGAAGCCGCACCAACATAATAGAGATACAGAAACACCGTGGCCCCTTTCTTTGAGATAACTCTGCACTAGTGCGAGCCGCAAATGCCGCTTCCAGCTTAGCTGTGCAGAAGAAGAACAACAAGAAGAAGAAATATCTCGAGATATGTCCGTCAGGCCCCTTCCCTCGAGATAAATCTGCAAATATCTCGGAAACAAAGCGAGCTATGGCAAAATGTTAAGAGACCTTTTTTGTAGAGAATTAAGTTTCCCACAATTTAGGTTCTATGATATTTTTTGATCAGAAGCGTAGTTTTCGAGATATATCGAGATATTTAAAAGATCCGAAGCCGCACCAACATAATAGAGATACAGAAACACCGTGGCCCCTTTCTTTGAGATAACTCTGCACCATTGCGAGCTGCAAATGCCACTTCCAGCTTAGCTGTGCAGAAGAAGACCAACAAGAAGAAGAAATATCTCGAAATATGTCCGTCAGGCCCCTTCCCTTGAGATAAATCTGCAAATATCTCGGAAACGAAGCGAGCTATGGCAAAATGTTGAGAGACCTTATTTGTAGCGAATTAAGTTTCCTACTTTTTATGTTCTATGATATTATTTGATCAGATGCGTAGTTCTCGAGATATATCAAGATATTTAAAAGTTCCGAAGCCGCACCAACATAATAGAGATACAGAAACACCGTGGCCCCTTTCTTTCAGATAACTCTGCACTATTGCGAGCTGTAAATGCCACGTCCAGCTTAGCTGTGCAGAAGAAGAACAACAAGAAGAAGAAATATCTCGAAATATGTCCGTCAGACCCCTTCCCTTGAGATAAATCTGCAAATATCTCGGAAACGAAGCGAGCTATGGCAAAATGTTAAGAGACCTTATTTGTAGAGAATTAAGTTTCCTACTTTTTATGTTCTATGATATTTTTTGATCAGATGCGTAGTTCTCGAGATATATCAAGATATTTAAAAGTTCCGAAGCCGCACCAACATAATAGAGATACAGAAACACCGTGGCCCCTTTCTTTCAGATAACTCTGCACTATTGCGAGCTGTAAATGCCACTTCCAGCTTAGCTGTGCAGAAGAAGAACAACAAGAAGAAGAAATATCTCGAAATATGTCCGTCAGGCCCCTTCCCTTGAGATAAATCTGCAAATATCTCGGAAACGAAGCGAGCTATTGCAAAATGTTAAGAGACCTTTTTTGTAGAGAATTGAGTTTCCTACTTTTTATGTTCTATGATATTTTTTGATCAGATGCGTAGTTCTCGAGATATATCAAGATATTTAAAAGTTCCGAAGCCGCACCAACATAATAGAGATACAGAAACACCGTGGCCCCTTTCTTTCAGATAACTATGCACTATTGCGAGCTGTAAATGCCACTTCCAGCTTAGCTGTGCAGAAGAAGAACAACAAGAAGAAGAAATATCTCGAAATATGTCCGTCAGGGCCCTTACCTTGAGATAAATCTGCAAATATCTCGGAAACGAAGCGAGCTATGGCAAAATCTTACAAAACTTTTTTGTAGAGAATTAAGTTTCCTACTTTTTATGTTCTATGATATTTTTTGATCAGATGCGTAGTTCTCGAGATATATCAAGATATTTAAAAGTTCCGAAGCAGCACCAACATAATAGAGATACAGAAACACCGTGGCCCCTTTCTTTGAGATAACTCTGTACTATTGCGAGCTGGAAATGCCACTTCCAGTTTAGCTGTGCAGAAGAAGAACAACAAGAAGAAGAAATATCTCGAAATATGTCCGTTAGGCCCCTTCCCTTGAGATGAATCTGCAAATATCTCGGAAACGAAGCGAGCTATGGCAAAATGTTAAGAGACGTTTTTTGTAGAGAATTAAGTTTCCTACTTTTTATGTTCTATGATATTTTTTGGTCAGATGCGTAGTTCTCGAGATATATCAAGATATTTAAAAGTTCCGAAGCCGCACCAACATAATAGAGATACAGAAACACCGTGGCCCCTTTCTTTCAGATAACTATGCACTATTGCGAGCTGTAAATGCCACTTCCAGCTTAGCTGTGCAGAAGAAGAACAACAAGAAGAAGAAATATCTCGAAATGTGTCCGTCAGGCCCCTTCCCTTGAGATAAATCTGCAAATATCTCGGAAACGAAGAGAGCTATGGCAAAATGTTAAGAGACCTTTTTTGTAGAGAATTAAGTTTCCTACTTTTTATGTTCTATGATATTTTTTGATCAGACGCGTAGTTCTCGAGATATATCAAGATATTTAAAAGTTCCGAAGCCGCACCAACATAATAGAGATACAGAAACACTGTGGCCCCTTTCTTTGAGATAACTCTGTACTATTGCGAGCTGGAAATGCCACTTCCAGCTTAGCTGTGCAGAAAAAGAACAACAAGAAGAAGAAATATCTCGAAATATGTCCGTCAGGCCACTTCCCTTGAGATAAATCTGCAAATATCTCGGAAACGAAGCGAGCTATGGCAAAATGTTAAGAGACCTTTTTTGTAGAGAATTATGTTTCCTACTTTTTATGTTCTATGATATTTTTTGATCAGACGCGTAGCTCTCGAGATATATCAAGATATTTAAAAGTTCCGAAGCCGCACCAACATAATAGAGATACAGAAACACCGTGGCCCCTCTCTTTGAGATAACTCTGCACTATTGCGAGCTGGAAATGCCACCTCCAGTTTAGCTGTGCAGAAGAAGATATATCTCGAAATATGTCCGTTAGGCCCCTTCCCTTGAGATAAATCTGCAAATATCTCGGAAACGAAGCGAGCTATGGCAAAATGTTAAGAGACCTTTTTTGTAGAGAATTATGTTTCCTACAATTTATGTTCTATGATATTTTTTGATCAGAAGCGTAGTTTTCGAGATATATCGAGATATTTAAAAGTTCCGAAGCCGCACCAACATAATAGAGATACAGAAACACCGTGGCCCCTTTCTTTCAGATAACTCTGCACTATTGCGAGCTGCAAATGCCACTTCCAGCTTAGCTGTGCAGAGGAAGAACAACAAGAAGAAGAAATATCTCGAAATATGTCCGTCAGGCCAGTTCCTTTGAGCTGAATCTGCAAATATCTCGGAAACGAAGCGAGCTATGGCAAAATGTTAAGAGACCTTTTTTGTAGAGAATTAAGTTTCCTACTTTTTATCTTCTATGATATTTTCTGATCAGATGCGTAGTTCTCGAGATTTATCAAGATATTTAAAAGTTCCGAAGCCGCACCAACATAATAGAGATACAGAAACACCGTGGCCCCTTTCTTTGAGATAACTCTGCACTAGTGCGAGCCGCAAATGCCACTTCCAGCTTAGCTGTGCAGCAGAAGAACAACAAGAAGAAGAAATATCTCGAAATATGTCCGTCAGGCCACTTTCCTTGAGATAAATCTGCAAATATCTCGGAAACGAAGCGAGCTATGGCAAAATGTTAAGAGACCTTTTTTGTAGAGAATTATGTTTCCTACTTTTTATGTTCTATGATATTTTTTGATCAGACGCGTAGCTCTAGAGATATATCAAGATATTTAAAAGTTCCGAAGCCGCACCAACATAATAGAGATACAGAAACACCGTGGCCCCTTTCTTTCAGATAACTATGCACTATTGCGAGCTGTAAATGCCACTCCCAGCTTAGCTGTGCAGAAGAAGAACAACAAGAAGAAGAAATATCTCGAAATATGTCCGTCAGGCCCCTTACCTTGAGCTAAATCTGCAAATATCTCGGAAACGAAGCGAGCTATGGCAAAATCTTACGAGACTTTTTTGTAGAGAATTAAGTTTCCTATTTTTTATGCTCTATGATATTTTTTGATCAGATGCGTAGTTCTCGAGATATATCAAGATATTTAAAAGTTCCGAAGCAGCACCAACATAATAGAGATACAGAAACACCGTGGCCCCTTTCTTTGAGATAACTCTGTACTATTGCGAGCTGGAAATGCCACTTCCAGTTTAGCTGTGCAGAAGAAGAACAACAAGAAGAAGAAATATCTCGAAATATGTCCGTCAGGCCCCTTCCCTTGAGATAAATCTGCAAATATCTCGGAAACGAAGCGAGCTATGGCAAAATGTTAGGAGACCTTTTCTGTAGAGAATTAAGTTTCCTACTTTTTATGTTCTATGATATTTTTTGATCAGATGCGTAGTTCTCGAGATATATCAAGATATTTAAAAGTTCCGAAGCCGCACCAACATAATAGAGATACACAAACACCGTGGCCCCTTTCTTTCAGATAACTATGCACTATTGCGAGCTGTAAATGCCACTTCCAGCTTAGCTGTGCAGAAGAAGAACAACAAGAAGAAGAAATATCTCGAAATTTGTCCGTCAGGGCCCTTACCTTGAGATAAATCTGCAAATATCTCGGAAACGAAGCGAGCTATGGCAAAATCTTACAAAACTTTTTTGTAGAGAATTAAGTTTCCTACTTTTTATGTTCTATGATATTTTTTGATCAGACGCGTAGTTCTCGAGATATATCAAGATATTTAAAAGTTCCGAAGCCGCACCAACATAATAGAGATACAGAAACACTGTGGCCCCTTTCTTTGAGATGACTCTGTACTATTGCGAGCTGGAAATGCCACTTCCAGCTTAGCTGTGCAGAAGAAGAACAACAAGAAGAAGAAATATCTCGAAATATGTCCGTCAGGCCCCTTCCCTTGAGATAAATCTGCAAATATCTCGGAAACGAAGCGAGCTATGGCAAAATGTTAGGAGACCTTTTTTGTAGAGAATTAAGTTTCCTACTTTTTATGTTCTATGATATTTTTTGATCAGATGCGTAGTTCTCGAGATATATCAAGATATTTAAAAGTTCCGAAGCCGCACCAACATAATAGAGATACAGAAACACCGTGGCCCCTTTCTTTCAGATAACTATGCACTATTGCGAGCTGTAAATGCCACTTCCAGCTTAGCTGTGCAGAAGAAGAACAACAAGAAGAAGAAATATCTCGAAATATGTCCGTCAGGGCCCTTACCTTGAGATAAATCTGCAAATATCTCGGAAACGAAGCGAGCTATGGCAAAATCTTACGAAACTTTTTTGTAGAGAATTATGTTTCCTACAATTTATGTTCTATGATGTTTTTTGATCAGAAGCGTAGTTTTCGAGATATATCGAGATATTTAAAAGTTCCGAAGCCGCACCAACATAATAGGGATACAGAAACACCGTGGCCCCTTTCTTTGAGATAACTCTGCACTATTGCGAGCTGCAAATGCCACTTCCAGCTTAGCTGTGCAGAAGAAGAACAACAAGAAGAAGAAATATCTCGAAATGTGTCCGTCAGGCCCCTTCCCTTGAGATAAATCTGCAAATATCTCGGAAACGAAGAGAGCTATGGCAAAATGTTAAGAGACCTTTTTTGTAGAGAATTAAGTTTCCTACTTTTTATGTTGTATGATATTTTTTGATCAGACGCGTAGTTCTCGAGATATATCAAGATATTTAAAAGTTCCGAAGCCGCACCAACATAATAGAGATACAGAAACACTGTGGCCCCTTTCTTTGAGATAACTCTGTACTATTGCGAGCTGGAAATGCCACTTCCAGCTTAGCTGTGCAGAAGAAGAACAACAAGAAGAAGAAATATCTCGAAATATGTCCGTCAGGCCCCTTCCCTTGAGATATATCTGCAAATATCTCGGAAACGAAGCGAGCTATGGCAAAATGTTAAGAGACCTTTTTTGTAGAGAATTATGTTTCCTACTTTTTATGTTCTATGATATTTTTTGATCAGACGCGTAGCTCTCGAGATATATCAAGATATTTAAAAGTTCCGAAGCCGCACCAACATAATAGGGATACAGAAACACCGTGGCCCCTTTCTTTGAGATAACTCTGCACTAGTGCGAGCCGCAAATGCCACTTCCAGCTTAGCTGTGCAGAAGAAGAACAACAAGAAGAAGAAATATCTCGAAATATGTCCGCCAGGCCCCTTCCCTTGAGATAAATCTGCAAATATCTCGGAAACGAAGCGAGCTATGGTCAATTGTTAAGAGACCTTTTTTGTAGAGAATTAAGTTTCCTACTTTTTATGTTCTATGATATTTTTTGATCAGATGCGTAGTTCTCGAGATATATCAAGATATTTAAAAGTTCCGAAGCCGCACCAACATAATAGGGATACAGAAACACCGTGGCCCCTTTCTTTGAGATAACTCTGCACTAGTGCGAGCCGCAAATGCCACTTCCAGCTTAGCTGTGCAGAAGAAGAACAACAAGAAGAAGAAATATCTCGAAATATGTCCGTCCGGCCCCTTCCCTTGAGATATATCTGCAAATATCTCGGAAACGAAGCGAGCTATGGCAAAATGTTAAGAGACCTTTTTTGTAGAGAATTAAGTTTCCTACTTTTTATGTTCTATGATATTTTTTGATCAGATGCGTAGTTCTCGAGATATATCAAGATATTTAAAAGTTCCGAAGCCGCACCAACATAATAGAGATACAGAAACACCGTGGCCCCTTTCTTTGAGATAACTCTGCACTATTGCGAGCTGCAAATGCCACTTCCAGCTTAGCTGTGCAGAAGAAGAACATCAAGGAGAAGAAATATCTCGAAATATGTCCGTCAGGCCCCTTCCCTTGAGATAAATCTGCAAATATCTCGGAAACGAAGCGAGCTATGGCAAAATGTTGAGAGACCTTTTTTGTAGAGAATTAAGTTTCCTACGTTTTATGTTCTATGATATTTTTTGATCAGATGCGTAGTTCTCGAGATATATCAAGATATTTAAAAGTTCCGAAGCCGCACCAACATAATAGAGATACAGAAACACCGTGGCCCCTTTCTTTGAGATAACTCTGCACTATTGCGAGCTGCAAATGCCACTTCCAGCTTAGCTGTGCAGAAGAAGAACATCAAGAAGAAGAAATATCTCGAAATATGTCCGTCAGGCCCCTTCCCTTGAGATAAATCTGCAAATATCTCGGAAACGAAGAGAGCTATGGCAAAATGTTAAGAGACCTTTTTTGTAGAGAATTAAGTTTCCTACTTTTTATGTTCTATGATATTTTTTGATCTGATGCGTAGTTCGAGAGATATATCAAGATATTTAAAAGTTCCGAAGCCGCACCAACATAATAGAGATACAGAAACACCGTGGCCCCTTTCTTTGAGATAACTCTGCACTATTGCGAGCTGTAAATGCCACTTCCAGCTTAGCTGTGCAGAAGAAGAACAACAAGAAGAAGACATATCTCGAAATATGTCCGTCAGGCCCCTTCCCTTGAGATATATCTGCAAATATCTCGGAAACGAAGCGAGCTATGGCAAAATGTTAAGAGACCTTTTTTGTAGAGAATTATGTTTCCTACAATTTATGTTCTATGATATTTTTTGATCAGAAGCGTAGTTTTCGAGATATATCGAGATATTTAAAAGTTCCGAAGCCGCACCAACATAATAAAGATACAGAAACACCGTGGCCCCTTTCTTTGAGATAACTCTGCACTATTGCGAGCCGCAAATGCCACTTCCAGCTTAGCTGTGCAGAAGAAGAACAACAAGAAGAAGAAATATCTCGAAATATGTCCGTCAGGCCCCTTCCCTTGAGATAAATCTGCAAATATCTCGGAAACGAAGCGAGCTATGGCAAAATGTTAAGAGACCTTTTTTGTAGAGAATTATGTTTCCTACAATTTATGTTCTATGATATTTTTTGATCAGAAGCGTAGTTTTCGAGATATATCGAGATATTTAAAAGTTCCGAAGCCGCACCAACATAATAGGGATACAGAAACACCGTGGCCCCTTTCTTTGAGATAACTCTGCACTAGTGCGAGCCGCAAATGCCACTTCCAGCTTAGCTGTGCAGAAGAAGAACAACAAGAAGAAGAAATATCTCGAAATATGTCCGCCAGGCCCCTTCCCTTGAGATAAATCTGCAAATATCTCGGAAACGAAGCGAGCTATGGCCAATTGTTAAGAGACCTTTTTTGTAGAGAATTAAGTTTCCTACTTTTTATGTTCTATGATATTTTTTGATCAGATGCGTAGTTCTCGAGATATATCAAGATATTTAAAAGTTCCGAAGCAGCACCAACATAATAGGGATACAGAAACACCGTGGCCCCTTTCTTTGAGATAACTCTGCACTATTGCGAGCTGTAGATGCCACTTCCAGCTTAGCTGTGCAGAAGAAGAACAACAAGAAGAAGACATATCTCGAAATATGTCCGTCAGGCCCCTTCCCTTGAGATATATCTGCAAATATCTCGGAAACGAAGCGAGCTATGGCAAAATGTTAAGAGACCTTTTTTGTAGAGAATTATGTTTGCTACAATTTATGTTCTATGATATTTTTTGATCAGAAGCGTAGTTTTCGAGATATATCGAGGTATTTAAAAGTTCCAAAGCCGCACCAACATAATAGAGATACAGAAACACCGTGGCCCCTTTCTTTGAGATAACTCTGCACTATTCCGAGCTGCAAATGCCACTTCCAGCTTAGCTGTGCAGAGGAAGAACAACAAGAAGAAGAAATATCTCGAAATATGTCCGTCAGGCCAGTTCCTTTGAGCTGAATCTGCAAATATCTCGGAAACGAAGCGAGCTATGGTAAAATGTTAAGAGACGTTTTTTGTAGAGAATTATGTTTCCTACAATTTATGTTCTATGATATTTTTTGATCAGAAGCGTAGTTTTCGAGATATATCGAGATATTTAAAAGTTCCGAAGCCGCACCAACATAATAGGGATACAGAAACACCGTGGCCCCTTTCTTTGAGATAACTCTGCAGTATTGCGAGCTGTAAATGCCACTTCCAGCTTAGCTGTGCAGAAGAAGAACAACAAGAAGAAGAAATATCTCGAAATATGTCCGCCAGGCCCCTTCCCTTGAGATAAATCTGCAAATATCTCGGAAACGAAGCGAGCTATGGCCAATTGTTAAGAGACCTTTTTTGTAGAGAATTAAGTTTCCTACTTTTTATGTTCTATGATATTTTTTGATCAGATGCGTAGTTCTCGAGATATATCAAGATATTTAAAAGTTCCGAAGCCGCACCAACATAATAGGGATACAGAAACACCGTGGCCCCTTTCTTTGAGATAACTCTGCACTATTGCGAGCTGTAAATGCCACTTCCAGCTTAGCTGTGCAGAAGAAGAACAACAAGAAGAAGACATATCTCGAAATATGTCCGTCAGGCCCCTTCCCTTGAGATATATCTGCAAATATCTCGGAAACGAAGCGAGCTATGGCAAAATGTTAAGAGACCTTTTTTGTAGAGAATTATGTTTCCTACAATCTATGCTCTATGATATTTTTTGATCAGAAGCGTAGTTTTCGAGATATATCGAGATATTTAAAAGTTCCAAAGCCGCACCAACATAATAGAGATACAGAAACACCGTGGCCCCTTTCTTTGAGATAACTCTGCACTATTGCGAGCTGCAAATGCCACTTCCAGCTTAGCTGTGCAGAAGAAGAACAACAAGATGAAGAAATATCTCGAAATATGTCCGTCAGGCCCCTTCCCTTGAGATAAATCTGCAAATATCTCGGAAACGAAGCGAGCTATGGCCAATTGTTAAGAGACCTTTTTTGTAGAGAATTAAGTTTCCTACTTTTTATGTTCTATGATATTTTTTGATCAGATGCGTAGTTCTCGAGATATATCAAGATATTTAAAAGTTCCGAAGCGGCACCAACATAATAGGGATACAGAAACACCGTGGCCCCTTTCTTTGAGATAACTCTGCACTAGTGCGAGCCGCAAATGCCACTTCCAGCTTAGCTGTGCAGAAGAAGAACAACAAGAAGAAGAAATATCTCGAAATATGTCCGTCAGGCCCCTTCCCTTGAGATATATCTGCAAATATCTCGGAAACGAAGCGAGCTATGGCAAAATGTTAAGAGACCTTTTTTGTAGAGAATTAAGTTTCCTACTTTTTATGTTCTATGATATTTTTTGATCAGATGCGTAGTTCTCGAGATATATCAAGATATTTAAAAGTTCCGAAGCCGCACCAACATAATAGAGATACAGAAACACCGTGGCCCCTTTCTTTGAGATAACTCTGCACTATTGCGAGCTGCAAATGCCACTTCCAGCTTAGCTGTGCAGAAGAAGAACATCAAGAAGAAGAAATATCTCGAAATATGTCCGTCAGGCCCCTTCCCTTGAGATAAATCTGCAAATATCTCGGAAACGAAGAGAGCTATGGCAAAATGTTAAGAGACCTTTTTTGTAGAGAATTAAGTTTCCTACTTTTTATGTTCTATGATATTTTTTGATCTGATGCGTAGTTCTCGAGATATATCAAGATATTTAAAAGTTCCGAAGCCGCACCAACATAATAGAGATACAGAAACACCGTGGCCCCTTTCGTTGAGATAACTCTGCACTAGTGCGAGCCGCAAATGCCACTTCCAGCTTAGCGGTGCAGAAGAAGAACAACAAGAAGAAGAAATATCTCGAAATATGTCCGTCAGGCCCCTTCCCTTGAGATAAATCTGCAAATATCTCGGAAACGAAGCGAGCTATGGCAAAATGTTAAGAGACATTTTTTGTAGAGAATTATGTTTCCTACAATTTATGTTCTATGATATTTTTTGATCAGAAGCGTAGTTTTCGAGATATATCGAGATATTTAAAAGTTCCGAAGCCGCACCAACATAATAGGGATACAGAAACACCGTGGCCCCTTTCTTTGAGATAACTCTGCACTAGTGCGAGCCGCAAATGCCACTTCCAGCTTAGCTGTGCAGAAGAAGAACAACAAGAAGAAGAAATATCTCGAAATATGTCCGCCAGGCCCCTTCCCTTGAGATAAATCTGCAAATATCTCGGAAACGAAGCGAGCTATGGCCAATTGTTAAGAGACCTTTTTTGTAGAGAATTAAGTTTCCTACTTTTTATGTTCTATGATATTTTTTGATCAGATACGTAGTTCTCGAGATATATCAAGATATTTAAAAGTTCCGAAGCCGCACCAACATAATAGGGATACAGAAACACCGTGGCCCCTTTCTTTGAGATAACTCTGCACTAGTGCGAGCCGCAAATGCCACTTCCAGCTTAGCTGTGCAGAAGAAGAACAACAAGAAGAAGAAATATCTCGAAATATGTCCGTCAGGCCCCTTCCCTTGAGATATATCTGCAAATATCTCGGAAACGAAGCGAGCTATGGCAAAATGTTTAGAGACCTTTTTTGTAGAGAATTAAGTTTCCTACTTTTTATGTTCTATGATATTTTTTGATCAGATGCGTAGTTCTCGAGATATATCAAGATATTTAAAAGTTCCGAAGCCGCACCAACATAATAGAGATACAGAAACACCGTGGCCCCTTTCTTTGAGATAACTCTGCACTATTGCGAGCTGCAAATGCCACTTCCAGCTTAGCTGTGCAGAAGAAGAACATCAAGAAGAAGAAATATCTCGAAATATGTCCGTCAGGCCCCTTCCCTTGAGATAAATCTGCAAATATCTCGGAAACGAAGAGAGCTATGGCAAAATGTTAAGAGACCTTTTTTGTAGAGAATTAAGTTTCCTACTTTTTATGTTCTATGATATTTTTTGATCTGATGCGTAGTTCTCGAGATATATCAAGATATTTAAAAGTTCCGAAACCGCACCAACATAATAGAGATACAGAAACACCGTGGCCCCTTTCTTTGAGATAACTCTGCACTATTGCGAGCTGTAAATGCCACTTCCAGCTTAGCTGTGCAGAAGAAGAACAACAAGAAGAAGACATATCTCGAAATATGTCCGTCAGGCCAGTTCCTTTGAGCTGAATCTGCAAATATCTCGGAAACGAAGCGAGCTATGGTAAAATGTTAAGAGACGTTTTTTGTAGAGAATTATGTTTCCTACAATTTATGTTCTATGATATTTTTTGATCAGAATCGTAGTTTTCGAGATATATCGAGATATTTAAAAGTTCCGAAGCCGCACCAACATAATAGGGATACAGAAACACCGTGGCCCCTTTCTTTGAGATAACTCTGCGGTATTGCGAGCTGTAAATGCCACTTCCAGCTTAGCTGTGCAGAAGAAGAACAACAAGAAGAAGAAATATCTCGAAATATGTCCGCCAGGCCCCTTCCCTTGAGATAAATCTGCAAATATCTCGGAAACGAAGCGAGCTATGGCCAATTGTTAAGAGACCTTTTTTGTAGAGAATTAAGTTTCCTACTTTTTATGTTCTATGATATTTTTTGATCAGATGCGTAGTTCTCGAGATATATCGAGATATTTAAAAGTTCCGAAGCCGCACCAACATAATAGGGATACAGAAACACCGTGGCCCCTTTCTTTGAGATAACTCTGCACTATTGCGAGCTGTAAATGCCACTTCCAGCTTAGCTGTGCAGAAGAAGAACAACAAGAAGAAGACATATCTCGAAATATGTCCGTCAGGCCCCTTCCCTTGAGATATATCTGCAAATATCTCGGAAACGAAGCGAGCTATGGCAAAATGTTAAGAGACCTTTTTTGTAGAGAATTATGTTTCCTACAATCTATGCTCTATGATATTTTTTGATCAGAAGCGTAGTTTTCGAGATATATCGAGATATTTAAAAGTTCCAAAGCCGCACCAACATAATAGAGATACAGAAACACCGTGGCCCCTTTCTTTGAGATAACTCTGCACTATTGCGAGCTGCAAATGCCACTTCCAGCTTAGCTGTGCAGAAGAAGAACAACAAGAAGAAGAAATATCTCGAAATATGTCCGTCAGGCCCCTTCCCTTGAGATAAATCTGCAAATATCTCGGAAACGAAGCGAGCTATGGCCAATTGTTAAGAGACCTTTTTTGTAGAGAATTAAGTTTCCTACTTTTTATGTTCTATGATATTTTTTGATCAGATGCGTAGTTCTCGAGATATATCAAGATATTTAAAAGTTCCGAAGCGGCACCAACATAATAGGGATACAGAAACACCGTGGCCCCTTTCTTTGAGATAACTCTGCACTAGTGCGAGCCGCAAATGCCACTTCCAGCTTAGCTGTGCAGAAGAAGAACAACAAGAAGAAGAAATGTCTCGAAATATGTCCGTCAGGCCCCTTCCCTTGAGATATATCTGCAAATATCTCGGAAACGAAGCGAGCTATGGCAAAATGTTAAGAGACCTTTTTTGTAGAGAATTAAGTTTCCTACTTTTTATGTTCTATGATATTTTTTGATCAGATGCGTAGTTCTCGAGATATATCAAGATATTTAAAAGTTCCGAAGCCGCACCAACATAATAGAGATACAGAAACACCGTGGCCCCTTTCTTTGAGATAACTCTGCACTATTGCGAGCTGCAAATGCCACTTCCAGCTTAGCTGTGCAGAAGAAGAACATCAAGAAGAAGAAATATCTCGAAATATGTCCGTCAGGCCCCTTCCCTTGAGATAAATCTGCAAATATCTCGGAAACGAAGAGAGCTATGGCAAAATGTTAAGAGACCTTTTTTGTAGAGAATTAAGTTTCCTACTTTTTATGTTCTATGATATTTTTTGATCTGATGCGTAGTTCTCGAGATATATCAAGATATTTAAAAGTTCCGAAGCCGCACCAACATAATAGAGATACAGAAACACCGTGGCCCCTTTCGTTGAGATAACTCTGCACTAGTGCGAGCCGCAAATGCCACTTCCAGCTTAGCTGTGCAGAAGAAGAACAACAAGAAGAAGAAATATCTCGAAATATGTCCGTCAGGCCCCTTCCCTTGAGATAAATCTGCAAATATCTCGGAAACGAAGCGAGCTATGGCAAAATGTTAAGAGACGTTTTTTGTAGAGAATTATGTTTCCTACAATTTATGTTCTATGATATTTTTTGATCAGAAGCGTAGTTTTCGAGATATATCGAGATATTTAAAAGTTCCGAAGCCGCACCAACATAATAGGGATACAGAAACACCGTGGCCCCTTTCTTTGAGATAACTCTGCACTAGTGCGAGCCGCAAATGCCACTTCCAGCTTAGCTGTGCAGAAGAAGAACAACAAGAAGAAGAAATATCTCGAAATATGTCCGCCAGGCCCCTTCCCTTGAGATAAATCTGCAAATATCTCGGAAACGAAGCGAGCTATGGCCAATTGTTAAGAGACCTTTTTTGTAGAGAATTAAGTTTCCTACTTTTTATGTTCTATGATATTTTTTGATCAGATACGTAGTTCTCGAGATATATCAAGATATTTAAAAGTTCCGAAGCCGCACCAACATAATAGGGATACAGAAACACCGTGGCCCCTTTCTTTGAGATAACTCTGCACTAGTGCGAGCCGCAAATGCCACTTCCAGCTTAGCTGTGCAGAAGAAGAACAACAAGAAGAAGAAATATCTCGAAATATGTCCGTCAGGCCCCTTCCCTTGAGATATATCTGCAAATATCTCGGAAACGAAGCGAGCTATGGCAAAATGTTTAGAGACCTTTTTTGTAGAGAATTAAGTTTCCTACTTTTTATGTTCTATGATATTTTTTGATCAGATGCGTAGTTCTCGAGATATATCAAGATATTTAAAAGTTCCGAAGCCGCACCAACATAATAGAGATACAGAAACACCGTGGCCCCTTTCTTTGAGATAACTCTGCACTATTGCGAGCTGCAAATGCCACTTCCAGCTTAGCTGTGCAGAAGAAGAACATCAAGAAGAAGAAATATCTCGAAATATGTCCGTCAGGCCCCTTCCCTTGAGATAAATCTGCAAATATCTCGGAAACGAAGAGAGCTATGGCAAAATGTTAAGAGACCTTTTTTGTAGAGAATTAAGTTTCCTACTTTTTATGTTCTATGATATTTTTTGATCTGATGCGTAGTTCTCGAGATATATCAAGATATTTAAAAGTTCCGAAACCGCACCAACATAATAGAGATACAGAAACACCGTGGCCCCTTTCTTTGAGATAACTCTGCACTATTGCGAGCTGTAAATGCCACTTCCAGCTTAGCTGTGCAGAAGAAGAACAACAAGAAGAAGACATATCTCGAAATATGTCCGTCAGGCCCCTTCCCTTGAGATATATCTGCAAATATCTCGGAAACGAAGCGAGCTATGGCAAAATGTTAAGAGACCTTTTTTGTAGAGAATTATGTTTCCTACAATTTATGTTCTATGATATTTTTTGATCAGAAGCGTAGTTTTCGAGATTTATCGAGGTATTTAAAAGTTCCAAAGCCGCACCAACATAATAGAGATACAGAAACACCGTGGCCCCTTTCTTTGAGATAACTCTGCACTATTGCGAGCTGCAAATGCCACTTCCAGCTTAGCTGTGCAGACGAAGAACAACAAGAAGAAGAAATATCTCGAAATATGTCCGTCAGGCCAGTTCCTTTGAGCTGAATCTGCAAATATCTCGGAAACGAAGCGAGCTATGGTAAAATGTTAAGAGACGTTTTTTGTAGAGAATTATGTTTCCTACAATTTATGTTCTATGATATTTTTTGATCAGAATCGTAGTTTTCGAGATATATCGAGATATTTAAAAGTTCCGAAGCCGCACCAACATAATAGGGATACAGAAACACCGTGGCCCCTTTCTTTGAGATAACTCTGCGGTATTGCGAGCTGTAAATGCCACTTCCAGCTTAGCTGTGCAGAAGAAGAACAACAAGAAGAAGACATATCTCGAAATATGTCCGTCAGGCCCCTTCCCTTGAGATATATCTGCAAATATCTCGGAAACGAAGCGAGCTATGGCAAAATGTTAAGAGACCTTTTTTGTAGAGAATTATGTTTCCTACAATTTATGCTCTATGATATTTTTTGATCAGAAGCGTAGTTTTCGAGATATATCGAGATATTTAAAAGTTCCAAAGCCGCACCAACATAATAGAGATACAGAAACACCGTGGCCCCTTTCTTTGAGATAACTCTGCACTATTGCGAGCTGCAAATGCCACTTCCAGCTTAGCTGTGCAGAAGAAGAACAACAAGAAGAAGAAATATCTCGAAATATGTCCGCCAGGCCCCTTCCCTTGAGATAAATCTGCAAATATCTCGGAAACGAAGCGAGCTATGGCCAATTGTTAAGAGACCTTTTTTGTAGAGAATTAAGTTTCCTACTTTTTATGTTCTATGATATTTTTTGATCAGATGCGTAGTTCTCGAGATATATCAAGATATTTAAAAGTTCCGAAGCGGCACCAACATAATAGGGATACAGAAACACCGTGGCCCCTTTCTTTGAGATAACTCTGCACTATTGCGAGCTGCAAATGCCACTTCCAGCTTAGCTGTGCAGAAGAAGAACAACAAGAAGAAGAAATATCTCGAAATGTGTCCGTCAGGCCCCTTCCCTTGAGATAAATCTGCAAATATCTCGGAAACGAAGAGAGCTATGGCAAAATGTTAAGAGACCTTTTTTGTAGAGAATTAAGTTTCCTACTTTTTATGTTGTATGATATTTTTTGATCAGACGCGTAGTTCTCGAGATATATCAAGATATTTAAAAGTTCCGAAGCCGCACCAACATAATAGAGATACAGAAACACTGTGGCCCCTTTCTTTGAGATAACTCTGTACTATTGCGAGCTGGAAATGCCACTTCCAGCTTAGCTGTGCAGAAGAAGAACAACAAGAAGAAGAAATATCTCGAAATATGTCCGTCAGGCCCCTTCCCTTGAGATATATCTGCAAATATCTCGGAAACGAAGCGAGCTATGGCAAAATGTTAAGAGACCTTTTTTGTAGAGAATTATGTTTCCTACTTTTTATGTTCTATGATATTTTTTGATCAGACGCGTAGCTCTCGAGATATATCAAGATATTTAAAAGTTCCGAAGCCGCACCAACATAATAGAGATACAGAAACACCGTGGCCCCTCTCTTTGAGATAACTCTGCACTATTGCGAGCTGGAAATGCCACCTCCAGCTTAGCTGTGCAGAGGAAGAACAACAAGAAGAAGAAATATCTCGAAATATGTCCGTCAGGCCAGTTCCTTTGAGCTGAATCTGCAAATATCTCGGAAACGAAGCGAGCTATGGCAAAATGTTAAGAGACGTTTTTTGTAGAGAATTATGTTTCCTACAATTTATGTTCTATGATATTTTTTGATCAGAAGCGTAGTTTTCGAGATATATCGAGATATTTAAAAGTTCCGAAGCCGCACCAACATAATAGGGATACAGAAACACCGTGGCCCCTTTCTTTGAGATAACTCTGCAGTATTGCGAGCTGTAAATGCCACTTCCAGCTTAGCTGTGCAGAAGAAGAACAACAAGAAGAAGAAATATCTCGAAATATGTCCGTCAGGCCCCTTCCCTTGAGATAAATCTGCAAATATCTCGGAAACGAAGAGAGCTATGGCAAAATGTTAAGAGACCTTTTTTGTAGAGAATTAAGTTTCCTACTTTTTATGTTCTATCATATTTTTTGATCTGATGCGTAGTTCTAGAGATATATCAAGATATTTAAAAGTTCCGAAGCCGCACCAACATAATAGAGATACAGAAACACCGTGGCCCCTTTCTTTGAGATAACTCTGCACTAGTGCGAGCCGCAAATGCCACTTCCAGCTTAGCTGTGCAGAAGAAGAACAACAAGAAGAAGAAATATCTCGAAATATGTCCGTCAGGCCCCTTCCCTTGAGATAAATCTGCAAATATCTCGGAAACGAAGCGAGCTATGGCAAAATGTTAAGAGACGTTTTTTGTAGAGAATTATGTTTCCTACAATTTATGTTCTATGATATTTTTTGATCAGAAGCGTAGTTTTCGAGATATATCGAGATATTTAAAAGTTCCGAAGCCGCACCAACATAATAGGGATACAGAAACACCGTGGCCCCTTTCTTTGAGATAACTCTGCACTAGTGCGAGCCGCAAATGCCACTTCCAGCTTAGCTGTGCAGAAGAAAAACAACAAGAAGAAGAAATATCTCGAAATATGTCCGTCAGGCCCCTTCCCTTGAGATATATCTGCAAATATCTCGGAAACGAAGCGCGCTATGGCAAAATGTTAAGAGACGTTTTTTGTAGAGAATTATGTTTCCTACAATTTATGTTCTATGATATTTTTTGATCAGAAACGTAGTTTTCGAGATATATCGAGATATTTAAAAGTTCCGAAGCCGCACCAACATAATAGGGATACAGAAACACCGTGGCCCCTTTCTTTGAGATAACTCTGCACTAGTGCGAGCCGCAAATGCCACTTCCAGCTTAGCTGTGCAGAAGAAGAACAACAAGAAGAAGAAATATCTCGAAATATGTCCGCCAGGCCCCTTCCCTTGAGATAAATCTGCAAATATCTCGGAAACGAAGCGAGCTATGGTCAATTGTTAAGAGACCTTTTTTGTAGAGAATTAAGTTTCCTACTTTTTATGTTCTATGATATTTTTTGATCAGATGCGTAGTTCTCGAGATATATCAAGATATTTAAAAGTTCCGAAGCCGCACCAACATAATAGAGATACAGAAACACCGTGGCCCCTTTCTTTGAGATAACTCTGCACTATTGCGAGCTGCAAATGCCACTTCCAGCTTAGCTGTGCAGAAGAAGAACATCAAGGAGAAGAAATATCTCGAAATATGTCCGTCAGGCCCCTTCCCTTGAGATAAATCTGCAAATATCTCGGAAACGAAGCGAGCTATGGCAAAATGTTGAGAGACCTTTTTTGTAGAGAATTAAGTTTCCTACGTTTTATGTTCTATGATATTTTTTGATCAGATGCGTAGTTCTCGAGATATATCAAGATATTTAAAAGTTCCGAAGCCGCACCAACATAATAGAGATACAGAAACACCGTGGCCCCTTTCTTTGAGATAACTCTGCACTATTGCGAGCTGCAAATGCCACTTCCAGCTTAGCTGTGCAGAAGAAGAACATCAAGAAGAAGAAATATCTCGAAATATGTCCGTCAGGCCCCTTCCCTTGAGATAAATCTGCAAATATCTCGGAAACGAAGAGAGCTATGGCAAAATGTTAAGAGACCTTTTTTGTAGAGAATTAAGTTTCCTACTTTTTATGTTCTATGATATTTTTTGATCTGATGCGTAGTTCGAGAGATATATCAAGATATTTAAAAGTTCCGAAGCCGCACCAACATAATAGAGATACAGAAACACCGTGGCCCCTTTCTTTGAGATAACTCTGCACTATTGCGAGCTGTAAATGCCACTTCCAGCTTAGCTGTGCAGAAGAAGAACAACAAGAAGAAGACATATCTCGAAATATGTCCGTCAGGCCCCTTCCCTTGAGATATATCTGCAAATATCTCGGAAACGAAGCGAGCTATGGCAAAATGTTAAGAGACCTTTTTTGTAGAGAATTATGTTTCCTACAATTTATGTTCTATGATATTTTTTGATCAGAAGCGTAGTTTTCGAGATATATCGAGATATTTAAAAGTTCCGAAGCCGCACCAACATAATAAAGATACAGAAACACCGTGGCCCCTTTCTTTGAGATAACTCTGCACTATTGCGAGCCGCAAATGCCACTTCCAGCTTAGCTGTGCAGAAGAAGAACAACAAGAAGAAGAAATATCTCGAAATATGTCCGTCAGGCCCCTTCCCTTGAGATAAATCTGCAAATATCTCGGAAACGAAGCGAGCTATGGCAAAATGTTAAGAGACCTTTTTTGTAGAGAATTATGTTTCCTACAATTTATGTTCTATGATATTTTTTGATCAGAAGCGTAGTTTTCGAGATATATCGAGATATTTAAAAGTTCCGAAGCCGCACCAACATAATAGGGATACAGAAACACCGTGGCCCCTTTCTTTGAGATAACTCTGCACTAGTGCGAGCCGCAAATGCCACTTCCAGCTTAGCTGTGCAGAAGAAGAACAACAAGAAGAAGAAATATCTCGAAATATGTCCGCCAGGCCCCTTCCCTTGAGATAAATCTGCAAATATCTCGGAAACGAAGCGAGCTATGGCCAATTGTTAAGAGACCTTTTTTGTAGAGAATTAAGTTTCCTACTTTTTATGTTCTATGATATTTTTTGATCAGATGCGTAGTTCTCGAGATATATCAAGATATTTAAAAGTTCCGAAGCCGCACCAACATAATAGGGATACAGAAACACCGTGGCCCCTTTCTTTGAGATAACTCTGCACTATTGCGAGCTGTAAATGCCACTTCCAGCTTAGCTGTGCAGAAGAAGAACAACAAGAAGAAGACATATCTCGAAATATGTCCGTCAGGCCCCTTCCCTTGAGATATATCTGCAAATATCTCGGAAACGAAGCGAGCTATGGCAAAATGTTAAGAGACCTTTTTTGTAGAGAATTATGTTTGCTACAATTTATGTTCTATGATATTTTTTGATCAGAAGCGTAGTTTTCGAGATATATCGAGGTATTTAAAAGTTCCAAAGCCGCACCAACATAATAGAGATACAGAAACACCGTGGCCCCTTTCTTTGAGATAACTCTGCACTATTCCGAGCTGCAAATGCCACTTCCAGCTTAGCTGTGCAGAGGAAGAACAACAAGAAGAAGAAATATCTCGAAATATGTCCGTCAGGCCAGTTCCTTTGAGCTGAATCTGCAAATATCTCGGAAACGAAGCGAGCTATGGTAAAATGTTAAGAGACGTTTTTTGTAGAGAATTATGTTTCCTACAATTTATGTTCTATGATATTTTTTGATCAGAAGCGTAGTTTTCGAGATATATCGAGATATTTAAAAGTTCCGAAGCCGCACCAACATAATAGGGATACAGAAACACCGTGGCCCCTTTCTTTGAGATAACTCTGCAGTATTGCGAGCTGTAAATGCCACTTCCAGCTTAGCTGTGCAGAAGAAGAACAACAAGAAGAAGAAATATCTCGAAATATGTCCGCCAGGCCCCTTCCCTTGAGATAAATCTGCAAATATCTCGGAAACGAAGCGAGCTATGGCCAATTGTTAAGAGACCTTTTTTGTAGAGAATTAAGTTTCCTACTTTTTATGTTCTATGATATTTTTTGATCAGATGCGTAGTTCTCGAGATATATCAAGATATTTAAAAGTTCCGAAGCCGCACCAACATAATAGGGATACAGAAACACCGTGGCCCCTTTCTTTGAGATAACTCTGCGGTATTGCGAGCTGTAAATGCCACTTCCAGCTTAGCTGTGCAGAAGAAGAACAACAAGAAGAAGACATATCTCGAAATATGTCCGTCAGGCCCCTTCCCTTGAGATATATCTGCAAATATCTCGGAAACGAAGCGAGCTATGGCAAAATGTTAAGAGACCTTTTTTGTAGAGAATTATGTTTCCTACAATTTATGCTCTATGATATTTTTTGATCAGAAGCGTAGTTTTCGAGATATATCGAGATATTTAAAAGTTCCAAAGCCGCACCAACATAATAGAGATACAGAAACACCGTGGCCCCTTTCTTTGAGATAACTCTGCACTATTGCGAGCTGCAAATGCCACTTCCAGCTTAGCTGTGCAGAAGAAGAACAACAAGAAGAAGAAATATCTCGAAATATGTCCGCCAGGCCCCTTCCCTTGAGATAAATCTGCAAATATCTCGGAAACGAAGCGAGCTATGGCCAATTGTTAAGAGACCTTTTTTGTAGAGAATTAAGTTTCCTACTTTTTATGTTCTATGATATTTTTTGATCAGATGCGTAGTTCTCGAGATATATCAAGATATTTAAAAGTTCCGAAGCGGCACCAACATAATAGGGATACAGAAACACCGTGGCCCCTTTCTTTGAGATAACTCTGCACTAGTGCGAGCCGCAAATGCCACTTCCAGCTTAGCTGTGCAGAAGAAGAACAACAAGAAGAAGAAATATCTCGAAATATGTCCGTCAGGCCCCTTCCCTTGAGATATATCTGCAAATATCTCGGAAACGAAGCGAGCTATGGCAAAATGTTAAGAGACCTTTTTTGTAGAGAATTAAGTTTCCTACTTTTTATGTTCTATGATATTTTTTGATCAGATGCGTAGTTCTCGAGATATATCAAGATATTTAAAAGTTCCGAAGCCGCACCAACATAATAGAGATACAGAAACACCGTGGCCCCTTTCTTTGAGATAACTCTGCACTATTGCGAGCTGCAAATGCCACTTCCAGCTTAGCTGTGCAGAAGAAGAACATCAAGAAGAAGAAATATCTCGAAATATGTCCGCCAAGCCCCTTCCCTTGAGATAAATCTGCAAATATCTCGGAAACGAAGCGAGCTATGGCCAATTGTTAAGAGACCTTTTTTGTAGAGAATTAAGTTTCCTACTTTTTATGTTCTATGATATTTTTTGATCAGATGCGTAGTTCTCTAGATATATCAAGATATTTAAAAGTTCCGAAGCCGCACCAACATAATAGAGATACAGAAACACCGTGGCCCCTTTCTTTGAGATAACTCTGCACTATTGCGAGCTGCAAATGCCACTTTCCGCTTAGCTGTGCAGAAGAAGAACATCAAGAAGAAGAAATATCTCGAAATATGTCCGTCAGGCCCCTTCCCTTGAGATAAATCTGCAAATATCTCGGAAACGAAGAGAGCTATGGCAAAATGTTAAGAGACCTTTTTTGTAGAGAATTAAGTTTCCTACTTTTTATGTTCTATGATATTTTTTGATCTGATGCGTAGTTCTCGAGATATATCAAGATATTTAAAAGTTCCGAAGCCGCACCAACATAATAGAGATACAGAAACACCGTGGCCCCTTTCGTTGAGATAACTCTGCACTAGTGCGAGCCGCAAATGCCACTTCCAGCTTAGCTGTGCAGAAGAAGAACAACAAGAAGAAGAAATATCTCGAAATATGTCCGTCAGGCCCCTTCCCTTGAGATAAATCTGCAAATATCTCGGAAACGAAGCGAGCTATGGCAAAATGTTAAGAGACGTTTTTTGTAGAGAATTATGTTTCCTACAATTTATGTTCTATGATATTTTTTGATCAGAAGCGTAGTTTTCGAGATATATCGAGATATTTAAAAGTTCCGAAGCCGCACCAACATAATAGGGATACAGAAACACCGTGGCCCCTTTCTTTGAGATAACTCTGCACTATTGCGAGCTGCAAATGCCACTTCCAGCTTAGCTGTGCAGAAGAAGAACATCAAGAAGAAGAAATATCTCGAAATATGTCCGTCAGGCCCCTTCCCTTGAGATAAATCTGCAAATATCTCGGAAACGAAGAGAGCTATGGCAAAATGTTAAGAGACCTTTTTTGTAGAGAATTAAGTTTCCTACTTTTTATGTTCTATGATATTTTTTGATCTGATGCGTAGTTCTCGAGATATATCAAGATATTTAAAAGTTCCGAAACCGCACCAACATAATAGAGATACAGAAACACCGTGGCCCCTTTCTTTGAGATAACTCTGCACTATTGCGAGCTGTAAATGCCACTTCCAGCTTAGCTGTGCAGAAGAAGAACAACAAGAAGAAGACATATCTCGAAATATGTCCGTCAGGCCCCTTCCCTTGAGATATATCTGCAAATATCTCGGAAACGAAGCGAGCTATGGCAAAATGTTAAGAGACCTTTTTTGTAGAGAATTATGTTTCCTACAATTTATGTTCTATGATATTTTTTGATCAGAAGCGTAGTTTTCGAGATTTATCGAGGTATTTAAAAGTTCCAAAGCCGCACCAACATAATAGAGATACAGAAACACCGTGGCCCCTTTCTTTGAGATAACTCTGCACTATTGCGAGCTGCAAATGCCACTTCCAGCTTAGCTGTGCAGAAGAAGAACAACAAGAAGAAGAAATATCTCGAAATATGTCCGTCAGGCCCCTTCCCTTGAGATATATCTGCAAATATCTCGGAAACGAAGCGAGCTATGGCAAAATGTTAAGAGACCTTTTTTGTAGAGAATTAAGTTTCCTACTTTTTATGTTCTATGATATTTTTTGATCAGATGCGTAGTTCTCGAGATATATCAAGATATTTAAAAGTTCCGAAGCCGCACCAACATAATAGAGATACAGAAACACCGTGGCCCCTTTCTTTGAGATAACTCTGCACTATTGCGAGCTACAAATGCCACTTCCAGCTTAGCTGTGCAGAAGAAGAACATCAAGAAGAAGAAATATCTCGAAATATGTCCGCCAAGCCCCTTCCCTTGAGATAAATCTGCAAATATCTCGGAAACGAAGCGAGCTATGGCCAATTGTTAAGAGACCTTTTTTGTAGAGAATTAAGTTTCCTACTTTTTATGTTCTATGATATTTTTTGATCAGATGCGTAGTTCTCGAGATATATCAAGATATTTAAAAGTTCCGAAGCGGCACCAACATAATAGGGATACAGAAACACCGTGGCCCCTTTCTTTGAGATAACTCTGCACTAGTGCGAGCCGCAAATGCCACTTCCAGCTTAGCTGTGCAGAAGAAGAACAACAAGAAGAAGAAATATCTCGAAATATGTCCGTCAGGCCCCTTCCCTTGAGATATATCTGCAAATATCTCGGAAACGAAGCGAGCTATGGCAAAATGTTAAGAGACCTTTTTTGTAGAGAATTAAGTTTCCTACTTTTTATGTTCAATGATATTTTTTGATCAGATGCGTAGTTCTCTAGATATATCAAGATATTTAAAAGTTCCGAAGCCGCACCAACATAATAGAGATACAGAAACACCGTGGCCCCTTTCTTTGAGATAACTCTGCACTATTGCGAGCTGCAAATGCCACTTTCCGCTTAGCTGTGCAGAAGAAGAACATCAAGAAGAAGAAATATCTCGAAATATGTCCGTCAGGCCCCTTCCCTTGAGATAAATCTGCAAATATCTCGGAAACGAAGAGAGCTATGGCAAAATGTTAAGAGACCTTTTTTGTAGAGAATTAAGTTTCCTACTTTTTATGTTCTATGATATTTTTTGATCTGATGCGTAGTTCTCGAGATATATCAAGATATTTAAAAGTTCCGAAGCCGCACCAACATAATAGAGATACAGAAACACCGTGGCCCCTTTCGTTGAGATAACTCTGCACTAGTGCGAGCCGCAAATGCCACTTCCAGCTTAGCTGTGCAGAAGAAGAACAACAAGAAGAAGAAATATCTCGAAATATGTCCGTCAGGCCCCTTCCCTTGAGATAAATCTGCAAATATCTCGGAAACGAAGCGAGCTATGGCAAAATGTTAAGAGACGTTTTTTGTAGAGAATTATGTTTCCTACAATTTATGTTCTATGATATTTTTTGATCAGAAGCGTAGTTTTCGAGATATATCGAGATATTTAAAAGTTCCGAAGCCGCACCAACATAATAGGGATACAGAAACACAGTGGCCCCTTTCTTTGAGATAACTCTGCACTAGTGCGAGCCGCAAATGCCACTTCCAGCTTAGCTGTGCAGAAGAAGAACAACAAGAAGAAGAAATATCTCGAAATATGTCCGCCAGGCCCCTTCCCTTGAGATAAATCTGCAAATATCTCGGAAACGAAGCGAGCTATGGCCAATTGTTAAGAGACCTTTTTTGTAGAGAATTAAGTTTCCTACTTTTTATGTTCTATGATATTTTTTGATCAGATGCGTAGTTCTCGAGATATATCAATATATTTAAAAGTTCCGAAGCCGCACCAACATAATAGGGATACAGAAACACCGTGGCCCCTTTCTTTGAGATAACTCTGCACTAGTGCGAGCCGCAAATGCCACTTCCAGCTTAGCTGTGCAGAAGAAGAACAACAAGAAGAAGAAATATCTCGAAATATGTCCGTCAGGCCCCTTCCCTTGAGATATATCTGCAAATATCTCGGAAACGAAGCGAGCTATGGCAAAATGTTTAGAGACCTTTTTTGTAGAGAATTAAGTTTCCTACTTTTTATGTTCTATGATATTTTTTGATCAGATGCGTAGTTCTCGAGATATATCAAGATATTTAAAAGTTCCGAAGCCGCACCAACATAATAGAGATACAGAAACACCGTGGCCCCTTTCTTTGAGATAACTCTGCACTATTGCGAGCTGCAAATGCCACTTCCAGCTTAGCTGTGCAGAAGAAGAACATCAAGAAGAAGAAATATCTCGAAATATGTCCGTCAGGCCCCTTCCCTTGAGATAAATCTGCAAATATCTCGGAAACGAAGAGAGCTATGGCAAAATGTTAAGAGACCTTTTTTGTAGAGAATTAAGTTTCCTACTTTTTATGTTCTATGATATTTTTTGATCTGATGCGTAGTTCTCGAGATATATCAAGATATTTAAAAGTTCCGAAACCGCACCAACATAATAGAGATACAGAAACACCGTGGCCCCTTTCTTTGAGATAACTCTGCACTATTGCGAGCTGTAAATGCCACTTCCAGCTTAGCTGTGCAGAAGAAGAACAACAAGAAGAAGACATATCTCGAAATATGTCCGTCAGGCCCCTTCCCTTGAGATATATCTGCAAATATCTCGGAAACGAAGCGAGCTATGGCAAAATGTTAAGAGACCTTTTTTGTAGAGAATTATGTTTCCTACAATTTATGTTCTATGATATTTTTTGATCAGAAGCGTAGTTTTCGAGATTTATCGAGGTATTTAAAAGTTCCAAAGCCGCACCAACATAATAGAGATACAGAAACACCGTGGCCCCTTTCTTTGAGATAACTCTGCACTATTGCGAGCTGCAAATGCCACTTCCAGCTTAGCTGTGCAGAGGAAGAACAACAAGAAGAAGAAATATCTCGAAATATGTCCGTCAGGCCAGTTCCTTTGAGCTGAATCTGCAAATATCTCGGAAACGAAGCGAGCTATGGTAAAATGTTAAGAGACGTTTTTTGTAGAGAATTATGTTTCCTACAATTTATGTTCTATGATATTTTTTGATCAGAAGCGTAGTTTTCGAGATATATCGAGATATTTAAAAGTTCCGAAGCCGCACCAACATAATAGGGATACAGAAACACCGTGGCCCCTTTCGTTGAGATAACTCTGCACTAGTGCGAGCCGCAAATGCCACTTCCAGCTTAGCTGTGCAGAAGAAGAACAACAAGAAGAAGAAATATCTCGAAATATGTCCGTCAGGCCCCTTCCCTTGAGATAAATCTGCAAATATCTCGGAAACGAAGCGAGCTATGGCAAAATGTTAAGAGACGTTTTTTGTAGAGAATTATGTTTCCTACAATTTATGTTCTATGATATTTTTTGATCAGAAGCGTAGTTTTCGAGATATATCGAGATATTTAAAAGTTCCGAAGCCGCACCAACATAATAGGGATACAGAAACACAGTGGCCCCTTTCTTTGAGATAACTCTGCACTAGTGCGAGCCGCAAATGCCACTTCCAGCTTAGCTGTGCAGAAGAAGAACAACAAGAAGAAGAAATATCTCGAAATATGTCCGCCAGGCCCCTTCCCTTGAGATAAATCTGCAAATATCTCGGAAACGAAGCGAGCTATGGCCAATTGTTAAGAGACCTTTTTTGTAGAGAATTAAGTTTCCTACTTTTTATGTTCTATGATATTTTTTGATCAGATGCGTAGTTCTCGAGATATATCAAGATATTCAAAAGTTCCGAAGCCGCACCAACATAATAGAGATACAGAAACACCGTGGCCCCTTTCTTTGAGATAACTCTGCACTACTGCGAGCTGCAAATGCCACTTCCAGCTTAGCTGTGCAGAAGAAGAACATCAAGAAGAAGAAATATCTCGAAATATGTCCGTCAGGCCCCTTCCCTTGAGATAAATCTGCAAATATCTCGGAAACGAAGAGAGCTATGGCAAAATGTTAAGAGACCTTTTTTGTAGAGAATTAAGTTTCCTACTTTTTATGTTCTATGATATTTTTTGATCTGATGCGTAGTTCTCGAGATATATCAAGATATTTAAAAGTTCCGAAGCCGCACCAACATAATAGAGATACAGAAACACCGTGGCCCCTTTCTTTGAGATAACTCTGCACTATTGCGAGCCGCAAATGCCACTTCCAGCTTAGCTGTGCAGAAGAAGAACAACAAGAAGAAGAAATATCTCGAAATATGTCCGTCAGGCCCCTTCCCTTGAGATAAATCTGCAAATATCTCGGAAACGATGCGAGCTATGGCAAAATGTTGAGAGACCTTTTTTGTAGAGAATTAAGTTTCCTACGTTTTATGTTCTATGATATTTTTTGATCAGATGCGTAGTTCTCGAGATATATCAAGATATTTAAAAGTTCCGAAGCCGCACCAACATAATAGAGATACAGAAACACCGTGGCCCCTTTCTTTGAGATAACTCTGCACTACTGCGAGCTGCAAATGCCACTTCCAGCTTAGCTGTGCAGAAGAAGAACATCAAGAAGAAGAAATATCTCGAAATATGTCCGTCAGGCCCCTTCCCTTGAGATAAATCTGCAAATATCTCGGAAACGAAGAGAGCTATGGCAAAATGTTAAGAGACCTTTTTTGTAGAGAATTAAGTTTCCTACTTTTTATGTTCTATGATATTTTTTGATCTGATGCGTAGTTCTCGAGATATATCAAGATATTTAAAAGTTCCGAAGCCGCACCAACATAATAGAGATACAGAAACACCGTGGCCCCTTTCTTTGAGATAACTCTGCACTATTGCGAGCCGCAAATGCCACTTCCAGCTTAGCTGTGCAGAAGAAGAACAACAAGAAGAAGAAATATCTCGAAATATGTCCGTCAGGCCCCTTCCCTTGAGATAAATCTGCAAATATCTCGGAAACGATGCGAGCTATGGCAAAATGTTAAGAGACCTTTTTTGTAGAGAATCATGTTTCCTACAATTTATGTTCTATGATATTTTTTGATCAGAAGCGTAGTTTTCGAGATATATCGAGATATTTAAAAGTTCCGAAGCCGCACCAACATAATAGGGATACAGAAACACCGTGGCCCCTTTCTTTGAGATAACTCTGCAGTATTGCGAGCTGTAAATGCCACTTCCAGCTTAGCTGTGCAGAAGAAGAACAACAAGAAGAAGAAATATCTCGAAATATGTCCGTCAGGCCCCTTCCCTTGAGATAAATCTGCAAATATCTCGGAAACGAAAAGAGCTATGGCAAAATATTAAGAGACCTTTTTTGTAGAGAATTAAGTTTCCTACTTTTTATGTTCTATCATATTTTTTGATCTGATGCGTAGTTCTCGAGATATATCAAGATATTTAAAAGTTCCGAAGCCGCACCAACATAATAGAGATACAGAAACACCGTGGCCCCTTTCTTTGAGATAACTCTGCACTATTGCGAGCTGTAAATGCCACTTCCAGCTTAGCTGTGCAGAAGAAGAACAACAAGAAGAAGAAATATCTCGAAATATGTCCGCCAGGCCCCTTCCCTTGAGATAAATCTGCAAATATCTCGGAAACGAAGCGAGCTATGGCCAATTGTTAAGAGACCTTTTTTGTAGAGAATTAAGTTTCCTACTTTTTATGTTCTATGATATTTTTTGATCAGATGCGTAGTTCTCGAGATATATCAAGATATTTAAAAGTTCCGAAGCCGCACCAACATAATAGGGATACAGAAACACCGTGGCCCCTTTCTTTGAGATAACTCTGCACTATTGCGAGCTGTAAATGCCACTTCCAGCTTAGCTGTGCAGGAGAAGAACAACAAGAAGAAGACATATCTCGAAATATGTCCGTCAGGCCCCTTCCCTTGAGATATATCTGCAAATATCTCGGAAACGAAGCGAGCTATGGCCAATTGTTAAGAGACCTTTTTTGTAGAGAATTAAGTTTCCTACTTTTTATGTTCTATGATATTTTTTGATCAGATGCGTAGTTCTCGAGATATATCAAGATATTTAAAAGTTCCGAAGCCGCACCAACATAATAGGGATACAGAAACACCGTGGCCCCTTTCTTTGAGATAACTCTGCACTATTGCGAGCTGTAAATGCCACTTCCAGCTTAGCTGTGCAGAAGAAGAACAACAAGAAGAAGACATATCTCGAAATATGTCCGTCAGGCCCCTTCCCTTGAGATATATCTGCAAATATCTCGGAAACGAAGCGAGCTATGGCAAAATGTTAAGAGACCTTTTTTGTAGAGAATTATGTTTCCTACAATTTATGTTCTATGATATTTTTTGATCAGAAGCGTAGTTTTCGAGATATATCGAGGTATTTAAAAGTTCCAAAGCCGCACCAACATAATAGAGATACAGAAACACCGTGGCCCCTTTCTTTGAGATAACTCTGCACTATTGCGAGCTGCAAATGCCACTTCCAGCTTAGCTGTGCAGAGGAAGAACAACAAGAAGAAGAAATATCTCGAAATATGTCCGTCAGGCCAGTTCCTTTGAGCTGAATCTGCAAATATCTCGGAAACGAAGCGAGCTATGGTAAAATGTTAAGAGACGTTTTTTGTAGAGAATCATGTTTCCTACAATTTATGTTCTATGATATTTTTTGATCAGAAGCGTAGTTTTCGAGATATATCGAGATATTTAAAAGTTCCGAAGCCGCACCAACATAATAGGGATACAGAAACACCGTGGCCCCTTTCTTTGAGATAACTCTGCAGTATTGCGAGCTGTAAATGCCACTTCCAGCTTAGCTGTGCAGAAGAAGAACAACAAGAAGAAGAAATATCTCGAAATATGTCCGTCAGGCCCGTTCCCTTGAGATAAATCTGCAAATATCTCGGAAACGAAAAGAGCTATGGCAAAATATTAAGAGACCTTTTTTGTAGAGAATTAAGTTTCCTACTTTTTATGTTCTATCATATTTTTTGATCTGATGCGTAGTTCTCGAGATATATCAAGATATTTAAAAGTTCCGAAGCCGCACCAACATAATAGAGATACAGAAACACCGTGGCCCCTTTCTTTGAGATAACTCTGCACTATTGCGAGCTGTCAATGCCACTTCCAGCTTAGCTGTGCAGAAGAAGAACAACAAGAAGAAGAAATATCTCGAAATATGTCCGCCAGGCCCCTTCCCTTGAGATAAATCTGCAAATATCTCGGAAACGAAGCGAGCTATGGCCAATTGTTAAGAGACCTTTTTTGTAGAGAATTAAGTTTCCTACTTTTTATGTTCTATGATATTTTTTGATCAGATGCGTAGTTCTCGAGATATATCAAGATATTTAAAAGTTCCGAAGCCGCACCAACATAATAGGGATACAGAAACACCGTGGCCCCTTTCTTTGAGATAACTCTGCACTATTGCGAGCTGTAAATGCCACTTCCAGCTTAGCTGTGCAGGAGAAGAACAACAAGAAGAAGACATATCTCGAAATATGTCCGTCAGGCCCCTTCCCTTGAGATATATCTGCAAATATCTCGGAAACGAAGCGAGCTATGGCAAAATGTTAAGAGACCTTTTTTGTAGAGAATTATGTTTCCTACAATTTATGTTCTATGATATTTTTTGATCAGAAGCGTAGTTTTCGAGATATATCGAGATATTTAAAAGTTCCAAAGCCGCACCAACATAATAGAGATACAGAAACACCGTGGCCCCTTTCTTTGAGATAACTCTGCACTATTGCGAGCTGCAAATGCCACTTCCAGCTTAGCTGTGCAGAGGAAGAACAACAAGAAGAAGAAATATCTCGAAATATGTCCGTCAGGCCAGTTCCTTTGAGCTGAATCTGCAAATATCTCGGAAACGAAGCGAGCTATGGTAAAATGTTAAGAGACGTTTTTTGTAGAGAATTATGTTTCCTACAATCTATGTTCTATGATATTTTTTGATCAGAAGCGTAGTTTTCGAGATATATCGAGATATTTAAAAGTTCCGAAGCCGCACCAACATAATAGGGATACAGAAACACCGTGGCCCCTTTCTTTGAGATAACTCTGCAGTATTGCGAGCTGTAAATGCCACTTCCAGCTTAGCTGTGCAGAAGAAGAACAACAAGAAGAAGAAATATCTCGAAATATGTCCGTCAGGCCCCTTCCCTTGAGATAAATCTGCAAATATCTCGGAAACGAAGCGAGATGTGGCAAAATGTTAAGAGACCTTTTTTGTAGAGAATTATGTTTCCTACAATTTAGGTTCTATGATATTTTTTGATCAGAAGCGTAGTTTTCGAGATGTATCGAGATATTTAAAAGTTCCGAAGCCGCACCAACATAATAGAGATACAGAAACACCGTGGCCCCTTTCTTTGAGATAACTCTGCACTAGTGCGAGCCGCAAATGCCACTTCCAGCTTAGCTGTGCAGAAGAAGAACAACAAGAAGAAGAAATATCTCGAAATATGTCCGTCAGGCCCCTTCCCTTGAGATATATCTGCAAATATCTCGGAAACGAAGCGAGCTATGGCAAAATGTTAAGAGACCTTTTTTGTAGAGAATTATGTTTCCTACAATTTATGTTCTATGATATTTTTTGATCAGAAGCGTAGTTTTCGAGATATATCGAGATATTTAAAAGTTCCGAAGCCGCACCAACATAATAGAGATACAGAAACACCGTGGCCCCTTCCTTTGAGATAACTCTGCACTAGTGCGAGCCGCAAATGCCACTTCCAGCTTAGCTGTGCAGAAGAAGAACAACAAGAAGAAGAAATATCTCGAAATATGTCCGTCAGGCCCCTTCCCTTGAGATAAATCTGCAAATATCTCGGAAACGAAGCGAGCTATGGCAAAATGTTAAGAGACCTTTTTTGTAGAGAATTAAGTTTCCTACTTTTTATGTTCTATGATATTTTTTGATCAGATGCGTAGTTCTCGAGATATATCAAGATATTTAAAAGTTCCGAACCCGTGCCAACATAATAGAGATACAGAAACACCGTGGCCCCTTTCTTTGAGATAACTCTGCACTAGTGCGAGCCGCAAATGCCACTTCCAGCTTAGCTGTGCAGAAGAAGAACAACAAGAAGAAGAAATATCTCAAAATATGTCCGTCAGGCCAGTTCCTTTGAGCTGAATCTGCAAATATCTCGGAAACGAAGCGAGCTATGGCAAAATTATAAGAGACGTGTTTTGTAGAGAATTACGTTTCCTACTTTTTATGTTCTATGATATTTTTTGATCAGAAGCGTAGTTTTCGAGATATATCGAGATATTTAAAAGTTCCGAAGCCGCACCAACATAATAGAGATACAGAAACACCGTGGCCCCTTTCTTTGAGATAACTCTGCACTAGTGCGAGCCGCAAATGCCACTTCCAGCTTAGCTGTGCAGAAGAAGAACAACAAGAAGAAGAAATATCTCGAAATATGTCCGTCAGGCCCCTTCCCTTGAGATATATCTGCAAATATCTCGGAAACGAAGCGAGCTATGGCAAAATGTTAAGAGACCTTTTTTGTAGAGAATTATGTTTCCTACAATTTATGTTCTATGATATTTTTTGATCAGAAGCGTAGTTTTCGAGATATATCGAGATATTTAAAAGTCCCGAAGCCGCACCAACATAATAGAGATACAGAAACACCGTGGCCCCTTTCTTTGAGATAACTCTGCACTATTGCGAGCTGCAAATGCCGCTTCGAGCTTAGCTGTGCAGAAGAAGAACAACAAGAAGAAGAAATATCTCGAAATATGTCCGTCAGACCCCTTCCCTTGAGATGAATCTGCAAATATCTCGGAAACGAACCGAGCTATGGCAAAATGTTGAGAGACCTTTTTTGTAGAGAATAATGTTTCCTACAATTTACGTTCTATGATATTTTTTGATCAGAAGCGTAGTTTTCGAGATATATCGAGATATTTAAAAGTTCCGAAGCCGCACCAACATAATAGAGATACAGAAACACCGTGGCCCCTTTCTTTGAGATAACTCTGCACTATTGCGACCTGCAAATGCCACTTCCAGCTCAGCTGTGCAGACGAAGAACAACAAGAAGAAGAAATATCTCGAAATATGTCCGTCAGGCCCCTTCCCTTGAGATAAATCTGCAAATATCTCGGAAACGAAGCGAGCTATGGCAAAATGTTAAGAGACCTTTTTCGTAGAGAATTAAGTTTCCTACTTTTTATGTTCTATGATATTTTTTGATCAGATACGTAGTTCTCGAGATATATCGAGATATTTAAAAGTTCCGAAGCCGCACCAACATAATAGGGATACAGAAACACCGTGGCCCCTTTCTTTGAGATAACTCTGCACTAGTGCGAGCCGCAAATGCCACTTCCAGCTTAGCTGTGCAGAAGAAGAACAACAAGAAGAAGAAATATCTCGAAATATGTCCGCCAGGCCCCTTCCCTTGAGATAAATCTGCAAATATCTCGGAAACGAAGCGAGCTATGGCAAAATGTTAAGAGACCTTTTTTGTAGAGAATTAAGTTTCCTACTTTTTATGTTCTATGATATTTTTTGATCAGATGCGTAGTTCTCGAGATATATCAAGATATTTAAAAGTTCCGAAGCCGCACCAACATAATAGAGATACAGAAACACCGTGGCCCCTTTCTTTGAGATAACTCTGCACTATTGCGAGCTGTAAATGCCACTTTCAGCTTAGCTGTGCAGAAGAAGAATAACAAGAAGAAGAAATATCTCGAAATATGTCCGTCAGGCCCCTTCCCTTGAGATATATCTGCAAATATCTCGGAAACGAAGCGAGCTATGGCAAAATGTTAAGAGACCTTTTTTGTAGAGAATTAAGTTTCCTACTTTTTATGTTCTATGATATTTTTTGATCAGATGCGTAGTTCTCGAGATATATCAAGATATTTAAAAGTTCCGAAGCCGCACCAACATAATAGAGATACAGAAACACCGTGGCCCCTTTCTTTGAGATAACTCTGCACTATTGCGAGCTGCAAATGCCACTTCCAGCTTAGCTGTGCAGAGGAAGAACAACAAGAAGAAGAAGTATCTCGAAATATGTCCGTCAGGCCAGTTCCTTTGAGCTGAATCTGCAAATATCGCGGAAACGAACCGAGCTATGGCAAAATGTTGAGAGACCTTTTTTGTAGAGAATAATGTTTCCTACAATTTACGTTCTATGATATTTTTTGATCAGAAGCGTAGTTTTCGAGATATATCGAGATATTTAAAAGTTCCGAAGCCGCACCAACATAATAGAGATACAGAAACACCGTGGCCCCTTTCTTTGAGATAACTCTGCACTATTGCGACCTGCAAATGCCACTTCCAGCTCAGCTGTGCAGACGAAGAACAACAAGAAGAAGAAATATCTCGAAATATGTCCGTCAGGCCCCTTCCCTTGAGATAAATCTGCAAATATCTCGGAAACGAAGCGAGCTATGGCAAAATGTTAAGAGACCTTTTTTGTAGAGAATTAAGTTTCCTACTTTTTATGTTCTATGATATTTTTTGATCAGATGCGTAGTTCTCGAGATATATCGAGATATTTAAAAGTTCCGAAGCCGCACCAACATAATAGGGATACAGAAACACCGTGGCCCCTTTCTTTGAGATAACTCTGCACTAGTGCGAGCCGCAAATGCCACTTCCAGCTTAGCTGTGCAGAGGAAGAACAACAAGAAGAAGAAATATCTCGAAATATGTCCGTCAGGCCAGTTCCTTTGAGCTGAATCTGCAAATATCTCGGAAACGAAGCGAACTATGGCAAAATGTTAAGAGACGTTTTTTGTAGAGAATTATGTTTCCTACAATTTATGTTCTATGATATTTTTTGATCAGAAGCGTAGTTCTCGAGATATATCGAGATATTTAAAAGTTCCGAAGCCGCACCAACATAATAGGGATACAGAAACACCGTGGAACCTTTCTTTGAGATAACTCTGCACTAGTGCGAGCCGCAAATGCCACTTCCAGCTTAGCTGTGCAGAAGAAGAACAACAAGAAGAAGAAATATCTCGAAATATGTCCGCCAGGCCCCTTCCCTTGAGATAAATCTGCAAATATCTCGGAAACGAAGCGAGCTATGGCAAAATGTTAAGAGACCTTTTTTGTAGAGAATTAAGTTTCCTACTTTTTATGTTCTATGATATTTTTTGATCAGATGCGTAGTTCTCGAGATATATCAAGATATTTAAAAGTTCCGAAGCCGCACCAACATAATAGAGATACAGAAACACCGTGGCCCCTTTCTTTGAGATAACTCTGCACTATTGCGAGCTGTAAATGCCACTTTCAGCTTAGCTGTGCAGAAGAAGAATAACAAGAAGAAGAAATATCTCGAAATATGTCCGTCAGGCCCCTTCCCTTGAGATATATCTGCAAATATCTCGGAAACGAAGCGAGCTATGGCAAAATGTTAAGAGACCTTTTTTGTAGAGAATTAAGTTTCCTACTTTTTATGTTCTATGATATTTTTTGATCAGATGCGTAGTTCTCGAGATATATCAAGATATTTAAAAGTTCCGAAGCCGCACCAACATAATAGAGATACAGAAACACCGTGGCCCCTTTCTTTGAGATAACTCTGCACTATTGCGAGCTGCAAATGCCACTTCCAGCTTAGCTGTGCAGAGGAAGAACAACAAGAAGAAGAAGTATCTCGAAATATGTCCGTCAGGCCAGTTCCTTTGAGCTGAATCTGCAAATATCGCGGAAACGAAGCGAACTATGGCAAAATGTTAAGAGACCTTTTTTGTAGAGAATTATGTTTCCTACAATTTAGGTTCTAGGATATTTTTTGATCAGAAGCGTAGTTTTCGAGATATATCGAGATATTTAAAAGTTCCGAAGCCGCACCAACATAATAGGGATACAGAAACACCGTGGCCCCTTTCTTTGAGATAACTCTGCACTAGTGCGAGCCGCAAATGCCACTTCCAGCTTAGCTGTGCAGAAGAAAAACAACAAGAAGAAGAAATATCTCGAAATATGTCCGTCAGGCCCCTTCCCTTGAGATAAATCTGCAAATATCTCGGAAACGAAGCGAGCTATGGCAAAATGTTAAGAGACCTTTTTTGTAGAGAATTATGTTTCCTACAATTTACGTTCTATGATATTTTTTGATCAGAAGCGTAGTTTTCGAGATATATCGAGATATTTAAAAGTTCCGAAGCCGCACCAACATAATAGGGATACAGAAACACCGTGGCCCCTTTCTTTGAGATAACTCTGCACTAGTGCGAGCCGCAAATGCCACTTCCAGCTTAGCTGTGCAGAGGAAGAACAACAAGAAGAAGAAATATCTCGAAATATGTCCGTCAGGCCAGTTCCTTTGAGCTGAATCTGCAAATATCTCGGAAACGAAGCGAACTATGGCAAAATGTTAAGAGACGTTTTTTGTAGAGAATTATGTTTCCTACAATTTATGTTCTATGATATTTTTTGATCAGAAGCGTAGTTCTCGAGATATATCGAGATATTTAAAAGTTCCGAAGCCGCACCAACATAATAGGGATACAGAAACACCGTGGAACCTTTCTTTGAGATAACTCTGCACTAGTGCGAGCCGCAAATGCCACTTCCAGCTTAGCTGTGCAGAAGAAGAACAACAAGAAGAAGAAATATCTCGAAATATGTCCGCCAGGCCCCTTCCCTTGAGATAAATCTGCAAATATCTCGGAAACGAAGCGAGCTATGGCAAAATGTTAAGAGACCTTTTTTGTAGAGAATTAAGTTTCCTACTTTTTATGTTCTATGATATTTTTTGATCAGATGCGTAGTTCTCGAGATATATCAAGATATTTAAAAGTTCCGAACCCGCACCAAAATAATAGAGATACAGAAACACCGTGGCCCCTTTCTTTGAGATAACTCTGCACTATTGCGAGCTGCAAATGCCACTTCCAGCTTAGCTGTGCAGAGGAAGAACAACAAGAAGAAGAAATATCTCGAAATATGTCCGTCAGGCCAGTTCCTTTGAGTTGAATCTGCAAATATCTCGGAAACGAAGCGAGCTATGGCAAAATGATAAGAGACGTGTTTTGTAGAGAATTACGTTTCCTACAATTTATGTTCTATGATATTTTTTGATCAGAAGCGTAGTTCTCGAGATATATCGAGATATTTAAAAGTTCCGAAGCCGCACCAACATAATAGGGATACAGAAACACCGTGGCCCCTTTCTTTGAGATAACTCTGCACTAGTGCGAGCCGCAAATGCCACTTCCAGCTTAGCTGTGCAGAAGAAGAACAACAAGAAGAAGAAATATCTCGAAATATGTCCGTCAAGCCCCTTCCCTTGAGATAAATCTGCAAATATCTCGGAAACGAAGCGAGCTATGGCAAAATGTTAAGAGACCTTTTTTGTAGAGAATTAAGTTTCCTACTTTTTATGTTCTATGATATTTTTTGATCAGATGCGTAGTTCTCGAGATATATCAAGATATTTAAAAGTTCCAAAGCCGCACCAACATAATAGAGATACAGAAACACCGTGGCCCCTTTCTTTGAAATAACTCTGCACTAGTGCGAGCCGCAAATGCCACTTCCAGCTTAGCTGTGCAGAAGAAGAACAACAAGAAGAAGAAATATCTCGAAATATGTCCGTCAGGCCCCTTCCCTTGAGATATATCTGCAAATATCTCGGAAACGAAGCGAGCTATGGCAAAATGTTAAGAGACCTTTTTTGTAGAGAATTATGTTTCCTACAATTTATGTTCTATGATATTTTTTGATCAGAAGCGTAGTTTTCGAGATATATCGAGATATTTAAAAGTTCCGAAGCCGCACCAACATAATAGAGATACAGAAACACCGTGGCCCCTTTCTTTGAGATAACTCTGCACTAGTGCGAGCCGCAAATGCCACTTCCAGCTTAGCTGTGCAGAAGAAGAACAACAAGAAGAAGAAATATCTCGAAATATGTCCGTCAGGCCCCTTCCCTTGAGATATATCTGCAAATATCTCGGAAACGAAGCGAGCTATGGCAAAATGTTAAGAGACCTTTTTTGTAGAGAATTATGTTTCCTACAATTTATGTTCTATGATATTTTTTGATCAGAAGCGTAGTTTTCGAGATATATCGAGATATTTAAAAGTCCCGAAGCCGCACCAACATAATAGAGATACAGAAACACCGTGGCCCCTTTCTTTGAGATAACTCTGCACTATTGCGAGCTGCAAATGCCGCTTCGAGCTTAGCTGTGCAGAAGAAGAACAACAAGAAGAAGAAATATCTCGAAATATGTCCGTCAGACCCCTTCCCTTGAGATGAATCTGCAAATATCTCGGAAACGAACCGAGCTATGGCAAAATGTTGAGAGACCTTTTTTGTAGAGAATAATGTTTCCTACAATTTACGTTCTATGATATTTTTTGATCAGAAGCGTAGTTTTCGAGATATATCGAGATATTTAAAAGTTCCGAAGCCGCACCAACATAATAGAGATACAGAAACACCGTGGCCCCTTTCTTTGAGATAACTCTGCACTATTGCGACCTGCAAATGCCACTTCCAGCTCAGCTGTGCAGACGAAGAACAACAAGAAGAAGAAATATCTCGAAATATGTCCGTCAGGCCCCTTCCCTTGAGATAAATCTGCAAATATCTCGGAAACGAAGCGAGCTATGGCAAAATGTTAAGAGACCTTTTTTGTAGAGAATTAAGTTTCCTACTTTTTATGTTCTATGATATTTTTTGATCAGATGCGTAGTTCTCGAGATATATCGAGATATTTAAAAGTTCCGAAGCCGCACCAACATAATAGGGATACAGAAACACCGTGGCCCCTTTCTTTGAGATAACTCTGCACTAGTGCGAGCCGCAAATGCCACTTCCAGCTTAGCTGTGCAGAGGAAGAACAACAAGAAGAAGAAATATCTCGAAATATGTCCGTCAGGCCAGTTCCTTTGAGCTGAATCTGCAAATATCTCGGAAACGAAGCGAACTATGGCAAAATGTTAAGAGACGTTTTTTGTAGAGAATTATGTTTCCTACAATTTATGTTCTATGATATTTTTTGATCAGAAGCGTAGTTCTCGAGATATATCGAGATATTTAAAAGTTCCGAAGCCGCACCAACATAATAGGGATACAGAAACACCGTGGAACCTTTCTTTGAGATAACGCTGCACTAGTGCGAGCCGCAAATGCCACTTCCAGCTTAGCTGTGCAGAAGAAGGACAACAAGAAGAAGAAATATCTCGAAATATGTCCGTCAGGACCCTTCCCTTGAGATAAATCTGCAAATATCTCGGAAACGAAGCGAGCTATGGCAAAATGTTAAGAGACCTTTTTTGTAGAGAATTAAGTTTCCTACTTTTGATGTTCTATGATATTTTTTGATCAGATGCGTAGTTCTCGAGATATATCAAGATATTTAAAAGTTCCGAAGCCGCACCAACATAATAGAGATACAGAAACACCGTGGCCCCTTTCTTTGAGATAACTCTGCACTATTGCGAGCTGTAAATGCCACTTTCAGCTTAGCTGTGCAGAAGAAGAATAACAAGAAGAAGAAATATCTCGAAATATGTCCGTCAGGCCCCTTCCCTTGAGATATATCTGCAAATATCTCGGAAACGAAGCGAGCTATGGCAAAATGTTAAGAGACCTTTTTTGTAGAGAATTAAGTTTCCTACTTTTTATGTTCTATGATATTTTTTGATCAGATGCGTAGTTCTCGAGATATATCAAGATATTTAAAAGTTCCGAAGCCGCACCAACATAATAGAGATACAGAAACACCGTGGCCCCTTTCTTTGAGATAACTCTGCACTATTGCGAGCTGCAAATGCCACTTCCAGCTTAGCTGTGCAGAGGAAGAACAACAAGAAGAAGAAGTATCTCGAAATATGTCCGTCAGGCCAGTTCCTTTGAGCTGAATCTGCAAATATCTCGGAAACGAAGCGAACTATGGCAAAATGTTAAGAGACGTTTTTTGTAGAGAATTATGTTTCCTACAATTTATGTTCTATGATATTTTTTGATCAGAAGCGTAGTTTTCGAGATATATCGAGATATTTAAAAGTTCCGAAGCCGCACCAACATAATAGAGATACAGAAACACCGTGGCCCCTTTCTTTGAGATAACTCTGCACTAGTGCGAGCCGCAAATGCCACTTCCAGCTTAGCTGTGCAGAAGAAGAACAACAAGAAGAAGAAATATCTCGAAATATGTCCGTCAGGCCCCTTCCCTTGAGATATATCTGCAAATATCTCGGAAACGAAGCGAGCTATGGCAAAATGTTAAGAGACCTTTTTTGTAGAGAATTATGTTTCCTACAATTTATGTTGTATGATATTTTTTGATCAGAAGCGTAGTTTTCGAGATATATCGAGATATTTAAAAGTCCCGAAGCCGCACCAACATAATAGAGATACAGAAACACCGTGGCCCCTTTCTTTGAGATAACTCTGCACTATTGCGAGCTGCAAATGCCGCTTCGAGCTTAGCTGTGCAGAAGAAGAACAACAAGAAGAAGAAATATCTCGAAATATGTCCGTCAGACCCCTTCCCTTGAGATGAATCTGCAAATATCTCGGAAACGAACCGAGCTATGGCAAAATGTTAAGAGACCTTTTTTGTAGAGAATAATGTTTCCTACAATTTACGTTCTATGATATTTTTTGATCAGAAGCGTAGTTTTCGAGATATATCGAGATATTTAAAAGTTCCGAAGCCGCACCAACATAATAGAGATACAGAAACACCGTGGCCCCTTTCTTTGAGATAACTCTGCACTATTGCGACCTGCAAATGCCACTTCCAGCTCAGCTGTGCAGACGAAGAACAACAAGAAGAAGAAATATCTCGAAATATGTCCGTCAGGCCCCTTCCCTTGAGATAAATCTGCAAATATCTCGGAAACGAAGCGAGCTATGGCAAAATGTTAAGAGACCTTTTTTGTAGAGAATTAAGTTTACTACTTTTTATGTTCTATGATATTTTTTGATCAGATGCGTAGTTCTCGAGATATATCGAGATATTTAAAAGTTCCGAAGCCGCACCAACATAATAGGGATACAGAAACACCGTGGCCCCTTTCTTTGAGATAACTCTGCACTAGTGCGAGCCGCAAATGCCACTTCCAGCTTAGCTGTGCAGAGGAAGAACAACAAGAAGAAGAAATATCTCGAAATATGTCCGTCAGGCCAGTTCCTTTGAGCTGAATCTGCAAATATCTCGGAAACGAAGCGAACTATGGCAAAATGTTAAGAGACGTTTTTTGTAGAGAATTATGTTTCCTACAATTTATGTTCTATGATATTTTTTGATCAGAAGCGTAGTTCTCGAGATATATCGAGATATTTAAAAGTTCCGAAGCCGCACCAACATAATAGGGATACAGAAACACCGTGGAACCTTTCTTTGAGATAACTCTGCACTAGTGCGAGCCGCAAATGCCACTTCCAGCTTAGCTGTGCAGAAGAAGAACAACAAGAAGAAGAAATATCTCGAAATATGTCCGCCAGGCCCCTTCCCTTGAGATAAATCTGCAAATATCTCGGAAACGAAGCGAGCTATGGCAAAATGTTAAGAGACCTTTTTTGTAGAGAATTAAGTTTCCTACTTTTTATGTTCTATGATATTTTTTGATCAGATGCGTAGTTCTCGAGATATATCAAGATATTTAAAAGTTCCGAAGCCGCACCAACATAATAGAGATACAGAAACACCGTGGCCCCTTTCTTTGAGATAACTCTGCACTATTGCGAGCTGTAAATGCCACTTCCAGCTTAGCTGTGCAGAAGAAGAATAACAAGAAGAAGAAATATCTCGAAATATGTCCGTCAGGCCCCTTCCCTTGAGATATATCTGCAAATATCTCGGAAACGAAGCGAGCTATGGCAAAATGTTAAGAGACCTTTTTTGTAGAGAATTATGTTTCCTACAATTTAGGTTCTATGATATTTTTTGATCAGAAGCGTAGTTTTCGAGATGTATCGAGATATTTAAAAGTTCCGAAGCCGCACCAACATAATAGAGATACAGAAACACCGTGGCCCCTTTCTTTGAGATAACTCTGCACTATTGCGAGCTGCAAATGCCACTTCCAGCTTAGCTGTGCAGAGGAAGAACAACAAGAAGAAGAAATATCTCGAAATATGTCCGTCAGGCCAGTTCCTTTGAGCTGAATCTGCAAATATCTCGGAAACGAAGCGAACTATGGCAAAATGTTAAGAGACCTTTTTTGTAGAGAATCAAGTTTCCTACTTTTTATGTTCTATGATATTTTTTGATCAGAAGCGTAGTTCTCGAGATATATCGAGATATTTAAAAGTTCCGAAGCCGCACCAACATAATAGGGATACAGAAACACCGTGGCCCCTTTCTTTGAGATAACGCTGCACTAGTGCGAGCCGCAAATGCCACTTCCAGCTTAGCTGTGCAGAAGAAGGACAACAAGAAGAAGAAATATCTCGAAATATGTCCGTCAGGACCCTTCCCTTGAGATAAATCTGCAAATATCTCGGAAACGAAGCGAGCTATGGCAAAATGTTAAGAGACCTTTTTTGTAGAGAATTAAGTTTCCTACTTTTGATGTTCTATGATATTTTTTGATCAGATGCGTAGTTCTCGAGATATATCAAGATATTTAAAAGTTCCGAAGCCGCACCAACATAATAGAGATACAGAAACACCGTGGCCCCTTTCTTTGAGATAACTCTGCACTATTGCGAGCTGTAAATGCCACTTTCAGCTTAGCTGTGCAGAAGAAGAATAACAAGAAGAAGAAATATCTCGAAATATGTCCGTCAGGCCCCTTCCCTTGAGATATATCTGCAAATATCTCGGAAACGAAGCGAGCTATGGCAAAATGTTAAGAGACCTTTTTTGTAGAGAATTAAGTTTCCTACTTTTTATGTTCTATGATATTTTTTGATCAGATGCGTAGTTCTCGAGATATATCAAGATATTTAAAAGTTCCGAAGCCGCACCAACATAATAGAGATACAGAAACACCGTGGCCCCTTTCTTTGAGATAACTCTACACTATTGCGAGCTGTAAATGCCACTTCCAGCTTAGCTGTGCAGAAGAAGAATAACAAGAAGAAGAAATATCTCGAAATATGTCCGTCAGGCCCCTTCCCTTGAGATATATCTGCAAATATCGCGGAAACGAACCGAGCTATGGCAAAATGTTGAGAGACCTTTTTTGTAGAGAATAATGTTTCCTACAATTTACGTTCTATGATATTTTTTGATCAGAAGCGTAGTTTTCGAGATATATCGAGATATTTAAAAGTTCCGAAGCCGCACCAACATAATAGAGATACAGAAACACCGTGGCCCCTTTCTTTGAGATAACTCTGCACTATTGCGACCTGCAAATGCCACTTCCAGCTCAGCTGTGCAGACGAAGAACAACAAGAAGAAGAAATATCTCGAAATATGTCCGTCAGGCCCCTTCCCTTGAGATAAATCTGCAAATATCTCGGAAACGAAGCGAGCTATGGCAAAATGTTAAGAGACCTTTTTTGTAGAGAATTAAGTTTCCTACTTTTTATGTTCTATGATATTTTTTGATCAGATGCGTAGTTCTCGAGATATATCGAGATATTTAAAAGTTCCGAAGCCGCACCAACATAATAGGGATACAGAAACACCGTGGCCCCTTTCTTTGAGATAACTCTGCACTAGTGCGAGCCGCAAATGCCACTTCCAGCTTAGCTGTGCAGAGGAAGAACAACAAGAAGAAGAAATATCTCGAAATATGTCCGTCAGGCCAGTTCCTTTGAGCTGAATCTGCAAATATCTCGGAAACGAAGCGAACTATGGCAAAATGTTAAGAGACGTTTTTTGTAGAGAATTATGTTTCCTACAATTTATGTTCTATGATATTTTTTGATCAGAAGCGTAGTTCTCGAGATATATCGAGATATTTAAAAGTTCCGAAGCCGCACCAACATAATAGGGATACAGAAACACCGTGGAACCTTTCTTTGAGATAACTCTGCACTAGTGCGAGCCGCAAATGCCACTTCCAGCTTAGCTGTGCAGAAGAAGAACAACAAGAAGAAGAAATATCTCGAAATATGTCCGCCAGGCCCCTTCCCTTGAGATAAATCTGCAAATATCTCGGAAACGAAGCGAGCTATGGCAAAATGTTAAGAGACCTTTTTTGTAGAGAATTAAGTTTCCTACTTTTTATGTTCTATGATATTTTTTGATCAGATGCGTAGTTCTCGAGATATATCAAGATATTTAAAAGTTCCGAAGCCGCACCAACATAATAGAGATACAGAAACACCGTGGCCCCTTTCTTTGAGATAACTCTGCACTATTGCGAGCTGTAAATGCCACTTTCAGCTTAGCTGTGCAGAAGAAGAATAACAAGAAGAAGAAATATCTCGAAATATGTCCGTCAGGCCCCTTCCCTTGAGATATATCTGCAAATATCTCGGAAACGAAGCGAGCTATGGCAAAATGTTAAGAGACCTTTTTTGTAGAGAATTAAGTTTCCTACTTTTTATGTTCTATGATATTTTTTGATCAGATGCGTAGTTCTCGAGATATATCAAGATATTTAAAAGTTCCGAAGCCGCACCAACATAATAGAGATACAGAAACACCGTGGCCCCTTTCTTTGAGATAACTCTGCACTATTGCGAGCTGCAAATGCCACTTCCAGCTTAGCTGTGCAGAGGAAGAACAACAAGAAGAAGAAGTATCTCGAAATATGTCCGTCAGGCCAGTTCCTTTGAGCTGAATCTGCAAATATCGCGGAAACGAAGCGAACTATGGCAAAATGTTAAGAGACCTTTTTTGTAGAGAATTATGTTTCCTACAATTTAGGTTCTAGGATATTTTTTGATCAGAAGCGTAGTTTTCGAGATATATCGAGATATTTAAAAGTTCCGAAGCCGCACCAACATAATAGGGATACAGAAACACCGTGGCCCCTTTCTTTGAGATAACTCTGCACTAGTGCGAGCCGCAAATGCCACTTCCAGCTTAGCTGTGCAGAAGAAAAACAACAAGAAGAAGAAATATCTCGAAATATGTCCGTCAGGCCCCTTCCCTTGAGATAAATCTGCAAATATCTCGGAAACGAAGCGAGCTATGGCAAAATGTTAAGAGACCTTTTTTGTAGAGAATTATGTTTCCTACAATTTACGTTCTATGATATTTTTTGATCAGAAGCGTAGTTTTCGAGATATATCGAGATATTTAAAAGTTCCGAAGCCGCACCAACATAATAGGGATACAGAAACACCGTGGCCCCTTTCTTTGAGATAACTCTGCACTAGTGCGAGCCGCAAATGCCACTTCCAGCTTAGCTGTGCAGAGGAAGAACAACAAGAAGAAGAAATATCTCGAAATATGTCCGTCAGGCCAGTTCCTTTGAGCTGAATCTGCAAATATCTCGGAAACGAAGCGAACTATGGCAAAATGTTAAGAGACGTTTTTTGTAGAGAATTATGTTTCCTACAATTTATGTTCTATGATATTTTTTGATCAGAAGCGTAGTTCTCGAGATATATCGAGATATTTAAAAGTTCCGAAGCCGCACCAACATAATAGGGATACAGAAACACCGTGGAACCTTTCTTTGAGATAACTCTGCACTAGTGCGAGCCGCAAATGCCACTTCCAGCTTAGCTGTGCAGAAGAAGAACAACAAGAAGAAGAAATATCTCGAAATATGTCCGCCAGGCCCCTTCCCTTGAGATAAATCTGCAAATATCTCGGAAACGAAGCGAGCTATGGCAAAATGTTAAGAGACCTTTTTTGTAGAGAATTAAGTTTCCTACTTTTTATGTTCTATGATATTTTTTGATCAGATGCGTAGTTCTCGAGATATATCAAGATATTTAAAAGTTCCGAACCCGCACCAAAATAATAGAGATACAGAAACACCGTGGCCCCTTTCTTTGAGATAACTCTGCACTATTGCGAGCTGCAAATGCCACTTCCAGCTTAGCTGTGCAGAGGAAGAACAACAAGAAGAAGAAATATCTCGAAATATGTCCGTCAGGCCAGTTCCTTTGAGTTGAATCTGCAAATATCTCGGAAACGAAGCGAGCTATGGCAAAATGATAAGAGACGTGTTTTGTAGAGAATTACGTTTCCTACAATTTATGTTCTATGATATTTTTTGATCAGAAGCGTAGTTCTCGAGATATATCGAGATATTTAAAAGTTCCGAAGCCGCACCAACATAATAGGGATACAGAAACACCGTGGCCCCTTTCTTTGAGATAACTCTGCACTAGTGCGAGCCGCAAATGCCACTTCCAGCTTAGCTGTGCAGAAGAAGAACAACAAGAAGAAGAAATATCTCGAAATATGTCCGTCAAGCCCCTTCCCTTGAGATAAATCTGCAAATATCTCGGAAACGAAGCGAGCTATGGCAAAATGTTAAGAGACCTTTTTTGTAGAGAATTAAGTTTCCTACTTTTTATGTTCTATGATATTTTTTGATCAGATGCGTAGTTCTCGAGATATATCAAGATATTTAAAAGTTCCAAAGCCGCACCAACATAATAGAGATACAGAAACACCGTGGCCCCTTTCTTTGAAATAACTCTGCACTAGTGCGAGCCGCAAATGCCACTTCCAGCTTAGCTGTGCAGAAGAAGAACAACAAGAAGAAGAAATATCTCGAAATATGTCCGTCAGGCCCCTTCCCTTGAGATATATCTGCAAATATCTCGGAAACGAAGCGAGCTATGGCAAAATGTTAAGAGACCTTTTTTGTAGAGAATTATGTTTCCTACAATTTATGTTCTATGATATTTTTTGATCAGAAGCGTAGTTTTCGAGATATATCGAGATATTTAAAAGTTCCGAAGCCGCACCAACATAATAGAGATACAGAAACACCGTGGCCCCTTTCTTTGAGATAACTCTGCACTAGTGCGAGCCGCAAATGCCACTTCCAGCTTAGCTGTGCAGAAGAAGAACAACAAGAAGAAGAAATATCTCGAAATATGTCCGTCAGGCCCCTTCCCTTGAGATATATCTGCAAATATCTCGGAAACGAAGCGAGCTATGGCAAAATGTTAAGAGACCTTTTTTGTAGAGAATTATGTTTCCTACAATTTATGTTCTATGATATTTTTTGATCAGAAGCGTAGTTTTCGAGATATATCGAGATATTTAAAAGTTCCGAAGCCGCACCAACATAATAGAGATACAGAAACACCGTGGCCCCTTTCTTTGAGATAACTCTGCACTAGTGCGAGCCGCAAATGCCACTTCCAGCTTAGCTGTGCAGAAGAAGAACAACAAGAAGAAGAAATATCTCGAAATATGTCCGTCAGGCCCCTTCCCTTGAGATATATCTGCAAATATCTCGGAAACGAAGCGAGCTATGGCAAAATGTTAAGAGACCTTTTTTGTAGAGAATTATGTTTCCTACAATTTATGTTCTATGATATTTTTTGATCAGAAGCGTAGTTTTCGAGATATATCGAGATATTTAAAAGTCCCGAAGCCGCACCAACATAATAGAGATACAGAAACACCGTGGCCCCTTTCTTTGAGATAACTCTGCACTATTGCGAGCTGCAAATGCCGCTTCGAGCTTAGCTGTGCAGAAGAAGAACAACAAGAAGAAGAAATATCTCGAAATATGTCCGTCAGACCCCTTCCCTTGAGATGAATCTGCAAATATCTCGGAAACGAACCGAGCTATGGCAAAATGTTGAGAGACCTTTTTTGTAGAGAATAATGTTTCCTACAATTTACGTTCTATGATATTTTTTGATCAGAAGCGTAGTTTTCGAGATATATCGAGATATTTAAAAGTTCCGAAGCCGCACCAACATAATAGAGATACAGAAACACCGTGGCCCCTTTCTTTGAGATAACTCTGCACTATTGCGACCTGCAAATGCCACTTCCAGCTCAGCTGTGCAGACGAAGAACAACAAGAAGAAGAAATATCTCGAAATATGTCCGTCAGGCCCCTTCCCTTGAGATAAATCTGCAAATATCTCGGAAACGAAGCGAGCTATGGCAAAATGTTAAGAGACCTTTTTTGTAGAGAATTAAGTTTCCTACTTTTTATGTTCTATGATATTTTTTGATCAGATGCGTAGTTCTCGAGATATATCGAGATATTTAAAAGTTCCGAAGCCGCACCAACATAATAGGGATACAGAAACACCGTGGCCCCTTTCTTTGAGATAACTCTGCACTAGTGCGAGCCGCAAATGCCACTTCCAGCTTAGCTGTGCAGAGGAAGAACAACAAGAAGAAGAAATATCTCGAAATATGTCCGTCAGGCCAGTTCCTTTGAGCTGAATCTGCAAATATCTCGGAAACGAAGCGAACTATGGCAAAATGTTAAGAGACGTTTTTTGTAGAGAATTATGTTTCCTACAATTTATGTTCTATGATATTTTTTGATCAGAAGCGTAGTTCTCGAGATATATCGAGATATTTAAAAGTTCCGAAGCCGCACCAACATAATAGGGATACAGAAACACCGTGGAACCTTTCTTTGAGATAACGCTGCACTAGTGCGAGCCGCAAATGCCACTTCCAGCTTAGCTGTGCAGACGAAGGACAACAAGAAGAAGAAATATCTCGAAATATGTCCGTCAGGACCCTTCCCTTGAGATAAATCTGCAAATATCTCGGAAACGAAGCGAGCTATGGCAAAATGTTAAGAGACCTTTTTTGTAGAGAATTAAGTTTCCTACTTTTGATGTTCTATGATATTTTTTGATCAGATGCGTAGTTCTCGAGATATATCAAGATATTTAAAAGTTCCGAAGCCGCACCAACATAATAGAGATACAGAAACACCGTGGCCCCTTTCTTTGAGATAACTCTGCACTATTGCGAGCTGTAAATGCCACTTTCAGCTTAGCTGTGCAGAAGAAGAATAACAAGAAGAAGAAATATCTCGAAATATGTCCGTCAGGCCCCTTCCCTTGAGATATATCTGCAAATATCTCGGAAACGAAGCGAGCTATGGCAAAATGTTAAGAGACCTTTTTTGTAGAGAATTAAGTTTCCTACTTTTTATGTTCTATGATATTTTTTGATCAGATGCGTAGTTCTCGAGATATATCAAGATATTTAAAAGTTCCGAAGCCGCACCAACATAATAGAGATACAGAAACACCGTGGCCCCTTTCTTTGAGATAACTCTGCACTATTGCGAGCTGCAAATGCCACTTCCAGCTTAGCTGTGCACAGGAAGAACAACAAGAAGAAGAAGTATCTCGAAATATGTCCGTCAGGCCAGTTCCTTTGAGCTGAATCTGCAAATATCTCGGAAACGAAGCGAACTATGGCAAAATGTTAAGAGACGTTTTTTGTAGAGAATTATGTTTCCTACAATTTATGTTCTATGATATTTTTTGATCAGAAGCGTAGTTTTCGAGATATATCGAGATATTTAAAAGTTCCGAAGCCGCACCAACATAATAGAGATACAGAAACACCGTGGCCCCTTTCTTTGAGATAACTCTGCACTAGTGCGAGCCGCAAATGCCACTTCCAGCTTAGCTGTGCAGAAGAAGAACAACAAGAAGAAGAAATATCTCGAAATATGTCCGTCAGGCCCCTTCCCTTGAGATATATCTGCAAATATCTCGGAAACGAAGCGAGCTATGGCAAAATGTTAAGAGACCTTTTTTGTAGAGAATTATGTTTCCTACAATTTATGTTGTATGATATTTTTTGATCAGAAGCGTAGTTTTCGAGATATATCGAGATATTTAAAAGTCCCGAAGCCGCACCAACATAATAGAGATACAGAAACACCGTGGCCCCTTTCTTTGAGATAACTCTGCACTATTGCGAGCTGCAAATGCCGCTTCGAGCTTAGCTGTGCAGAAGAAGAACAACAAGAAGAAGAAATATCTCGAAATATGTCCGTCAGACCCCTTCCCTTGAGATGAATCTGCAAATATCTCGGAAACGAACCGAGCTATGGCAAAATGTTAAGAGACCTTTTTTGTAGAGAATAATGTTTCCTACAATTTACGTTCTATGATATTTTTTGATCAGAAGCGTAGTTTTCGAGATATATCGAGATATTTAAAAGTTCCGAAGCCGCACCAACATAATAGAGATACAGAAACACCGTGGCCCCTTTCTTTGAGATAACTCTGCACTATTGCGACCTGCAAATGCCACTTCCAGCTCAGCTGTGCAGACGAAGAACAACAAGAAGAAGAAATATCTCGAAATATGTCCGTCAGGCCCCTTCCCTTGAGATAAATCTGCAAATATCTCGGAAACGAAGCGAGCTATGGCAAAATGTTAAGAGACCTTTTTTGTAGAGAATTAAGTTTACTACTTTTTATGTTCTATGATATTTTTTGATCAGATGCGTAGTTCTCGAGATATATCGAGATATTTAAAAGTTCCGAAGCCGCACCAACATAATAGGGATACAGAAACACCGTGGCCCCTTTCTTTGAGATAACTCTGCACTAGTGCGAGCCGCAAATGCCACTTCCAGCTTAGCTGTGCAGAGGAAGAACAACAAGAAGAAGAAATATCTCGAAATATGTCCGTCAGGCCAGTTCCTTTGAGCTGAATCTGCAAATATCTCGGAAACGAAGCGAACTATGGCAAAATGTTAAGAGACGTTTTTTGTAGAGAATTATGTTTCCTACAATTTATGTTCTATGATATTTTTTGATCAGAAGCGTAGTTCTCGAGATATATCGAGATATTTAAAAGTTCCGAAGCCGCACCAACATAATAGGGATACAGAAACACCGTGGAACCTTTCTTTGAGATAACTCTGCACTAGTGCGAGCCGCAAATGCCACTTCCAGCTTAGCTGTGCAGAAGAAGAACAACAAGAAGAAGAAATATCTCGAAATATGTCCGCCAGGCCCCTTCCCTTGAGATAAATCTGCAAATATCTCGGAAACGAAGCGAGCTATGGCAAAATGTTAAGAGACCTTTTTTGTAGAGAATTAAGTTTCCTACTTTTTATGTTCTATGATATTTTTTGATCAGATGCGTAGTTCTCGAGATATATCAAGATATTTAAAAGTTCCGAAGCCGCACCAACATAATAGAGATACAGAAACACCGTGGCCCCTTTCTTTGAGATAACTCTGCACTATTGCGAGCTGTAAATGCCACTTCCAGCTTAGCTGTGCAGAAGAAGAATAACAAGAAGAAGAAATATCTCGAAATATGTCCGTCAGGCCCCTTCCCTTGAGATATATCTGCAAATATCTCGGAAACGAAGCGAGCTATGGCAAAATGTTAAGAGACCTTTTTTGTAGAGAATTATGTTTCCTACAATTTAGGTTCTATGATATTTTTTGATCAGAAGCGTAGTTTTCGAGATGTATCGAGATATTTAAAAGTTCCGAAGCCGCACCAACATAATAGAGATACAGAAACACCGTGGCCCCTTTCTTTGAGATAACTCTGCACTATTGCGAGCTGCAAATGCCACTTCCAGCTTAGCTGTGCAGAGGAAGAACAACAAGAAGAAGAAATATCTCGAAATATGTCCGTCAGGCCAGTTCCTTTGAGCTGAATCTGCAAATATCTCGGAAACGAAGCGAACTATGGCAAAATGTTAAGAGACCTTTTTTGTAGAGAATCAAGTTTCCTACTTTTTATGTTCTATGATATTTTTTGATCAGAAGCGTAGTTCTCGAGATATATCGAGATATTTAAAAGTTCCGAAGCCGCACCAACATAATAGGGATACAGAAACACCGTGGCCCCTTTCTTTGAGATAACGCTGCACTAGTGCGAGCCGCAAATGCCACTTCCAGCTTAGCTGTGCAGAAGAAGGACAACAAGAAGAAGAAATATCTCGAAATATGTCCGTCAGGACCCTTCCCTTGAGATAAATCTGCAAATATCTCGGAAACGAAGCGAGCTATGGCAAAATGTTAAGAGACCTTTTTTGTAGAGAATTAAGTTTCCTACTTTTGATGTTCTATGATATTTTTTGATCAGATGCGTAGTTCTCGAGATATATCAAGATATTTAAAAGTTCCGAAGCGGCACCAACATAATAGAGATACAGAAACACCGTGGCCCCTTTCTTTGAGATAACTCTGCACTATTGCGAGCTGTAAATGCCACTTCCAGCTTAGCTGTGCAGAAGAAGAATAACAAGAAGAAGAAATATCTCGAAATATGTCCGTCAGGCCCCTTCCCTTGAGATATATCTGCAAATATCTCGGAAACGAAGCGAGCTATGGCAAAATGTTAAGAGACCTTTTTTGTAGAGAATTAAGTTTCCTACTTTTGATGTTCTATGATATTTTTTGATCAGATGCGTAGTTCTCGAGATATATCAAGATATTTAAAAGTTCCGAAGCCGCACCAACATAATAGAGATACAGAAACACCGTGGCCCCTTTCTTTGAGATAACTCTGCACTATTGCGAGCTGTAAATGCCACTTTCAGCTTAGCTGTGCAGAAGAAGAATAACAAGAAGAAGAAATATCTCGAAATATGTCCGTCAGGCCCCTTCCCTTGAGATATATCTGCAAATATCTCGGAAACGAAGCGAGCTATGGCAAAATGTTAAGAGACCTTTTTTGTAGAGAATTAAGTTTCCTACTTTTTATGTTCTATGATATTTTTTGATCAGATGCGTAGTTCTCGAGATATATCAAGATATTTAAAAGTTCCGAAGCCGCACCAACATAATAGAGATACAGAAACACCGTGGCCCCTTTCTTTGAGATAACTCTGCACTATTGCGAGCTGCAAATGCCACTTCCAGCTTAGCTGTGCAGAGGAAGAACAACAAGAAGAAGAAGTATCTCGAAATATGTCCGTCAGGCCAGTTCCTTTGAGCTGAATCTGCAAATATCTCGGAAACGAAGCGAACTATGGCAAAATGTTAAGAGACGTTTTTTGTAGAGAATTATGTTTCCTACAATTTATGTTCTATGATATTTTTTGATCAGAAGCGTAGTTCTCGAGATATATCGAGATATTTAAAAGTTCCGAAGCCGCACCAACATAATAGGGATACCGAAACACCGTGGCCCCTTTCTTTGAGATAACTCTGCACTAGTGCGAGCCGCAAATGCCACTTCCAGCTTAGCTGTGCAGAAGAAGAACAACAAGAAGAAGAAATATCTCGAAATATGTCCGTCAGGCCCCTTCCCTTGAGATAAATCTGCAAATATCTCGGAAACGAAGCGAGCTATGGCAAAATGTTAAGAGACCTTTTTTGTAGAGAATTAAGTTTCCTACTTTTTATGTTCTATGATATTTTTTGATCAGATGCGTAGTTCTCGAGATATATCAAGATATTTAAAAGTTCCGAAGCCGCACCAACATAATAGAGATACAGAAACACCGTGGCCCCTTTCTTTGAGATAACTCTGCACTATTGCGAGCTGTAAATGCCACTTCCAGCTTAGCTGTGCAGAAGAAGAATAACAAGAAGAAGAAACATCTCGAAATATGTCCGTCAGGCCCCTTCCCTTGAGATATATCTGCAAATATCTCGGAAACGAAGCGAGCTATGGCAAAATGTTAAGAGACCTTTTTTGTAGAGAATTATGTTTCCTACAATTTAGGTTCTAGGATATTTTTTGATCAGAAGGGTAGTTTTCGAGATATATCGAGATATTTAAAAGTTCCGAAGCCGCACCAACATAATAGGGATACAGAAACACCGTGGCCCCTTTCTTTGAGATAACTCTGCACTAGTGCGAGCCGCAAATGCCACTTCCAGCTTAGCTGTGCAGAAGAAAAACAACAAGAAGAAGAAATATCTCGAAATATGTCCGTCAGGCCCCTTCCCTTGAGATAAATCTGCAAATATCTCGGAAACGAAGCGAGCTATGGCAAAATGTTAAGAGACCTTTTTTGTAGAGAATTATGTTTCCTACAATTTATGTTCTATGATATTTTTTGATCAGAAGCGTAGTTTTCGAGATATATCGAGATATTTAAAAGTTCCGAAGCCGCACCAACATAATAGAGATACAGAAACACCGTGACCCCTTTCTTTGAGATAACTCTGCACTAGTGCGAGCCGCAAATGCCACTTCCAGCTTAGCTGTGCAGAAGAAGAACAACAAGAAGAAGAAATATCTCGAAATATGTCCGTCAGGCCCCTTCCCTTGAGATATATCTGCAAATATCTCGGAAACGAAGCGAGCTATGGCAAAATGTTAAGAGACCTTTTTTGTAGAGAATTATGTTTCCTACAATTTATGTTGTATGATATTTTTTGATCAGAAGCGTAGTTTTCGAGATATATCGAGATATTTAAAAGTCCCGAAGCCGCACCAACATAATAGAGATACAGAAACACCGTGGCCCCTTTCTTTGAGATAACTCTGCACTATTGCGAGCTGCAAATGCCGCTTCGAGCTTAGCTGTGCAGAAGAAGAACAACAAGAAGAAGAAATATCTCGAAATATGTCCGTCAGACCCCTTCCCTTGAGATGAATCTGCAAATATCTCGGAAACGAACCGAGCTATGGCAAAATGTTAAGAGACCTTTTTTGTAGAGAATAATGTTTCCTACAATTTACGTTCTATGATATTTTTTGATCAGAAGCGTAGTTTTCGAGATATATCGAGATATTTAAAAGTTCCGAAGCCGCACCAACATAATAGAGATACAGAAACACCGTGGCCCCTTTCTTTGAGATAACTCTGCACTATTGCGACCTGCAAATGCCACTCCCAGCTCAGCTGTGCAGACGAAGAACAACAAGAAGAAGAAATATCTCGAAATATGTCCGTCAGGCCCCTTCCCTTGAGATAAATCTGCAAATATCTCGGAAACGAAGCGAGCTATGGCAAAATGTTAAGAGACCTTTTTTGTAGAGAATTAAGTTTCCTACTTTTTATGTTCTATGATATTTTTTGATCAGATGCGTAGTTCTCGAGATATATCGAGATATTTAAAAGTTCCGAAGCTGCACCAACATAATAGGGATACAGAAACACCGTGGCCCCTTTCTTTGAGATAACTCTGCACTAGTGCGAGCCGCAAATGCCACTTCCAGCTTAGCTGTGCAGAGGAAGAACAACAAGAAGAAGAAATATCTCGAAATATGTCCGTCAGGCCAGTTCCTTTGAGCTGAATCTGCAAATATCTCGGAAACGAAGCGAACTATGGCAAAATGTTAAGAGACCTTTTTTGTAGAGAATTAAGTTTCCTACTTTTTATGTTCTATGATATTTTTTGATCAGAAGCGTAGTTCTCGAGATATATCGAGATATTTAAAAGTTCCGAAGCCGCACCAACATAATAGGGATACAGAAACACCGTGGCCCCTTTCTTTGAGATAACTCTGCACTAGTGCGAGCCGCAAATGCCACTTCCAGCTTAGCTGTGCAGAAGAAGAACAACAAGAAGAAGAAATATCTCGAAATATGTCCGTCAGGCCCCTTCCCTTGAGATAAATCTGCAAATATCTCGGAAACGAAGCGAGCTATGGCAAAATGTTAAGAGACCTTTTTTGTAGAGCATTAAGTTTCCTACTTTTTATGTTCTATGATATTTTTTGATCAGATGCGTAGTTCTCGAGATATATCAAGATATTTAAAAGTTCCGAAGCCGCACCAACATAATAGGGATACAGAAACACCGTGGCCCCTTTCTTTGAGATAACTCTGCACTAGTGCGAGCCGCAAATGCCACTTCCAGCTTAGCTGTGCAGAAGAAAAACAACAAGAAGAAGAAATATCTCGAAATATGTCCGTCAGGCCCCTTCCCTTGAGATAAATCTGCACATATCTCGGAAACGAAGCGAGCTATGGCAATATGTTAAGAGACCTTTTTTGTAGAGAATTAAGTTTCCTACTTTTTATGTTCTATGATATTTTTTGATCAGAAGCGTAGTTTTCGAGATATATCGAGATATTTAAAAGTTCCGAAGCCGCACCAACATAATAGAGATACAGAAACACCGTGGCCCCTTTCTTTGAGATAACTCTGCACTAGTGCGAGCCGCAAATGCCACTTCCAGCTTAGCTGTGCAGAAGAAGAACAACAAGAAGAAGAAATATCTCGAAATATGTCCGTCAGGCCCCTTCCCTTGAGATAAATATGCAAATATCTCGGAAACGAAGCGAGCTATGGCAAAATGTTAAGAGACCTTTTTTGTAGAGAATTAAGTTTCCTACTTTTTATCTTCTATGATATTTTTTGATCAGATGCGTAGTTCTCGAGATATATCAAGATATTTAAAAGTTCCGAAGCCGCACCAACATAATAGAGATACAGAAACACCGTGGCCCCTTTCTTTGGGATAACTCTGCACTATTGCGAGCTGCAAATGCCACTTCCAGCTTAGCTGTGCAGAACAAGAACAACAAGAAGAAGAAATATCTCGAAATATGTCCGTCAGGCCACTTCCCTTGAGATAAATCTGCAAATATCTCGGAAACGAAGCGAGCTATGGCAAAATGTTGAGAGACCTTTTTTGTAGAGAATTAAGTTTCCTACTTTTTATGTTCGATGATATTTTTTGATCAGATGCGTAGTTCTCGAGATATATCAAGATATTTAAAAGTTCCGAAGCTGCACCAACATAATAGAGGTACAGAAACACCGTGGCCTCTTTCTTTGAGATAACTCTGCACTATTGCGAGCTGCAAATGCCGCTTCGAGCTTAGCTGTGCAGAAGAAGAACAACAAGAAGAAGAAATAACTCGAAATATGTCCGTCAGACCCCTTCCCTTGATATGAATCTGCAAATATCTCGGAAACGAAGCGAGCTATGGCAAAATGTTAAGAGACCTTTTTTGTAGAGAATAATGTTTCCTACAATTTACGTTCTATGATATTTTTTGATCAGAAGCGTAGTTTTCGAGGTATATCGAGATATTTAAAAGTTCCGAAGCCGCACCAACATAATAGAGATACAGAAACACCGTGGCCCCTTTCTTTGAGATAACTCTGCACTAGTGCGAGCCGCAAATGCCACTTCCAGCTTAGCTGTGCAGAAGAAGAACAACAAGAAGAAGAAATATCTCGAAATATGTCCGTCAGGCCCCTTCCCTTGAGATAAATCTGCAAATATCTCGGAAACGAAGCGAGCTATGGCAAAATGTTAAGAGACCTTTTTTGTAGAGAATTAAGTTTCCTACTTTTTATGTTCTATGATATTTTTTGATCAGATGCGTAGTTCTCGAGATATATCAAGATATTTAAAAGTTCCGAAGCCGCACCAACATAATAGAGATACAGAAACACCGTGGCCCCTTTCTTTGAGATAACTCTGCACTATTGCGAGCTGGAAATGCCACTTCCAGTTTAGCTGTGCAGAAGAAGAACAACAAGAAGAAGAAATATCTCGAAATATGTCCGTTAGGCCCCTTCCCTTGAGATAAATCTGCAAATATCTCGGAAACGAAGCGAGCTATGGCAAAATGTTAAGAGACCTTTTTTGTAGAGAATTAAGTTTCCTACTTTTTATGTTCTATGATATTTTTTGATCAGAAGCGTAGTTTTCGAGATATATCGAGATATTTAAAAGTTCCGAAGCCGCACCAACATAATAGAGATACAGAAACACCGTGGCCCCTTTCTTTGAGATAACTCTGCACTAGTGCGAGCCGCAAATGCCACTTCCAGCTTAGCTGTGCAGAAGAAGAACAACAAGAAGAAGAAATATCTCGAAATATGTCCGTCAGGCCCCTTCCCTTGAGATAAATATGCAAATATCTCGGAAACGAAGCGAGCTATGGCAAAATGTTAAGAGACCTTTTTTGTAGAGAATTAAGTTTCCTACTTTTTATGTTCTATGATATTTTTTGATCAGAAGCGTAGTTTTCGAGATATATCGAGATATTTAAAAGTTCCGAAGCCGCACCAACATAATAGAGATACAGAAACACCGTGGCCCCTTTCTTTGAGATAACTCTGCACTAGTGCGAGCCGCAAATGCCACTTCCAGCTTAGCTGTGCAGAAGAAGAACAACAAGAAGAAGAAATATCTCGAAATATGTCCGTCAGGCCCCTTCCCTTGAGATAAATATGCAAATATCTCGGAAACGAAGCGAGCTATGGCAAAATGTTAAGAGACCTTTTTTGTAGAGAATTAAGTTTCCTACTTTTTATCTTCTATGATATTTTTTGATCAGATGCGTAGTTCTCGAGATATATCAAGATATTTAAAAGTTCCGAAGCCGCACCAACATAATAGAGATACAGAAACACCGTGGCCCCTTTCTTTGGGATAACTCTGCACTATTGCGAGCTGCAAATGCCACTTCCAGCTTAGCTGTGCAGAACAAGAACAACAAGAAGAAGAAATATCTCGAAATATGTCCGTCAGGCCACTTCCCTTGAGATAAATCTGCAAATATCTCGGAAACGAAGCGAGCTATGGCAAAATGTTGAGAGACCTTTTTTGTAGAGAATTAAGTTTCCTACTTTTTATGTTCGATGATATTTTTTGATCAGATGCGTAGTTCTCGAGATATATCAAGATATTTAAAAGTTCCGAAGCTGCACCAACATAATAGAGGTACAGAAACACCGTGGCCTCTTTCTTTGAGATAACTCTGCACTATTGCGAGCTGCAAATGCCGCTTCGAGCTTAGCTGTGCAGAAGAAGAACAACAAGAAGAAGAAATATCTCGAAATATGTCCGTCAGACCCCTTCCCTTGATATGAATCTGCAAATATCTCGGAAACGAAGCGAGCTATGGCAAAATGTTAAGAGACCTTTTTTGTAGAGAATAATGTTTCCTACAATTTACGTTCTATGATATTTTTTGATCAGAAGCGTAGTTTTCGAGATATATCGAGATATTTAAAAGTTCCGAAGCCGCACCAACATAATAGAGATACAGAAACACCGTGGCCCCTTTCTTTGAGATAACTCTGCACTATTGCGACCTGCAAATGCCACTTCCAGCTCAGCTGTGCAGAAGAAGAACAACAAGAAGAAGAAATATCTCGAAATATGTCCGTCAGGCCCCTTCCCTTGAGATAAATCTGCAAATATCTCGGAAACGAAGCGAGCTATGGCAAAATGTTAAGAGACCTTTTTTGTAGAGAATTAAGTTTCCTACTTTTTATGTTCTATGATATTTTTTGATCAGATGCGTAGTTCTCGAGATATATCAAGATATTTAAAAGTTCCGAAGCCGCACCAACATAATAGAGATACAGAAACACCGTGGCCCCTTTCTTTGAGATAACTCTGCACTATTGCGAGCTGGAAATGCCACTTCCAGTTTAGCTGTGCAGAAGAAGAACAACAAGAAGAAGAAATATCTCGAAATATGTCCGTCAGGCCCCTTCCCTTGAGATAAATCTGCAAATATCTCGGAAACGAAGCGAGCTATGGCAAAATGTTAAGAGACCTTTTTTGTAGAGAATTAAGTTTCCTACTTTTTATGTTGTATGATATTTTTTGATCAGATGCGTAGTTCTCGAGATATATCAAGATATTTAAAAGTTCCGAAGCCGCACCAACATAATAGAGATACAGAAACACCGTGGCCCCTTTCTTTGAGATAACTCTGCACTATTGCGAGCTGGAAATGCCACTTCCAGTTTAGCTGTGCAGAAGAAGAACAACAAGAAGAAGAAATATCTCGAAATATGTCCGTTAGGCCCCTTCCCTTGAGATAAATCTGCAAATATCTCGGAAACGAAGCGAGCTATGGCAAAATGTTAAGAGACCTTTTTTGTAGAGAATTAAGTTTCCTACTTTTTATCTTCTATGATATTTTTTGATCAGATGCGTAGTTCTCGAGATATATCAAGATATTTAAAAATTCCGAAGCCGCACCAACATAATAGAGATACAGAAACACCGTGGCCCCTTTCTTTGGGATAACTCTGCACTATTGCGAGCTGCAAATGCCACTTCCAGCTTAGCTGTGCAGAACAAGAACAACAAGAAGAAGAAATATCTCGAAATATGTCCGTCAGGCCACTTCCCTTGAGATAAATCTGCAAATATCTCGGAAACGAAGCGAGCTATGGCAAAATGTTGAGAGACCTTTTTTGTAGAGAATTAAGTTTCCTACTTTTTATGTTCGATGATATTTTTTGATCAGATGCGTAGTTCTCGAGATATATCAAGATATTTAAAAGTTCCGAAGCTGCACCAACATAATAGAGGTACAGAAACACCGTGGCCTCTTTCTTTGAGATAACTCTGCACTATTGCGAGCTGCAAATGCCGCTTCGAGCTTAGCTGTGCAGAAGAAGAACAACAAGAAGAAGAAATATCTCGAAATATGTCCGTCAGACCCCTTCCCTTGAGATGAATCTGCAAATATCTCGGAAACGGAGCGAGCTATGGCAAGATGTTAAGAGACCTTTTTTGTAGAGAATAATGTTTCCTACAATTTACGTTCTATGATATTTTTTGATCAGAAGCGTAGTTTTCGAGATATATCGAGATATTTAAAAGTTCCGAAGCCGCACCAACATAATAGAGATACAGAAACACCGTGGCCCCTTTCTTTGAGATAACTCTGCACTATTGCGAGCTGGAAATGCCACTTCCAGTTTAGCTGTGCAGAAGAAGAACAACAAGAAGAAGAAATATCTCGAAATATGTCCGTTAGGCCCCTTCCCTTGAGATAAATCTGCAAATATCTCGGAAACGAAGCGAGCTATGGCAAAATGTTAAGAGACCTTTTTTGTAGAGAATTAAGTTTCCTACTTTTTATCTTCTATGATATTTTTTGATCAGATGCGTAGTTCTCGAGATATATCAAGATATTTAAAAATTCCGAAGCCGCACCAACATAATAGAGATACAGAAACACCGTGGCCCCTTTCTTTGGGATAACTCTGCACTATTGCGAGCTGCAAATGCCACTTCCAGCTTAGCTGTGCAGAACAAGAACAACAAGAAGAAGAAATATCTCGAAATATGTCCGTCAGGCCACTTCCCTTGAGATAAATCTGCAAATATCTCGGAAACGAAGCGAGCTATGGCAAAATGTTGAGAGACCTTTTTTGTAGAGAATTAAGTTTCCTACTTTTTATGTTCGATGATATTTTTTGATCAGATGCGTAGTTCTCGAGATATATCAAGATATTTAAAAGTTCCGAAGCTGCACCAACATAATAGAGGTACAGAAACACCGTGGCCTCTTTCTTTGAGATAACTCTGCACTATTGCGAGCTGCAAATGCCGCTTCGAGCTTAGCTGTGCAGAAGAAGAACAACAAGAAGAAGAAATATCTCGAAATATGTCCGTCAGACCCCTTCCCTTGAGATGAATCTGCAAATATCTCGGAAACGGAGCGAGCTATGGCAAGATGTTAAGAGACCTTTTTTGTAGAGAATAATGTTTCCTACAATTTACGTTCTATGATATTTTTTGATCAGAAGCGTAGTTTTCGAGATATATCGAGATATTTAAAAGTTCCGAAGCCGCACCAACATAATAGAGATACAGAAACACCGTGGCCCCTTTCTTTGAGATAACTCTGCACTATTGCGACCTGCAAATGCCACTTCCAGCTCAGCTGTGCAGAAGAAGAACAACAAGAAGAAGAAATATCTCGAAATATGTCCGTCAGGCCCCTTCCCTTGAGATAAATCTGCAAATATCTCGGAAACGAAGCGAGCTATGGCAAAATGTTAAGAGACCTTTTTTGTAGAGAATTAAGTTTCCTACTTTTTATGTTCTATGATATTTTTTGATCAGATGCGTGGTTCTCGAGATATATCAAGATATTTAAAAGTTCCGAAACCGCACCAACATAATAGAGATACAGAAACACCGTGGCCCCTTTCTTTGAGATAACTCTGCACTATTGCGAGCTGGAAATGCCACTTCGAGTTTAGCTGTGCAGAAGAAGAACAACAAGAAGAAGAAATATCTCGAAATATGTCCGTCAGGCCCCTTCCCATGAGATAAATCTGCAAATATCTCGGAAACGAAGCGAGCTATGGCAAAATGTTAAGAGACCTTCTTTGTAGAGAATTAAGTTTCCTACTTTTTATGTTCTATGACATTTTTTGATGAGATGCGTAGTTCTCGAGATATATCAAGATATTTAAAAGTTCCGAAGCCGCACCAACATAATAGAGATACAGAAACACCGTGGCCCCTTTCTTTAAGATAACTCTGCACTATTGCGAGCTGCAAATGCCACTTCCAGCTTAGCTGTGCAGAGGAAGAACAACAAGAAGAAGAAATATCTCGAAATATGTCCGTCAGGCCAGTTCCTTTGAGCTGAATCTGCAAATATCTCGGAAACGAAGCGAGCTATGGCAAAATGTTAAGAGACCTTTTTTGTAGAGAATTAAGTTTCCTACTTTTTATGTTCTATGATATTTTTTGATCAGATGCGTAGTTCTCGAGATATATCAAGATATTTAAAAGTTCCGAAGCCGCACCAACATAATAGAGATACAGAAACACCGTGGCCCCTTTCTTTGAGATAACTCTGCACTATTGCGAGCTGCAAATGCCACTTCCAGCTTAGCTGTGCAGAAGAAGAACAACAAGAAGAAGAAATATCTCGAAATATGTCCGTCAGGCCGCTTCCCTTGAGATATATCTGCAAATATCTCGGAAACGAAGCGAGCTATGGCAAAATGTTAAGAGACCTTTTTTGTAGAGAATTATGCTTCCTACAATTTATGTTCTATGATATTTTTTGATCAGAAGCGTAGTTTTCGAGATATATCGAGATATTTAAAAGTTCCGAAGACGCACCAACATAATAGAGATACAGAAACACCGTGGCCCCTTTCGTTGAGATAACTCTGCACTAGTGCGAGCCGCAAATGCCACTTCCAGCTTAGCTGTGCAGAAGAAGAACAACAAGAAGAAGAAATATCTTGAAATATGTCCGTCAGGCCCCTTCCCTTGAGATAAATCTGCAAATATCTCGGAAACGAAGCGAGCTATGGCAAAATGTTAAGAGACCTTTTTTGTAGAGAATTAAGTTTCCTACTTTTTATGTTCTATGATATTTTTTGATCAGATGCGTAGTTCTCGAGATATATCAAGATATTTAAAAGTTCCGAAGCCGCACCAACATAATAGAGATACAGAAACACCGTGGCCCCTTTCTTTGAGATAACTCTGCACTATTGCGAGCTGCAAATGCTACTTCCAGCTTAGCTGTGCAGAGGAAGAGCAACAAGAAGAAGAAATATCTCGAAATATGTCCGTCAGGCCAGTTCCTTTGAGCTGAATCTGCAAATATCTCGGAAACGAAGCGAGCTATGGCAAAATGTTAAGAGACCTTTTTTGTAGAGAATTGAGTTTCCTACTTTTTATGTTCTATGATATTTTTTGATCAGATGCGTAGTTCTCGAGATATATCAAGATATTTAAAAGTTCCGAAGCCGCACCAACATAATAGAGATACAGAAACACCGTGGCCCCTTTCTTTGAGATAACTCTGCACCATTGCGAGCTGCAAATGCCACTTCCAGCTTAGCTGTGCAGAGGAAGGACAACAAGAAGAAGAAGTATCTCGAAATATGTCCGTCAGGCCCGTTCCTTTGAGCTGAATCTGCAAATATCTCGGAAACGAAGCGAGCTATGGCAAAATGTTAAGATACGTTTTTTGTAGAGAATTATGATTCCTACAATTTATGTTCTATGGTATTTTTTGATCAGAAGCGTAGTTTTCGAGATATATCGAGATATTTAAAAGTTCCGAAGCCGCACCAACATAATAGAGATACAGAAACACCGTGGCCCCTTTCTTTGAGATAACTCTGCACTATTGCGACCTGCAAATGCCACTTCCAGCTCAGCTGTGCAGAAGAAGAACAACAAGAAGAAGAAATATCTCGAAATATGTCCGTCAGGCCCCTTCCCTTGAGATAAATCTGCAAATATCTCGGAAACGAAGCGAGCTATGGCAAAATGTTAAGAGACCTTTTTTGTAGAGAATTAAGTTTCCTACTTTTTATGTTCTATGATATTTTTTGATCAGATGCGTGGTTCTCGAGATATATCAAGATATTTAAAAGTTCCGAAACCGCACCAACATAATAGAGATACAGAAACACCGTGGCCCCTTTCTTTGAGATAACTCTGCACTATTGCGAGCTGGAAATGCCACTTCCAGTTTAGCTGTGCAGAAGAAGAACAACAAGAAGAAGAAATATCTCGAAATATGTCCGTTAGGCCCCTTCCCTTGAGATAAATCTGCAAATATCTCGGAAACGAAGCGAGCTATGGCAAAATGTTAAGAGACCTTTTTTGTAGAGAATTAAGTTTCCTACTTTTTATGTTCTATGATATTTTTTGATCAGAAGCGTAGTTTTCGAGATATATCGAGATATTTAAAAGTTCCGAAGCCGCACCAACATAATAGAGATACAGAAACACCGTGGCCCCTTTCTTTGAGATAACTCTGCACTAGTGCGAGCCGCAAATGCCACTTCCAGCTTAGCTGTGCAGAAGAAGAACAACAAGAAGAAGAAATATCTCGAAATATGTCCGTCAGGCCCCTTCCCTTGAGATAAATCTGCAAATATCTCGGAAACGAAGCGAGCTATGGCAAAATGTTAAGAGACCTTTTTTGTAGAGAATTAAGTTTCCTACTTTTTATGTTCTATGACATTTTTTGATCAGATGCGTAGTTCTCGAGATATATCAAGATATTTAAAAGTTCCGAAGCCGCACCAACATAATAGAGATACAGAAACACCGTGGCCCCTTTCTTTGGGATAACTCTGCACTATTGCGAGCTGCAAATGCCACTTCCAGCTTAGCTGTGCAGAACAAGAACAACAAGAAGAAGAAATATCTCGAAATATGTCCGTCAGGCCCCTTCCCTTGAGATAAATCTGCAAATATCTCGGAAACGAAGCGAGCTATGGCAAAATGTTAAGAGACCTTTTTTGTAGAGAATTAAGTTTCCTACTTTCTATGTTCTATGACATTTTTTGATCAGATGCGTAGTTCTCGAGATATATCAAGATATTTAAAAGTTCCGAAGCCGCACCAACATAATAGAGATACAGAAACACCGTGGCCCCTTTCTTTAAGATAACTCTGCACTATTGCGAGCTGCAAATGCCACTTCCAGCTTAGCTGTGCAGAGGAAGAACAACAAGAAGAAGAAATATCTCGAAATATGTCCGTCAGGCCAGTTCCTTTGAGCTGAATCTGCAAATATCTCGGAAACGAAGCAAGCTATGGCAAAATGTTAAGAGACCTTTTTTGTAGAGAATTAAGTTTCCTACTTTTTATGTTCTACGATATTTTTTGATCAGATGCGTAGTTCTCGAGATATATCAAGATATTTAAAAGTTCCGAAGCCGCACCAACATAATAGAGATACAGAAACACCGTGGCCCCTTTCTTTGAGATAACCCTGCACTATTGCGAGCTGCAAATGCCACTTCCAGCTTAGCTGTGCAGAAGAAGAACAACAAGAAGAAGAAATATCTCGAAATATGTCCGTCAGGCCGCTTCCCTTGAGATATATCTGCAAATATCTCGGAAACGAAGCGAGCTATGGCAAAATGTTGAGAGACCTTTTTTGTAGAGAATTATGCTTCCTACAATTTATGTTCTATGATATTTTTTGATCAGAAGCGTAGTTTTCGAGATATATCGAGATATTTAAAAGTTCCGAAGACGCACCAACATAATAGAGATACAGAAACACCGTGGCCCCTTTCGTTGAGATAACTCTGCACTAGTGCGAGCCGCAAATGCCACTTCCAGCTTAGCTGTGCAGAAGAAGAACAACAAGAAGAAGAAATATCTTGAAATATGTCCGTCAGGCCCCTTCCCTTGAGATAAATCTGCAAATATCTCGGAAACGAAGCGAGCTATGGCAAAATGTTAAGAGACCTTTTTTGTAGAGAATTAAGTTCCCTACTTTTTATGTTCTATGATATTTTTTGATCAGATGCGTAGTTCTCGAGATATATCAACATATTTAAAAGTTCCGAAGCCGCACCAACATAATAGAGATACAGAAACACCGTGGCCCCTTTCTTTGAGATCACTCTGCACTATTGCGAGCTGCAAATGCCACTTCCAGCTTAGCTGTGCAGAGGAAGAACAACAAGAAGAAGAAATATCTGGAAATATGTCCGTCAGGCCAGTTCCTTTGAGCTGAATCTGCAAATATCTCGGAAACGAAGCGAGCTATGGCAAAATGTTAAGAGACCTTTTTTGTAGAGAATTATGTTTCCTACAATTTATGTTCTATGGTATTTTTTGATCAGAAGCGTAGTTTTCGAGATATATCGAGATATTTAAAAGTTCCGAAGCCGCACGAACATAATAAAGATACAGAAACACCGTGGCCCCTTTCTTTGAGATAACTCTGCACTAGTGCGAGCCGCAAATGCCACTTCCAGCTTAGCTGTGCAGAAGAAGAACAACAAGAAGAAGAAATATCTCGAAATATGTCCGTCAGGCCCCATCCCTTGAGATAAATCTGCAAATATCTCGGAAACGAAGCGAGCTATGGCAAAATGTTAAGAGACCTTTTTTGTAGAGAATTATGTTTACTACAATTTATGTTCTATGGTATTTTTTGATCAGAAGCGTAGTTTTCGAGATATATCGAGATATTTAAAAGTTCCGAAGCCGCACCAACATAATAGAGATACAGAAACACCGTGGCCCCTTTCTTTGAGATAACTCTGCACTATTGCGACCTGCAAATGCCACTTCCAGCTCAGCTGTGCAGAAGAAGAACAACAAGAAGAAGAAATATCTCGAAATATGTCCGTCAGGCCCCTTCCCTTGAGATAAATCTGCAAATATCTCGGAAACGAAGCGAGCTATGGCAAAATGTTAAGAGACCTTTTTTGTAGAGAATTAAGTTTCCTACTTTTTATGTTCTATGATATTTTTTGATCAGATGCGTAGTTCTCGAGATATATCAAGATATTTAAAAGTTCCGAAGCCGCACCAACATAATAGAGATACAGAAACACCGTGGCCCCTTTCTTTGAGATAACTCTGCACTAGTGCGAGCCGCAAATGCCACTTCCAGCTTAGCTGTGCAGAAGAAGAACAACAAGAAGAAGAAATATCTCGAAATATGTCCGTCAGGCCCCTTCCCTTGAGATAAATCTGCAAATATCTCGGAAACGAAGCGAGCTATGGCAAAATGTTAAGATACGTTTTTTGTAGAGAATGATGTTTCCTACAATTTATGTTCTATGATATTTTTTGATCAGATGCGTAGTTCTCGAGATATATCAAGATATTTAAAAGTTCCGAAGCTGCACCAACATAATAGAGGTACAGAAACACCGTGGCCTCTTTCTTTGAGATAACTCTGCACTATTGCGAGCTGCAAATGCCGCTTCGAGCTTAGCTGTGCAGAAGAAGAACAACAAGAAGAAGAAATATCTCGAAATATGTCCGTCAGACCCCTTCCCTTGAGATGAATCTGCAAATATCTCGGAAACGGAGCGAGCTATGGCAAGATGTTAAGAGACCTTTTTTGTAGAGAATAATGTTTCCTACAATTTACGTTCTATGATATTTTTTGATCAGAAGCGTAGTTTTCGAGATATATCGAGATATTTCAAAGTTCCGAAGCCGCACCAACATAATAGAGATACAGAAACACCGTGGCCCCTTTCTTTGAGATAACTCTGCACTATTGCGAGCTGGAAATGCCACTTCCAGTTTAGCTGTGCAGAAGAAGAACAACAAGAAGAAGAAATATCTCGAAATATGTCCGTTAGGCCCCTTCCCTTGAGATAAATCTGCAAATATCTCGGAAACGAAGCGAGCTATGGCAAAATGTTAAGAGACCTTTTTTGTAGAGAATTAAGTTTCCTACTTTTTATGTTCTATGATATTTTTTGATCAGAAGCGTAGTTTTCGAGATATATCGAGATATTTAAAAGTTCCGAAGCCGCACCAACATAATAGAGATACAGAAACACGGTGGCCCCTTTCTTTGAGATAACTCTGCACTAGTGCGAGCCGCACATGCCACTTCCAGCTTAGCTGTGCAGAAGAAGAACAACAAGAAGAAGAAATATCTCGAAATATGTCCGTCAGGCCCCTTCCCTTGAGATAAATCTGCAAATATCTCGGAAACGAAGCGAGCTATGGCAAAATGTTAAGAGACCTTTTTTGTAGAGAATTAAGTTTCCTACTTTTTATGTTCTATGACATTTTTTGATCAGATGCGTAGTTCTCGAGATATATCAAGATATTTAAAAGTTCCGAAGCCGCACCAACATAATAGAGATACAGAAACACCGTGGCCCCTTTCTTTGAGATAACTCTGCACTAGTGCGAGCCGCAAATGCCACTTCCAGCTTAGCTGTGCAGAAGAAGAACAACAAGAAGAAGAAATATCTCGAAATATGTCCGTCAGGCCCCTTCCCTTGAGATAAATCTGCAAATATCTCGGAAACGAAGCGAGCTATGGCAAAATGTTAAGAGACCTTTTTTGTAGAGAATTAAGTTTCCTACTTTTTATGTTCTATGATATTTTTTGATCAGATGCGTAGTTCTCGAGATATATCAAGATATTTAAAAGTTCCGAAGCCGCACCAACATAATAGAGATACAGAAACACCGTGGCCCCTTTCTTTGAGATAACTCTGCACTAGTGCGAGCCGCAAATGCCACTTCCAGCTTAGCTGTGCAGAAGAAGAACAACAAGAAGAAGAAATATCTCGAAATATGTCCGTCAGGCCCCTTCCCTTGAGATAAATCTGCAAATATCTCGGAAACGAAGCGAGCTATGGCAAAATGTTAAGAGACCTTTTTTGTAGAGAATTAAGTTTCCTACTTTTTATGTTCTATGATATTTTTTGATCAGATGCGTAGTTCTCGAGATATATCAAGATATTTAAAAGTTCCGAAGCCGCACCAACATAATAGAGATACAGAAACACCGTGGCCCCTTTCTTTGAGATAACTCTGCACTATTGCGAGCTGGAAATGCCACTTCCAGTTTAGCTGTGCAGAAGAAGAACAACAAGAAGAAGAAATATCTCGAAATATGTCCGTTAGGCCCCTTCCCTTCAGATAAATCTGCAAATATCTCGGAAACGAAGCGAGCTATGGCAAAATGTTAAGATACGTTTTTTGTAGAGAATTATGTTTCCTACAATTTATGTTCTATGATATTTTTTGATCAGAAGCGTAGTTTTCGAGATATAACGAGATATTTAAAAGTTCCGAAGCCGCACCAACATAATAGAGATACAGAAACACCGTGGCCCCTTTCTTTGAGATAATTCTGCACTAGTGCGAGCCGCAAATGCCACTTCCAGCTTAGCTGTGCAGAAGAAGAACAACAAGAAGAAGAAATATCTCGAAATATGTCCGTCAGGCCCCTTCCCTTGAGATAAATCTGCAAATATCTCGGAAACGAAGCGAGCTATGGCAAAATGTTAAGAGACCTTTTTTGTAGAGAATTATGTTTCCTACAATTTATGTTCTATGATATTTTTTGATCAGAAGCGTAGTTTTCGAGATATATCGAGATATTTAAAAGTTCCGAAGCCGCACCAACATAATAGAGATACAGAAACACCGTGGCCCCTTTCTTCGAGATAACTCTGCACTATTGCGACCTGCAAATGCCACTTCCAGCTCAGCTGTGCAGAAGAAGAACAACAAGAAGAAGAAATATCTCGAAATATGTCCGTCAGGCCCCTTCCCTTGAGATAAATCTGCAAATATCTCGGAAACGAAGCGAGCTATGGCAAAATGTTAAGAGACCTTTTTTGTAGAGAATTAAGTTTCCTACTTTTTATGTTCTATGATATTTTTTGATCAGATGCGTAGTTCTCGAGATATATCAAGATATTTAAAAGTTCCGAAGCCGCACCAACATAATAGAGATACAGAAACACCGTGGCCCCTTTCTTTGAGATAACTCTGCACTATTGCGAGCTGCAAATGCCACTTCCAGCTTAGCTGTGCAGAGGAAGAACAACAAGAAGAAGAAGTATCTCGAAATATGTCCGTCAGGCCCGTTCCATTGAGCTGAATCTGCAAATATCTCGGAAACGAAGCGAGCTATGGCAAAATGTTAAGATACGTTTTTTGTAGAGAATTATGTTTCCTACAATTTATGTTCTATGATATTTTTTGATCAGAAGCGTAGTTTTCGAGATATATCGAGATATTTAAAAGTTCCGAAGCCGCACCAACATAATAGAGATACAGAAACACCGTGGCCCCTTTCTTTGAGATAACTCTGCACTAGTGCGAGCCGCAAATGCCACTTCCAGCTTAGCTGTGCAGAAGAAGAACAACAAGAAGAAGAAATATCTCGAAATATGTCCGTCAGGCCCCTTCCCTTGAGATAAATCTGCAAATATCTCGGAAACGAAGCGAGCTATGGCAAAATGTTAAGAGACCTTTTTTGTAGAGAATTATGTTTCCTACAATTTATGTTCTATGATATTTTTTGATCAGAAGCGTAGTTTTCGAGATATATCGAGATATTTAAAAGTTCCGAAGCCGCACCAACATAATAGAGATACAGAAACACCGTGGCCCCTTTCTTTGAGATAACTCTGCACTATTGCGACCTGCAAATGCCACTTCCAGCTCAGCTGTGCAGAAGAAGAACAACAAGAAGAAGAAATATCTCGAAATATGTCCGTCAGGCCCCTTCCCTTGAGATAAATCTGCAAATATCTCGGAAACGAAGCGAGCTATGGCAAAATGTTAAGAGACCTTTTTTGTAGAGAATTAAGTTTCCTACTTTTTATGTTCTATGATATTTTTTGATCAGATGCGTAGTTCTCGAGATATATCAAGATATTTAAAAGTTCCGAAGCCGCACCAACATAATAGAGATACAGAAACACCGTGGCCCCTTTCTTTGGGATAACTCTGCACTATTGCGAGCTGCAAATGCCACTTCCAGCTTAGCTGTGCAGAAGAAGAACAACAAGAAGAAGAAATATCTCGAAATATGTCCGTCAGGCTACTTCCCTTGAGATAAATCTGCAAATATCTCGGAAACGAAGCGAGCTATGGCAAAATGTTAAGAGACCTTTTTTGTAGAGAATTAAGTTTCCTACTTTTTATGTTCTATGATATTTTTTGATCAGATGCGTAGTTCTCGAGATATATCAAGAGATTTAAAAGTTCCGAAGCCGCACCAACATAATAGAGATACAGAAACACCGTGGCCCCTTTCTTTGAGATAACTCTGCACTATTGCGAGCTGCAAATGCCACTTCCAGCTTAGCTGTGCAGAGGAAGAACAACAAGAAGAAGAAGTATCTCGAAATATATCCGTCAGGCCCGTTCCTTTGAGCTGAATCTGCAAATATCTCGGAAACGAAGCGAGCTATGGCAAAATGTTAAGATACGTTTTTTGTAGAGAATTATGTTTCCTACAATTTATGTTCTATGATATTTTTTGATCAGAAGCGTAGTTTTCGAGATATATCGAGATATTTAAAAGTTCCGAAGCCGCACCAACATAATAGAGATACAGAAACACCGTGGCCCCTTTCTTTGAGATAACTCTGCACTAGTGCGAGCTGCAAATGCCACTTCCAGCTTAGCTGTGCAGAACAAGAACAACAAGAAGAAGAAATATCTCGAAATATGTCCGTCAGGCCCCTTCCCTTGAGATAAATCTGCAAATATCTCGGAAACGAAGCGAGCTATGGCAAAATATTAAGAGACCTTTTTTGTAGAGAATTAAGTTTCCTACTTTTTATGTTCTATGATATTTTTTGATCAGATGCGTAGTTCTCGAGATATATCAAGAGATTTAAAAGTTCCGAAGCCGCACCAACATAATAGAGATACAGAAACACCGTGGCCCCTTTCTTTGAGATAACTCTGCACTATTGCGAGCTCCAAATGCCACTTCCAGCTTAGCTGTGCAGAGGAAGAACAACAAGAAGAAGAAGTATCTCGAAATATATCCGTCAGGCCCGTTCCTTTGAGTTGAATCTGCAAATATCTCGGAAACGAAGCGAGCTATGGCAAAATGTTAAGATACGTTTTTTGTAGAGAATTATGTTTCCTACAATTTATGTTCTATGATATTTTTTGATCAGAAGCGTAGTTTTCGAGATATATCGAGATATTTAAAAGTTCCGAAGCCGCACCAACATAATAGAGATACAGAAACACCGTGGCCCCTTTCTTTGAGATAACTCTGCACTAGTGCGAGCCGCAAATGCCACTTCCAGCTTAGCTGTGCAGAAGAAGAACAACAAGAAGAAGAAATATCTCGAAATATGTCCGTCAGGCCCCTTCCCTTGAGATAAATCTGCAAATATCTCGGAAACGAAGCGAGCTATGGCAAAATGTTAAGAGACCTTTTTTGTAGAGAATTAAGTTTCCTACTTTTTATGTTCTATGATATTTTTTGATCAGATGCGTAGTTCTCGAGACATATCAAGATATTTAAAAGTTCCGAAGCCGCACCAACACAATAGAGATACAGAAACACCGTGGCCCCTTTCTTTGAGATAACTCTGCACTATTGCGAGCTGCAAATGCCACTTCCAGCTTAGCTGTGCAGAGGAAGAACAACAAGAAGAAGAAGTATCTCGAAATATGTCCGTCAGGCCCGTTCCTTTGAGCTGAATCTGCAAATATCTCGGAAACGAAGCGAGCTATGGCAAAATGTTAAGATACGTTTTTTGTAGAGAATTATGTTTCCTACAATTTATGTTCTATGATATTTTTTGATCAGAAGCGTAGTTTTCGAGATATATCGAGATATTTAAAAGTTCCGAAGCCGCACCAACATAATAGAGATACAGAAACACCGTGGCCCCTTTCTTTGAGATAACTCTGCACTAGTGCGAGCCGCAAATCCCACTTCCAGCTTAGCTGTGCAGAAGAAGGACAACAAGAAGAAGAAATATCTCGAAATATGTCCGTCAGGCCCCTTCCCTTGAGATAAATCTGCAAATATCTCGGAAACGAAGCGAGCTATGGCAAAATGTTAAGAGACCTTTCTTGTAGAGAATTGAGTTTCCTACTTTTTATGTAGTATGATATTTTTTGATCAGATGCGTAGTTCTCGAGATATATCAAGATATTTAAAAGTTCCGAAGCCGCACCAACATAATAGAGATACAGAAACACCGTGGCCCCTTTCTTTGGGATAACTCTGCACTATTGCGAGCTGCAAATGCCACTTCCAGCTTAGCTGTGCAGAAGAAGAACAACAAGAAGAAGAAATATCTCGAAATATGTCCGTCAGGCCACTTCCCTTGAGATAAATCTGCAAATATCTCGGAAACGAAGCGAGCTATGGCAAAATGTTAAGAGACCTTTTTTGTAGAGAATTAAGTTTCCTACTTTTTATGTTCTATGATATTTTTTGATCAGATGCGTAGTTCTCGAGATATATCAAGATATTTAAAAGTTCCGAAGCCGCACCAACATAATAGAGATACAGAAACACCGTGGCCCCTTTCTTTGAGATAACTCTGCACTATTGCGAGCTGGAAATGCCACTTCCAGTTTAGCTGTGCAGAAGAAGAACAACAAGAAGAAGAAATATCTCGAAATATGTCCGTCAGGCCCCTTCCCCTGAGATAAATCTGCAAATATCTCGGAAACGAAGCGAGCTATGGCAAAATGTTAAGAGACCTTTTTTGTAGAGAATTAAGTTTCCTACTTTTTATGTTCTATGATATTTTTTGATCAGAAGCGTAGTTTTCGAGATATATCGAGATATTTAAAAGTTCCGAAGCCGCACCAACATAATAGAGATACAGAAACACCGTGGCCCCTTTCTTTGAGATAACTCTGCACTATTGCGAGCTGCAAATGCCACTTCCAGCTTAGCTGTGCAGAAGAAGAACAACAAGAAGAAGAAATATCTCGAAATATGTCCGTCAGGCCCCTTCCCTTGAGATAAATCTGCAAATATCTCGGAAACGAAGCGAGCTATGGCAAAATGTTTAGAGACCTTTCTTGTAGAGAATTGAGTTTCCTACTTTTTATGTAGTATGATATTTTTTGATCAGATGCGTAGTTCTCGAGATATATCAAGATATTTAAAAGTTCCGAAGCCGCACCAACATAATAGAGATACAGAAACACCGTGGCCCCTTTCTTTGGGATAACTCTGCACTATTGCGAGCTGCAAATGCCACTTCCAGCTTAGCTGTGCAGAAGAAGAACAACAAGAAGAAGAAATATCTCGAAATATGTCCGTCAGGCCACTTCCCTTGAGATAAATCTGCAAATATCTCGGAAACGAAGCGAGCTATGGCAAAATGTTAAGAGACCTTTTTTGTAGAGAATTAAGTTTCCTACTTTTTATGTTCTATGATATTTTTTGATCAGATGCGTAGTTCTCGAGATATATCAAGATATTTAAAAGTTCCGAAGCCGCACCAACATAATAGAGATACAGAAACACCGTGGCCCCTTTCTTTGAGATAACTCTGCACTATTGCGAGCTGGAAATGCCACTTCCAGTTTAGCTGTGCAGAAGAAGAACAACAAGAAGAAGAAATATCTCGAAATATGTCCGTCAGGCCCCTTCCCTTGAGATATATCTGCAAATATCTCGGAAACGAAGCGAGCTATGGCAACATGTTAAGAGACCTTTTTTGTAGAGAATTATGTTTCCTACAATTTATGTTCTATGATATTTTTTGATCAGAAGCGTAGTTTTCGAGATATATCGAGATATTTAAAAGTTCCGAAGCCGCACCAACATAATAGAGATACAGAAACACCGTGGCCCCTTTCTTTGAGATAACTCTGCACTATTGCGACCTGCAAATGCCACTTCCAGCTCAGCTGTGCAGAAGAAGAACAACAAGAAGAAGAAATATCTCGAAATATGTCCGTCAGGCCCCTTCCCTTGAGATAAATCTGCAAATATCTCGGAAACGAAGCGAGCTATGGCAAAATGTTAAGAGACCTTTTTTGTAGAGAATTAAGTTTCCTACTTTTTATGTTCTATGATATTTTTTGATCAGATGCGTAGTTCTCGAGATATATCAAGATATTTAAAGGTTCCGAAGCCGCACCAACATAATAGAGATACAGAAACACCGTGGCCCCTTTCTTTGAGATAACTCTGCACTATTGCGAGCTGGAAATGCCACTTCCAGTTTAGCTGTGCAGAAGAAGAACAACAAGAAGAAGAAATATCTCGAAATATGTCCGTTATGCCCCTTCCCTTCAGATAAATCTGCAAATATCTCGGAAACGAAGCGAGCTATGGCAAAATGTTAAGAGACCTTTTTTGTAGAGAATTAAGTTTCCTACTTTTCATGTTCTATGATATTTTTTGATGAGATGCGTAGTTCTCGAGATATATCAAGATATTTAAAAGTTCCGAAGCCGCACCAACATAATAGAGATACAGAAACACCGTGGCCCCTTTCTTTGAGATAACTCTGCACTATTGCGAGCTGCAAATGCCACTTCCAGCTTAGCTGTGCAGAGGAAGAACAACAAGAAGAAGAAGTATCTCGAAATATATCCGTCAGGCCCGTTCCTTTGAGTTGAATCTGCAAATATCTCGGAAACGAAGCGAGCTATGGCAAAATGTTAAGATACGTTTTTTGTAGAGAATTATGTTTCCTACAATTTATGTTCTATGATATTTTTTGATCAGAAGCGTAGTTTTCGAGATATATCGAGATATTTAAAAGTTCCGAAGCCGCACCAACATAATAGAGATACAGAAACACCGTGGCCCCTTTCTTTGAGATAACTCTGCACTAGTGCGAGCCGCAAATGCCACTTCCAGCTTAGCTGTGCAGAAGAAGAACAACAAGAAGAAGAAATATCTCGAAATATGTCCGTCAGGCCCCTTCCCTTGAGATAAATCTGCAAATATCTCGGAAACGAAGCGAGCTATGGCAAAATGTTAAGAGACCTTTTTTGTAGAGAATTAAGTTTCCTACTTTTTATGTTCTATGATATTTTTTGATCAGATGCGTAGTTCTCGAGATATATCAAGATATTTAAAAGTTCCGAAGCCGCACCAACACAATAGAGATACAGAAACACCGTGGCCCCTTTCTTTGAGATAACTCTGCACTATTGCGAGCTGCAAATGCCACTTCCAGCTTAGCTGTGCAGAGGAAGAACAACAAGAAGAAGAAGTATCTCGAAATATGTCCGTCAGGCCCGTTCCTTTGAGCTGAATCTGCAAATATCTCGGAAACGAAGCGAGCTATGGCAAAATGTTAAGATACGTTTTTTGTAGAGAATTATGTTTCCTACAATTTATGTTCTATGATATTTTTTGATCAGAAGCGTAGTTTTCGAGATATATCGAGATATTTAAAAGTTCCGAAGCCGCACCAACATAATAGAGATACAGAAACACCGTGGCCCCTTTCTTTGAGATAACTCTGCACTAGTGCGAGCCGCAAATCCCACTTCCAGCTTAGCTGTGCAGAAGAAGGACAACAAGAAGAAGAAATATCTCGAAATATGTCCGTCAGGCCCCTTCCCTTGAGATAAATCTGCAAATATCTCGGAAACGAAGCGAGCTATGGCAAAATGTTTAGAGACCTTTCTTGTAGAGAATTGAGTTTCCTACTTTTTATGTAGTATGATATTTTTTGATCAGATGCGTAGTTCTCGAGATATATCAAGATATTTAAAAGTTCCGAAGCCGCACCAACATAATAGAGATACAGAAACACCGTGGCCCCTTTCTTTGGGATAACTCTGCACTATTGCGAGCTGCAAATGCCACTTCCAGCTTAGCTGTGCAGAAGAAGAACAACAAGAAGAAGAAATATCTCGAAATATGTCCGTCAGGCCACTTCCCTTGAGATAAATCTGCAAATATCTCGGAAACGAAGCGAGCTATGGCAAAATGTTAAGAGACCTTTTTTGTAGAGAATTAAGTTTCCTACTTTTTATGTTCTATGATATTTTTTGATCAGATGCGTAGTTCTCGAGATATATCAAGATATTTAAAAGTTCCGAAGCCGCACCAACATAATAGAGATACAGAAACACCGTGGCCCCTTTCTTTGAGATAACTCTGCACTATTGCGAGCTGGAAATGCCACTTCCAGTTTAGCTGTGCAGAAGAAGAACAACAAGAAGAAGAAATATCTCGAAATATGTCCGTCAGGCCCCTTCCCTTGAGATATATCTGCAAATATCTCGGAAACGAAGCGAGCTATGGCAACATGTTAAGAGACCTTTTTTGTAGAGAATTATGTTTCCTACAATTTATGTTCTATGATATTTTTTGATCAGAAGCGTAGTTTTCGAGATATATCGAGATATTTAAAAGTTCCGAAGCCGCACCAACATAATAGAGATACAGAAACACCGTGGCCCCTTTCTTTGAGATAACTCTGCACTATTGCGACCTGCAAATGCCACTTCCAGCTCAGCTGTGCAGAAGAAGAACAACAAGAAGAAGAAATATCTCGAAATATGTCCGTCAGGCCCCTTCCCTTGAGATAAATCTGCAAATATCTCGGAAACGAAGCGAGCTATGGCAAAATGTTAAGAGACCTTTTTTGTAGAGAATTAAGTTTCCTACTTTTTATGTTCTATGATATTTTTTGATCAGATGCGTAGTTCTCGAGATATATCAAGATATTTAAAGGTTCCGAAGCCGCACCAACATAATAGAGATACAGAAACACCGTGGCCCCTTTCTTTGAGATAACTCTGCACTATTGCGAGCTGGAAATGCCACTTCCAGTTTAGCTGTGCAGAAGAAGAACAACAAGAAGAAGAAATATCTCGAAATATGTCCGTTAGGCCCCTTCCCTTCAGATAAATCTGCAAATATCTCGGAAACGAAGCGAGCTATGGCAAAATGTTAAGAGACCTTTTTTGTAGAGAATTAAGTTTCCTACTTTTCATGTTCTATGATATTTTTTGATGAGATGCGTAGTTCTCGAGATATATCAAGATATTTAAAAGTTCCGAAGCCGCACCAACATAATAGAGATACAGAAACACCGTGGCCCCTTTCTTTGAGATAACTCTGCACTATTGCGAGCTGCAAATGCCACTTCCAGCTTAGCTGTGCAGAAGAAGAACAACAAGAAGAAGAAATATCTCGAAATATGTCCGTCAGGCCCCTTCCCTTGAGATAAATCTGCAAATATCTCGGAAACGAAGCGAGCTATGGCAAAATGTTTGGAGACCTTTCTTGTAGAGAATTAAGTTTCCTACTTTTTATGTAGTATGATATTTTTTGATCAGATGCGTAGTTCTCGAGATATATCAAGATATTTAAAAGTTCCGAAGCCGCACCAACATAATAGAGATACAGAAACACCGTGGCCCCTTTCTTTGGGATAACTCTGCACTATTGCGAGCTGCAAATGCCACTTCCAGCTTAGCTGTGCAGAAGAAGAACAACAAGAAGAAGAAATATCTCGAAATATGTCCGTCAGGCCACTTCCCTTGAGATAAATCTGCAAATATCTCGGATACGAAGCGAGCTATGGCAAAATGTTAAGAGACCTTTTTTGTAGAGAATTAAGTTTCCTACTTTTTATGTTCGATGATATTTTTTGATCAGATGCGTAGTTCTCGAGATATATCAAGATATTTAAAAGTTCCGAAGCTGCACCAACATAATAGAGGTACAGAAACACCGTGGCCTCTTTCTTTGAGATAACTCTGCACTATTGCGAGCTGCAAATGCCGCTTCGAGCTTAGCTGTGCAGAAGAAGAACAACAAGAAGAAGAAATATCTCGAAATATGTCCGTCAGACCCCTTCCCTTGAGATGAATCTGCAAATATCTCGGAAAGGAAGCGAGCTATGGCAAAATGTTAAGAGACCTTTTTTGTAGAGAATAATGTTTCCTACAATTTATGTTCTATGATATTTTTTGATCAGAAGCGTGGTTTTCGAGATATATCGAGATATTTAAAAGTTCCGAAGCCGTACCAACATAATAGGGATACAGAAACACCGTGGCCCCTTTCTTTGAGATAACTCTGCACTATTGCGAGCTGTAAATGCCACTTCCAGCTTAGCTGTGCAGAAGAAGAATAACAAGAAGAAGAAATATCTCGAAATATGTCCGTCAGGCCCCTTCCCTTGAGATATATCTGCAAATATCTCGGAAACGAAGCGAGCTATGGCAAAATGTTAAGAGACCTTTTTTGTAGAGAATTATGTTTCCTACAATTTAGGTTCTATGATATTTTTTGATCAGAAGCGTAGTTTTCGAGATGTATCGAGATATTTAAAAGTTCCGAAGCCGCACCAACATAATAGAGATACAGAAACACAGTGGCCCCTTTCTTTGAGATAACTCTGCACTAGTGCGTGCCGCAAATGCCACTTCCAGCTTAGCTGTGCAGAAGAAGAACAACAAGAAGAAGAAATATCTCGAAATATGTCCGTCAGGCCCCTTCCCTTGAGATATATCTGCAAATATCTCGGAAACGAAGCGAGCTATGGCAAAATGTTAAGAGACCTTTTTTGTAGAGAATTATGTTTCCTACAATTTATGTTCTATGATATTTTTTGATCAGAAGCGTAGTTTTCGAGATATATCGAGATATTTAAAAGTTCCGAAGCCGCACCAACATAATAGAGATACAGAAACACCGTGGCCCCTTTCTTTGAGATAACTCTGCACTAGTGCGAGCCGCAAATGCCACTTCCAGCTTAGCTGTGCAGAAGAAGAACAACAAGAAGAAGAAATATCTCGAAATATGTCCGTCAGGCCCCTTCCCTTGAGATAAATCTGCAAATATCTCGGAAACGAAGCGAGCTATGGCAAAATGTTAAGAGACCTTTTTTGTAGAGAATTATGTTTCGTACTTTTTATGTTCTATGATATTTTTTGATCAGATGCGTAGTTCTCGAGATATATCAAGATATTTAAAAGTTCCGAAGCTGCACCAACATAATAGAGGTACAGAAACACCGTGGCCTCTTTCTTTGAGATAACTCTGCACTATTGCGAGCTGCAAATGCCGCTTCGAGCTTAGCTGTGCAGAAGAAGAACAAGAAGAAGAAGAAATATCTCGAAATATGTCCGTCAGACCCCTTCCCTTGAGATGAATCTGCAAATATCTCGGAAACGAAGCGAGCTATGGCAAAATGTTAAGAGACCATTTTTGTAGAGAATAATGTTTCCTACAATTTATGTTCTATGATATTTTTTGATCAGAAGCGTGGTTTTCGAGATATATCGAGATATTTAAAAGTTCCGAAGCCGCACCAACATAATAGGGATACAGAAACACCGTGGCCCCTTTCTTTGAGATAACTCTGCACTATTGCGAGCTGTAAATGCCACTTCCAGCTTAGCTGTGCAGAAGAAGAATAACAAGAAGAAGAAATATCTCGAAATATGTCCGTCAGGCCCCTTCCCTTGAGATATATCTGCAAATATCTCGGAAACGAAGCGAGCTATGGCAAAATGTTAAGAGACCTTTTTTGTAGAGAATTATGTTTCCTACAATTTAGGTTCTATGATATTTTTTGATCAGAAGCGTAGTTTTCGAGATGTATCGAGATATTTAAAAGTTCCGAAGCCGCACCAACATAATAGAGATACAGAAACACAGTGGCCCCTTTCTTTGAGATAACTCTGCACAAGTGCGAGCCGCAAATGCCACTTCCAGCTTAGCTGTGCAGAAGAAGAACAACAAGAAGAAGAAATATCTCGAAATATGTCCGTCAGGCCCCTTCCCTTGAGATATATCTGCAAATATCTCGGAAACGAAGCGAGCTATGGCAAAATGTTAAGAGACCTTTTTTGTAGAGAATTATGTTTCCTACAATTTATGTTCTATGATATTTTTTGATCAGAAGCGTAGTTTTCGAGATATATCGAGATATTTAAAAGTTCCGAAGCCGCACCAACATAATAGAGATGCAGAAACACCGTGGCCCCTTTCTTTGAGATAACTCTGCACTAGTGCGAGCCGCAAATGCCACTTCCAGCTTAGCTGTGCAGAAGAAGAACAACAAGAAGAAGAAATATCTCGAAATATGTCCGTCAGGCCCCTTCCCTTGAGATAAATCTGCAAATATCTCGGAAACGACGCGAGCTATGGCAAAATGTTTGAAGACCTTTCTTGTAGAGAATTAAGTTTCCTACTTTTTATGTAGTATGATATTTTTTGATCAGATGCGTAGTTCTCGAGATATATCAAGATATTTAAAAGTTCCGAAGCCGCACCAACATAATAGAGATACAGAAACACCGTGGCCCCTTTCTTTGGGATAACTCTGCACTATTGCGAGCTGCAAATGCCACTTCCAGCTTAGCTGTGCAGAAGAAGAACAACAAGAAGAAGAAATATCTCGAAATATGTCCGTCAGGCCACTTCCCTTGAGATAAATCTGCAAATATCTCGGATACGAAGCGAGCTATGGCAAAATGTTAAGAGACCTTTTTTGTAGAGAATTAAGTTTCCTACTTTTTATGTTCGATGATATTTTTTGATCAGATGCGTAGTTCTCGAGATATATCAAGATATTTAAAAGTTCCGAAGCTGCACCAACATAATAGAGGTACAGAAACACCGTGGCCTCTTTCTTTGAGATAACTCTGCACTATTGCGAGCTGCAAATGCCGCTTCGAGCTTAGCTGTGCAGAAGAAGAACAACAAGAAGAAGAAATATCTCGAAATATGTCCGTCAGACCCCTTCCCTTGAGATGAATCTGCAAATATCTCGGAAAGGAAGCGAGCTATGGCAAAATGTTAAGAGACCTTTTTTGTAGAGAATAATGTTTCCTACAATTTATGTTCTATGATATTTTTTGATCAGAAGCGTGGTTTTCGAGATATATCGAGATATTTAAAAGTTCCGAAGCCGTACCAACATAATAGGGATACAGAAACACCGTGGCCCCTTTCTTTGAGATAACTCTGCACTATTGCGAGCTGTAAATGCCACTTCCAGCTTAGCTGTGCAGAAGAAGAATAACAAGAAGAAGAAATATCTCGAAATATGTCCGTCAGGCCCCTTCCCTTGAGATATATCTGCAAATATCTCGGAAACGAAGCGAGCTATGGCAAAATGTTAAGAGACCTTTTTTGTAGAGAATTATGTTTCCTACAATTTAGGTTCTATGATATTTTTTGATCAGAAGCGTAGTTTTCGAGATGTATCGAGATATTTAAAAGTTCCGAAGCCGCACCAACATAATAGAGATACAGAAACACAGTGGCCCCTTTCTTTGAGATAACTCTGCACAAGTGCGAGCCGCAAATGCCACTTCCAGCTTAGCTGTGCAGAAGAAGAACAACAAGAAGAAGAAATATCTCGAAATATGTCCGTCAGGCCCCTTCCCTTGAGATATATCTGCAAATATCTCGGAAACGAAGCGAGCTATGGCAAAATGTTAAGAGACCTTTTTTGTAGAGAATTATGTTTCCTACAATTTATGTTCTATGATATTTTTTGATCAGAAGCGTAGTTTTCGAGATATATCGAGATATTTAAAAGTTCCGAAGCCGCACCAACATAATAGAGATGCAGAAACACCGTGGCCCCTTTCTTTGAGATAACTCTGCACTAGTGCGAGCCGCAAATGCCACTTCCAGCTTAGCTGTGCAGAAGAAGAACAACAAGAAGAAGAAATATCTCGAAATATGTCCGTCAGGCCCCTTCCCTTGAGATATATCTGCAAATATCTCGGAAACGAAGCGAGCTATGGCAAAATGTTAAGAGACCTTTTTTGTAGAGAATTATGTTTCCTACAATTTAGGTTCTATGATATTTTTTGATCAGAAGCGTAGTTTTCGAGATGTATCGAGATATTTAAAAGTTCCGAAGCCGCACCAACATAATAGAGATACAGAAACACCGTGGCCCCTTTCTTTGAGATAACTCTGCACTATTGCGAGCTGTAAATGCCACTTCCAGCTTAGCTGTGCAGAAGAAGAACAACAAGAAGAAGAAATATCTCGAAATATGTCCGTCAGGCCCCTTCCCTTGAGATATATCTGCAAATATCTCGGAAACGAAGCGAGCTATGGCAAAATGTTAAGAGACCTTTTTTGTAGAGAATTAAGTTTCCTACTTTTTATGTTCTATGATATTTTTTGATCAGATGCGTAGTTCTCGAGATATATCAAGGTATTTAAAAGTTCCGAAGCCGCACCAACATAATAGAGATACAGAAACACCGTGGCCCCTTTCTTGGAGATAACTCTGCACTATTGCGAGCTGTAAATGCCACTTCCAGCTTAGCTGTGCAGAAGAAGAACAACAAGAAGAAGAAATATCTCGAAATATGTCCGTCAGGCCCCTTCCCTTGAGATATATCTGCAAATATCTTGGAAACGAAGCGAGCTATCGCAAAATGTTAAGAGACCTTTTTTGTAGAGAATTATGTTTCCTACAATTTATGTTCTATGATATTTTTTGATCAGAAGCGTAGTTTTCGAGATATATCGAGATATTTAAAAGTTCCGAAGCCGCACCAACATAATAGAGATACAGAAACACCGTGGCCCCTTTCTTTGAGATAACTCTGCACTAGTGAGAGCCGCAAATGCCACTTCCAGCTTAGCTGTGCAGAAGAAGAACAACAAGAAGAAGAAATATCTCGAAATATGTCCGTCAGGCCCCTTCCCTTGAGATAAATCTGCAAATATCTCGGAAACGAAGCGAGCTATGGCAAAATGTTAAGAGACCTTTTTTGTAGAGAATTAAGTTTCCTACTTTTTATGTTCTATGATATTTTTTGATCAGAAGCGTAGTTTTCGAGATATATCGAGATATTTAAAAGTTCCGAAGCCGCACCAACATAATAGAGATACAGAAACACCGTGGCCCCTTTCTTTGAGATAACTCTGCACTAGTGCGAGCTGCAAATGCCACTTCCAGCTTAGCTGTGCAGAACAAGAACAACAAGAAGAAGAAATATCTCGAAATATGTCCGTCAGGCCCCTTCCCTTGAGATATATCTGCAAATATCTCGGAAACGACGCGAGCTATGGCAAAATGTTAAGAGACCTTTCTTGTAGAGAATTAAGTTTCCTACTTTTTATGTAGTATGATATTTTTTGATCAGATGCGTAGTTCTCGAGATATATCAAGATATTTAAAAGTTCCGAAGCCGCACCAACATAATAGAGATACAGAAACACCGTGGCCCCTTTCTTTGGGATAACTCTGCACTATTGCGAGCTGCAAATGCCACTTCCAGCTTAGCTGTGCAGAAGAAGAACAACAAGAAGAAGAAATATCTCGAAATATGTCCGTCAGGCCACTTCCCTTGAGATAAATCTGCAAATATCTCGGATACGAAGCGAGCTATGGCAAAATGTTAAGAGACCTTTTTTGTAGAGAATTAAGTTTCCTACTTTTTATGTTCGATGATATTTTTTGATCAGATGCGTAGTTCTCGAGATATATCAAGATATTTAAAAGTTCCGAAGCTGCACCAACATAATAGAGGTACAGAAACACCGTGGCCTCTTTCTTTGAGATAACTCTGCACTATTGCGAGCTGCAAATGCCGCTTCGAGCTTAGCTGTGCAGAAGAAGAACAACAAGAAGAAGAAATATCTCGAAATATGTCCGTCAGACCCCTTCCCTTGAGATGAATCTGCAAATATCTCGGAAAGGAAGCGAGCTATGGCAAAATGTTAAGAGACCTTTTTTGTAGAGAATAATGTTTCCTACAATTTATGTTCTATGATATTTTTTGATCAGAAGCGTGGTTTTCGAGATATATCGAGATATTTAAAAGTTCCGAAGCCGTACCAACATAATAGGGATACAGAAACACCGTGGCCCCTTTCTTTGAGATAACTCTGCACTATTGCGAGCTGTAAATGCCACTTCCAGCTTAGCTGTGCAGAAGAAGAATAACAAGAAGAAGAAATATCTCGAAATATGTCCGTCAGGCCCCTTCCCTTGAGATATATCTGCAAATATCTCGGAAACGAAGCGAGCTATGGCAAAATGTTAAGAGACCTTTTTTGTAGAGAATTATGTTTCCTACAATTTAGGTTCTATGATATTTTTTGATCAGAAGCGTAGTTTTCGAGATGTATCGAGATATTTAAAAGTTCCGAAGCCGCACCAACATAATAGAGATACAGAAACACAGTGGCCCCTTTCTTTGAGATAACTCTGCACAAGTGCGAGCCGCAAATGCCACTTCCAGCTTAGCTGTGCAGAAGAAGAACAACAAGAAGAAGAAATATCTCGAAATATGTCCGTCAGGCCCCTTCCCTTGAGATATATCTGCAAATATCTCGGAAACGAAGCGAGCTATGGCAAAATGTTAAGAGACCTTTTTTGTAGAGAATTATGTTTCCTACAATTTATGTTCTATGATATTTTTTGATCAGAAGCGTAGTTTTCGAGATATATCGAGATATTTAAAAGTTCCGAAGCCGCACCAACATAATAGAGATGCAGAAACACCGTGGCCCCTTTCTTTGAGATAACTCTGCACTAGTGCGAGCCGCAAATGCCACTTCCAGCTTAGCTGTGCAGAAGAAGAACAACAAGAAGAAGAAATATCTCGAAATATGTCCGTCAGGCCCCTTCCCTTGAGATATATCTGCAAATATCTCGGAAACGAAGCGAGCTATGGCAAAATGTTAAGAGACCTTTTTTGTAGAGAATTATGTTTCCTACAATTTAGGTTCTATGATATTTTTTGATCAGAAGCGTAGTTTTCGAGATGTATCGAGATATTTAAAAGTTCCGAAGCCGCACCAACATAATAGAGATACAGAAACACCGTGGCCCCTTTCTTTGAGATAACTCTGCACTATTGCGAGCTGTAAATGCCACTTCCAGCTTAGCTGTGCAGAAGAAGAACAACAAGAAGAAGAAATATCTCGAAATATGTCCGTCAGGCCCCTTCCCTTGAGATATATCTGCAAATATCTCGGAAACGAAGCGAGCTATGGCAAAATGTTAAGAGACCTTTTTTGTAGAGAATTAAGTTTCCTACTTTTTATGTTCTATGATATTTTTTGATCAGATGCGTAGTTCTCGAGATATATCAAGGTATTTAAAAGTTCCGAAGCCGCACCAACATAATAGAGATACAGAAACACCGTGGCCCCTTTCTTGGAGATAACTCTGCACTATTGCGAGCTGTAAATGCCACTTCCAGCTTAGCTGTGCAGAAGAAGAACAACAAGAAGAAGAAATATCTCGAAATATGTCCGTCAGGCCCCTTCCCTTGAGATATATCTGCAAATATCTTGGAAACGAAGCGAGCTATCGCAAAATGTTAAGAGACCTTTTTTGTAGAGAATTATGTTTCCTACAATTTATGTTCTATGATATTTTTTGATCAGAAGCGTAGTTTTCGAGATATATCGAGATATTTAAAAGTTCCGAAGCCGCACCAACATAATAGAGATACAGAAACACCGTGGCCCCTTTCTTTGAGATAACTCTGCACTAGTGAGAGCCGCAAATGCCACTTCCAGCTTAGCTGTGCAGAAGAAGAACAACAAGAAGAAGAAATATCTCGAAATATGTCCGTCAGGCCCCTTCCCTTGAGATAAATCTGCAAATATCTCGGAAACGAAGCGAGCTATGGCAAAATGTTAAGAGACCTTTTTTGTAGAGAATTAAGTTTCCTACTTTTTATGTTCTATGATATTTTTTGATCAGAAGCGTAGTTTTCGAGATATATCGAGATATTTAAAAGTTCCGAAGCCGCACCAACATAATAGAGATACAGAAACACCGTGGCCCCTTTCTTTGAGATAACTCTGCACTAGTGCGAGCTGCAAATGCCACTTCCAGCTTAGCTGTGCAGAACAAGAACAACAAGAAGAAGAAATATCTCGAAATATGTCCGTCAGGCCCCTTCCCTTGAGATAAATCTGCAAATATCTCGGAAACGAAGCGAGCTATGGCAAAATATTAAGAGACCTTTTTTGTAGAGAATTAAGTTTCCTCCTTTTTATGTTCTATGATATTTTTTGATCAGATGCGTAGTTCTCGAGATATATCAAGAGATTTAAAAGTTCCGAAGCCGCACCAACATAATAGAGATACAGAAACACCGTGGCCCCTTTCTTTGAGATAACTCTGCACTATTGCGAGCTGCAAATGCCACTTCCAGCTTAGCTGTGCAGAGGAAGAACAACAAGAAGAAGAAGTATCTCGAAATATATCCGTCAGGCCCGTTCCTTTGAGCTGAATCTGCAAATATCTCGGAAACGAAGCGAGCTATGGCAAAATGTTAAGAGACCTTTTTTGTAGAGAATTATGTTTCCTACAATTTATGTTCTATGATATTTTTTGATCAGAAGCGTAGTTTTCGAGATATATCGAGATATTTAAAAGTTCCGAAGCCGCACCAACATAATAGAGATACAGAAACACCGTGGCCCCTTTCTTTGAGATAACTCTGCACTATTGCGACCTGCAAATGCCACTTCCAGCTCAGCTGTGCAGAAGAAGAACAACAAGAAGAAGAAATATCTCGAAATATGTCCGTCAGGCCCCTTCCCTTGAGATAAATCTGCAAATATCTCGGAAACGAAGCGAGCTATGGCAAAATGTTAAGAGACCTTTTTTGTAGAGAATTAAGCTTCCTACTTTTTATGTTCTATGATATTTTTTGATCAGATGCGTAGTTCTCGAGATATATCAAGATATTTAAAAGTTCCGAAGCCGCACCAACACAATAGAGATACAGAAACACCGTGGCCCCTTTCTTTGAGATAACTCTGCACTATTGCGAGCTGCAAATGCCACTTCCAGCTTAGCTGTGCAGAGGAAGAACAACAAGAAGAAGAAGTATCTCGAAATATGTCCGTCAGGCCCGTTCCTTTGAGCTGAATCTGCAAATATCTCGGAAACGACGCGAGCTATGGCGAAATGTTAAGAGACCTTTTTTGTAGAGAATTAAGTTTCCTACTTTTTATGTTCTATGATATTTTTTGATCAGATGCGTAGTTCTCGAGATATATCAAGATATTTAAAAGTTCCGAAGCCGCACCAACATAATAGAGATACAGAAACACCGTGGCCCCTTTCTTTGAGATAACTCTGCACTATTGCGAGCTGTAAATGCCACTTCCAGCTTAGCTGTGCAGAAGAAGAATAACAAGAAGAAGAAATATCTCGAAATATGTCCGTCAGGCCCCTTCCCTTGAGATATATCTGCAAATATCTCGGAAACGAAGCGAGCTATGGCAAAATGTTAAGAGACCTTTTTTGTAGAGAATTATGTTTCCTACAATTTAGGTTCTATGATATTTTTTGATCAGAAGCGTAGTTTTCGAGATGTATCGAGATATTTAAAAGTTCCGAAGCCGCACCAACATAATAGAGATACAGAAACACCGTGGCCCCTTTCTTTGAGATAACTCTGCACTATTGCGAGCTGTAAATGCCACTTCCAGCTTAGCTGTGCAGAAGAAGAACAACAAGAAGAAGAAATATCTCGAAATATGTCCGTCAGGCCCCTTCCCTTGAGATATATCTGCAAATATCTCGGAAACGAAGCGAGCTATGGCAAAATGTTAAGAGACCTTTTTTGTAGAGAATTAAGTTTCCTACTTTTTATGTTCTATGATATTTTTTGATCAGATGCGTAGTTCTCGAGATATATCAAGGTATTTAAAAGTTCCGAAGCCGCACCAACATAATAGAGATACAGAAACACCGTGGCCCCTTTCTTTGAGATAACTCTGCACTATTGCGAGCTGTAAATGCCACTTCCAGCTTAGCTGTGCAGAAGAAGAACAACAAGAAGAAGAAATATCTCGAAATATGTCCGTCAGGCCCCTTCCCTTGAGATATATCTGCAAATATCTTGGAAACGAAGCGAGCTATCGCAAAATGTTAAGAGACCTTTTTTGTAGAGAATTATGTTTCCTACAATTTATGTTCTATGATATTTTTTGATCAGAAGCGTAGTTTTCGAGATATATCGAGATATTTAAAAGTTCCGAAGCCGCACCAACATAATAGAGATACAGAAACACCGTGGCCCCTTTCTTTGAGATAACTCTGCACTAGTGAGAGCCGCAAATGCCACTTCCAGCTTAGCTGTGCAGAAGAAGAACAACAAGAAGAAGAAATATCTCGAAATATGTCCGTCAGGCCCCTTCCCTTGAGATAAATCTGCAAATATCTCGGAAACGAAGCGAGCTATGGCAAAATGTTGAGAGACCTTTTTTGTAGAGAATTAAGTTTCCTACTTTTTATGTTCTATGATATTTTTTGATCAGAAGCGTAGTTTTCGAGATATATCGAGATATTTAAAAGTTCCGAAGCCGCACCAACATAATAGAGATACAGAAACACCGTGGCCCCTTTCTTTGAGATAACTCTGCACTAGTGCGAGCTGCAAATGCCACTTCCAGCTTAGCTGTGCAGAACAAGAACAACAAGAAGAAGAAATATCTCGAAATATGTCCGTCAGGCCCCTTCCCTTGAGATAAATCTGCAAATATCTCGGAAACGAAGCGAGCTATGGCAAAATATTAAGAGACCTTTTTTGTAGAGAATTAAGTTTCCTCCTTTTTATGTTCTATGATATTTTTTGATCAGATGCGTAGTTCTCGAGATATATCAAGAGATTTAAAAGTTCCGAAGCCGCACCAACACAATAGAGATACAGAAACACCGTGGCCCCTTTCTTTGAGATAACTCTGCACTATTGCGAGCTGCAAATGCCACTTCCAGCTTAGCTGTGCAGAGGAAGAACAACAAGAAGAAGAAGTATCTCGAAATATATCCGTCAGGCCCGTTCCTTTGAGCTGAATCTGCAAATATCTCGGAAACGAAGCGAGCTATGGCAAAATGTTAAGATACGTTTTTTGTAGAGAATTATGTTTCCTACAATTTATGTTCTATGATATTTTTTGATCAGAAGCGTAGTTTTCGAGATATATCGAGATATTTAAAAGTTCCGAAGCCGCACCAACATAATAGAGATACAGAAACACCGTGGCCCCTTTCTTTGAGATAACTCTGCACTAGTGCGAGCCGCAAATGCCACTTCCAGCTTAGCTGTGCAGAAGAAGAACAACAAGAAGAAGAAATATCTCGAAATATGTCCGTCAGGCACCTTCCCTTGAGATAAATCTGCAAATATCTCGGAAACGAAGCGAGCTATGGCAAAATGTTAAGAGACCTTTTTTGTAGAGAATTATGTTTCCTACAATTTATGTTCTATGATATTTTTTGATCAGAAGCGTAGTTTTCGAGATATATCGAGATATTTAAAAGTTCCGAAGCCGCACCAACATAATAGAGATACAGAAACACCGTGGCCCCTTTCTTTGAGATAACTCTGCACTATTGCGACCTGCAAATGCCACTTCCAGCTCAGCTGTGCAGAAGAAGAACAACAAGAAGAAGAAATATCTCGAAATATGTCCGTCAGGCCGCTTCCCTTGAGATAAATCTGCAAATATCTCGGAAACGAAGCGAGCTATGGCAAAATGTTAAGAGACCTTTTTTGTAGAGAATTATGTTTCCTACAATTTATGTTCTATGATATTTTTTGATCAGAAGCGTAGTTTTCGAGATATATCGAGATATTTAAAAGTTCCGAAGCCGCACCAACATAATAGAGATACAGAAACACCGTGGCCCCTTTCTTTGAGATAACTCTGCACTATTGCGACCTGCAAATGCCACTTCCAGCTCAGCTGTGCAGAAGAAGAACAACAAGAAGAAGAAATATCTCGAAATATGTCCGTCAGGCCCCTTCCCTTGAGATAAATCTGCAAATATCTCGGAAACGAAGCGAGCTATGGCAAAATGTTAAGAGACCTTTTTTGTAGAGAATTAAGCTTCCTACTTTTTATGTTCTATGATATTTTTTGATCAGATGCGTAGTTCTCGAGATATATCAAGATATTTAAAAGTTCCGAAGCCGCACCAACACAATAGAGATACAGAAACACCGTGGCCCCTTTCTTTGAGATAACTCTGCACTATTGCGAGCTGCAAATGCCACTTCCAGCTTAGCTGTGCAGAGGAAGAACAACAAGAAGAAGAAGTATCTCGAAATATGTCCGTCAGGCCCGTTCCTTTGAGCTGAATCTGCAAATATCTCGGAAACGAAGCGAGCTATGGCAAAATGTTAAGATACGTTTTTTGTAGAGAATTATGTTTCCTACAATTTATGTTCTATGATATTTTTTGATCAGAAGCGTAGTTTTCGAGATATATCGAGATATTTAAAAGTTCCGAAGCCGCACCAACATAATAGAGATACAGAAACACCGTGGCCCCTTTCTTTGAGATAACTCTGCACTAATGCGAGCCGCAAATCCCACTTCCAGCTTAGCTGTGCAGAAGAAGAACAACAAGAAGAAGAAATATCTCGAAATATGTCCGTCAGGCCCCTTCCCTTGAGATAAATCTGCAAATATCTCGGAAACGAAGCGAGCTATGGCAAAATGTTAAGAGACCTTTTTTGTAGAGAATTAAGTTTCCTACTTTTTATGTTCTATGATATTTTTTGATCAGATGCGTAGTTCTCGAGATATATCAAGATATTTAAAAGTTCCGAAGCCGCACCAACATAATAGAGATACAGAAACACCGTGGCCCCTTTCTTTGAGATAACTCTGCACTATTGCGAGCTGGAAATGCCACTTCCAGTTTAGCTGTGCAGAAGAAGAGCAACAAGAAGGAGAAATATCTCGAAATATGTCCGTCAGGCCCCTTCCCTTGAGATATATCTGCAAATATCTCGGAAACGATGCGAGCTATGGCAAAATGTTAAGAGACCTTTTTTGTAGAGAATTATGTTTCCTACAATTTATGTTCTATGATATTTTTTGATCAGAAGCGTAGTTTTCGAGATATATCGAGATATTTAAAAGTTCCGAAGCCGCACCAACATAATAGAGATACAGAAACACCGTGGCCCCTTTCTTTGAGATAACTCTGCACTATTGCGACCTGCAAATGCCACTTCCAGCTCAGCAGTGCAGAAGAAGAACAACAAGAAGAAGAAATATCTCGAAATATGTCCGTCAGGCCCCTTCCCTTGAGATAAATCTGCAAATATCTCGGAAACGAAGCGAGCTATGGCAAAATGTTAAGAGACCTTTTTTGTAGAGAATTAAGTTTCCTACTTTTTATGTTCTATGATATTTTTTGATCAGATGCGTAGTTCTCGAGATATATCAAGATATTTAAAAGTTCCGAAGCCGCACCAACATAATAGAGATACAGAAACACCGTGGCCCCTTTCTTTGAGATAACTCTGCACTATTGCGAGCTGGAAATGCCACTTCCAGTTTAGCTGTGCAGAAGAAGAACAACAAGAAGAAGAAATATCTCGAAATATGTCCGTCAGGCCCCTTCCCTTGAGATATATCTGCAAATATCTCGGAAACGAAGCGAGCTATGGCAAAATGTTAAGAGACCTTTTTTGTAGAGAATTATGTTTGCTACAATTTATGTTCTATGATATTTTTTGATCAGAAGCGTAGTTTTCGAGATATATCAAGATATTTAAAAGTTCCGAAGCCGCACAAACATAATAGAGATACAGAAACACCGTGGCCCCTTTCTTTGAGATAACTCTGCACTATTGCGACCTGCAAATGCCACTTCCAGCTCAGCTGTGCAGAAGAAGAACAACAAGAAGAAGAAATATCTCGAAATATGTCCGTCAGGCCCCTTCCCTTGAGATAAATCTGCAAATATCTCGGAAACGAAGCGAGCTATCGCAAAATGTTAAGAGACCTTTTTTCTAGAGAATTAAGTTTCCTACTTTTTATGTTCTATGATATTTTTTGATCAGATGCGTAGTTTTCGAGATATATCGAGATATTTAAAAGTTCCGAAGCCGCACCAACATAATAGAGATACAGAAACACCGTGGCCCCTTTCTTTGAGATAACTCTGCACTAGTGCGAGCCGCAAATGCCACTTCCAGCTTAGCTGTGCAGAAGAAGAACAACAAGAAGAAGAAATATCTCGAAATATGTCCGTCAGGCCCCTTCCCTTGAGATAAATCTGCAAATATCTCGGAAACGAAGCGAGCTATGGCAAAATGTTAAGAGACCTTTTTTGTAGAGAATTATGTTTCCTACAATTTATGTTCTATGATATTTTTTGATCAGAAGCGTAGTTTTCGAGATATATCGAGATATTTAAAAGTTCCGAAGCCGCACCAACATAATAGAGATACAGAAACACCGTGGCCCCTTTCTTTGAGATAACTCTGCACTAGTGCGAGCCGCAAATGCCACTTCCAGCTTAGCTGTGCAGAAGAAGAACAACAAGAAGAAGAAATATCTCGAAATATGTCCGTCAGGCCCCTTCCCTTGAGATAAATCTGCAAATATCTCGGAAACGAAGCGAGCTATGGCAAAATGTTAAGAGACCTTTTTTGTAGAGAATTAAGTTTCCTACTTTTTATGTTCTATCATATTTTTTGATCAGATGCGTAGTTCTCGAGATATATCAAGATATTTAAAAGTTCCGAACCCGCACCAACATAATAGAGATACAGAAACACCGTGGCCCCTTTCTTTGAGATAACTCTGCACTATTGCGAGCTGCAAATGCCACTTCCAGCTTAGCTGTGCAGAGGAAGAACAACAAGAAGAAGAAATATCTCGAAATATGTCCGTCAGGCCAGTTCCTTTGAGCTGAATCTGCAAATATCTCGGAAACGAAGCGAGCTATGGCAAAATGTTAAGAGACCTTTTTTGTAGAGAATTAAGTTTCCTACTTTTTATGTTCTATGATATTTTTTGATCAGATGCGTAGTTCTCGAGATATATCAAGATATTTAAAAGTTCCGAAGCCGCACCAACATAATAGAGATACAGAAACACCGTGGCCCCTTTCTTTGAGATAACTCTGCACTATTGCGAGCTGTAAATGCCACTTCCAGCTTAGCTGTGCAGAAGAAGAATAACAAGAAGAAGAAATATCTCGAAATATGTCCGTCAGGCCAGTTCCTTTGAGCTGAATCTGCAAATATCTCGGAAACGAAGCGAACTATGGCAAAATGTTAAGAGACGTTTTTTGTAGAGAATTGTGTTTCCTACAATTTATGTTCTATGATATTTTTTGATCAGAAGCGTAGTTCTCGAGATATATCGAGATATTTAAAAGTTCCGAAGCCGCACCAACATAATAGGGATACAGAAACACCGTGGCCCCTTTCTTTGAGATAACTCTGCACTAGTGCGAGCCGCAAATGCCACTTCCAGCTTAGCTGTGCAGAAGAAGAACAACAAGAAGAAGAAATATCTCGAAATATGTCCGTCAGGCCCCTTCCCTTGAGATAAATCTGCAAATATCTCGGAAACGAAGAGAGCTATGGCAAAATGTTAAGAGACCTTTTTTGTAGAGAATTAAGTTTCCTACAATTTATGTTCTATGATATTTTTTGTTGAGAAGCGTAGTTTTCGAGATATATCGAGATATTTAAAAGTTCCGAAGCCGCACCAACATAATAGGGATACAGAAACACCGTGGCCCCTTTCTTTGAGATAACTCTGCACTAGTGCGAGCCGCAAATGCCACTTCCAGCTTAGCTGTGCAGAAGAAGAACAACAAGAAGAAGAAATATCTCGAAATATGTCCGTCAGGCCCCTTCCCTTGAGATAAATCTGCTAATATCTCGGAAACGAAGCGAGCTATGGCAAAATGTTAAGAGACCTTTTTTGTAGAGAATTAAGTTTCCTACTCTTTATGTTCTATGATATTTTTTGATCAGATGCGTAGTTCTCGAGATATATCAAGATATTTAAAAGTTCCGAAGCCGCACCAACATAATAGAGATACAGAAACACCGTGGCCCCTTTCTTTGAGATAACTCTGCACTATTGCGAGCTGCAAATGCCACTTCCAGCTTAGCTGTGCAGAGGAAGAACAACAAGAAGAAGAAATATCTCGAAATATGTCCGTCAGGCCAGTTCCTTTGAGCTGAATCTGCAAATATCTCGGAAACGAAGCGAGCTATGGCAAAATGTTAAGAGACGTTTTTTGTAGAGAATTATGTTTCCTACAATTTATGTTCTATGATATTTTTTGATCCGAAGCGTAGTTTTCGAGATATATCGAGATATTTAAAAGTTCCGAAGCCGCACCAACATAATAGGGATACAGAAACACCGTGGCCCCTTTCTTTGAGATAACTCTGCACTAGTGCGAGCCGCAAATGCCACTTCCAGCTTAGCTGTGCAGAAGAAGAACAACAAGAAGAAGAAATATCTCGAAATATGTCCGTCAGGCCCCTTCCCTTGAGATAAATCTGCAAATATCTCGGAAACGAAGCGAGCTATGGCAAAATGTTAAGAGACCTTTTTTGTAGAGAATTAAGTTTCCTACTTTTTATGTTCTATGATATTTTTTGATCAGATGCGTAGTTCTCGAGATATATCAAGATATTTAAAAGTTCCGAAGCCGCACCAACATAATAGAGATACAGAAACACCGTGGCCCCTTTCTTTGAGATAACTCTGCACTGTTGCGAGCTGTAAATGCCACTTCCAGCTTAGCTGTGCAGAGGAAGAACAACAAGAAGAAGAAATATCTCGAAATATGTCCGTCAGGCCAGTTCCTTTGAGCTGAATCTGCAAATATCTCGGAAACGAAGCGAGCTATGGCAAAATGTTAAGAGACGTTTTTTGTAGAGAATTATGTTTCCTACAATTTATGTTCTATGATATTTTTTGATCCGAAGCGTAGTTTTCGAGATATATCGAGATTTTTAAAAGTTCCGAAACCGCACCAACATAATAGGGATACAGAAACACCGTGGCCCCTTTCTTTGAGATAACTCTGCACGATTGCGAGCTGGAAATGCCACTTCCAGTTTAGCTGTGCAAAAGAAGAACAACAAGAAGAAGAAATATCTCGAAATACGTCCGTCAGGCCCCTTCCCTTGAGATATATCTGCAAATATCTCGGAAACGAAGCGAGCTATGGCAAAATGTTAAGAGACGTTTTTTATAGAGAATTATGTTTCCTACAATTTATGTTCTATGATATTTTTTGATCAGAAGCGTAGTTTTCGAGATATATCGAGATATTTAAAAGTTCCGAAGCCGCACCAACATAATAGAGATACAGAAACACCGTGGCCCCTTTCTTTGAGATAACTCTGCACTAGTGCGAGCCGCAAATGCCACTTCCAGCTTAGCTGTGCAGAAGAAGAACAACAAGAAGAAGAAATATCTCGAAATATGTCCGACAGGCCCCTTCCCTTGAGATAAATCTGCAAATATCTCGGAAACGAAGCGAGCTATGGCGAAATGTTAAGAGACCTTTTTTGTAGAGAATTAAGTTTCCTACTTTTTATCTTCTATGATATTTTTTGATCAGATGCGTAGTTCTCGAGATATATCAAGATATTTAAAAGTTCCGAAGCCGCACCAACATAATAGAGATACAGAAACACCGTGGCCCCTCTCTTTGAGATAACTCTGCACTATTGCGAGCTGCAAATGCCACTTCCAGCTTAGCTGTGCAGAAGAAGAACAACAAGAAGAAGAAATATCTCGAAATATGTCCGTCAGGCCCCTTCCCTTGAGATAAATCTGCAAATATCTCGGAAACGAAGCGAGCTATAGCAAAATCTTTAGAGACCTTTCTTGTAGAGAATTAAGTTTCCTACTTTTTATCTTCTATGATATTTTTTGATCAGATGCGTAGGTCTCGAGATATATCAAGATATTTAAAAGTTCCGAAGCCGCACCAACATAATAGAGATACAGAAACACCGTGGCCCCTCTCTTTGAGATAACTCTGCACTATTGCGAGCTGCAAATGCCACTTCCAGCTTAGCTGTGCAGAAGAAGAACAACAAGAAGAAGAAATATCTCGAAATATGTCCGTCAGGCCCCTTCCCTTGAGATAAATCTGCAAATATCTCGGAAACGAAGCGAGCTATGGCAAAATCTTTAGAGACCTTTCTTGTAGAGAATTAAGTTTCCTACTTTTTATGTAGTATGATATTTTTTGATCAGATGCGTAGTTCTCGAGATATATCAAGATATTTAAAAGTTCCGAAGCCGCACCAACATAATAGAGATACAGAAACACCGTGGCCCCTTTCCTTGAGATAACTCTGCACTATTGCGAGCTGCAAATGCCACTTCCAGCTTAGCTGTGCAGAAGAAGAACAACAAGAAGAAGAAATATCTCGAAATATGTCCGTCAGGCCCCTTCCCTTGAGATATATCTGCAAATATCTCAGAAACGAAGCGAGCTATGGCAAAGTGTTAAGAGACCTTTTTTGTAGAGAATTATGTTTCCTACAATTTATGTTCTATGATATTTTTTGATCAGAAGCGTAGTTTTCGAGATATATCGAGATATTTAAAAGTTCCGAAGCCGCACCAACATAATAGAGATACAGAAACACCGTGGCCCCTTTCTTTGAGATAACTCTGCACTAGTGCGAGCCGCAAATGCCACTTCCAGCTTAGCTGTGCAGAGGAAGAACAACAAGAAGAAGAAATATCTCGAAATATGTCCGTCAGGCCAGTTCCTTTGAGCTGAATCTGCAAATATCTCGGAAACGAAGCGAGCTATGGCAAAATGTTAAGAGACGTTTTTTGTAGAGAATTATGTTTCCTACAATTTATGTTCTATGATATTTTTTGATCCGAAGCGTAGTTTTCGAGATATATCGAGATTTTTAAAAGTTCCGAAACCGCACCAACATAATAGGGATACAGAAACACCGTGGCCCCTTTCTTTGAGATAACTCTGCACGATTGCGAGCTGGAAATGCCACTCCCAGTTTAGCTGTGCAAAAGAAGAACAACAAGAAGAAGAAATATCTCGAAATACGTCCGTCAGGCCCCTTCCCTTGAGATATATCTGCAAATATCTCGGAAACGAAGCGAGCTATGGCAAAATGTTAAGAGACGTTTTTTATAGAGAATTATGTTTCCTACAATTTATGTTCTATGATATTTTTTGATCAGAAGCGTAGTTTTCGAGATATATCGAGATATTTAAAAGTTCCGAAGCCGCACCAACATAATAGAGATACAGAAACACCGTGGCCCCTTTCTTTGAGATAACTCTGCACTAGTGCGAGCCGCAAATGCCACTTCCAGCTTAGCTGTGCAGAAGAAGAACAACAAGAAGAAGAAATATCTCGAAATATGTCCGACAGGCCCCTTCCCTTGAGATAAATCTGCAAATATCTCGGAAACGAAGCGAGCTATGGCGAAATGTTAAGAGACCTTTTTTGTAGAGAATTAAGTTTCCTACTTTTTATCTTCTATGATATTTTTTGATCAGATGCGTAGTTCTCGAGATATATCAAGATATTTAAAAGTTCCGAAGCCGCACCAACATAATAGAGATACAGAAACACCGTGGCCCCTCTCTTTGAGATAACTCTGCACTATTGCGAGCTGCAAATGCCACTTCCAGCTTAGCTGTGCAGAAGAAGAACAACAAGAAGAAGAAATATCTCGAAATATGTCCGTCAGGCCCCTTCCCTTGAGATAAATCTGCAAATATCTCGGAAACGAAGCGAGCTATAGCAAAATCTTTAGAGACCTTTCTTGTAGAGAATTAAGTTTCCTACTTTTTATCTTCTATGATATTTTTTGATCAGATGCGTAGGTCTCGAGATATATCAAGATATTTAAAAGTTCCGAAGCCGCACCAACATAATAGAGATACAGAAACACCGTGGCCCCTCTCTTTGAGATAACTCTGCACTATTGCGAGCTGCAAATGCCACTTCCAGCTTAGCTGTGCAGAAGAAGAACAACAAGAAGAAGAAATATCTCGAAATATGTCCGTCAGGCCCCTTCCCTTGAGATAAATCTGCAAATATCTCGGAAACGAAGCGAGCTATGGCAAAATCTTTAGAGACCTTTCTTGTAGAGAATTAAGTTTCCTACTTTTTATGTAGTATGATATTTTTTGATCAGATGCGTAGTTCTCGAGATATATCAAGATATTTAAAAGTTCCGAAGCCGCACCAACATAATAGAGATACAGAAACACCGTGGCCCCTTTCTTTGAGATAACTCTGCACTATTGCGAGCTGCAAATGCCACTTCCAGCTTAGCTGTGCAGAAGAAGAACAACAAGAAGAAGAAATATCTCGAAATATGTCCGTCAGGCCCCTTCCCTTGAGATATATCTGCAAATATCTCAGAAACGAAGCGAGCTATGGCAAAGTGTTAAGAGACCTTTTTTGTAGAGAATTATGTTTCCTACAATTTATGTTCTATGATATTTTTTGATCAGAAGCGTAGTTTTCGAGATATATCGAGATATTTAAAAGTTCCGAAGCCGCACCAACATAATAGAGATACAGAAACACCGTGGCCCCTTTCTTTGAGATAACTCTGCACTAGTGCGAGCCGCAAATGCCACTTCCAGCTTAGCTGTGCAGAAGAAGAACAACAAGAAGAAGAAATATCTCGAAATATGTCCGACAGGCCCCTTCCCTTGAGATATATCTGCAAATATCTCGGAAACGAAGCGAGCTATAGCAAAATCTTTAGAGACCTTTCTTGTAGAGAATTAAGTTTCCTACTTTTTATCTTCTATGATATTTTTTGATCAGATGCGTAGTTCTCGAGATATATCAAGATATTTAAAAGTTCCGAAGCCGCACCAACATAATAGAGATACAGAAACACCGTGGCCCCTCTCTTTGAGATAACTCTGCACTATTGCGAGCTGCAAATGCCACTTCCAGCTTAGCTGTGCAGAAGAAGAACAACAAGAAGAAGAAATATCTCGAAATATGTCCGTCAGGCCCCTTCCCTTGAGATAAATCTGCAAATATCTCGGAAACGAAGCGAGCTATGGCAAAATGTTAAGAGACCTTTTTTGTAGAGAATTAAGTTTCCTACTTTTTATCTTCTATGATATTTTTTGATCAGATGCGTAGGTCTCGAGATATATCAAGATATTTAAAAGTTCCGAAGCCGCACCAACATAATAGAGATACAGAAACACCGTGGCCCCTCTCTTTGAGATAACTCTGCACTATTGCGAGCTGCAAATGCCACTTCCAGCTTAGCTGTGCAGAAGAAGAACAACAAGAAGAAGAAATATCTCGAAATATGTCCGTCAGGCCCCTTCCCTTGAGATAAATCTGCAAATATCTCGGAAACGAAGCGAGCTATGGCAAAATCTTTAGAGACCTTTCTTGTAGAGAATTAAGTTTCCTACTTTTTATGTAGTATGATATTTTTTGATCAGATGCGTAGTTCTCGAGATATATCAAGATATTTAAAAGTTCCGAAGCCGCACCAACATAATAGAGATACAGAAACACCGTGGCCCCTTTCTTTGAGATAACTCTGCACTATTGCGAGCTGCAAATGCCACTTCCAGCTTAGCTGTGCAGAAGAAGAACAACAAGAAGAAGAAATATCTCGAAATATGTCCGTCAGGCCCCTTCCCTTGAGATATATCTGCAAATATCTCGGAAACGAAGCGAGCTATGGCAAAATGTTAAGAGACGTTTTTTATAGAGAATTATGTTTCCTACAATTTATGTTCTATAATATTTTTTGATCAGAAGCGTAGTTTTCGAGATATATCGAGATATTTAAAAGTTCCGAAGCCGCACCAACATAATAGAGATACAGAAACACCGTGGCCCCTTTCTTTGAGATAACTCTGCACTAGTGCGAGCCGCAAATGCCACTTCCAGCTTAGCTGTGCAGAAGAAGAACAACAAGAAGAAGAAATATCTCGAAATATGTCCGACAGGCCCCTTCCCTTGAGATAAATCTGCAAATATCTCGGAAACGAAGCGAGCTATGGCGAAATGTTAAGAGACCTTTTTTGTAGAGAATTAAGTTTCCTACTTTTTATCTTCTATGATATTTTTTGATCAGATGCGTAGTTCTCGAGATATATCAAGATATTTAAAAGTTCCGAAGCCGCACCAACATAATAGAGATACAGAAACACCGTGGCCCCTCTCTTTGAGATAACTCTGCACTATTGCGAGCTGCAAATGCCACTTCCAGCTTAGCTGTGCAGAAGAAGAACAACAAGAAGAAGAAATATCTCGAAATATGTCCGTCAGGCCCCTTCCCTTGAGATAAATCTGCAAATATCTCGGAAACGAAGCGAGCTATAGCAAAATCTTTAGAGACCTTTCTTGTAGAGAATTAAGTTTCCTACTTTTTATCTTCTATGATATTTTTTGATCAGATGCGTAGGTCTCGAGATATATCAAGATATTTAAAAGTTCCGAAGCCGCACCAACATAATAGAGATACAGAAACACCGTGGCCCCTCTCTTTGAGATAACTCTGCACTATTGCGAGCTGCAAATGCCACTTCCAGCTTAGCTGTGCAGAAGAAGAACAACAAGAAGAAGAAATATCTCGAAATATGTCCGTCAGGCCCCTTCCCTTGAGATAAATCTGCAAATATCTCGGAAACGAAGCGAGCTATGGCAAAATCTTTAGAGACCTTTCTTGTAGAGAATTAAGTTTCCTACTTTTTATGTAGTATGATATTTTTTGATCAGATGCGTAGTTCTCGAGATATATCAAGATATTTAAAAGTTCCGAAGCCGCACCAACATAATAGAGATACAGAAACACCGTGGCCCCTTTCTTTGAGATAACTCTGCACTATTGCGAGCTGCAAATGCCACTTCCAGCTTAGCTGTGCAGAAGAAGAACAACAAGAAGAAGAAATATCTCGAAATATGTCCGTCAGGCCCCTTCCCTTGAGATATATCTGCAAATATCTCAGAAACGAAGCGAGCTATGGCAAAGTGTTAAGAGACCTTTTTTGTAGAGAATTATGTTTCCTACAATTTATGTTCTATGATATTTTTTGATCAGAAGCGTAGTTTTCGAGATATATCGAGATATTTAAAAGTTCCGAAGCCGCACCAACATAATAGAGATACAGAAACACCGTGGCCCCTTTCTTTGAGATAACTCTGCACTAGTGCGAGCCGCAAATGCCACTTCCAGCTTAGCTGTGCAGAAGAAGAACAACAAGAAGAAGAAGTATCTCGAAATATGTCCGACAGGCCCCTTCCCTTGAGATAAATCTGCAAATATCTCGGAAACGAAGCGAGCTATAGCAAAATCTTTAGAGACCTTTCTTGTAGAGAATTAAGTTTCCTACTTTTTATCTTCTATGATATTTTTTGATCAGATGCGTAGTTCTCGAGATATATCAAGATATTTAAAAGTTCCGAAGCCGCACCAACATAATAGAGATACAGAAACACCGTGGCCCCTCTCTTTGAGATAACTCTGCACTATTGCGAGCTGCAAATGCCACTTCCGGCTTAGCTGTGCAGAAGAAGAACAACAAGAAGAAGAAATATCTCGAAATATGTCCGTCAGGCCCCTTCCCTTGAGATAAATCTGCAAATATCTCGGAAACGAAGCGAGCTATGGCAAAATCTTTAGAGACCTTTCTTGTAGAGAATTAAGTTTCCTACTTTTTATGTAGTATGATATTTTTTGATCAGATGCGTAGTTCTCGAGATATATCAAGATATTTAAAAGTTCCGAAGCCGCACCAACATAATAGAGATACAGAAACACCGTGGCCCCTTTCTTTGAGATAACTCTGCACGATTGCGAGCTGGAAATGTCACTTCCAGTTTAGCTGTGCAGAAGAAGAACAACAAGAAGAAGAAATATCTCGAAATATGTCCGTCAGGCCCCTTCCCTTGAGATATATCTGCAAATATCTCGGAAACGAAGCGAGCTATGGCAAAATGTTAAGAGACCTTTTTTGTAGAGAATTCTGTTTGCTACAATTTATGTTCTATGAAATTTTTTGATCAGAAGCGTAGTTTTCGAGATATATCGAGATATTTAAAAGTTCCGAAGCCGCACCAACATAATAGAGATACAGAAACACCGTGGCCCCTTTCTTTGAGATAACTCTGCACTAGTGCGAGCCGCAAATGCCACTTCCAGCTTACCTGTGCAGAAGAAGAACAACAAGAAGAAGAAATATCTCGAAATATGTCCGTCAGGCCCCTTCCCTTGAGATAAATCTGCAAATATCTCGGAAACGAAGCGAGCTATGGCAAAATCTTTGGAGACCTTTCTTGTAGAGAATTAAGTTTCCTACTTTTTATGTAGTATGATATTTTTTGATCAGATGCGTAGTTCTCGAGATATATCAAGATATTTAAAAGTTCCGAAGCCGGACCAACATAATAGAGATACAGAAACACCGTGGCCCCTTTCTTTGAGATAACTCTGCACTATTGCGCGCTGCAAATGCCCCTTCCAGCTTAGCTGTGCAGAAGAAGAACAACAAGAAGAAGAAATATCTCGAAATATGTCCGTCAGGCCCCTTCCCTTGAGATAAATCTGCAAATATCTCGGAAACGAAGCGAGCTATGGCAAAATGTTAAGAGACCTTTTTTGTAGAGAATAATGTTTCCTACAATTTACGTTCTATGATATTTTTTGATCAGAAGCGTAGTTTTCGAGATATATCGAGATATTTAAAAGTTCCGAAGCCGCACCAACATAATAGAGATACAAAAACACCGTGGCCCCTTTCTTTGAGATAACTCTGCACTATTGCGACCTGCAGATGCCACTTCCAGCTCAGCTGTGCAGAAGAAGAACAACAAGAAGAAGAAATATCTCGAAATATGTCCGTCAGGCCCCTTCCCTTGAGATAAATCTGCAAATATCTCGGAAACGAAGCGAGCTATGGCAAAATGTTTAGAGACCTTTCTTGTAGAGAATTAAGCTTCCTACTTTTTATGTAGTATGATATTTTTTGATCAGATGCGTAGTTCTCGAGATATATCAAGATATTTAAAAGTTCCGAAGCCGCACCAACATAATAGAGATACAGAAACACCGTGGCCCCTTTCTTTGAGATAACTCTGCACGATTGCGAGCTGGAAATGTCACTTCCAGTTTAGCTGTGCAGAAGAAGAACAACAAGAAGAAGAAATATCTCGAAATATGTCCGTCAGGCCCCTTCCCTTGAGATATATCTGCAAATATCTCGGAAACGAAGCGAGCTATGGCAAAATGTTAAGAGACCTTTTTTGTAGAGAATTCTGTTTGCTACAATTTATGTTCTATGAAATTTTTTGATCAGAAGCGTAGTTCTCGAGATATATCAAGATATTTAAAAGTTCCGAAGCCGCACCAACATAATAGAGATACAGAAACACCGTGGCCCCTCTCTTTGAGATAACTCTGCACTATTGCGAGCTGCAAATGCCACTTCCAGCTTAGCTGTGCAGAAGAAGAACAACAAGAAGAAGAAATATCTCGAAATATGTCCGTCAGGCCCCTTCCCTTGAGATAAATCTGCAAATATCTCGGAAACGAAGCGAGCTATAGCAAAATCTTTAGAGACCTTTCTTGTAGAGAATTAAGTTTCCTACTTTTTATCTTCTATGATATTTTTTGATCAGATGCGTAGGTCTCGAGATATATCAAGATATTTAAAAGTTCCGAAGCCGCACCAACATAATAGAGATACAGAAACACCGTGGCCCCTCTCTTTGAGATAACTCTGCACTATTGCGAGCTGCAAATGCCACTTCCAGCTTAGCTGTGCAGAAGAAGAACAACAAGAAGAAGAAATATCTCGAAATATGTCCGTCAGGCCCCTTCCCTTGAGATAAATCTGCAAATATCTCGGAAACGAAGCGAGCTATGGCAAAATCTTTAGAGACCTTTCTTGTAGAGAATTAAGTTTCCTACTTTTTATGTAGTATGATATTTTTTGATCAGATGCGTAGTTCTCGAGATATATCAAGATATTTAAAAGTTCCGAAGCCGCACCAACATAATAGAGATACAGAAACACCGTGGCCCCTTTCTTTGAGATAACTCTGCACTATTGCGAGCTGCAAATGCCACTTCCAGCTTAGCTGTGCAGAAGAAGAACAACAAGAAGAAGAAATATCTCGAAATATGTCCGTCAGGCCCCTTCCCTTGAGATATATCTGCAAATATCTCAGAAACGAAGCGAGCTATGGCAAAGTGTTAAGAGACCTTTTTTGTAGAGAATTATGTTTCCTACAATTTATGTTCTATGATATTTTTTGATCAGAAGCGTAGTTTTCGAGATATATCGAGATATTTAAAAGTTCCGAAGCCGCACCAACATAATAGAGATACAGAAACACCGTGGCCCCTTTCTTTGAGATAACTCTGCACTAGTGCGAGCCGCAAATGCCACTTCCAGCTTAGCTGTGCAGAAGAAGAACAACAAGAAGAAGAAGTATCTCGAAATATGTCCGACAGGCCCCTTCCCTTGAGATAAATCTGCAAATATCTCGGAAACGAAGCGAGCTATAGCAAAATCTTTAGAGACCTTTCTTGTAGAGAATTAAGTTTCCTACTTTTTATCTTCTATGATATTTTTTGATCAGATGCGTAGTTCTCGAGATATATCAAGATATTTAAAAGTTCCGAAGCCGCACCAACATAATAGAGATACAGAAACACCGTGGCCCCTCTCTTTGAGATAACTCTGCACTATTGCGAGCTGCAAATGCCACTTCCGGCTTAGCTGTGCAGAAGAAGAACAACAAGAAGAAGAAATATCTCGAAATATGTCCGTCAGGCCCCTTCCCTTGAGATAAATCTGCAAATATCTCGGAAACGAAGCGAGCTATGGCAAAATCTTTAGAGACCTTTCTTGTAGAGAATTAAGTTTCCTACTTTTTATGTAGTATGATATTTTTTGATCAGATGCGTAGTTCTCGAGATATATCAAGATATTTAAAAGTTCCGAAGCCGCACCAACATAATAGAGATACAGAAACACCGTGGCCCCTTTCTTTGAGATAACTCTGCACGATTGCGAGCTGGAAATGTCACTTCCAGTTTAGCTGTGCAGAAGAAGAACAACAAGAAGAAGAAATATCTCGAAATATGTCCGTCAGGCCCCTTCCCTTGAGATATATCTGCAAATATCTCGGAAACGAAGCGAGCTATGGCAAAATGTTAAGAGACCTTTTTTGTAGAGAATTCTGTTTGCTACAATTTATGTTCTATGAAATTTTTTGATCAGAAGCGTAGTTTTCGAGATATATCGAGATATTTAAAAGTTCCGAAGCCGCACCAACATAATAGAGATACAGAAACACCGTGGCCCCTTTCTTTGAGATAACTCTGCACTAGTGCGAGCCGCAAATGCCACTTCCAGCTTACCTGTGCAGAAGAAGAACAACAAGAAGAAGAAATATCTCGAAATATGTCCGTCAGGCCCCTTCCCTTGAGATAAATCTGCAAATATCTCGGAAACGAAGCGAGCTATGGCAAAATCTTTGGAGACCTTTCTTGTAGAGAATTAAGTTTCCTACTTTTTATGTAGTATGATATTTTTTGATCAGATGCGTAGTTCTCGAGATATATCAAGATATTTAAAAGTTCCGAAGCCGGACCAACATAATAGAGATACAGAAACACCGTGGCCCCTTTCTTTGAGATAACTCTGCACTATTGCGCGCTGCAAATGCCCCTTCCAGCTTAGCTGTGCAGAAGAAGAACAACAAGAAGAAGAAATATCTCGAAATATGTCCGTCAGGCCCCTTCCCTTGAGATAAATCTGCAAATATCTCGGAAACGAAGCGAGCTATGGCAAAATGTTAAGAGACCTTTTTTGTAGAGAATAATGTTTCCTACAATTTACGTTCTATGATATTTTTTGATCAGAAGCGTAGTTTTCGAGATATATCGAGATATTTAAAAGTTCCGAAGCCGCACCAACATAATAGAGATACAAAAACACCGTGGCCCCTTTCTTTGAGATAACTCTGCACTATTGCGACCTGCAGATGCCACTTCCAGCTCAGCTGTGCAGAAGAAGAACAACAAGAAGAAGAAATATCTCGAAATATGTCCGTCAGGCCCCTTCCCTTGAGATAAATCTGCAAATATCTCGGAAACGAAGCGAGCTATGGCAAAATGTTTAGAGACCTTTCTTGTAGAGAATTAAGCTTCCTACTTTTTATGTAGTATGATATTTTTTGATCAGATGCGTAGTTCTCGAGATATATCAAGATATTTAAAAGTTCCGAAGCCGCACCAACATAATAGAGATACAGAAACACCGTGGCCCCTTTCTTTGAGATAACTCTGCACGATTGCGAGCTGGAAATGTCACTTCCAGTTTAGCTGTGCAGAAGAAGAACAACAAGAAGAAGAAATATCTCGAAATATGTCCGTCAGGCCCCTTCCCTTGAGATATATCTGCAAATATCTCGGAAACGAAGCGAGCTATGGCAAAATGTTAAGAGACCTTTTTTGTAGAGAATTCTGTTTGCTACAATTTATGTTCTATGAAATTTTTTGATCAGAAGCGTAGTTTTCGAGATATATCGAGATATTTAAAAGTTCCGAAGCCGCACCAACATAATAGAGATACAGAAACACCGTGGCCCCTTTCTTTGAGATAACTCTGCACTAGTGCGAGCCGCAAATGCCACTTCCAGCTTACCTGTGCAGAAGAAGAACAACAAGAAGAAGAAATATCTCGAAATATGTCCGTCAGGCCCCTTCCCTTGAGATAAATCTGCAAATATCTCGGAAACGAAGCGAGCTATGGCAAAATCTTTGGAGACCTTTCTTGTAGAGAATTAAGTTTCCTACTTTTTATGTAGTATGATATTTTTTGATCAGATGCGTAGTTCTCGAGATATATCAAGATATTTAAAAGTTCCGAAGCCGGACCAACATAATAGAGATACAGAAACACCGTGGCCCCTTTCTTTGAGATAACTCTGCACTATTGCGCGCTGCAAATGCCCCTTCCAGCTTAGCTGTGCAGAAGAAGAACAACAAGAAGAAGAAATATCTCGAAATATGTCCGTCAGGCCCCTTCCCTTGAGATAAATCTGCAAATATCTCGGAAACGAAGCGAGCTATGGCAAAATGTTAAGAGACCTTTTTTGTAGAGAATTAAGTTTCCTACTTTTTATGTTCTATGATATTTTTTGATCAGATGCGTAGTTCTCGAGATATATCAAGATATTTAAAAGTTCCGAAGCCGCACCAACATAATAGAGATACAGAAACACCGTGGCCCCTTTCTTTGAGATAACTCTGCACTATTGCGAGCTGCAAATGCCACTTCCAGCTTAGCTGTGCAGAAGAAGAACAACAAGAAGAAGAAATATCTCGAAATATGTCCGTCAGGCCCCTTCCCTTGAGATAAATCTGCAAATATCTCGGAAACGAAGCGAGCTATGGCAAAATGTTTAGAGACCTTTCTTGTAGAGAATTAAGCTTCCTACTTTTTATGTAGTATGATATTTTTTGATCAGATGCGTAGTTCTCGAGATATATCAAGATATTTAAAAGTTCCGAAGCCGCACCAACATAATAGAGATACAGAAACACCGTGGCCCCTTTCTTTGAGATAACTCTGCACTATTGCACGCTGCAAATGCCACTTCCAGCTTAGCTGTGCAGAGGAAGAACAACAAGAAGAAGAAATATCTCGAAATATGTCCGTCAGGCCAGTTCCTTTGAGCTGAATCTGCAAATATCTCGGAAACGAAGCGAGCTATGGCAAAATGTTAAGAGACGTTTTTTGTAGAGAATTATGTTTCCTACAATCTATGTTCTATGATATTTTTTGATCAGAAGCGTAGTTTTCGAGATGTATCGAGATATTTAAAAGTTCCGAAGACGCACCAACATAATAGAGATACAGAAACACCGTGGCCCCTTTCTTTGAGATAACTGTGCACTAGTGCGAGCCGCAAATGCCACTTCCAGCTTAGCTGTGCAGAAGAAGAACAACAAGAAGAAGAAATATCTCGAAATATGTCCGTCAGGCCCCTTCCCTTGAGATATATCTGCAAATATCTCGGAACGGAAGCGAGCTATGGCAAAATGTTAAGAGACCTCTTTTGTAGAGAATTAAGTTTCCTACTTTTCATGTTCTATGATATTTTTTGATCAGATGCGTAGTTCTCGAGATATATCAAGATATTTAAAAGTTCCGAAGCCGCACCAACATAATAGAGATACAGAAACACCGTGGCCCCTTTCTTTGAGATAAGTCTGCACTAGTGCGAGCCGCAAATGCCACTTCCAGCTTAGCTGTGCAGAAGAAGAACAACAAGAAGAAGAAATATCTCGAAATATGTCCGTCAGGCCCCTTCCCTTGAGATAAATCTGCAAATATCTCGGAAACGAAGCGAGCTATGGCAAAATGTTAAGAGACCTTTTTTGTAGAGAATTAAGTTTCCTACTTTTTATCTTCTATGATATTTTTTGATCAGATGCGTAGGTCTCGAGATATATCAAGATATTTAAAAGTTCCGCAGCCGCACCAACATAATAGAGATACAGAAACACCGTGGCCCCTCTCTTTGAGATAACTCTGCACTATTGCGAGCTGCAAATGCCACTTCCAGCTTAGCTGTGCAGAAGAAGAACAACAAGAAGAAGAAATATCTCGAAATATGTCCGTCAGGCCCCTTCCCTTGAGATAAATCTGCAAATATCTCGGAAACGAAGCGAGCTATGGCAAAATCTTTAGAGACATTTCTTGTAGAGAATTAAGTTTCCTACTTTTTATGTAGTATGATATTTTTTGATCAGATGCGTAGTTCTCGAGATATATCAAGATATTTAAAAGTTCCGAAGCCGCACCAACATAATAGAGATACAGAAACACCGTGGCCCCTTTCTTTGAGATAACTCTGCACTATTGCGAGCTGCAAATGCCACTTCCAGCTTAGCTGTGCAGAAGAAGAACAACAAGAAGAAGAAATATCTCGAAATATGTCCGTCAGGCCCCTTCCCTTGAGATATATCTGCAAATATCTCAGAAACGAAGCGAGCTATGGCAAAGTGTTAAGAGACCTTTTTTGTAGAGAATTATGTTTCCTACAATTTATGTTCTATGATATTTTTTGATCAGAAGCGTAGTTTTCGAGATATATCGAGATATTTAAAAGTTCCGAAGCCGCACCAACATAATAGAGATACAGAAACACCGTGGCCCCTTTCTTTGAGATAACTCTGCACTAGTGCGAGCCGCAAATGCCACTTCCAGCTTAGCTGTGCAGAAGAAGAACAACAAGAAGAAGAAATATCTCGAAATATGTCCGACAGGCCCCTTCCCTTGAGATAAATCTGCAAATATCTCGGAAACGAAGCGAGCTATAGCAAAATCTTTAGAGACCTTTCTTGTAGAGAATTAAGTTTCCTACTTTTTATCTTCTATGATATTTTTTGATCAGATGCGTAGTTCTCGAGATATATCAAGATATTTAAAAGTTCCGAAGCCGCACCAACATAATAGAGATACAGAAACACCGTGGCCCCTCTCTTTGAGATAACTCTGCACTATTGCGAGCTGCAAATGCCACTTCCGGCTTAGCTGTGCAGAAGAAGAACAACAAGAAGAAGAAATATCTCGAAATATGTCCGTCAGGCCCCTTCCCTTGAGATAAATCTGCAAATATCTCGGAAACGAAGCGAGCTATGGCAAAATCTTTAGAGACCTTTCTTGTAGAGAATTAAGTTTCCTACTTTTTATGTAGTATGATATTTTTTGATCAGATGCGTAGTTCTCGAGATATATCAAGATATTTAAAAGTTCCGAAGCCGCACCAACATAATAGAGATACAGAAACACCGTGGCCCCTTTCTTTGAGATAACTCTGCACGATTGCGAGCTGGAAATGTCACTTCCAGTTTAGCTGTGCAGAAGAAGAACAACAAGAAGAAGAAATATCTCGAAATATGTCCGTCAGGCCCCTTCCCTTGAGATATATCTGCAAATATCTCGGAAACGAAGCGAGCTATGGCAAAATGTTAAGAGACCTTTTTTGTAGAGAATTCTGTTTGCTACAATTTATGTTCTATGAAATTTTTTGATCAGAAGCGTAGTTTTCGAGATATATCGAGATATTTAAAAGTTCCGAAGCCGCACCAACATAATAGAGATACAGAAACACCGTGGCCCCTTTCTTTGAGATAACTCTGCACTAGTGCGAGCCGCAAATGCCACTTCCAGCTTACCTGTGCAGAAGAAGAACAACAAGAAGAAGAAATATCTCGAAATATGTCCGTCAGGCCCCTTCCCTTGAGATAAATCTGCAAATATCTCGGAAACGAAGCGAGCTATGGCAAAATCTTTGGAGACCTTTCTTGTAGAGAATTAAGTTTCCTACTTTTTATGTAGTATGATATTTTTTGATCAGATGCGTAGTTCTCGAGATATATCAAGATATTTAAAAGTTCCGAAGCCGGACCAACATAATAGAGATACAGAAACACCGTGGCCCCTTTCTTTGAGATAACTCTGCACTATTGCGCGCTGCAAATGCCCCTTCCAGCTTAGCTGTGCAGAAGAAGAACAACAAGAAGAAGAAATATCTCGAAATATGTCCGTCAGGCCCCTTCCCTTGAGATAAATCTGCAAATATCTCGGAAACGAAGCGAGCTATGGCAAAATGTTAAGAGACCTTTTTTGTAGAGAATAATGTTTCCTACAATTTACGTTCTATGATATTTTTTGATCAGAAGCGTAGTTTTCGAGATATATCGAGATATTTAAAAGTTCCGAAGCCGCACCAACATAATAGAGATACAAAAACACCGTGGCCCCTTTCTTTGAGATAACTCTGCACTATTGCGACCTGCAGATGCCACTTCCAGCTCAGCTGTGCAGAAGAAGAACAACAAGAAGAAGAAATATCTCGAAATATGTCCGTCAGGCCCCTTCCCTTGAGATAAATCTGCAAATATCTCGGAAACGAAGCGAGCTATGGCAAAATGTTTAGAGACCTTTCTTGTAGAGAATTAAGCTTCCTACTTTTTATGTAGTATGATATTTTTTGATCAGATGCGTAGTTCTCGAGATATATCAAGATATTTAAAAGTTCCGAAGCCGCACCAACATAATAGAGATACAGAAACACCGTGGCCCCTTTCTTTGAGATAACTCTGCACGATTGCGAGCTGGAAATGTCACTTCCAGTTTAGCTGTGCAGAAGAAGAACAACAAGAAGAAGAAATATCTCGAAATATGTCCGTCAGGCCCCTTCCCTTGAGATATATCTGCAAATATCTCGGAAACGAAGCGAGCTATGGCAAAATGTTAAGAGACCTTTTTTGTAGAGAATTCTGTTTGCTACAATTTATGTTCTATGATATTTTTTGATCAGAAGCGTAGTTTTCGAGATGTATCGAGATATTTAAAAGTTCCGAAGACGCACCAACATAATAGAGATACAGAAACACCGTGGCCCCTTTCTTTGAGATAACTGTGCACTAGTGCGAGCCGCAAATGCCACTTCCAGCTTAGCTGTGCAGAAGAAGAACAACAAGAAGAAGAAATATCTCGAAATATGTCCGTCAGGCCCCTTCCCTTGAGATATATCTGCAAATATCTCGGAACGGAAGCGAGCTATGGCAAAATGTTAAGAGACCTCTTTTGTAGAGAATTAAGTTTCCTACTTTTCATGTTCTATGATATTTTTTGATCAGATGCGTAGTTCTCGAGATATATCAAGATATTTAAAAGTTCCGAAGCCGCACCAACATAATAGAGATACAGAAACACCGTGGCCCCTTTCTTTGAGATAAGTCTGCACTAGTGCGAGCCGCAAATGCCACTTCCAGCTTAGCTGTGCAGAAGAAGAACAACAAGAAGAAGAAATATCTCGAAATATGTCCGTCAGGCCCCTTCCCTTGAGATAAATCTGCAAATATCTCGGAAACGAAGCGAGCTATGGCAAAATGTTAAGAGACCTTTTTTGTAGAGAATTAAGTTTCCTACTTTTTATCTTCTATGATATTTTTTGATCAGATGCGTAGGTCTCGAGATATATCAAGATATTTAAAAGTTCCGAAGCCGCACCAACATAATAGAGATACAGAAACACCGTGGCCCCTCTCTTTGAGATAACTCTGCACTATTGCGAGCTGCAAATGCCACTTCCAGCTTAGCTGTGCAGAAGAAGAACAACAAGAAGAAGAAATATCTCGAAATATGTCCGTCAGGCCCCTTCCCTTGAGATAAATCTGCAAATATCTCGGAAACGAAGCGAGCTATGGCAAAATCTTTAGAGACCTTTCTTGTAGAGAATTAAGTTTCCTACTTTTTATGTAGTATGATATTTTTTGATCAGATGCGTAGTTCTCGAGATATATCAAGATATTTAAAAGTTCCGAAGCCGCACCAACATAATAGAGATACAGAAACACCGTGGCCCCTTTCTTTGAGATAACTCTGCACTATTGCGAGCTGCAAATGCCACTTCCAGCTTAGCTGTGCAGAAGAAGAACAACAAGAAGAAGAAATATCTCGAAATATGTCCGTCAGGCCCCTTCCCTTGAGATATATCTGCAAATATCTCAGAAACGAAGCGAGCTATGGCAAAGTGTTAAGAGACCTTTTTTGTAGAGAATTATGTTTCCTACAATTTATGTTCTATGATATTTTTTGATCAGAAGCGTAGTTTTCGAGATATATCGAGATATTTAAAAGTTCCGAAGCCGCACCAACATAATAGAGATACAGAAACACCGTGGCCCCTTTCTTTGAGATAACTCTGCACTAGTGCGAGCCGCAAATGCCACTTCCAGCTTAGCTGTGCAGAAGAAGAACAACAAGAAGAAGAAATATCTCGAAATATGTCCGACAGGCCCCTTCCCTTGAGATAAATCTGCAAATATCTCGGAAACGAAGCGAGCTATAGCAAAATCTTTAGAGACCTTTCTTGTAGAGAATTAAGTTTCCTACTTTTTATCTTCTATGATATTTTTTGATCAGATGCGTAGTTCTCGAGATATATCAAGATATTTAAAAGTTCCGAAGCCGCACCAACATAATAGAGATACAGAAACACCGTGGCCCCTCTCTTTGAGATAACTCTGCACTATTGCGAGCTGCAAATGCCACTTCCGGCTTAGCTGTGCAGAAGAAGAACAACAAGAAGAAGAAATATCTCGAAATATGTCCGTCAGGCCCCTTCCCTTGAGATAAATCTGCAAATATCTCGGAAACGAAGCGAGCTATGGCAAAATCTTTAGAGACCTTTCTTGTAGAGAATTAAGTTTCCTACTTTTTATGTAGTATGATATTTTTTGATCAGATGCGTAGTTCTCGAGATATATCAAGATATTTAAAAGTTCCGAAGCCGCACCAACATAATAGAGATACAGAAACACCGTGGCCCCTTTCTTTGAGATAACTCTGCACGATTGCGAGCTGGAAATGTCACTTCCAGTTTAGCTGTGCAGAAGAAGAACAACAAGAAGAAGAAATATCTCGAAATATGTCCGTCAGGCCCCTTCCCTTGAGATATATCTGCAAATATCTCGGAAACGAAGCGAGCTATGGCAAAATGTTAAGAGACCTTTTTTGTAGAGAATTCTGTTTGCTACAATTTATGTTCTATGAAATTTTTTGATCAGAAGCGTAGTTTTCGAGATATATCGAGATATTTAAAAGTTCCGAAGCCGCACCAACATAATAGAGATACAGAAACACCGTGGCCCCTTTCTTTGAGATAACTCTGCACTAGTGCGAGCCGCAAATGCCACTTCCAGCTTACCTGTGCAGAAGAAGAACAACAAGAAGAAGAAATATCTCGAAATATGTCCGTCAGGCCCCTTCCCTTGAGATATATCTGCAAATATCTCGGAAACGAAGCGAGCTATGGCAAAATGTTAAGAGACCTTTTTTGTAGAGAATTCTGTTTGCTACAATTTATGTTCTATGAAATTTTTTGATCAGAAGCGTAGTTTTCGAGATATATCGAGATATTTAAAAGTTCCGAAGCCGCACCAACATAATAGAGATACAGAAACACCGTGGCCCCTTTCTTTGAGATAACTCTGCACTAGTGCGAGCCGCAAATGCCACTTCCAGCTTACCTGTGCAGAAGAAGAACAACAAGAAGAAGAAATATCTCGAAATATGTCCGTCAGGCCCCTTCCCTTGAGATAAATCTGCAAATATCTCGGAAACGAAGCGAGCTATGGCAAAATCTTTGGAGACCTTTCTTGTAGAGAATTAAGTTTCCTACTTTTTATGTAGTATGATATTTTTTGATCAGATGCGTAGTTCTCGAGATATATCAAGATATTTAAAAGTTCCGAAGCCGGACCAACATAATAGAGATACAGAAACACCGTGGCCCCTTTCTTTGAGATAACTCTGCACTATTGCGCGCTGCAAATGCCCCTTCCAGCTTAGCTGTGCAGAAGAAGAACAACAAGAAGAAGAAATATCTCGAAATATGTCCGTCAGGCCCCTTCCCTTGAGATAAATCTGCAAATATCTCGGAAACGAAGCGAGCTATGGCAAAATGTTAAGAGACCTTTTTTGTAGAGAATAATGTTTCCTACAATTTACGTTCTATGATATTTTTTGATCAGAAGCGTAGTTTTCGAGATATATCGAGATATTTAAAAGTTCCGAAGCCGCACCAACATAATAGAGATACAAAAACACCGTGGCCCCTTTCTTTGAGATAACTCTGCACTATTGCGACCTGCAGATGCCACTTCCAGCTCAGCTGTGCAGAAGAAGAACAACAAGAAGAAGAAATATCTCGAAATATGTCCGTCAGGCCCCTTCCCTTGAGATAAATCTGCAAATATCTCGGAAACGAAGCGAGCTATGGCAAAATGTTTAGAGACCTTTCTTGTAGAGAATTAAGCTTCCTACTTTTTATGTAGTATGATATTTTTTGATCAGATGCGTAGTTCTCGAGATATATCAAGATATTTAAAAGTTCCGAAGCCGCACCAACATAATAGAGATACAGAAACACCGTGGCCCCTTTCTTTGAGATAACTCTGCACGATTGCGAGCTGGAAATGTCACTTCCAGTTTAGCTGTGCAGAAGAAGAACAACAAGAAGAAGAAATATCTCGAAATATGTCCGTCAGGCCCCTTCCCTTGAGATATATCTGCAAATATCTCGGAAACGAAGCGAGCTATGGCAAAATGTTAAGAGACCTTTTTTGTAGAGAATTCTGTTTGCTACAATTTATGTTCTATGAAATTTTTTGATCAGAAGCGTAGTTTTCGAGATATATCGAGATATTTAAAAGTTCCGAAGCCGCACCAACATAATAGAGATACAGAAACACCGTGGCCCCTTTCTTTGAGATAACTCTGCACTAGTGCGAGCCGCAAATGCCACTTCCAGCTTACCTGTGCAGAAGAAGAACAACAAGAAGAAGAAATATCTCGAAATATGTCCGTCAGGCCCCTTCCCTTGAGATAAATCTGCAAATATCTCGGAAACGAAGCGAGCTATGGCAAAATCTTTGGAGACCTTTCTTGTAGAGAATTAAGTTTCCTACTTTTTATGTAGTATGATATTTTTTGATCAGATGCGTAGTTCTCGAGATATATCAAGATATTTAAAAGTTCCGAAGCCGGACCAACATAATAGAGATACAGAAACACCGTGGCCCCTTTCTTTGAGATAACTCTGCACTATTGCGCGCTGCAAATGCCCCTTCCAGCTTAGCTGTGCAGAAGAAGAACAACAAGAAGAAGAAATATCTCGAAATATGTCCGTCAGGCCCCTTCCCTTGAGATAAATCTGCAAATATCTCGGAAACGAAGCGAGCTATGGCAAAATGTTAAGAGACCTTTTTTGTAGAGAATAATGTTTCCTACAATTTACGTTCTATGATATTTTTTGATCAGAAGCGTAGTTTTCGAGATATATCGAGATATTTAAAAGTTCCGAAGCCGCACCAACATAATAGAGATACAAAAACACCGTGGCCCCTTTCTTTGAGATAACTCTGCACTATTGCGACCTGCAAATGCCACTTCCAGCTCAGCTGTGCAGAAGAAGAACAACAAGAAGAAGAAATATCTCGAAATATGTCCGTCAGGCCCCTTCCCTTGAGATAAATCTGCAAATATCTCGGAAACGAAGCGAGCTATGGCAAAATGTTAAGAGACCTTTTTTGTAGAGAATTAAGTTTCCTACTTTTTATGTTCTATGATATTTTTTGATCAGATGCGTAGTTCTCGAGATATATCAAGATATTTAAAAGTTCCGAAGCCGCACCAACATAATAGAGATACAGAAACACCGTGGCCCCTTTCTTTGAGATAACTCTGCACTATTGCGAGCTGCAAATGCCACTTCCAGCTTAGCTGTGCAGAAGAAGAACAACAAGAAGAAGAAATATCTCGAAATATGTCCGTCAGGCCCCTTCCCTTGAGATAAATCTGCAAATATCTCGGAAACGAAGCGAGCTATGGCAAAATGTTTAGAGACCTTTCTTGTAGAGAATTAAGCTTCCTACTTTTTATGTAGTATGATATTTTTTGATCAGATGCGTAGTTCTCGAGATATATCAAGATATTTAAAAGTTCCGAAGCCGCACCAACATAATAGAGATACAGAAACACCGTGGCCCCTTTCTTTGAGATAACTCTGCACTATTGCACGCTGCAAATGCCACTTCCAGCTTAGCTGTGCAGAGGAAGAACAACAAGAAGAAGAAATATCTCGAAATATGTCCGTCAGGCCAGTTCCTTTGAGCTGAATCTGCAAATATCTCGGAAACGAAGCGAGCTATGGCAAAATGTTAAGAGACGTTTTTTGTAGAGAATTATGTTTCCTACAATCTATGTTCTATGATATTTTTTGATCAGAAGCGTAGTTTTCGAGATGTATCGAGATATTTAAAAGTTCCGAAGACGCACCAACATAATAGAGATACAGAAACACCGTGGCCCCTTTCTTTGAGATAACTGTGCACTAGTGCGAGCCGCAAATGCCACTTCCAGCTTAGCTGTGCAGAAGAAGAACAACAAGAAGAAGAAATATCTCGAAATATGTCCGTCAGGCCCCTTCCCTTGAGATATATCTGCAAATATCTCGGAACGGAAGCGAGCTATGGCAAAATGTTAAGAGACCTCTTTTGTAGAGAATTAAGTTTCCTACTTTTCATGTTCTATGATATTTTTTGATCAGATGCGTAGTTCTCGAGATATATCAAGATATTTAAAAGTTCCGAAGCCGCACCAACATAATAGAGATACAGAAACACCGTGGCCCCTTTCTTTGAGATAAGTCTGCACTAGTGCGAGCCGCAAATGCCACTTCCAGCTTAGCTGTGCAGAAGAAGAACAACAAGAAGAAGAAATATCTCGAAATATGTCCGTCAGGCCCCTTCCCTTGAGATAAATCTGCAAATATCTCGGAAACGAAGCGAGCTATGGCAAAATGTTAAGAGACCTTTTTTGTAGAGAATTAAGTTTCCTACTTTTTATGTTCTATGATATTTTTTGATCAGATGCGTAGTTCTCGAGATATATCAAGATATTTAAAAGTTCCGAAGCCGCACCAACATAATAGAGATACAGAAACACCGTGGCCCCTTTCTTTGAGATAACTCTGCACTATTGCGAGCTGCAAATGCCACTTCCAGCTTAGCTGTGCAGAGGAAGAACAACAAGAAGAAGAAATATCTCGAAATATGTCCGTCAGGCCAGTTCCTTTGAGCTGAATCTGCAAATATCTCGGAAACGAAGCGAGCTATGGCAAAATGTTAAGAGACGTTTTTTGTAGAGAATTATGTTTCCTACAATTTATGTTCTATGATATTTTTTGATCAGAAGCGTAGTTCTCGAGATATATCGAGATATTTAAAAGTTCCGAAGCCGCACCAACATAATAGGGATACAGAAACACTGTGGCCCCTTTCTTTGAGATAACTCTGCACTAGTGCGAGCCGCAAATGCCACTTCCAGCTTAGCTGTGCAGAAGAAGAACAACAAGAAGAAGAAATATCTCGAAATATGTCCGTCAGGCCCCTTCCCTTGAGATAAATCTGCAAATATCTCGGAAACGAAGAGAGCTATGGCAAAATGTTAAGAGACCTTTTTTGTAGAGAATTAAGTTTCCTACTTTTTATGTTCTATGATATTTTTCGATCAGAGGCGTAGTTCTCGAGATATATCAAGATATTTAAAAGTTCCGAAGCCGCACCAACATAATAGAGATACAGAAACACCGTGGCCCCTTTCTTTGAGATAACTCTGCACTATTGCGAGCTGCAAATGCCACTTCCAGCTTAGCTGTGCAGAGGAAGAACAACAAGAAGAAGAAATATCTCGAAATATGTCCGTCAGGCCAGTTCCTTTGAGCTGAATCTGCAAATATCTCGGAAACGAAGCGAGCTATGGCAAAATGTTAAGAGACGTTTTTTGTAGAGAATTATGTTTCCTACAATTTATGTTCTATGATATTTTTTGATCAGAAGCGTAGTTTTCGAGATATATCGAGATATTTAAAAGTTCCGAAGACGCACCAACATAATAGAGATACAGAAACACCGTGGCCCCTTTCTTTGAGATAACTGTGCACTAGTGCGAGCCGCAAATGCCACTTCCAGCTTAGCTGTGCAGAAGAAGAACAACAAGAAGAAGAAATATCTCGAAATATGTCCGTCAGGCCCCTTCCCTTGAGATATATCTGCAAATATCTCGGAAACGAAGCGAGCTATGGCAAATTGTTAAGAGACCTTTTTTGTAGAGAATTATGTTTCCTACAATTTATGTTCTATGATATTTTTTGATCAGAAGCGTAGTTCTCGAGATATATCGAGATATTTAAAAGTTCCGAAGCCGCACCAACATAATAGGGATACAGAAACACCGTGGCCCCTTTCTTTGAGATAACTCTGCACTAGTGCGAGCCGCAAATGCCACTTCCAGCTTAGCTGTGCAGAAGAAGAACAACAAGAAGAAGAAATATCTCGAAATATGTCCGTCAGGCCCCTTCCCTTGAGATAAATCTGCAAATATCTCGGAAACGAAGAGAGCTATGGCAAAATGTTAAGAGAGCTTTTTTGTAGAGAATTAAGTTTCCTACTTTTCATGTTCTATGATATTTTTTGATCAGATGCGTAGTTCTCGAGATATATCAAGATATTTAAAAGTTCCGAAGCCGCACCAACATAATAGAGATACAGAAACACCGTGGCCCCTCTCTTTGAGATAACCCTGCACTATTGCGAGCTGGAAATGCCACTTCCAGTTTAGCTGTGCAGAAGAAGAGCAACAAGAAGAAGAAATATCTCGAAATATGTCCGTCAGGCCCCTTCCCTTGAGATAAATCTGCAAATATCTCGGAAACGAAGCGAGCTATGGCAAAATGTTAAGAGACCTTTTTTGTAGAGAATTAAGTTTCCTACTTTTTATGTTCTATGATATTTTTTGATCAGATGCGTAGTTCTCGAGATATATCAAGATATTTAAAAGTTCCGAAGCCGCACCAACATAATAGAGATACAGAAACACCGTGGCCCCTTTCTTTGAGATAACTCTGCACTATTGCGAGCTGCAAATGCCACTTCCAGCTTAGCTGTGCAGAGGAAGAACAACAAGAAGAAGAAATATCTCGAAATATGTCCGTCAGGCCAGTTCCTTTGAGCTGAATCTGCAAATATCTCGGAAACGAAGCGAGCTATGGCAAAATGTTAAGAGACGTTTTTTGTAGAGAATTATGTTTCCTACAATTTATGTTCTATGATATTTTTTGATCAGAAGCGTAGTTCTCGAGATATATCGAGATATTTAAAAGTTCCGAAGCCGCACCAACATAATAGGGATACAGAAACACCGTGGCCCCTTTCTTTGAGATAACTCTGCACTAGTGCGAGCCGCAAATGCCACTTCCAGCTTAGCTGTGCAGAAGAAGAACAACAAGAAGAAGAAATATCTCGAAATATGTCCGTCAGGCCCCTTCCCTTGAGATAAATCTGCAAATATCTCGGAAACGAAGAGAGCTATGGCAAAATGTTGAGAGACGTTTTTTGTAGAGAATTAAGTTTCCTACTTTTCATGTTCTATGATATTTTTTGATCAGATGCGTAGTTCTCGAGATATATCAAGATATTTAAAAGTTCCGAAGCCGCACCAACATAATAGAGATACAGAAACACCGTGGCCCCTTTCTTTGAGATAACTCTGCACTATTGCGAGCTGCAAATGCCACTTCCAGCTTAGCTGTGCAGAAGAAGAACAACAAGAAGAAGAAATATCTCGAAATATGTCCGTCAGGCCCCTTCCCTTGAGATAAATCTGCAAATATCTCGGAAACGAAGCGAGCTATGGCAAAATGTTTAGAGACCTTTCTTGTAGAGAAATAAGTTTCCTACTTTTTATGTAGTATGATATTTTTTGATCAGATGCGTAGTTCTCGAGATATATCAAGATGTTTAAAAGTTCCGAAGCCGCACCAACATAATAGAGATACAGAAACACCGTGGCCCCTTTCTTTGAGATAACTCTGCACTATTGCGCGCTGCAAATGCCACTTCCAGCTTAGCTGTGCAGAAGAAGATCAACAAGAAGAAGAAATATCTCGAAATATGTCCGTCAGGCCCCTTCCCTTGAGATAAATCTGCAAATATCTCGGAAACGAAGCGAGGTATGGCAAAATGTTAAGAGACCTTTTTTGTAGAGAATTATGTTTCCTACAATTTATGTTCTATGATATTTTTTGATCAGAAGCGTAGTTCTCGAGATATATCGAGATATTTAAAAGTTCCGAAGCCGCACCAACATAATAGAGATACAGAAACACCGTGGCCCCTTTCTTTGAGATAACTCTGCACTATTGCGACCTGCAAATGCCACGTCCAGCTTAGCTGTGCAGAAGAAGAACAACAAGAAGAAGAAATATCTCGAAATATGTCCGTCAGGCCCCTTCCCTTGAGATAAATCTGCAAATATCTCGGAAACCAAGCGAGCTATGGCAAAATGTTCAGAGACCTTATTTGTAGAGAATTAAGTTTCCTACTTTTTATGTTCTACGATATTTTTTGATCAGATGCGTAGTTCTCGAGATATATCAAGATATTTAAAAGTTCCGAAGCCGCACCAACATAATAGAGATACAGAAACACCGTGGCCCCTTTCTTTGAGATAACTCTGCACTATTGCGAGCTGCAAATGCCACTTCCAGCTTAGCTGTGCAGAAGAAGAACAACAAGAAGAAGAAATATTTCGAAATATGTCCGTCAGGCCCCTTCCCTTGAGATAAATCTGCAAATATCTCGGAAACGAAGCGAGCTATGGGAAAATGTTAAGAGACCTTTTTTGTAGAGAATTAAGTTTCCTACTTTTTATGTTCTATGATATTTTTTGATCAGATGCGCAGTTCTCGAGATATATCCAGATATTTAAAAGTTCCGAAGCGGCACCAACATAATAGAGATACAGACACACCGTGGCCCCTTTCTTTGAGGTAACTCTGCACTATTGCGAGCTGCAAATGCCACTTCCAGCTTAGCTGTGCAGAAGAAGAACAACAAGAAGAAGAAATATCTCGAAATATGTCCGTCAGGCCCCTTCCCTTGAGATAAATCTGCAAATATCTCGGAAACCAAGCGAGCTATGGCAAAATGTTCAGAGACCTTATTTGTAGAGAATTAAGTTTCCTACTTTTTATGTTCTACGATATTTTTTGATCAGATGCGCAGTTCTCGAGATATATCAAGATATTTAAAAGTTCCGAAGCCGCACCAACATAATAGAGATACAGAAACACCGTGGCCCCTTTCTTTGAGATAACTCTGCACTATTGCGAGCTGCAAATGCCACTTCCAGCTTAGCTGTGCAGAAGAAGGACAACAAGAAGAAGAAATATCTCGAAATATGTCCGTCAGGCCCCTTCCCTTGAGATAAATCTGCAAATATCTCGGAAACGAAGCGAGCTATGGCAAAATCTTAAGAGACCTTTTTTGTAGAGAATTATGTTTCCTACAATTTACGTTCTCTGATATTTTTTGATCAGAAGCGTAGTTTTCGAGATATATCGAGATATTTAAAAGTTCCGAAGCCGCACCAACATAATAGAGATACAGAAACACCGTGGCCCCTTTCTTTGAGATAACTCTGCACCATTGCGACCTGCAAATGCCACTTCCAGCTTAGCTGTGCAGAAGAGGAACAACAAGAAGAAGAAATATCTCGGAATATGTCCGTCAGGCCCCTTCCCTTGAGATAAATCTGCAAATATCTCGGAAACGAAGCGAGCTATGGCAAAATGTTAAGAGACCTTTTTTGTAGAGAATTAAGTTTCCTACTTTTTATGGTCTATGATATTTTTCGATCAGAGGCGTAGTTCTCGAGATATATCAAGATATTTAAAAGTTCCGAAGCCGCACCAACATAATAGAGATACAGAAACAGCGTGGCCCCTTTCTTTGAGATAACTCTGCACTATTGCGAGCTGCAAATGCCACTTCCAGCTTAGCTGTGCAGAAGAAGAACAACAAGAAGAAGAAATATCTCGAAATATGTCCGTCAGGCCCCTTCCCTTGAGATAAATCTGCAAATATCTCGGAAACGAAGCGAGCTATGGCAAAATGTTAAGAGACCTTTTTTGTACAGAATTATCTTTCCTACAATTTACGTTCTCCGATATTTTTTGATCAGAAGCGTAGTTTTCGAGATATATCGAGATATTTAAAAGTTCCGAAGCCGCACCAACATAATAGAGATACAGAAACAGCGTGGCCCCTTTCTTTGGGATAACTCTGCACTATTGCGAGCTGGAAATGCCACTTCCAGTTTAGCTGTGCAGAAGAAGAACAACAAGAAGAAGAAATATCTCGAAATATGTCCGTCAGGACCCCTCCCTTGAGATAAATCTGCAAATATCTCGGAAACGAAGCGAGCTATTGCAAAACGTTAAGAGACCTTTTTTGTAAAGAATTAGGTTTCCTACTTTTTGTTTTCTATGATATTTTTTGATCAGATGCGTAGTTCTCGAGATATATCAAGATATTTAAAAGCTCCGAAGCTGCACCAACATAATAGAGGTACAGAAACACCGTGGCCCCTTTCTTTGAGATAACTCTGCACTATTGCGAGCTGCAAATGCCACTTCCAGCTTAGCTGTGCAGAAGAAGAACAACAAGAATAAGAAATATTTCGAAATATGTCCGTCAGGCCCCTTCCCTTGAGATAAATCTGCAAATATCTCGGAAACGAAGCGAGCTACGGCAAAATGTTAAGAGACCTTTTTTGTAGAGAATTAAGTTTTCTACTTTTTATGTTCCATGATATTTTTTGATCAGATGAGTAGTTCTCGAGATATATCAAGATATTTAAAAGTTCTGAAGCTGCACCAACATAATAGAGATACAGAAACACCGTGGCCCCTTTCTTTGAGATAACCCTGCACTAGTGCGAGCCGCAAGTGCCACTTCCAGCTTAGCTGTGCAGAAGAAGAACAACAAGAAGAAGAAATATCTGGAAATATGTCCGTTAGGCCCCTTCCCTTGAGATAAATCTGCAAATATCTCGGAAACGAAGCGAGCTATGGCAAAATGTTAAGAGACCTTTTTTGTAGAGAATCATGCTTCCTACTTTTTACGTTCTATGATATTTTTTGATCAGACGCGTAGTTCTCGAGATATATCAAGATATTTAAAAGTTCCGAAGCCGCACCAACATAATAGAGATACAGAAACACCGTGGCCCCTTTCTTTGAGATATCTCTGCACTATTGCGAGCTGCAAATGCCACTTCCAGCTTAGCTGTGCAGAAGAAGAACAACAAGAAGAAGAAATATCTCGAAATATGTCCGTCAGGCCCCTTCCCTTGAGATAAATCTGCAAATATCTCGGAAACGAAGAGAGCTATGGCAAAATGTTAAGCGACCTTTTTTGTAGAGAATTAAGTTTCCTACTTTTTATGTTCTATGATATTTTTTGATCAGATGCGTAGTTCTCGAGATATATCAAGATATTTAAAAGTTCCGAAGCCGCACCAACATAATAGAGATACAGAAACACCGTGGCCCCTTTCTTTGAGATAACTCTGCACTATTGCGAGCTGGAAATGCCACTTCCAGTTTAGCTGTGCAGAAGAAGAACAACAAGAAGAAGAAATATCTCGAAATATGTCCGTTAGGCCCCTTCCCTTGAGATAAATCTGCAAATATCTCGGAAACGAAGCGAGCTATGGCAAAATGTTAAGAGACCTTTTTTGTAGAGAATTAAGTTTCCTACTTTTTATGTTCTATGATATTTTTTGATCAGATGCGTAGTTCTCGAGATATACCAAGATATTTAAAAGTTCCGAAGCCGCACCAACATAATAGAGATACAGAAACAGCGTGGCCCCTTTCTTTGAGATAACACTGCACAATTGCGAGCTGCAAATGCCACTTCCAGCTTAGCTGTGCAGAAGAAGAACAACAAGAAGAAGAAATATCTCGAAATATGTCCGTCAGGCCCCTTCCCTTGAGATACATCGGCAAGTATCTCGGAAACGAAGCGAGCTATGGTAAAGTGTTAAGAGACCTTTTTTGTAGAGAATTAAGTTTTCTACTTTTTATGTTCCATGATATTTTTTGATCAGATGCGTAGTTCTCGAGATATATCAAGATATTTAAAAGTTCTGAAGCTGCACCAACATAATAGAGATACAGAAACACCGTGGCCCCTTTCTTTGAGATAACTCTGCACTAGTGCGAGCCGCAAATGCCACTTCCAGCTTAGCTGTGCAGAAGAAGAACAACAAGAAGAAGAAATATCTCGAAATATGTCCGTCAGGCCCCTTCCCTTGAGATACATCGGCAAATATCTCGGAAACGAAGCGAGCTATGGCAAAATGTTAAGAGACCTTTTTTGTAGAGAATTAAGTTTTCTACTTTTTATGTTCCATGATATTTTTTGATCAGATGCGTAGTTCTCGAGATATATCAAGATATTTAAAAGTTCTGAAGCTGCACCAACATAATAGAGATACAGAAACACCGTGGCCCCTTTCTTTGAGATAACTCTGCACTAGTGCGAGCCGCAAATGCCACTTCCAGCTTAGCTGTGCAGAAGAAGAACAACAAGAAGAAGAAATATCTGGAGATATGTCCGGTAGGCCCCTTCCCTTGAGATAAATCTGCAAATATCTCGGAAACGAAGCGAGCTATGGCAAAATGTTAAGAGACCTTTTTTGTGGAGAATTATGCTTCCTACAATTTATGTTGTATGATATTTTAGATCAGAAGCGTAGTTTTCGAGATATATCGAGATATTTAAAAGTTCCGAAGCCGCACCAACATAATAGAGATACAGAAACACCGTGGCCCCTTTCGTTGAGATAACTCTGCACTAGTGCGAGCCGCAAATGCCACTTCCAGCTTAGCTGTGCAGAAGAAGAACAACAAGAAGAAGAAATATCTCGAAATATGTCCGTCAGGCCCCTTCCCTTGAGATAAATCTGCAAATATCTCGGAAACGAAGAGAGCTATGGCAAAATGTTAAGAGACCTTTTTTGTAGAGAATTAAGTTTCCTACTTTTCATGTTCTATGATATTTTTTGGTCAGATGCGTAGTTCTCGAGATATATCAAGATATTTAAAAGTTCCGAAGCCGCACCAACATAATAGAGATGCAGAAACACCGTGGCCCCTTTCTTTGAGATAACTCTGCACTATTGCGAGCTGTAAATGCCACTTCCAGCTTAGCTGTGCAGAAGAAGAACAACAAGAAGAAGAAGTATCTCGAAATATGTCCGTCAGGCCCCTTCCCTTGAGATAAATCTGCAAATATCTCGGAAACGAAGCGAGCTATGGCAAAATGTTAAGAGACCTTTTTTGTAGAGAATTAAGTTTCCTACTTTTTATGTTCTATGATATTTTTTGATCAGATGCGTAGTTCTCGAGATATATCAAGATATTTAAAAGTTCCGAAGCCGCACCAACATAATAGGGATACAGAAACACCGTGGCCCCTTTCTTTGAGATAACTCTGCACTAGTGCGAGCCGCAAATGCCACTTCCAGCTTAGCTGTGCAGAAGAAGAACAACAAGAAGAAGAAATATCTCGAAATATGTCCGTCAGGCCCCTTCCCTTGAGATAAATCTGCAAATATCTCGGAAACGAAGCGAGCTATGGCAAAATGTGAAGAGACGTTTTTTGTAGAGAATTATGTTTCCTACAATTTATGTTCTATGATATTTTTTGATCAGAAGCGTAGTTTTCGCGATATATCGAGATATTTAAAAGTTCCGAAGCCGCACCAACATAATAGAGATACAGAAACACCGTGGCCCCTTTCTTTGAGATAACTCTGCACTAGTGCGAGCCCCAAATGCCACTTCCAGCTTAGCTGTGCAGAAGAAGAACAACAAGAAGAAGAAATATCTCGAAATATGTCCGTCAGGCCACTTCCCTTGAGATAAATCTGCAAATATCTCGGAAACGAAGCGAGCTATGGCAAAATCTTAAGAGACCTTTTTTGTAGAGAATTAAGTTTCCTACTTTTTATGTTCGATGATATTTTTTGATCAGATGCGTAGTTCTCGAGATATATCAAGATATTTAAAAGTTCCGAAGCTGCACCCACATAATAGAGGTACAGGAACACCGTGGCCTCTTTGTTTGAGATAACTCTGCACTATTGCGAGCTGCAAATGCCACTTCCAGCTTAGCTGTGCAGAAGAAGAACAACAAGAAGAAGAAACATCTCGAAATATGTCCGTCAGGCCCCTTCCCTTGAGATAAATCTGCAAATATCTCGGAAACGAAGCGAGCTATGGCAAAATGTTTAGAGACCTTTCTTGTAGAGAATTAAGTTTCCTACTTTTTATGTAGTATGATATTTTTTGATCAGATGCGTAGTTCTCGAGATATATCAAGATATTTAAAAGTTCCGAAGCCGCACCAACATAATAGAGATACAGAAACACCGTGGCCCCTTTCTTTGAGATAACTCTGCACTATTGCGCGCTGCAAATGCCACTTCCAGCTTAGCTGTGCAGAAGAAGAACAACAAGAAGAAGAAATATCTCGAAATATGTCCGTCAGGCCCCGTCCCTTGAGATATATCTGCAAATATCTCGGAAACCAAGTGAGCTATGGCAAAATGTTAAGAGACCGTTTTTGTAGAGAATTAAGTTTCCTACTTTTTATGTTCTATGATATTTTTTGATCAGACGCGTAGTTCTCGAGATATATCAAGATATTTAAAAGTTCCGAAACCGCACCAACATAATAGAGATACAGAAACACCGTGGCCCCTTTCTTTGAGATAACTCTGCACTATTGCGAGCTGTAAATGCCACTTCCAGCTTAGCTGTGCAGAAGAAGAACAACAAGAAGAAGAAATATCTCGAAATATGTCCGTCAGGCCCCTTCCCTTGAGATATATCTGCAAATATCTCGGAAATGAAGCGAGCTATGGCAAAATGTTAAGGGACCTTTTTTGTAGAGAATTATGTTTCCTACAATTTATGTTCTATGATATTTTTTGATCAGAAGCGTAGTTTTCGAGATATATCGAGATATTTAAAAGTTCCGAAGCCGCACCAACATAATAGAGATACAGAAACACCGTGGCCCCTTTCTTTGAGATAACTCTGCACTAGTGCGAGCCGCAAACGCCACTTCCAGCTTAGCTGTGCAGAAGAAGAACAACAAGAAGAAGAAATATCTCGAAATATGCCCGTCAGGCCCCTTCCCTTGAGATAAATCTGCAAATATCTCGGAAACGAAGCGAGCTATGGCAAAATGTTTAGAGACCTTTCTTGTAGAGAATTAAGTTTCCTACTTTTTATGTAGTATGATATTTTTTGATCAGATGCGTAGTTCTCGAGATATATCAAGATATTTAAAAGTTCCGAAGCCGCACCAACATAATAGAGATACAGAAACACCGTGGCCCCTTTCTTTGAGATAACTCTGCACTATTGCGCGCTGCAAATGCCACTTCCAGCTTAGCTGTGCAGAAGAAGAACAACAAGAAGAAGAAATATCTCGAAATATGTCCGTCAGGCCCCGTCCCTTGAGATATATCTGCAAATATCTCGGAAACCAAGTGAGCTATGGCAAAATGTTAAGAGACCGTTTTTGTAGAGAATTAAGTTTCCTACTTTTTATGTTCTATGATATTTTTTGATCAGACGCGTAGTTCTCGAGATATATCAAGATATTTAAAAGTTCCGAAACCGCACCAACATAATAGAGATACAGAAACACCGTGGCCCCTTTCTTTGAGATAACTCTGCACTATTGCGAGCTGTAAATGCCACTTCCAGCTTAGCTGTGCAGAAGAAGAACAACAAGAATAAGAAATATCTCGAAATATGTCCGTCAGGCCCCTTCCCTTGAGATATATCTGCAAACATCTCGGAAATGAAGCGAGCTATGGCAAAATGTTAAGGGACCTTTTTTGTAGAGAATTATGTTTCCTACAATTTATGTTCTATGATATTTTTTGATCAGAAGCGTAGTTTTCGAGATATATCGAGATATTTAAAAGTTCCGAAGCCGCACCAACATAATAGAGATACAGAAACACCGTGGCCCCTTTCTTTGAGATAACTCTGCACTAGTGCGAGCCGCAAACGCCACTTCCAGCTTAGCTGTGCAGAAGAAGAACAACAAGAAGAAGAAATATCTCGAAATATGCCCGTCAGGCCCCTTCCATTGAGATAAATCTGCAAATATCTCGGAAACGAAGCGAGCTATGGCAAAATGTTAAGAGACCTTTTTTGTACAGAATTAAGTTTCCTACTTTTTATGTTCTATGATATTTTTTGATCAGATGCGTTGTTCTCGAGATATATCAAGATATTTAAAAGTTCCGAAGCCGCACCAACATAATAGAGATACAGAAACACCGTGGCCCCTTTCTTTGAGATAACTCTGCACTATTGCGAGCTGCAAATGCCACTCCCAGCTTAGCTGTGCAGAAGAAGAACAACAAGAAGAAGAAATATCTCGAAATATGTCCGTCAGGCCCCTTCCCTTGAGATATATCTGCAAATATCTCGGAAACGAAGCGAGCTATGGCAAAATGTTAAGAGACCTTTTTTGTAGAGAATTAAGTTTCCTACTTTTTATGTTCTATGATATTTTTTGATCGGATGCGTAGTTCTCGAGATATATCAAGATATTTAAAAGTTCCGAAGCCGCACCAACATAATAGAGATACAGAAACACCGTGGCCCCTTTCTTTGAGATAACTCTGCACTATTGCGCGCTGCAAATGCCACTTCCAGCTTAGCTGTGCAGAAGAAGAACAACAAGAAGAAGAAATATCTCGAAATATGTCCGTCAGACCCCTTCCCTTGAGATAAATCTGCAAATATCTCGGAAACGAAACGAGCTATGGCAAAATGTTAAGAGGCATTTTTTGTAGAGAATTAAGTTTCCTACTTTTTATATTCTATGATATTTTTTGATCAGATGCGTAGTTCTCGAGATATATCGAGATATTTAAAAGTTCCGAGGCCGCACAAACATAATAGAGATACAGAAGCACCGTGGCCCCTTTCTTTGAGATAACTCTGCACTAGTGCGAGCCGCAAATGCCACTTCCAGCTTAGCTGTGCAGAAGAAGAACAACAAGATGAAGAAATATCTCGAAATATGTCCGTCAGGCCCCTTCCCTTGAGATAAATATGCAAATATCTCGGAAACGAAGCGAGCTATGGCAAAATGTTAAGAGACCTTTTTTGTAGAGAATTAAGTTCCCTACTTTTTATGTTCTATGATATTTTTTGATCAGATGCGTTGTTCTCGAGATATATCGAGATATTTAAAAGTTCCGAAGCCGCACCAACATAATAGAGATACAGAAACAGCGTGGCCCTTTCTTTGGGATAACTCTGCACTATTGCGAGCTGGAAATGCCACTTCCAGTTTAGCTGTGCAGAAGAAGAACAACAAGAAGAAGAAATACCTCGAAATATGTCCGTCAGGACCCCTCCCTTGAGATAAATCTACAAATATCTCGGAAACGAAGCGAGCTATTGCAAAACGTTAAGAGACCTTTTTTGTAGAGAATTAGGTTTCCTACTTTTTATGTTCTATGATATTTTTTGATCAGATGCGTAGTTCTCGAGATATATCAAGATATTTAAAAGCTCCGAAGCTGCACCAACATAATAGAGGTACAGAAACACCGTGGCCCCTTTCTTTGAGATAACTCTGCACTAGTGCGAGCCGCAAATGCCACTTCCAGCTTAGCTGTGCAGAAGAAGAACAACAAGAAGAAGAAATATCTCGAAATATGTCCGTCAGGCCCCTTCCCTTGAGATAAATCTGCAAATATCTCGGAAACGAAGCGAGCTATGGCAAAATGTTAAGAGACCTTTTTTGTAGAGAATTATGTTTCCTACTTTTTATGTTCTATGATATTTTTTGATCAGACGCGTAGTTCTCGAGATATATCAAGATATTTAAAAGTTCCGAAGCCGCACCAACATAATAGAGATACAGAAACACCGTGGCCCCTTTCTTTGAGATAACTCTGCACTATTGCGAGCTGCAAATGCCACTCCCAGCTTAGCTGTGCAGAAGAAGAACAACAAGAAGAAGAAATATCTCGAAATATGTCCGTCAGGCCCCTTCCCTTGAGATATATCTGCAAATATCTCGGAAACGAAGCGAGCTATGGCAAAATGTTAAGAGACCTTTTTTGTAGAGAATTATGTTTCCTACTTTTTATGTTCTATGATATTTTTTGATCGGATGCGTAGTTCTCGAGATATATCAAGATATTTAAAAGTTCCGAAGCCGCACCAACATAATAGAGATACAGAAACACCGTGGCCCCTTTCTTTGAGATAACTCTGCACTAGTGCGAGCTGGAAATGCCACTTCCAGTTTAGCTGTGCAGAAGAAGAACAACAAGAAGAAGAAATGTCTCGAAATATGTCCATCAGGACCCTTCCCTTGAGATAAATCTGCAAATATCTCGGAAACGAAGCGAGCTATGGCAAAATGTTAAGAGACCTTTTTTGTAGAGAATTATGTTTCCTACAATTTATGTTCTATGATATTTTTTGATCAGAGGCGTAGTTTTCGAGATATATCGAGATATTTAAAAGTTCCGAAGTCGCACCAACACAATAGAGATACAGAAACAGCGTGGCCCCTTTCTTTGGGATAACTCTGCACTATTGCGAGCTGGAAATGCCACTTCCAGTTTAGCTGTGCAGAAGAAGAACAACAAGAAGAAGAAATGTCTCGAAATATGTCCATCAGGACCCTTCCCTTGAGATAAATCTGCAAATATCTCGGAAACGAAGCGAGCTATGGCAAAATGTTAAGAGACCTTTTTTGTAGAGAATTATGTTTCCTACAATTTATGTTCTATGATATTTTTTGATCAGAAACGTAGTTTTCGAGATATATCGAGATATTTAAAAGTTCCGAAGCCGCACCAACATAATAGAGATACAGAAACAGCGTGGCCCCTTTCTTTGGGATAACTCTGCACTACTGCGAGCTGGAAATGCCACTTCCAGTTTAGCTGTGCAGAAGAAGAACAACAAGAAGAAGAAATATCTCGAAATATGTCCGTCAGGACCCCTCCCTTGAGATAAATCTGCAAATATCTCGGAAACGAAGCGAGCTGCGGCAAAATGTTCAGAGACCTTTTTTGTAGAAAATTAGGTTTCCTACTTTTTATGTTCTATGATATTTTTTGATCAGATGCGTAGTTCTCGAGATATATCAAGATATTTAAAAGTTCCGAAGCCGCACCAACATAATAGAGATACAGAAACACCGTGGCCCCTTTCTTTGCGATAACTCTGCACTATTGCGAGCTGCAAATGCCACTTCCAGCTTAGCTGTGCAGGAGAAGAACAACAAGAAGAAGAAATATCTCGAAATATGTCCGTCAGGCCCCTTCCCTTGAGATAAATCTGCAAATATCTCGGAAACGAAGCGAGCTATGCCAAAATGTTAAGAGACCTTATTTGTAGAGAATTAAGTTTCCTACTTTTTGTGTTCTATGATATTTTTTGATCAGATGCGTAGTGCTCGAGATATATCGAGATATTTAAAAGTTCCGAAGCCGCACCAACATAATAGAGATACAGAAACACCGTGGCCCCTTTCTTTGAGATAACTCTGCACAATTGCGAGCTGCAAATGCCACTTCCAGCTTAGCTGTGCAGAAGAAGAACAACAAGAAGAAGAAATATCTCGAAATATGTCCGTCAGGCCCCTTCCCTTGAGATAAATCGGCAAGTACCTCGGGAACGAAGCGAGCTATGGCAAAATGTTAAGAGACCTTTTCTGTAGAGAATTAAGTTTTCTACTTTTTATGTTCCATGATATTTTTTGATCAGATGCGTAGTTCTCGAGATATATCAAGATATTTAAAAGTTCCGAAGCCGCACCAACATAATAGAGATACAGAAACACCGTGGCCCCTTTCTTTGAGATAACTCTGCACTATTGCGAGCTGCAAATGCCACTTCCAGCTTAGCTGTGCAGAAGAAGAACAACAAGAAGAAGAAATATCTCGAAATATGTCCGACAGGCCCCTTCCCTTGAGATAAATCTGCAAATATCTCGGAAACGAAGCGAGCTATGGCAAAATGTTAAGAGACCTTTTCTGTAGAGAATTAAGTTTTCTACTTTCTATGTTCCATGATATTTTTTGATCAGATGCGTAGTTCTCGAGGTATATCAAGATATTTAAAAGTCCGGAAGCTGCACCAACTTAATAGAGATACAGAAACACCGTGGCCCCTTTCTTTGAGATAACTCTGCACTAGTGCGCGCCGCAAATGCCACTTCCAGCTTAGCTGTGCAGAAGAAGAACAACAAGAAGAAGAAATATCTGGAAATATGTCCGTTAGGCCCCTTCCCTTGAGATAAATCTGCAAATATCTCGGAAACGAAGCGAGCTATGGCAAAATGTTAAGAGACCTTTTTTGTAGAGAATTATGTTTCCTACTTTTTATGTTCTATGATATTTTTTGATCCGACGCGTAGTTCTCGAGATATATCAAGATATTTAAAAGTTCCGAAGCCGCACCAACATAATAGGGATACAGAAACACCGTGGCCCCTTTCTTTGAGATAACTCTGCACTAGTGCGAGCCGCAAATGCCACTTCCAGCTTAGCTGTGCAGAAGAAGAACAACAAGAAGAAGAAATATCTCGAAATATGTCCGTCAGGCCCCTTCCCTTGAGATAAATCTGCAAATATCTCGGAAACGAAGCGAGCTATGGCAAAATGTTAAGAGGCCTTTTTTGTAGAGAATTAAGTTTCCTACTTTTTATGTTCTATGATATTTTTTGATCAGATGCGTAGTTTTCGAGATATACCAAGATATTTAAAAGTTCCGAAGCCGCACCAACATAATAGAAATACAGAAACACCGTGGCCCCTTTCTTTGAGATAACTCTGCACTATTGCGAGCTGCAAATGCCACTTCCAGCTTAGCTGTGCAGAGGAAGAACAACAAGAAGAAGAAATATCTCGAAATATGTCCGTCAGGCCAGTTCCTTTGAGCTGAATCTGCAAATATCTCGGAAACGAAGCGAGCTATGGCAAAATGTTAAGAGACGTTTTTTGTAGAGAATTATGTTTCCTACAATATATGTTCTATGATATTTTTTGATCAGAAGCGTAGTTTTCGAGATATATCGAGATATTTAAAAGTTCCGAAGCCGCACCAACATAATAGGGATACAGAAACACCGTGGCCCCTTTCTTTGAGATAACTCTGCACTATTGCGAGCTGCAAATGCCACTTCCAGCTTAGCTGTGCAGAAGAAGGACAACAAGAAGAAGAAATATCTCGAAATATGTCCGTCAGGCCCCTTCCCTTGAGATAAATCTGCAAATATCTCGGAAACGAAGAGAGCTATGGCAAAATGTTAAGAGACCTTTTTTGTAGAGAATTAAGTTTCCTACTTTTTATGTTCTATGATATTTTTTGATCAGATGCGTAGTTCTCGAGATATACCAAGATATTTAAAAGTTCCGAAGCCGCACCAACATAATAGAGATACAGAAACACCGTGGCCCCTTTCTTTGAGATAACTCTGCACTATTGCGAGCTGCAAATGCCACTTCCAGCTTAGCTGTGCAGAGGAAGAACAACAAGAAGAAGAAATATCTCGAAATATGTCCGTCAGGCCAGTTCCTTTGAGCTGAATCTGCAAATATCTCGGAAACGAAGCGAGCTATGGCAAAATGTTAAGAGACGTTTTTTGTAGAGAATTATGTTTCCTACAATTTATGTTCTATGATATTTTTTGATCAGAAGCGTAGTTTTCGAGATATATCGAGATATTTAAAAGTTCCGAAGCCGCACCAACATAATAGAGATACAGAAACACCGTGGCCCCTTTCTTTGAGATAACTCTGCACTAGTGCGAGCCGCAAATGCCACTTCCAGCTTAGCTGTGCAGAAGAAGAACAACAAGAAGAAGAAATATCTCGAAATATGTCCGTCAGGCCCCTTCCCTTGAGATAAATCTGCACATATCTCGGAAACGAAGCGAGCTATGGCAAAATGTTAAGAGACGTTTTTTGTAGAGAATTATGTTTCCTACAATCTATGTTCTATGATATTTTTTGATCAGAAGCGTAGTTTTCGAGATATATCGAGATATTTAAAAGTTCCGAAGCCGCACCAACATAATAGAGATACAGAAACACCGTGGCCCCTTTCTTTGAGATAACTCTGCACTAGTGCGAGCCGCAAATGCCACTTCCAGCTTAGCTGTGCAGAAGAAGAACAACAAGAAGGAGAAATATCTCGAAATATGTCCGTCAGGCCCCTTCCCTTGAAATATATCTGCAAATATCTCGGAAACGAAGCGAGCTATGGCAAAATGTTAAGAAACCGTTTTTGTAGAGAATTAAGTTTCCTACTTTTTATGTTCTATGATATTTTTTGATCAGATGCGTAGTTCTCGAGATATATCAAGATATTTAAAAGTTCCGAAGCCGCACCAACATAATAGAGATACCGAAACACCGTGGCCCCTTTCTTTGAGATAACTCTGCACTATTGCGAGCTGCAAATGCCACTTCCAGCTTAGCTGTGCAGAGGAAGAACAACAAGAAGAAGAAATATCTCGAAATATGTCCGTCAGGCCAGTTCCTTTGAGTTGAATCTGCAAATATCTCGGAAACGAAGCGAGCTATGGCAAAATGTTAAGAGACGTTTTTTGTAGAGAATTATGTTTCCTACAATTTATGTTCTCTGAGATTTTTTGATCAGAAGCGTAGTTTTCGAGATATATCGAGATATTTAAAAGTTCCGAAGCCGCACCAACATAATAGGGATACAGAAACACCGTGGCCCCTTTCTTTGAGATAACTCTGCACTAGTGCGAGCCGCAAATGCCACTTCCAGCTTAGCTGTGCAGAAGAAGAACAACAAGAAGAAGAAATATCTCGAAATATGTCCGTCAGGCCCCTTCCCTTGAGATAAATCTGCAAATATCTCGGAAACGAAGCGAGCTATGGCAAAATGTTAAGAGACGTTTTTTGTAGAGAATTATGTTTCCTACAATTTATGTTCTATGATATTTTTTGATCAGAAGCGTAGTTTTCGCGATATATCGAGATATTTAAAAGTTCCGAAGCCGCACCAACATAATAGAGATACAGAAACACCGTGGCCCCTTTCTTTGAGATAACTCTGCACTAGTGCGAGCCGCAAATGCCACTTCCAGCTTAGCAGTGCAGAAGAAGAACAACAAGAAGAAGAAATATCTCGAAATATGTCCGACAGGCCCCTTCCCTTGAGATAAATCTGCAAATATCTCGGAAACGAAGCGAGCTATGGCGAAATGTTAAGAGACCTTTTTTGTAGACAATTAAGTTTCCTACTTTTTATGTTCGATGATATTTTTTGATCCGACGCGTAGTTCTCGAGATATATCAAGATATTTAAAAGTTCCGAAGCCGCACCAACATAATAGAGATACAGAAACACCGTGGCCCCTTTCTTTGAGATAACTCTGCACTATTGCGAGCTGCAAATGCCACTTCCAGCTTAGCTGTGCAGAAGAAGGACAACAAGAAGAAGAAATATCCCGAAATATGTCCGTCAGGCCCCTTCCCTTGAGATAAATCTGCAAATATCTCGGAAACGAAGAGGGCTATGGCAAAATGTTAAGCGACCTTTTTTGTAGAGAATTAAGTTTCCTACTTTTTATGTTCTATGATATTTTTTGATCAGATGCGTAGTTCTCGAGATATATCAAGATATTTAAAAGTTCCGAAGCCGCACCAACATAATAGAGATACAGAAACACCGTGGCCCCTTTCTTTGAGATAACTCTGCACTATTGCGAGCTGGAAATGCCACTTCCAGTTTAGCTGTGCACAAGAAGAACAACAAGAAGAAGAAATATCTCGAAATATGTCCGTTAGGCCCCTTCCCTTGAGATAAATCTGCAAATATCTCGGAAACGAAGCGAGCTATGGCAAAATGTTAAGAGACGTTTTTTGTAGAGAATTATATTTCCTACAATTTATGTTCTATGATATTTTTTGATCAGAAGCGTAGTTTTCGAGATATATCGAGATATTTAAAAGTTCCGAAGCCGCACCAACATAATAGGGATACAGAAACACCGTGGCCCCTTTCTTTGAGATAACTCTGCACTAGTGCGAGCCGCAAATGCCACTTCCAGCTTAGCTGTGCAGAAGAAGAACAACAAGAAGAAGAAATATCTCGAAATATGTCCGTCAGGCCCCTTCCCTTGAGATAAATCTGCAAATATCTCGGAAACGAAGCGAGCTATGGCAAAATGTTAAGAGACCATTTTTGTAGAGAATTATGTTTCCTACTTTTTATGTTCTATGATATTTTTTGATCCGACGCGTAGTTCTCGAGATATATCAAGATATTTAAAAGTTCCGAAGCCGCACCAACATAATAGAGATACACAAACACCGTGGCCCCTTTCTTTGAGATAACTCTGCACTATTGCGAGCTGCAAATGCCACTTCCAGCTTAGCTGTGCAGAAGAAGGACAACAAGAAGAAGAAATATCTCGAAATATGTCCGTCAGGCCCCTACCCTTGAGATAAATCTGCAAATATCTCGGAAACGAAGAGAGCTATGGCAAAATGTTAAGCGACCTTTTTTGTAGAGAATTAAGTTTCCTACTTTTTATGTTCTATGATATTTTTTGATCAGATGCGTAGTTCTCGAGATATATCAAGATATTTAAAAGTTCCGAAGCCGCACCAACATAATAGAGATACAGAAACACCGTGGCCCCTTTCTTTGAGATAACTCTGCACTATTGCGAGCTGGAAATGCCACTTCCAGTTTAGCTGTGCACAAGAAGAACAACAAGAAGAAGAAATATCTCGAAATATGTCCGTCAGGCCCCTTCCCTTGAGATAAATCTGCAAATATCTCGGAAACGAAGCGAGCTATGGCAAAATGTTAAGAGACGATTTTTGTAGAGAATTATGTTTCCTACAATTTATGTTCTATGATATTTTTTGATCAGAAGCGTAGTTTTCGCGATATATCGAGATATTTAAAAGTTCCGAAGCCGCACCAACATAATAGAGATACAGAAACACCGTGGCCCCTTTCTTTGAGATAACTCTGCACTAGTGCGAGCCGCAAATGCCACTTCCAGCTTAGCTGTGCAGAAGAAGAACAACAAGAAGAAGAAATATCTCGAAGTATGTCCGTTAGGCCCCTTCCCTTGAGATAAATCTGCAAATATCTCGGAAACGAAGCGAGCTATGGCAAAATGTTAAGAGACCTTTTTTGTAGAGAATTATGTTTCCTACTTTTTATGTTCTATGATATTTTTTGATCCGACGCGTAGTTCTCGAGATATATCAAGATATTTAAAAGTTCCGAAGCCGCACCAACATAATAGAGATACAGAAACACCGTGGCCCCTTTCTTTGAGATAACTCTGCACTATTGCGAGCTGCAAATGCCACTTCCAGCTTAGCTGTGCAGAAGAAGGACAACAAGAAGAAGAAATATCCCGAAATATGTCCGTCAGGCCCCTTCCCTTGAGATAAATCTGCAAATATCTCGGAAACGAAGAGGGCTATGGCAAAATGTTAAGCGACCTTTTTTGTAGAGAATTATGTTTCCTACAATTTATGTTCTATGATATTTTTTGATCAGAAACGTAGTTTTCGAGATATATCGAGATATTTAAAAGTTCCGAAGCCGCACCAACATAATAGAGATACAGAAACAGCGTGGCCCCTTTCTTTGGGATAACTCTGCACTACTGCGAGCTGGAAATGCCACTTCCAGTTTAGCTGTGCAGAAGAAGAACAACAAGAAGAAGAAATATCTCGAAATATGTCCGTCAGGACCCCTCCCTTGAGATAAATCTGCAAATATCTCGGAAACGAAGCGAGCTGCGGCAAAATGTTCAGAGACCTTTTTTGTAGAAAATTAGGTTTCCTACTTTTTATGTTCTATGATATTTTTTGATCAGATGCGTAGTTCTCGAGATATATCAAGATATTTAAAAGTTCCGAAGCCGCACCAACATAATAGAGATACAGAAACACCGTGGCCCCTTTCTTTGCGATAACTCTGCACTATTGCGAGCTGCAAATGCCACTTCCAGCTTAGCTGTGCAGGAGAAGAACAACAAGAAGAAGAAATATCTCGAAATATGTCCGTCAGGCCCCTTCCCTTGAGATAAATCTGCAAATATCTCGGAAACGAAGCGAGCTATGCCAAAATGTTAAGAGACCTTATTTGTAGAGAATTAAGTTTCCTACTTTTTGTGTTCTATGATATTTTTTGATCAGATGCGTAGTGCTCGAGATATATCGAGATATTTAAAAGTTCCGAAGCCGCACCAACATAATAGAGATACAGAAACACCGTGGCCCCTTTCTTTGAGATAACTCTGCACAATTGCGAGCTGCAAATGCCACTTCCAGCTTAGCTGTGCAGAAGAAGAACAACAAGAAGAAGAAATATCTCGAAATATGTCCGTCAGGCCCCTTCCCTTGAGATAAATCGGCAAGTACCTCGGGAACGAAGCGAGCTATGGCAAAATGTTAAGAGACCTTTTCTGTAGAGAATTAAGTTTTCTACTTTTTATGTTCCATGATATTTTTTGATCAGATGCGTAGTTCTCGAGATATATCATGATATTTAAAAGTTCCGAAGCCGCACCAACATAATAGAGATACAGAAACACCGTGGCCCCTTTCTTTGAGATAACTCTGCACTATTGCGAGCTGCAAATGCCACTTCCAGCTTAGCTGTGCAGAAGAAGAACAACAAGAAGAAGAAATATCTCGAAATATGTCCGACAGGCCCCTTCCCTTGAGATAAATCTGCAAATATCTCGGAAACGAAGCGAGCTATGGCAAAATGTTAAGAGACCTTTTCTGTAGAGAATTAAGTTTTCTACTTTCTATGTTCCATGATATTTTTTGATCAGATGCGTAGTTCTCGAGGTATATCAAGATATTTAAAAGTCCGGAAGCTGCACCAACTTAATAGAGATACAGAAACACCGTGGCCCCTTTCTTTGAGATAACTCTGCACTAGTGCGCGCCGCAAATGCCACTTCCAGCTTAGCTGTGCAGAAGAAGAACAACAAGAAGAAGAAATATCTGGAAATATGTCCGTTAGGCCCCTTCCCTTGAGATAAATCTGCAAATATCTCGGAAACGAAGCGAGCTATGGCAAAATGTTAAGAGACCTTTTTTGTAGAGAATTATGTTTCCTACTTTTTATGTTCTATGATATTTTTTGATCCGACGCGTAGTTCTCGAGATATATCAAGATATTTAAAAGTTCCGAAGCCGCACCAACATAATAGGGATACAGAAACACCGTGGCCCCTTTCTTTGAGATAACTCTGCACTAGTGCGAGCCGCAAATGCCACTTCCAGCTTAGCTGTGCAGAAGAAGAACAACAAGAAGAAGAAATATCTCGAAATATGTCCGTCAGGCCCCTTCCCTTGAGATAAATCTGCAAATATCTCGGAAACGAAGCGAGCTATGGCAAAATGTTAAGAGGCCTTTTTTGTAGAGAATTAAGTTTCCTACTTTTTATGTTCTATGATATTTTTTGATCAGATGCGTAGTTTTCGAGATATACCAAGATATTTAAAAGTTCCGAAGCCGCACCAACATAATAGAAATACAGAAACACCGTGGCCCCTTTCTTTGAGATAACTCTGCACTATTGCGAGCTGCAAATGCCACTTCCAGCTTAGCTGTGCAGAGGAAGAACAACAAGAAGAAGAAATATCTCGAAATATGTCCGTCAGGCCAGTTCCTTTGAGCTGAATCTGCAAATATCTCGGAAACGAAGCGAGCTATGGCAAAATGTTAAGAGACGTTTTTTGTAGAGAATTATGTTTCCTACAATATATGTTCTATGATATTTTTTGATCAGAAGCGTAGTTTTCGAGATATATCGAGATATTTAAAAGTTCCGAAGCCGCACCAACATAATAGGGATACAGAAACACCGTGGCCCCTTTCTTTGAGATAACTCTGCACTATTGCGAGCTGCAAATGCCACTTCCAGCTTAGCTGTGCAGAAGAAGGACAACAAGAAGAAGAAATATCTCGAAATATGTCCGTCAGGCCCCTTCCCTTGAGATAAATCTGCAAATATCTCGGAAACGAAGAGAGCTATGGCAAAATGTTAAGAGACCTTTTTTGTAGAGAATTAAGTTTCCTACTTTTTATGTTCTATGATATTTTTTGATCAGATGCGTAGTTCTCGAGATATACCAAGATATTTAAAAGTTCCGAAGCCGCACCAACATAATAGAGATACAGAAACACCGTGGCCCCTTTCTTTGAGATAACTCTGCACTATTGCGAGCTGCAAATGCCACTTCCAGCTTAGCTGTGCAGAGGAAGAACAACAAGAAGAAGAAATATCTCGAAATATGTCCGTCAGGCCCCTTCCCTTGAGATAAATCTGCACATATCTCGGAAACGAAGCGAGCTATGGCAAAATGTTAAGAGACGTTTTTTGTAGAGAATTATGTTTCCTACAATCTATGTTCTATGATATTTTTTGATCAGAAGCGTAGTTTTCGAGATATATCGAGATATTTAAAAGTTCCGAAGCCGCACCAACATAATAGAGATACAGAAACACCGTGGCCCCTTTCTTTGAGATAACTCTGCACTAGTGCGAGCCGCAAATGCCACTTCCAGCTTAGCTGTGCAGAAGAAGAACAACAAGAAGGAGAAATATCTCGAAATATGTCCGTCAGGCCCCTTCCCTTGAAATATATCTGCAAATATCTCGGAAACGAAGCGAGCTATGGCAAAATGTTAAGAAACCGTTTTTGTAGAGAATTAAGTTTCCTACTTTTTATGTTCTATGATATTTTTTGATCAGATGCGTAGTTCTCGAGATATATCAAGATATTTAAAAGTTCCGAAGCCGCACCAACATAATAGAGATACCGAAACACCGTGGCCCCTTTCTTTGAGATAACTCTGCACTATTGCGAGCTGCAAATGCCACTTCCAGCTTAGCTGTGCAGAGGAAGAACAACAAGAAGAAGAAATATCTCGAAATATGTCCGTCAGGCCAGTTCCTTTGAGTTGAATCTGCAAATATCTCGGAAACGAAGCGAGCTATGGCAAAATGTTAAGAGACGTTTTTTGTAGAGAATTATGTTTCCTACAATTTATGTTCTCTGAGATTTTTTGATCAGAAGCGTAGTTTTCGAGATATATCGAGATATTTAAAAGTTCCGAAGCCGCACCAACATAATAGGGATACAGAAACACCGTGGCCCCTTTCTTTGAGATAACTCTGCACTAGTGCGAGCCGCAAATGCCACTTCCAGCTTAGCTGTGCAGAAGAAGAACAACAAGAAGAAGAAATATCTCGAAATATGTCCGTCAGGCCCCTTCCCTTGAGATAAATCTGCAAATATCTCGGAAACGAAGCGAGCTATGGCAAAATGTTAAGAGACGTTTTTTGTAGAGAATTATGTTTCCTACAATTTATGTTCTATGATATTTTTTGATCAGAAGCGTAGTTTTCGCGATATATCGAGATATTTAAAAGTTCCGAAGCCGCACCAACATAATAGAGATACAGAAACACCGTGGCCCCTTTCTTTGAGATAACTCTGCACTAGTGCGAGCCGCAAATGCCACTTCCAGCTTAGCAGTGCAGAAGAAGAACAACAAGAAGAAGAAATATCTCGAAATATGTCCGACAGGCCCCTTCCCTTGAGATAAATCTGCAAATATCTCGGAAACGAAGCGAGCTATGGCGAAATGTTAAGAGACCTTTTTTGTAGACAATTAAGTTTCCTACTTTTTATGTTCGATGATATTTTTTGATCCGACGCGTAGTTCTCGAGATATATCAAGATATTTAAAAGTTCCGAAGCCGCACCAACATAATAGAGATACAGAAACACCGTGGCCCCTTTCTTTGAGATAACTCTGCACTATTGCGAGCTGCAAATGCCACTTCCAGCTTAGCTGTGCAGAAGAAGGACAACAAGAAGAAGAAATATCCCGAAATATGTCCGTCAGGCCCCTTCCCTTGAGATAAATCTGCAAATATCTCGGAAACGAAGAGGGCTATGGCAAAATGTTAAGCGACCTTTTTTGTAGAGAATTAAGTTTCCTACTTTTTATGTTCTATGATATTTTTTGATCAGATGCGTAGTTCTCGAGATATATCAAGATATTTAAAAGTTCCGAAGCCGCACCAACATAATAGAGATACAGAAACACCGAGGCCCCTTTCTTTGAGATAACTCTGCACTATTGCGAGCTGGAAATGCCACTTCCAGTTTAGCTGTGCACAAGAAGAACAACAAGAAGAAGAAATATCTCGAAATATGTCCGTTAGGCCCCTTCCCTTGAGATAAATCTGCAAATATCTCGGAAACGAAGCGAGCTATGGCAAAATGTTAAGCGACCTTTTTTGTAGAGAATTAAGTTTCCTACTTTTTATGTTCTATGATATTTTTTGATCAGATGCGTAGTTCTCGAGATATATCAAGATATTTAAAAGTTCCGAAGCCGCACCAACATAATAGAGATACAGAAACACCGTGGCCCCTTTCTTTGAGATAACTCTGCACTATTGCGAGCTGGAAATGCCACTTCCAGTTTAGCTGTGCACAAGAAGAACAACAAGAAGAAGAAATATCTCGAAATATGTCCGTCAGGCCCCTTCCCTTGAGATAAATCTGCAAATATCTCGGAAACGAAGCGAGCTATGGCAAAATGTTAAGAGACGATTTTTGTAGAGAATTATGTTTCCTACAATTTATGTTCTATGATATTTTTTGATCAGAAGCGTAGTTTTCGCGATATATCGAGATATTTAAAAGTTCCGAAGCCGCACCAACATAATAGAGATACAGAAACACCGTGGCCCCTTTCTTTGAGATAACTCTGCACTAGTGCGAGCCGCAAATGCCACTTCCAGCTTAGCTGTGCAGAAGAAGAACAACAAGAAGAAGAAATATCTCGAAGTATGTCCGTTAGGCCCCTTCCCTTGAGATAAATCTGCAAATATCTCGGAAACGAAGCGAGCTATGGCAAAATGTTAAGAGACCTTTTTTGTAGAGAATTATGTTTCCTACTTTTTATGTTCTATGATATTTTTTGATCCGACGCGTAGTTCTCGAGATATATCAAGATATTTAAAAGTTCCGAAGCCGCACCAACATAATAGAGATACAGAAACACCGTGGCCCCTTTCTTTGAGATAACTCTGCACTATTGCGTGCTGCAAATGCCACTTCCAGCTTAGCTGTGCAGAAGAAGGACAACAAGAAGAAGAAATATCCCGAAATATGTCCGTCAGGCCCCTTCCCTTGAGATAAATCTGCAAATATCTCGGAAACGAAGAGGGCTATGGCAAAATGTTAAGCGACCTTTTTTGTAGAGAATTAAGTTTCCTACTTTTTATGTTCTATGATATTTTTTGATCAGATGCGTAGTTCTCGAGATATATCAAGATATTTAAAAGTTCCGAAGCCGCACCAACATAATAGAGATACAGAAACACCGTGGCCCCTTTCTTTGAGATAACTCTGCACTATTGCGAGCTGCAAATGCCACTTCCAGCTTAGCTGTGCAGAGGAAGAACAACAAGAAGAAGAAATATCTCGAAATATGTCCGTCAGGCCAGTTCCTTTGAGTTGAACCTGCAAATATCTCGGAAACGAAGCGAGCTATGGCAAAATGTTAAGAGACGTTTTTTGTAGAGAATTATGTTTCCTACAATTTATGTTCTATGATATTTTTTGATCAGAAGCGTAGTTTTCGAGATATATCGAGATATTTAAAAGTTCCGAAGCCGCACCAACATAATAGGGATACAGAAACACCGTGGCCCCTTTCTTTGAGATAACTCTGCACTATTGCGAGCTGCAAATGCCACTTCCAGCTTAGCTGTGCAGAAGAAGGACAACAAGAAGAAGAAATATCTCGAAATATGTCCGTCAGGCCAGTTCCTTTGAGTTGAATCTGCAAATATCTCGGAAACGAAGCGAGCTATGGCAAAATGTTAAGAGACGTTTTTTGTAGAGAATTATGTTTCCTACAATTTATGTTCTATGATATTTTTTGATCAGAAGCGTAGTTTTCGAGATATATCGAGATATTTAAAAGTTCCGAAGCCGCACCAACATAATAGGGATACAGAAACACCGTGGCCCCTTTCTTTGAGATAACTCTGCACTATTGCGAGCTGCAAATGCCACTTCCAGCTTAGCTGTGCAGAAGAAGGACAACAAGAAGAAGAAATATCTCGAAATATGTCCGTCAGGCCCCTTCCCTTGAGATAAATCTGCAAATATCTCGGAAACGAAGAGAGCTATGGCAAAATGTTAAGCGACCTTTTTTGTAGAGAATTAAGTTTCCTACTTTTTATGTTCTATGATATTTTTTGATCAGATGCGTAGTTCTCGAGATATATCAAGATATTTAAAAGTTCCGAAGCCGCACCAACATAATAGAGATACAGAAACACCGTGGCCCCTTTCTTTGAGATAACTCTGCACTATTGCGAGCTGGAAATGCCACTTCCAGTTTAGCTGTGCACAAGAAGAACAACAAGAAGAAGAAATATCTCGAAATATGACCGTTAGGCCCCTTCCCTTGAGATAAATCTGCAAATATCTCGGAAACGAAGCGAGCTATGGCAAAATGTTAAGAGACCTTTTTTGTAGAGAATTAAGTTTCCTACTTTTTATGTTCTATGATATTTTTTGATCAGATGCGTAGTTCTCGAGATATACCAAGATATTTAAAAGTTCCGAAGCCGCACCAACATAATAGAGATACAGAAACACCGTGGCCCCTTTCTTTGAGATAACTCTGCACTATTGCGAGCTGCAAATGCCACTTCCAGCTTAGCTGTGCAGAGGAAGAACAACAAGAAGAAGAAATATCTCGAAATATGTCCGTCAGGCCAGTTCCTTTGAGCTGAATCTGCAAATATCTCGGAAACGAAGCGAGCTATGGCAAAATGTTAAGAGACGTTTTTTGTAGAGAATTATGTTTCCTACAATTTATGTTCTATGATATTTTTTGATCAGAAGCGTAGTTTTCGAGATATATCGAGATATTTAAAAGTTCCGAAGCCGCACCAACATAATAGAGATACAGAAACACCGTGGCCCCTTTCTTTGAGATAACTCTGCACTAGTGCGAGCCGCAAATGCCACTTCCAGCTTAGCTGTGCAGAAGAAGAACAACAAGAAGAAGAAATATCTCGAAATATGTCCGTCAGGCCCCTTCCCTTGAGATAAATCTGCACATATCTCGGAAACGAAGCGAGCTATGGCAAAATGTTAAGAGACGTTTTTTGTAGAGAATTATGTTTCCTACAATCTATGTTCTATGATATTTTTTGATCAGGAGCGTAGTTTTCGAGATATATCGAGATATTTAAAAGTTCCGAAGCCGCACCAACATAATAGAGATACAGAAACACCGTGGCCCCTTTCTTTGAGATAACTCTGCACTAGTGCGAGCCGCAAATGCCACTTCCAGCTTAGCTGTGCAGAAGAAGAACAACAAGAAGAAGAAATATCTCGAAATATGTCCGTCAGGCCCCTTCCCTTGAGATAAATCTGCAAATATCTCGTAAACGAAGCGAGCTATGGCAAAATGTTAAGAGACGTTTTTTGTAGAGAATTATATTTCCTACAATTTATGTTCTATGATATTTTTTGATCAGAAGCGTAGTTTTCGCGATATATCGAGATATTTAAAAGTTCCGAAGCCGCACCAACATAATAGAGATACAGAAACAGCGTGGCCCCTTTCTTTGAGATAACTCTGCACTAGTGCGAGCCGCAAATGCCACTTCCAGCTTAGCAGTGCAGAAGAAGAACAACAAGAAGAAGAAATATCTCGAAATATGTCCGACAGGCCCCTTCCCTTGAGATAAATCTGCAAATATCTCGGAAACGAAGCGAGCTATGGCGAAATGTTAAGAGACCTTTTTTGTAGAGAATTAAGTTTCCTACTTTTTATCTTCTATGATATTTTTTGATCAGATGCGTAGTTCTCGAGATATATCAAGATATTTAAAAGTTCCGAAGCCGCACCAACATAATAGAGATACAGAAACACCGTGGCCCCTCTCTTTGAGATAACTCTGCACTATTGCGAGCTGCAAATGCCACTTCCAGCTTAGCTGTGCAGAAGGAGAACAACAAGAAGAAGAAACATCTCGAAATATGTCCGTCAGGCCCCTTCCCTTGAGATAAATCTGCAAATCTCTCGGAAACGAAGCGAGCTATGGCAAAATGTTTAGAGACCTTTCTTGTAGAGAATTAAGTTTCCTACTTTTTATGTAGTATGATATTTTTTGATCAGATGCGTAGTTCTCGAGATATATCAAGATATTTAAAAGTTCCGAAGCCGCACCAACATAATAGAGATACAGAAACACCGTGGCCCCTTTCTTTGAGATAACTCTGCACTATTGCGCGCTGCAAATGCCACTTCCAGCTTAGCTGTGCAGAAGAAGAACAACAAGAAGAAGAAATATCTCGAAATATGCCCGTCAGGCCCCTTCCCTTGAAATATATCTGCAAATATCTCGGAAACGAAGCGAGCTATGGCAAAATGTTAAGAGACCGTTTTTGTAGAGAATTAAGTTTCCTACTTTTTATGTTCTATGATATTTTTTGATCAGACGCGTAGTTCTCGAGATATATCAAGATATTTAAAAGTTCCGAAGCCGCACCAACATAATAGAGATACAGAAACACCGTGGCCCCTTTCGTTGAGATAACTCTGCACTAGTGCGAGCCGCAAATGCCACTTCCAGCTTAGCTGTGCAGAAGAAGAACAACAAGAAGAAGAAATATCTCGAAATATGTCCGTCAGGCCCCTTCCCTTGAGATAAATCTGCAAATATCTCGGAAACGAAGAGAGCTATGGCAAAATGTTAAGAGACCTTTTTTGTAGAGAATTAAGTTTCCTACTTTTCATGTTCTATGATCTTTTTTGATCAGATGCGTAGTTCTCGAGATATATCAAGATATTTAAAAGTTCCGAAGCCGCACCAACATAATAGAGATACAGAAACACCGTGGCCCCTTTCTTTGAGATAACTCTGAACTATTGCGAGCTGCAAATGCCACTTCCAGCTTAGCTGTGCAGAAGAAGAACAACAAGAAGAAGAAATATCTCGAAATATGTCCGCCAGGCCCCTTCCCTTGAGATAAATCTGCAAATATCTCGGAAACGAAGAGAGCTATGGCAAAATGTTAAGAGACCTGTTTTGTAGAGAATTATGTTTCCTACTTTTCATGTTCTATGATATTTTTTGATCAGATGCGTAGTTCTCGAGATATATCAAGATATTTAAAAGTTCCGAAGCCGCACCAACATAATAGAGATACAGAAACACCGTGGCCCCTTTCTTTGAGATAACTCTGCACTGTTGCGAGCTGTAAATGCCACTTCCAGCTTAGCTGTGCAGAAGAAGAACAACAAGAAGAAGAAATATCTCGAAATATTTCCGTCAGGCCCCTTCCCTTGAGATAAATCTGCAAATATCTCGGAAACGAAGCGAGCTATGGCAAAATGTTAAGAGACCTTTTTTGTAGAGAATTAAGTTTCCTACTTTTTATGTTCTATGATATTTTTTGATCAGATGCGTAGTTCTCGAGATATATCAAGATATTTAAAAGTTCCGAAGCCGCACCAACATAATAGAGATACAGAAACACCGTGGCCCCTTTCTTTGAGATAACTCTGCACTATTGCGAGCTGCAAATGCCACTTCCAGCTTAGCTGTGCAGAGGAAGAACAACAAGAAGAAGAAATATCTCGAAATATGTCCGTCAGGCCAGTTCCTTTGAGTTGAATCTGCAAATATCTCGGAAACGAAGCGAGCTATGGCAAAATGTTAAGAGACGTTTTTTGTAGAGAATTATGTTTCCTACAATTTATGTTCTATGATATTTTTTGATCAGAAGCGTAGTTTTCGAGATATATCGAGATATTTAAAAGTTCCGAAGCCGCACCAACATAATAGGGATACAGAAACACCGTGGCCCCTTTCTTTGAGATAACTCTGCACTAGTGCGAGCCGCAAATGCCACTTCCAGCTTAGCTGTGCAGAAGAAGAACAACAAGAAGAAGAAATATCTCGAAATATGTCCGTCAGGCCCCTTCCCTTGAGATATATCTGCAAATATCTCGGAAACGAAGCGAGCTATGGCAAAATGTTAAGAGACCTTTTTTGTAGAGAATTATGCTTCCTACAATTTATGTTCTATGATATTTTTTGATCAGATGCGTAGTTCTCGAGATATATCAAGATATTTAAAAGTTCCGAAGCCGCACCAACATAATAGAGATACAGAAACACCGTGGCCCCTTTCTTTGAGATAACTCTGCACTATGGCGAGCTGCAAATGCCACTTCCAGCTTAGCTGTGCAGAGGAAGAACAACAAGAAGAAGAAATATCTCGAAATATGTCCGTCAGGCCAGTTCCTTTGAGCTGAATCTGCAAATATCTCGGAAACGAAGCGAGCTATGGCAAAATGTTAAGAGACCTTTTTTGTAGAGAATTAAGTTTCCTACTTTTCATCTTCTATGATATTTTTTGATCAGAAGCGTAGTTTTCGAGATATATCGAGATATTTAAAAGCTCCGAAGCCGCACCAACATGATAGAGATACAGAAACACCGTGGCCCCTTTCTTTGAGATAACTCTGCACTAGTGCGAGCCGCAAATGCCACTTCCAGCTTAGCTGTGCAGAAGAAGAACAACAAGAAGAAGAAATATCTCGAAATATGTCCGTCAGGCCCCTTCCCTTGAGATATATCTGCAAATATCTCGGAAACGAAGCGAGCTATGGCAAAAGGATAAGAGACCTTTTTTGTAGAGAATTATGCTTCCTACAATTTATGTTCTATGATATTTTTTGATCAGATGCGTAGTTCTCGAGATATATCAAGATATTTAAAAGTTCCGAAGCCGCACCAACATAATAGAGATACAGAAACACCGTGGCCCCTTTCTTTGAGATAACTCTGCACTATGGCGAGCTGCAAATGCCACTTCCAGCTTAGCTGTGCAGAGGAAGAACAACAAGAAGAAGAAATATCTCGAAATATGTCCGTCAGGCCAGTTCCTTTGAGCTGAATCTGCAAATATCTCGGAAACGAAGCGAGCTATGGCAAAATGTTAAGAGACCTTTTTTGTAGAGAATTAAGTTTCCTACTTTTTATCTTCTATGATATTTTTTGATCAGAAGCGTAGTTTTCGAGATATATCGAGATATTTAAAAGTTCCGAAGCCGCACCAACATGATAGAGATACAGAAACACCGTGGCCCCTTTCTTTGAGATAACTCTGCACTAGTGCGAGCCGCAAATGCCACTTCCAGCTTAGCTGTGCAGAAGAAGAACAACAAGAAGAAGAAATATCTCGAAATATGTCCGTCAGACCCCTTCCCTTGAGATGAATCTGCAAATATCTCGGAAACGAAGCGAGCTATGGCAAAATGTTAAGAGACCTTTTTTGTAGAGAATAATGTTTCCTACAATTTACGTTCTATGATATTTTTTGATCAGAAGCGTAGTTTTCGAGATATATCGAGATATTTAAAAGTCCCGAAGACGCACCAACATAATAGAGATACAGAAACACCGTGGCCCCTTTCTTTGAGATAACTGTGCGCTAGTGCGAGCCGCAAATGCCACTTCCAGCTTAGCTGTGCAGAAGAAGAACAACAAGAAGAAGAAATATCTCGAAATATGTCCGTCAGGCCCCTTCCCTTGAGATATATCTGCAAATATCTCGGAAACGAAGTGAGCTATGGCAAAATGTTAAGAGACCGTTTTTGTAGAGAATTAAGTTTCCTACTTTTTATGTTCTATGACATTTTTTGATCAGACGCGTAGTTCTCGAGATATATCAAGATATTTAAAAGTTCCGAAGCCGCACCAACATAATAGAGATACAGAAACACCGTGGCCCCTTTCTTTGAGATAACTCTGCACTATTGCGAGCTGCAAATGCCACTTCCAGCTTAGCTGTGCAGAAGAAGAACAACAAGAAGAAGAAATATCTCGAAATATGTCCGTCAGACCCCTTCCCTTGAGATGAATCTGCAAATATCTCGGAAACGAAGCGAGCTATGGCAAAATGTTAAGAGACCTTTTTTGTAGAGAATTAAGTTTCCTACTTTTTATGTTCGATGATATTTTTTGATCAGATGCGTAGTTCTCGAGATATATCAAGATATTTAAAAGTTCCGAAGCTGCTCCAACATAATAGAGGTACAGAAACACCGTGGCCTCTTTCTTTGAGATAACTCTGCACTATTGCGAGCTGCAAATGCCACTTCGAGCTTAGCTGTGCAGAAGAAGAACAACAAGAAGAAGAAATATCTCGAAATATGTCCGTCAGACCCCTTCCCTTGAGATGAATCTGCAAATATCTCGGAAACGAAGCGAGCTATGGCAAAATGTTAAGAGACCTTTTTTGTAGAGAATTAAGTTTCCTACTTTTTATGTAGTATGATATTTTTTGATCAGATGCGTAGTTCTCGAGATATATCAAGATATTTAAAAGTTCCGAAGCCGCACCAACATAATAGAGATACAGAAACACCGTGGCCCCTTTCTTTGAGATAACTGTGCACTAGTGCGAGCCGCAAATGCCACTTCCAGCTTAGCTGTGCAGAAGAAGAACAACAAGAAGAAGAAATATCTCGAAATATGCCCGTCAGGCCCCTTCCCTTGAAATATATCTGCAAATATCTCGGAAACGAAGCGAGCTATGGCAAAATGTTAAGAGACCGTTTTTGTAGAGAATTAAGTTTCCTACTTTTTATGTTCTACGATATTTTTTGATCAGACGCGTAGTTCTCGAGATATATCAAGATATTTAAAAGTTCCGAAGCCGCACCAACATAATAGAGATACAGAAACACCGTGGCCCCTTTCGTTGAGATAACTCTGCACTAGTGCGAGCCGCAAATGCCACTTCCAGCTTAGCTGTGCAGAAGAAGAACAACAAGAAGAAGAAATATCTCGAAATATGTCCGTCAGGCCCCTTCCCTTGAGATAAATCTGCAAATATCTCGGAAACGAAGAGAGCTATGGCAAAAGGTTAAGAGACCTGTTTTGTAGAGAATTAAGTTTCCTACTTTTCATGTTCTATGATATTTTTTGATCAGATGCGTAGTTCTCGAGATATATCAAGATATTTAAAAGTTCCGAAGCCGCACCAACATAATAGAGATACAGAAACACCGTGGCCCCTTTCTTTGAGATAACTCTGCACTGTTGCGAGCTGTAAATGCCACTTCCAGCTTAGCTGTGCAGAAGAAGAACAACAAGAAGAAGTAATATCTCGAAATATGTCCGTCAGGCCCCTTCCCTTGAGATATATCTGCAAATATCTCGGAAACGAAGCGAGCTATGGGAAAATGTTAAGAGACCTTTTTTGTAGAGAATTATGCTTCCTACAATTTATGTTCTATGATATTTTTTGATCAGAAGCGTAGTTTTCGAGATATATCGAGATATTTAAAAGTTCCGAAGCTGCTCCAACATAATAGAGGTACAGAAACACCGTGGCCTCTTTCTTTGAGATAACTCTGCACTATTGCGAGCTGCAAATGCCACTTCGAGCTTAGCTGTGCAGAAGAAGAACAACAAGAAGAAGAAATATCTCGAAATATGTCCGTCAGACCCCTTCCCTTGAGATGAATCTGCAAATATCTCGGAAGCGAAGCGAGCTATGGCAAAATGTTAAGAGACCTTTTTTGTAGAGAATTAAGTTTCCTACTTTTTATGTAGTATGATATTTTTTGATCAGATGCGTAGTTCTCGAGATATATCAAGATATTTAAAAGTTCCGAAGCCGCACCAACATAATAGAGATACAGAAACACCGTGGCCCCTTTCTTTGAGATAACTGTGCACTAGTGCGAGCCGCAAATGCCACTTCCAGCTTAGCTGTGCAGAAGAAGAACAACAAGAAGAAGAAATATCTCGAAATATGCCCGTCAGGCCCCTTCCCTTGAAATATATCTGCAAATATCTCGGAAACGAAGCGAGCTATGGCAAAATGTTAAGAGACCGTTTTTGTAGAGAATTAAGTTTCCTACTTTTTATGTTCTACGATATTTTTTGATCAGACGCGTAGTTCTCGAGATATATCAAGATATTTAAAAGTTCCGAAGCCGCACCAACATAATAGAGATACAGAAACACCGTGGCCCCTTTCGTTGAGATAACTCTGCACTAGTGCGAGCCGCAAATGCCACTTCCAGCTTAGCTGTGCAGAAGAAGAACAACAAGAAGAAGAAATATCTCGAAATATGTCCGTCAGGCCCCTTCCCTTGAGATAAATCTGCAAATATCTCGGAAACGAAGAGAGCTATGGCAAAAGGTTAAGAGACCTGTTTTGTAGAGAATTAAGTTTCCTACTTTTCATGTTCTATGATATTTTTTGATCAGATGCGTAGTTCTCGAGATATATCAAGATATTTAAAAGTTCCGAAGCCGCACCAACATAATAGAGATACAGAAACACCGTGGCCCCTTTCTTTGAGATAACTCTGCACTGTTGCGAGCTGTAAATGCCACTTCCAGCTTAGCTGTGCAGAAGAAGAACAACAAGAAGAAGTAATATCTCGAAATATGTCCGTCAGGCCCCTTCCCTTGAGATATATCTGCAAATATCTCGGAAACGAAGCGAGCTATGGGAAAATGTTAAGAGACCTTTTTTGTAGAGAATTATGCTTCCTACAATTTATGTTCTATGATATTTTTTGATCAGAAGCGTAGTTTTCGAGATATATCGAGATATTTAAAAGTTCCGAAGCCGCACCAACATAATAGAGATACAGAAACACCGTGGCCCCTTTCTTTGAGATAACTGTGCACTAGTGCGAGCCGCAAATGCCACTTCCAGCTTAGCTGTGCAGAAGAAGAACAACAAGAAGAAGAAATATCTCGAAATATGCCCGTCAGGCCCCTTCCCTTGAAATATATCTGCAAATATCTCGGAAACGAAGCGAGCTATGGCAAAATGTTAAGAGACCGTTTTTGTAGAGAATTAAGTTTCCTACTTTTTATGTTCTATGATATTTTTTGATCAGACGCGTAGTTCTCGAGATATATCAAGATATTTAAAAGTTCCGAAGTCGCACCAACATAATAGAGATACAGAAACACCGTGGCCCCTTTCGTTGAGATAACTCTGCACTAGTGCGAGCCGCAAATGCCACTTCCAGCTTAGCTGTGCAGAAGAAGAACAACAAGAAGAAGAAATATCTCGAAATATGTCCGTCAGGCCCCTTCCCTTGAGATAAATCTGCAAATATCTCGGAAACGAAGAGAGCTATGGCAAAAGGTTAAGAGACCTGTTTTGTAGAGAATCAAGTTTCCTACTTTTCATGTTCTATGATATTTTTTGATCAGATGCGTAGTTCTCGAGATATATCAAGATATTTAAAAGTTCCGAAGCCGCACCAACATAATAGAGATACAGAAACACCGTGGCCCCTTTCTTTGAGATAACTCTGCACCATGGCGAGCTGCAAATGCCACTTCCAGCTTAGCTGTGCAGAAGAAGAACAACAAGAAGAAGAAATATCTCGAAATATGTCCATCAGGACCCTTCCCTTGAGATAAATCTGCAAATATCTGGGAAACGAAGCGAGCTATGGCAAAATGTTAAGAGACCTTTTTTGTAAAGAATTATGTTTCCTACAATTTATGTTCTATGATATTTTTTGATCAGAAGCGTAGTTTTCGAGATATATCGAGATATTTAAAAGTTCCGAAGCCGCACCAACATAATAGAGATACAGAAACACCGTGGCCCCTTTCTTTGGGATAACTCTGCACTATTGCGAGCTGCAAATGCCACTTCCAGCTTAGCTGTGCAGAAGAAGAACAACAAGAAGAAGAAATATCTCGAAATATGTCCGTCAGGCCCCTTCCCTTGAGATATATCTGCACATATCTCGGAAACGAAGTGAGCTGTGGCAAAATGTTAAGAGACCGTTTTTGTAGAGAATTAAGTTTCCTACTTTTTATGTTCTATGACATTTTTTGATCAGACGCGTAGTTCTCGAGATATATCAAGATATTTAAAAGTTCCGAAGCCGCACCAACATAATAGAGATACAGAAACACCGTGGCCCCTTTCTTTGAGATAACTCTGCACTATTGCGAGCTGCAAATGCCACTTCCAGCTTAGCTGTGCAGAAGAAGAACAACAAGAAGAAGAAATATCTCGAAATATGTCCGTCAGGCCAGTTCCTTTGAGCTGAATCTGCAAATATCTCGGAAACGAAGCGAGCTATGGCAAAATGTTAAGAGACGTTTTTTGTAGAGAATTATGTTTCCTACAATTTATGTTCTATGATATTTTTTGATCAGAAGCGTACTTTTCGAGATATATCGGGATATTTAAAAGTTCCGAAGACGCACCAACATAATAGAGATACAGAAACACCGTGGCCCCTTTCTTTGAGATAACTGTGCACTAGTGCGAGCCGCAAATGCCACTTCCAGCTTAGCTGTGCAGAAGAAGAACAACAAGAAGAAGAAATATCTCGAAATATGCCCGTCAGGCCCCTTCCCTTGAAATATATCTGCAAATATCTCGGAAACGAAGCGAGCTATGGCAAAATGTTAACAGACCGTTTGTGTAGAGAATTAAGTTTCCTACTTTTTATGTTCTATGATATTTTTTGATCAGACGCGTAGTTCTCGAGATATATCAAGATATTTAAAAGTTCCGAAGCCGCACCAACATAATAGAGATACAGAAACACCGTGGCCCCTTTCGTTGAGATAACTCTGCACTAGTGCGAGCCGCAAATGCCACTTCCAGCTTAGCTGTGCAGAAGAAGAACAACAAGAAGAAGAAATATCTCGAAATATGTCCGTCAGGCCCCTTCCCTTGAGATAAATCTGCAAATATCTCGGAAACGAAGAGAGCTATGGCAAAATGTTAAGAGACCTGTTTTGTAGAGAATTAAGTTTCCTACTTTTCATGTTCTATGATATTTTTTGATCAGATGCGTAGTTCTCGAGATATATCAAGATATTTAAAAGTTCCGAAGCCGCACCAACATAATAGAGATACAGAAACACCGTGGCCCCTTTCTTTGAGATAACTCTGCACTGTTGCGAGCTGTAAATGCCACTTCCAGCTTAGCTGTGCAGAAGAAGAACAACAAGAAGAAGAAATATCTCGAAATATGTCCGTCAGGCCCCTTCCCTTGAGATATATCTGCAAATATCTCGGAAACGAAGCGAGCTATGGCAAAATGTTAAGAGACCTTTTTTGTAGAGAATTATGCTTCCTACAATTTATGTTCTATGATATTTTTTGATCAGAAGCGTAGTTTTCGAGATACATCGAGATATTTGAAAGTTCCGAAGCCGCACCAACATAATAGAGATACAGAAACACCGTGGCCCCTTTCTTTGAGATAACTCTGCACTATTGCGAGCTGCGAATGCCACTTCCAGCTTAGCTGTGCAGAAGAAGAACAACAAAAAGAAGAAATATCTCGAAATATGTCCGTCAGGCCCCTTCCCTTGAGATAAATCTGCAAATATCTCGGAAACGAAGCGAGCTATGGCAAAATGTTAAGAGACCTCTTTTGTAGAGAATTAAGTTTCCTACTTTTTACGTTCTATGATATTTTTCGATCAGATGCGTAGTTCTCGAGATATATCAAGATATTTAAAAGTTCCGAAGCCGCACCAACATAATAGAGATACAGAAACACCGTGGCCCCTTTCTTTGAGATAACTCTGCACTATTGCGAGCTGCAAATGCCACTTCCAGCTTAGCTGTGCAGAAGAAGAACAACAAGAAGAAGAAATATCTGGAAATATGTCCGTCAGGCCCCTTCCCTTGAGATAAATCTGCAAATATCTCGGAAACGAAGCGAGCTATGGCAAAATGTTAAGAGACCTTTTTTGTAGAGAATTAAGTTTCCTACTTTTTATGGTCTATGATATTTTTTGATCGGATGCGTAGTTCTCGAGATATATCAAGATATTTAAAAGTTCCGAAGCCGCACCAACATAATAGAGATACAGAAACACCGTGGCCCCTTTCTGTGAGATAACTCTGCACTATTGCGAGCTGCAAATGCCACTTCCAGCTTAGCTGTGCAGAAGAAGAACAACAAGAAGAAGAAATATCTGGAAATATGTCCGTCAGGCCCCTTCCCTTGAGATAAATCTGCAAATATCTCGGAAACGAAGCGAGCTACGGCAAAATGTTAAGAGACCTTTTTTGTAGAAAATTAGGATTCCTAATTTTTATGTTCTATGATATTTTTTGATCAGATGCGTAGTTCTCGAGATATATCCTGATATTTAAAAGTTCCGAAGCGGCACCAACATAATAGAGATACAGAAACACCGTGGCCCCTTTCTTTGAGGTAACTCTGCACTATTGCGAGCTGCAAATGCCACTTCCAGCTTAGCTGTGCAGAAGAAGAACAACAAGAAGAAGAAATATCTCGAAATATGTCCGTCAGGCCCCTTCCCTTGAGATAAATCTGCAAATATCTCGGAAACGAAGCGAGCTACGGCAAAATGTTAAGAGACCTTTTTTGTAGAAAATTAGGATTCCTACTTTTTATGTTCTATGATATTTTTTGATCAGATGCGTAGTTCTCGAGATATATCCTGATACTTAAAAGTTCCGAAGCGGCACCAACATAATAGAGATACAGAAACACCGTGGCCCCTTTCTTTGAGGTAACTCTGCACTATTGCGAGCTGCAAATGCCACTTCCAGCTTAGCTGTGCAGAAGAAGAACAACAAGAAGAAGAAATATCTCGAAATATGTCCGTCAGGCCCCTTCCCTTGAGATAAATCTGCAAATATCTCGGAAACGAAGCGAGCTATGGCAAAATGTTAAGAGACCTTTTTTGTAGAGAATTAAGTTTCCTACTTTTTATGTTCTATGATATTTTCTGATCAGATGCGTAGTTCTCGAGATATATCAAGATATTTAAAAGTTCCGAAGCCGCACCAACATAATAGAGATACAGAAACACCGTGGCCCCTTTCTTTGAGATAACTCTGCACTATTGCGCGCTGCAAATGCCACTTCCAGCTTAGCTGTGCAGAAGAAGAACAACAAGAAGAAGAAATATCTCGAAATATGTCCGTCAGGCCCCTTCCCTTGAGATAAATCTGCAAATATCTCGGAAACGAAGCGAGCTATGGCAAAATGTTAAGAGACCTTTTTTGTAGAGAATTAAGTTTCCTACTTTTTATGTTCTATGATATTTTCTGATCAGATGCGTAGTTCTCGAGATATATCAAGATATTTAAAAGTTCCGAAGCCGCACCAACATAATAGAGATACAGAAACACCGTGGCCCCTTTCTTTGAGATAACTCTGCACTACTGCGAGCTGCAAATGCCACTTCCAGCTTAGCTGTGCAGAAGAAGAACAACAAGAAGAAGAAATATCTCGAAATATGTCCGTCAGGCCCCTTCCCTTGAGATAAATCTGCAAATATCTCGGAAACGAAGCGAGCTATGGCAAAATGTTAAGAGACCATTTTTGTAGAGAATTAAGTGTCCTACTTTTTATGTTCTATGATATTTTTTGATCAGATGCGTAGTTCTCGAGATATATCCTGATATTTAAAAGTTCCGAAGCGGCACCAACATAATAGAGATACAGAAACACCGTGGCCCCTTTCTTTGAGGTAACTCTGCACTATTGCGAGCTGCAAATGCCACTTCCAGCTTAGCTGTGCAGAAGAAGAACAACAAGAAGAAGGAATATCTCGAAATATGTCCGTCAGGCCCCTTCCCTTGAGATAAATCTGCAAATATCTCGGAAACCAAGCGAGCTATGGCAAAATGTATAGAGACCTTATTTGTAGAGAATTAAGTTTCCTACTTTTTATGTTCTACGATATTTTTTGATCAGATGTGTAGTTCTCGAGATATATCAAGATATTTAAAAGTTCCGAAGCCGCACCAACATAATAGAGATACAGAAACACCGTGGCCCCTTTCTTTGAGATAACTCTGCACTATTGCGAGCTGCAAATGCCACTTCCAGCTTAGCTGTGCAGAAGAAGAACAACAAGAAGAAGAAATATCTCGAAATATGTCCGTCAGGCCCCTTCCCTTGAGATAAATCTGCAAATATCTCGGAAACGAAGCGAGCTATGGCAAAATGTTAAGAGACCTTTTTTGTAGAGAATTATGTTTCCTACAATTTACGTTCTCTGATATTTTTTAATCAGAAGCGTAGTTTTCGAGATATATCGAGATATTTAAAAGTTCCGAAGCCGCACCAACATAATAGAGATACAGAAACACCGTGGCCCCTTTCTTTGAGATAACTCTGCACTATTGCGCGCTGCAAATGCCACTTCCAGCTTAGCTGTGCAGAAGAAGAACAACAAGAAGAAGAAATATCTCGAAATATGTCCGTCAGGCCCCTTCCCTTGAGATAAATCTGCAAATATCTCGGAAACGAAGCGAGCTATGGCAAAATGTTAAGAGACCTTTTTTGTAGAGAATTAAGTTTCCTACTTTTTATGTTCTATGATATTTTCTGATCAGATGCGTAGTTCTCGAGATATATCGAGATATTTAAAAGTTCCGAAGCCGCACCAACATAATAGAGATACAGAAACACCGTGGCCCCTTTCTTTGCGATAACTCTGCACTATTGCGAGCTGCAAATGCCACTTCCAGCTTAGCTGTGCAGAAGAAGAACAACAAGAAGAAGAAATATCTCGAAATATGTCCGTCAGGCCCCTTCCCTTGAGATAAATCTGCAAATATCTCGGAAACGAAGCGAGCTATTGCAAAACGTTAAAAGACCTTTTTTGTAGAGAATTAAGTTTCCTACTTTTTATGTTCTATGATATTTTTTGATCAGATGCGTAGTTCTCGAGATATATCAAGATATTTAAAAGCTCCGAAGCTGCACCAACATAATAGAGGTACAGAAACACCGTGGCCCCTTTCTTTGAGATAACTCTGCACTATTGCGAGCTGCAAATGCCACTTCCAGCTTAGCTGTGCAGAAGAAGGACAACAAGAATAAGAAATATTTCGAAATATGTCCGTCAGGCCCCTTCCCTTCAGATAAATCTGCAAATATCTCGGAAACGAAGCGAGCTACGGCAAAATGTTAAGAGACCTTTTTTGTAGAGAATTATGTTTCCTACTTTTAATGTTCTATGATATTTTTTGAACAGATGCGTAGTTCTCGAGATATATCAAGATATTTAAAAGTTCCGAAGCCGCACCAACATAATAGAGATACAGAAACACCGTGGCCCCTTTCTTTGAGATAACTCTGCACTATTGCGACCTGCAAATGCCACTTCTAGCTTAGCTGTGCAGAAGAGGAACAACAAGAAGAAGAAATATCTCGGAATATGTCCGTCAGGCCCCTTCCCTTGAGCTAAATCTGCAAATATCTCGGAAACGATGCCAGTTATGGGAAAATGTTAAGAGACCTTTTTTGTAGAGAATTACGTTTCCTACTTTTTATGTTCTATGATATTTTTTGATCAGATGCGTAGTTCTCGAGATATATCAAGATATTTAAAAGTTCCGAAGCCGCACCAACATAATAGAGATACAGAAACACCGTGGCCCCTTTCTTTGAGATAACTCTGCACTATTGCGCGCAGCAAATGCCACTTCCAGCTTAGCTGTGCAGAAGAAGAACAACAAGAAGAAGAAATATCTCGAAATATGTCCGTCAGGCCCCTTCCCTTGAGATAAATCTGCAAATATCTCGGAAACGAAGCGAGCTATGGCAAAATGTTAAGAGACCTTTTTTGTAGAGAATTAAGTTTCCTACTTTTTATGTTCTATGATATTTTTTGATCAGATGCGTAGTTCTCGAGATATATCAAGATATTTAAAAGCTCCGAAGCTGCACCAACATAATAGAGGTACAGAAACACCGTGGCCCCTTTCTTAGAGATAACTCTGCACTATTGCGAGCTGCAAATGCCACTTCCAGCTTAGCTGTGCAGAAGAAGACCAACAAGAATAAGAAATATTTCGAAATATGTCCGTCAGGCCCCTTCCCTTGAGATAAATCTGCAAATATCTCGGAAACGAAGCGAGCTACGGCAAAATGTTAAGAGACCTTTTTTGTAGAAAATTAGGTTTCCTACTTTTTATGTTCTATGATATTTTTTGATCAGATGCGTAGTTCTCGAGATATATCAAGATATTTAAAAGTTCCGAAGCCGCACCAACATAATAGAGATACAGAAACACCGTGGCCCCTTTCTTTGCGATAACTCTGCACTATTGCGAGCTGCAAACGCCACTTCCAGCTTAGCTGTGCAGAAGAAGAACAACAAGAAGAAGAAATATCTGGAAATATGTCCGTCAGGCCCCTTCCCTTGAGATAAATCTGCAAATATCTCGGAAACGAAGCGAGCTACGGCAAAATGTTAAGAGACCTTTTTTGTAGAAAATTAGGATTCCTACTTTTTATGTTCTATGATATTTTTTGAACAGATGCGTAGTTCTCGAGATATATCAAGATATTTAAAAGTTCCGAAGCCGCACCAACATAATAGAGATACAGAAACACCGTGGCCCCTTTCTTTGAGATAACTCTGCACTATTGCGCGCTGCAAATGCCACTTCCAGCTTAGCTGTGCAGAAGAAGAACAACAAGAAGAAGAAATATCTCGAAATATGTCCGTCAGGCCCCTTCCCTTGAGATAAATCTGCAAATATCTCGGAAACGAAGCGAGCTATGGCAAAATGTTAAGACCCTTTTTTGTAGAGAATTAAGTTTCCTACTTCTTATGTTGTATGATATTTTTTGATCAGATGCGTAGTTCTCGAGATATATCAAGATATTTAAAAGTTCCGAAGCCGCACCAACATAATAGAGATACAGAAACACCGTGGCCCCTTTCTTTGAGGTAACTCTGCACTATTGCGAGCTGCAAATGCCACTTCCAGCTTAGCTGTGCAGAAGAAGAACAACAAGAAGAAGAAATATCTCGAAATATGTCCGTCAGGCCCCTTCCCTTGAGATAAATCTGCAAATATCTCGGAAACCAAGCGAGCTATCGCAAAATGTTAAGAGGCCTTATTTGTAGAGAATTAAGTTTCCTACTTTTTATGTTCTAGGATATTTTTTGATCAGATGCGTAGTTCTCGAGATAAATCAAGATATTTAAAAGTTCCGAAGCCGCACCAACATAATAGAGATACAGAAACACCGTGGCCCCTTTCTTTGAGATAACTCTGCACTATTGCGAGCTGCAAATGCCACTTCCACCTTAGCTGTGCAGAAGAAGAACAACAAGAAGAAGAAATATCTGGAAATATGTCCGTCAGGCCCCTTCCCTTGAGATAAATCTGCAAATATCTCGGAAACGAAGCGAGCTACGGCAAAATATTAAGAGACCTTTTTTGTAGAAAATTAGGATTCCTACTTTTTATGTTCTACGATATTTTTTGATCAGATGCGTAGTTCTCGAGATATATCCTGATATTTAAAAGTTCCGAAGCGGCACCAACATAATAGAGATACAGAAACACCGTGGCCCCTTTCTTTGAGGTAACTCTGCACTATTGCGAGCTGCAAATGCCACTTCCAGCTTAGCTGTGCAGAAGAAGAACAACAAGAAGAAGAAATATCTCGAAATATGTCCGTCAGGCCCCTTCCCTTGAGATAAATCTGCAAATATCTCGGAAACCAAGCGAGCTATCGCAAAATGTTAAGAGGCCTTATTTGTAGAGAATTAAGTTTCCTACTTTTTATGTTCTAGGATATTTTTTGATCAGATGCGTAGTTCTCGAGATATATCAAGATATTTAAAAGTTCCGAAGCCGCACCAACATAATAGAGATACAGAAACACCGTGGCCCCTTTCTTTGAGATAACTCTGCACTATTGCGAGCTGCAAATGCCACTTCCAGCTTAGCTGTGCAGAAGAAGAACAACAAGAAGAAGAAATATCTGGAAATATGTCCGTCAGGCCCCTTCCCTTGAGATAAATCTGCAAATATCTCGGAAACGAAGCGAGCTACCGCAAAATCTTAAGAGACCTTTTTTGTAGAAAATTAGGTTTCCTACTTTTCATGTTCTATGATATTTTTTGATCAGATGCGTAGTTCTCGAGATATATCAAGATATTTAAACGTTCCGAAGCCGCACCAACATAATAGAGATACAGAAACACCGTGGCCCCTTTCTTTGAGATAACTCTGCACTATTGCGCGCTGCAAATGCCACTTCCAGCTTAGCTGTGCAGAAGAAGAACAACAAGAAGAAGAAATATCTCGAAATATGTCCGTCAGGCCCCTTCCCTTGAGATAAATCTGCAAATATCTCGGAAACGAAGCGAGCTATGGCAAAATGTTAGGAGACCTTTTTTGTAGAAAATTATGTTTCTTAGAATTTATGTTCTATGATATTTTTTGATCAGAAGCGTAGTTTTCGAGATATATCGAGATATTTAAAAGTTCCGAAGCCGCACCAACATAATAGAGATACAGAAACACCGTGGCCCCTTTCTTTGAGATAACTCTGCACTATTGCGAGCTGCAAATGCCACTTCCAGCTTAGCTGTGCAGAGGAAGAACAACAAGACGAAGAAATATCTCGAAATATGTCCGTCAGGCCCCTTCCCTTGAGATAAATCTGCAAATATCTCGGAAACGAAGCGAGCTATGGCAAAATGTTAAGAGACCTTTTTTGTAGAGAATTATGTTTCCTACAATTTACGTTCTCTGATATTTTTTGATCAGAAGCGTAGTTTTCGAGATATATCGAGATATTTAAAAGTTCCCAAGCCGCACCAACATAATAGAGATACAGAAACACCGTGGCCCCTTTCTTTGAGATAACTCTGCACTATTGCGACCTGCAAATGCCACTTCCAGCTTAGCTGTGCAGAAGAGGAACAACAAGAAGAAGAAATATCTCGGAATATGTCCGTCAGGCCCCTTCCCTTGAGCTAACTCTGCAAATATCTCGGAAACGAAGCGAGCTATTGCAAAACGTTGAGAGACCTTTTTTGTAGAGAATTATGTTTCCTACTTTTTATGTTCTATGACATTTTTTGATCAGATGCGTAGTTCTCGAGATATATCAAGATATTTAAAAGCTCCGAAGCTGCACCAACATAATAGAGGTACAGAAACACCGTGGCCCCTTTCTTTGAGATAACTCTGCACTATTGCGAGCTGCAAATGCCACTTCCAGCTTAGCTGTGCAGACGAAGAACAACAAGAATAAGAAGTACTTCGAAATATGTCCGTCAGGCCCCTTCCCTTGAGATAAATCTGCAAATATCTCGGAAACGAAGCGAGCTACGGCAAAATCTTAAGAGACCTTTTTTGTAGAAAATTAGGTTTCCTACTTTTTATGTTCTATGATATTTTTTGATCAGATGCGTAGTTCTCGAGATATATCAAGATATTTAAAAGTTCCGAAGCCGCACCAACATAATAGAGATACAGAAACACCGTGGCCCCTTTCTTCGAGATAACTCTGCACTATTGCGAGCTGCAAATGCCACTTCCAGCTTAGCTGTGCAGAAGAAGAACAACAAGAAGAAGAAATATCTCGAAATATGTCCATCAGGACCCTTCCCTTGAGATAAATCTGCAAATATCTCGGAAACGAAGCGAGCTATGGCAAAATGTTAGGAGACCTTTTTTGTAGAGAATTATGTTTCCTAGAATTTATGTTCTATGATATTTTTTGATCAGAAGCGTAGTTTTCGAGATATATCGAGATATTTAAAAGTTCCGAAGCCGCACCAACATAATAGAGATACAGAAACACCGTGGCCCCTTTCTTTGGGATAACTCTGCACTATTGCGAGCTGGAAATGCCACTTCCAGTTTAGCTGTGCAGAAGAAGAACAACAAGAAGAAGAAATATCTCGAAATATGTCCGTCAGGACCCTTCCCTTGAGATAAATCTGCAAATATCTCGGAAACGAAGCGAGCTATTGCAAAACGTTAAGAGACCTTTTTTGTAGAGAATTTAGTTTCCTACTTTTTATGTTCTATGATATTTTTTGATCAGATGCGTAGTTCTCGAGATATATCAAGATATTTAAAAGCTCCGAAGCTGCACCAACATAATAGAGGTACAGAAACACCGTGGCCCCTTTCTTTGAGATAACTCTGCACTATTGCGAGCTGCAAATGCCACTTCCAGCTTAGCTGTGCAGACGAAGAACAACAAGAATAAGAAATACTTCGAAATATGTCCGTCAGGCCCCTTCCCTTGAGATAAATCTGCAAATATCTCGGAAACGAAGCGAGCTACGGCAAAATCTTAAGAGACCTTTTTTGTAGAAAATTAGGTTTCCTACTTTTTATGTTCTATGATATTTTTTGATCAGATGCGTAGTTCTCGAGATATATCAAGATATTTAAAAGTTCCGAAGCCGCACCAACATAATAGAGATACAGAAACACCGTGGCCCCTTTCTTTGAGATAACTCTGCACTATTGCGAGCTGCAAATGCCACTTCCAGCTTAGCTGTGCAGAAGAAGAACAACAAGAAGAAGAAATATCTCGAAATATGTCCGTCAGGCCCCTTCCCTTGAGATAAATCTGCAAATATCTCGGAAACAAAGCGAGCTACGGCAAAATGTTAAGAGACCTTTTTTGTAGAAAATTAGGTTTCCTACTTTTCATGTTCTATGATATTTTTTGATCAGATGCGTAGTTCTCGAGATATATCAAGATATTTAAACGTTCCGAAGCCGCACCAACATAATAGAGATACAGAAACACCGTGGCCCCTTTCTTTGAGATAACTCTGCACTATTGCGCGCTGCAAATGCCACTTCCAGCTTAGCTGTGCAGAAGAAGAACAACGAGAAGAAGAAATATCTCGAAATATGTCCGTCAGGCCCCTTCCCTTGAGATAAATCTGCAAATATCTCGGAAACGAAGCGAGCTATGGCAAAATGCTAGGAGACCTTTTTTGTAGAAAATTATGTTTCTTAGAATTTATGTTCTATGATATTTTTTGATCAGAAGCGTAGTTTTCGAGATATATCGAGATATTTAAAAGTTCCGAAGCCGCACCAACATAATAGAGATACAGAAACACCGTGGCCCCTTTCTTTGAGATAACTCTGCACTATTGCGAGCTGCAAATGCCACTTCCAGCTTAGCTGTGCAGAGGAAGAACAACAAGACGAAGAAATATCTCGAAATATGTCCGTCAGGCCCCTTCCCTTGAGATAAATCTGCAAATATCTCGGAAACGAAGCGAGCTATGGCAAAATGTTAAGAGACGTTGTTTGTAGAGAATTATGTTTCCTACAATTTATGTTCTATGATATTTTTTGATCAGAAGCGTAGTTTTCGAGATATATCGAGATATTTAAAAGTTCCGAAGCCACACCAACATAATAGGGATACAGAAACACCGTGGCCCCTTTCTTTGAGATAACTCTGCACTAGTGCGAGCCGCAAATGCCACTTCCAGCTTAGCTGTGCAGAAGAAGAACAACAAGAAGAAGAAATATCTCGAAATATGTCCGTCAGGCCCCTTCCCTTGAGATAAATCTGCAAATATCTCGGAAACGAAGCGAGCTATGGCAAAATGTTAAGAGACCTTTTTTGTAGAGAATTAAGTTTCCTACTTTTTATGTTCTATGATATTTTTTGATCAGATGCGTAGTTCTCGAGATATATCAAGATATTTAAAAGTTCCGAAGCCGCACCAACATAATAGAGATGCAGAAACACCGTGGCCCCTTTCTTTGAGATAACTCTGCACTAGTGCGAGCCGCAAATGCCACTTCCAGCTTAGCTGTGCAGCAGAAGAACAACAAGAAGAAGAAATATCTCGAAATATGTCCGTCAGGCCACTTCCCTTGAGATAAATCTGCAAATATCTCGGAAACGAAGCGAGCTATGGCAAAATGTTAAGAGACCTTTTTTGTAGAGAATTATGTTTCCTACTTTTTATGTTCTATGATATTTTTTGATCAGACGCGTAGCTCTCGAGATATATCAAGATATTTAAAAGTTCCGAAGCCGCACCAACATAATAGGGATACAGAAACACCGTGGCCCCTTTCTTTGAGATAACTCTGCACTAATGCGAGCCGCAAATGCCACTTCCAGCTTAGCTGTGCAGAAGAAGTACAACAAGAAGAAGAAATATCTCGAAATATGTCCGTCAGGCCCCTTCCCTTGAGATAAATCTGCAAATATCTCGGAAACGAAGCGAGCTATGGCAAAATGTTAAGTGACCTTTTTTGTAGAGAATTATGTTTCCTACAATTTATGTTCTATGATATTTTTTGATCAGAAGCGTAGTTTTCGAGATATATCGAGATATTTAAAAGTTCCGAAGCCGCACCAACATAATAGAGATACAGAAACACCGTGGCCCCTTTCTTTGAGATAACTCTGCACTATTGCGAGCTGCAAATGCCACTTCCAGCTTAGCTGTGCAGAGGAAGAACAACAAGAAGAAGAAATATCTCGAAATATGTCCGTCAGGCCAGTTCCTTTGAGCTGAATCTGCAAATATCTCGGAAACGAAGCGAGCTATGGTAAAATGTTAAGAGACCTTTTTTGTAGAGAATTAAGTTTCCTACTTTTTATCTTCTATGATATTTTCTGATCAGATGCGTAGTTCTCGAGATATATCAAGATATTTAAAAGTTCCGAAGCCGCACCAACATAATAGAGATACAGAAACACCGTGGCCCCTTTCTTTGAGATAACTCTGCACTAGTGCGAGCCGCAAATGCCACTTCCAGCTTAGCTGTGCAGCAGAAGAACAACAAGAAGAAGAAATATCTCGAAATATGTCCGTCAGGCCACTTCCCTTGAGATAAATCTGCAAATATCTCGGAAACGAAGCGAGCTATGGCAAAATGTTAAGAGACCTTTTTTGTAGAGAATTATGTTTCCTACTTTTTATGTTCTATGATATTTTTTGATCAGACGCGTAGCTCTCGAGATATATCAAGATATTTAAAAGTTCCGAAGCCGCACCAACATAATAGGGATACAGAAACACCGTGGCCCCTTTCTTTGAGATAACTCTGCACTAGTGCGAGCCGCAAATGCCACTTCCAGCTTAGCTGTGCAGAAGAAGTACAACAAGAAGAAGAAATATCTCGAAATATGTCCGTCAGGCCCCTTCCCTTGAGATAAATCTGCAAATATCTCGGAAACGAAGCGAGCTATGGCAAAATGTTAAGAGACCTTTTTTGTAGAGAATTAAGTTTCCTACTTTTTATGTTCTATGATATTTTTTGATCAGATGCGTAGTTCTCGAGATATATCAAGATATTTAAAAGTTCCGAAGCCGCACCAACATAATAGAGATACAGAAACACCGTGGCCCCTCTCTTTGAGATAACTCTGCACTATTGCGAGCTGGAAATGCCACTTCCAGTTTAGCTGTGCAGAAGAAGAACAACAAGAAGAAGAAATATCTCGAAATATGTCCGTTAGGCCCCTTCCCTTGAGATAAATCTGCAAATATCTCGGAAACGAAGCGAGCTATGGCAAAATGTTAAGAGACCTTTTTTGTAGAGAATTATGTTTCCTACTTTTTATGTTCTATGATATTTTTTGATCAGACGCGTAGCTCTCGAGATATATCAAGATATTTAAAAGTTCCGAAGCCGCACCAACATAATAGAGATACAGAAACACCGTGGCCCCTCTCTTTGAGATAACTCTGCACTATTGCGAGCTGGAAATGCCACTTCCAGTTTAGCTGTGCAGAAGAAGAACAACAAGAAGAAGAAATATCTCGAAATATGTCCGTTAGGCCCCTTCCCTTGAGATAAATCTGCAAATATCTCGGAAACCAAGCGAGCTATGGCAAAATGTTAAGAGACCTTTTTTGTAGAGAATTATGTTTCCTACAATTTATGTTCTATGATATTTTTTGATCAGAAGCGTAGTTGTCGAGATATATCGAGATATTTAAAAGTTCCGAAGCCGCACCAACATAATAGAGATACAGAAACACCGTGGCCCCTTTCTTTGAGATAACTCTGCACTATTGCGAGCTGCAAATGCCACTTCCAGCTTAGCTGTGCAGAGGAAGAACAACAAGAAGAAGAAATATCTCGAAATATGTCCGTCAGGCCAGTTCCTTTGAGCTGAATCTGCAAATATCTCGGAAACGAAGCGAGCTATGGCAAAATGTTAAGAGACCTTTTTTGTAGAGAATTAAGTTTCCTACTTTTTATGTTCTATGATATTTTTTGATCAGATGCGTAGTTCTCGAGATATATCAAGATATTTAAAAGTTCCGAAGCCGCACCAACATAATAGAGATACAGAAACACCGTGGCCCCTTTCTTTGAGATAACTCTGCAGTATTGCGAGCTGTAAATGCCACTTCCAGCTTAGCTGTGCAGGAGAAGAACAACAAGAAGAAGAAATATCTCGAAATATGTCCGTCAGGCCCCTTCCCTTGAGATATATCTGCAAATATCTCGGAAACGAAGCGAGCTATGGCAAAATGTTAAGAGACCTTTTTTGTAGAGAATTATGTTTCCTACAATTTATGTTCTATGATATTTTTTGATCAGAAGCGTAGTTTTCGAGATATATCGAGATATTTAAAAGTTCCAAAGCCGCACCAACATAATAGAGATACAGAAACACCGTGGCCCCTTTCTTTGAGATAACTCTGCACTAGTGCGAGCCGCAAATGCCACTTCCAGCTTAGCTGTGCAGAAGAAGAACAACAAGAAGAAGAAATATCTCGAAATATGTCCGTCAGGCCCCTTCCCTTGAGATAAATCTGCAAATATCTCGGAAACGAAGCGAGGTATGGCAAAATGTTAAGAGACGTTGTTTGTAGAGAATTATGTTTCCTACAATTTATGTTCTATGATATTTTTTGATCAGAAGCGTAGTTTTCGAGATATATCGAGATATTTAAAAGTTCCGAAGCCACACCAACATAATAGGGATACAGAAACACCGTGGCCCCTTTCTTTGAGATAACTCTGCACTAGTGCGAGCCGCAAATGCCACTTCCAGCTTAGCTGTGCAGAAGAAGAACAACAAGAAGAAGAAATATCTCGAAATATGTCCGTCAGGCCCCTTCCCTTGAGATAAATCTGCAAATATCTCGGAAACGAAGCGAGCTATGGCAAAATGTTAAGAGACCTTTTTTGTAGAGAATTAAGTTTCCTACTTTTTATGTTCTATGATATTTTTTGATCAGATGCGTAGTTCTCGAGATATATCAAGATATTTAAAAGTTCCGAAGCCGCACCAACATAATAGAGATACAGAAACACCGTGGCCCCTCTCTTTGAGATAACTCTGCGCTACTGCGAGCTGGAAATGCCACTTCCAGTTTAGCTGTGCAGAAGAAGAACAACAAGAAGAAGAAATATCTCGAAATATGTCCGTTAGGCCCCTTCCCTTGAGATAAATCTGCAAATATCTCGGAAACGAAGCGAGCTATGGCAAAATGTTAAGAGACCTCTTTTGTAGAGAATTAAGCTTCCTACTTTTTATGTTCTATGATATTTTTTGATCAGATGCGTAGTTCTCGAGATATATCAAGATATGTAAAAGTTCCGAAGCCGCACCAACATAATAGAGATACAGAAACACCGTGGCCCCTTTCTTTGAGATAACTCTGCACTATTGCGCGCTGTAAATGCCACTTCCAGCTTAGCTGTGCAGAAGAAGAACAACAAGAAGAAGAAATATCTCGAAATATGTCCGTCAGGCCCCTTCCCTTGAGATATATCTGCAAATATCTCGGAAACGAAGCGAGCTATGACAAAATGCTAAGAGACCTTTTTTGTAGAGAATTAAGTTTCCTACTTTTTATGTTCTATGATATTTTTTGATTAGATGCGTAGTTCTCGAGATATATCAAGATATTTAAAAGTTCCGAAGCCGCACCAATATAATAGAGATACAGAAACACCGTGGCCCCTTTCGTTGAGATAACTCTGCACTATTGCGAGCTGTAAATGCCACTTCCAGCTTAGCTGTGCAGAAGAAGAACAACAAGAAGAAGAAATATCTCGAAATATGTCCGTCAGGCCCCTTCCCTTGAGATATATCTGCAAATATCTCGGAAACGAAGCGAGCTATGGCAAAATGTTAAGAGACCTTTTTTGTAGAGAATTAAGTTTCCTACTTTTTATCTTGTATGATATTTTTTGATCAGATGCGTAGTTCTCGAGATATATCAAGATATTTAAAAGTTCCGAAGCCGCACCAACATAATAGAGATACAGAAACACCGTGGCCCCTCTCTTTGAGATAACTCTGCACTATTGCGAGCTGGAAATGCCACTTCCAGTTTAGCTGTGCAGAAGAAGAACAACAAGAAGAAGAAATATCTCGAAATATGTCCGTTAGGCCCCTTCCCTTGAGATAAATCTGCAAATATCTCGGAAACTAAGCGAGCTATGGCAAAATGTTAAGAGACCTCTTTTGTAGAGAATTAAGTTTCCTACTTTTTATGTTCCATGATATTTTTTGATCAGATGCGTAGTTCTCGAGATATATCAAGATATTTAAAAGTTCCGAAGCCGCACCAACATAATAGAGATACAGAAACACCGTGGCCCCTTTCTTTGAGATAACTCTGCACTATTGCGAGCTGTAAATGCCACTTCCAGCTTAGCTGTGCAGAAGAAGAACAACAAGAAGAAGACATATCTCGAAATATGTCCGTCAGGCCCCTTCCCTTGAGATATATCTGCAATTATCTCGGAAACGAAGCGAGCTATGACAAAATGTTAAGAGACCTTTTTTGTAGCGAATTATGTTTCCTACAATTTATGTTCTATGATATTTTCTGATCAGAAGCGTAGTTTTCGAGATATATCGAGATATTTAAAAGTTCCGAAGCCGCACCAACATAATAGAGATACAGAAACACCATGGCCCCTTTCTTTGAGATAACTCTGCACTAGTGCGAGCCGCAAATGCCACTTCCAGCTTAGCTGTGCAGAAGAAGAACAACAAGAAGAAGAAATATCTCGAAATATGTCCGTCAGGCCCCTTCCCTTGAGATAAATCTGCAAATATCTCGGAAACGAAGCGAGCTATGGCGAAATGTTAAGAGACCTTTTTTGTAGAGAATTAAGTTTCCTACTTTTCACGTTCTATGATATTTTTTGATCTGATGCGTAGTTCTCGAGATATATCAAGATATTTAAAAGTTCCGAAGCCGCACCAACATAATAGAGATACAGAAACGCCGTGGCCCCTTTCGTTGAGATAACTCTGCACGATTGCGAGCTGTAAATGCCACTTCCAGCTTAGCTGTGCAGAAGAAGAACAACAAGAAGAAGAAATATCTCGAAATATGTCCGTCAGGCCCCTTCCCTTGCGATAAATCTGCAAATATCTCGGAAACGAAGCGAGCTATGGCAAAATGTTAAGAGACCTTATTTGCAGAGAATTAGGTTTCCTACTTTTTATGTTCTATGATATTTTTTGATCAGATGCGTAGTTCTCGAGATATATCAAGATATTTAAAAGTTCCGAAACCGCACCAACATAATAGAGATACAGAAACACGGTGGCCCCTTTCTTTGAGATAACTCTGCACTAGTGCGAGCCGCAAATGCCACTTCCAGCTTAGCTGTGCAGCAGAAGAACAACAAGAAGAAGAAATATCTCGAAATATGTCCGTCAGGCCCCTTCCCTTGAGATAAATCTGCAAATATCTCGGAAACGAAGCGAGCTATGGCGAAATGTTAAGAGACCTTTTTTGTAGAGAATTAAGTTTCCTACTTTTTACGTTCTATGATATTTTTTGATCAGATGCGTAGTTCTCGAGATATATCAAGATATTTAAAAGCTCCGAAGCCGCACCAACATAATAGAGATACAGAAACACCGTGGCCCCTTTCTTTGAGATAACTCTGCACTATTGCGAGCTGCAAATGCCACTTCCAGCTTAGCTGTGCAGAGGAAGAACAACAAGAAGAAGAAATATCTCGAAATATGTCCGTCAGGCCAGTTCCTTTGAGCTGAATCTGCAAATATCTCGGAAACGAAGCGAGCTATGGCAAAATGTTAAGAGACGTTTTTTATAGAGAATTATGTTTCCTACAATTTATGTTCTATGATATTTTTTGATCAGAAGCGTAGTTTTCGAGATATATCGAGGTATTTAAAAGTTCCGAAGCCGCACCAACATAATAGGGATACAGAAACACCGTGGCCCCTTTCTTTGAGATAACTCTGCACTAGTGCGAGCCGCAAATGCCACTTCCAGCTTAGCTGTGCAGAAGAAGAACAACAAGAAGAAGAAATATCTCGAAATATGTCCGTCAGGCCCCTTCCCTTGAGATAAATCTGCAAATATCTCGGAAACGAAGCGAGCTATGGCGAAATGTTAAGAGACCTTTTTTGTAGAGAATTAAGTTTCCTACTTTTCATGTTCTATGATATTTTTTGATCTGATGCGTAGTTCTCGAGATATATCAAGATATTTAAAAGTTCCGAAGCCGCACCAACATAATAGAGATACAGAAACACCGTGGCCCCTTTCGTTGAGATAACTCTGCACTAGTGCGAGCCGCAAATGCCACTTCCAGCTTAGCTGTGCAGAAGAAGAACAACAAGAAGAAGAAATATCTCGATATATGTCCGTCAGGCCCCTTCCCTTGCGATAAATCTGCAAATATCTCGGAAACGAAGCGAGCTATGGCAAAATGTTAAGAGACCTTATTTGCAGAGAATTAAGTTTCCTACTTTTTATGTTGTATGATATTTTTTGATCAGATGCGTAGTTCTCGAGATATATCAAGATATTTAAAAGCTCCGAAGCCGCACCAACATAATAGAGATACAGAAACACCGTGGCCCCTTTCTTTGAGATAACTCTGCACTATTGCGAGCTGCAAATGCCACTTCCAGCTTAGCTGTGCAGAGGAAGAACAACAAGAAGAAGAAATATCTCGAAATATGTCCGTCAGGCCAGTTCCTTTGAGCTGAATCTGCAAATATCTCGGAAACGAAGCGAGCTATGGCAAAATGTTAAGAGACGTTTTTTATAGAGAATTATGTTTCCTACAATTTATGTTCTATGATATTTTTTGATCAGAAGCGTAGTTTTCGAGACATATCGAGGTATTTAAAAGTTCCGAAGCCGCACCAACATAATAGGGATACAGAAACACCGTGGCCCCTTTCTTTGAGATAACTCTGCACTAGTGCGAGCCGCAAATGCCACTTCCAGCTTAGCTGTGCAGAAGAAGAACAACAAGAAGAAGAAATATCTCGAAATATGTCCGTCAGGCCCCTTCCCTTGAGATAAATCTGCAAATATCTCGGAAAGGAAGCGAGCTATGGCGAAATGTTAAGAGACCTTTTTTGTAGAGAATTAAGTTTCCTACTTTTCATGTTCTATGATATTTTTTGATCAGATGCGTAGTTCTCGAGATATATCAAGATATTTAAAAGTTCCGAAGCCGCACCAACATAATAGAGATACAGAAACACCGTGGCCCCTTTCTTTGAGATAACTCTGCACGATTGCGAGCTGTAAATGCCACTTCCAGCTTAGCTGTGCAGAAGAAGGACAACAAGAAGAAGAAATATCTCGAAATATGTCCGTCAGGCCCCTTCCCTTGAGATAAATCTGCAAATATCTCGGAAACGAAGCGAGCTATGGCGAAATGTTAAGAGACCTTTTTTGTAGAGAATTAAGTTTCCTACTTTTTATGTTCTATGATATTTTTTGATCAGATGCGTAGTTCTCGAGATATATCAAGATATTTAAAAGTTCCGAAGCCGCACCAACATAATAGAGATACAGAAACACCGTGGCCCCTTTCTTTGAGATAACTCTGCACTATTGCGAGCTGCAAATGCCACTTCCAGCTTAGCTGTGCAGAGGAAGAACAACAAGAAGAAGAAATATCTCGAAATATGTCCGTCAGGCCAGTTCCTTTGAGCTGAATCTGCAAATATCTCGGAAACGAAGCGAGCTATGGCAAAATGTTAAGAGACGTTTTTTATAGAGAATTATGTTTCCTACAATTTATGTTCTATGATATTTTTTGATCAGAAGCGTAGTTTTCGAGATATATCGAGATATTTAAAAGTTCCGAAGCCGCACCAACATAATAGGGATACAGAAACACCGTGGCCCCTTTCTTTGAGATAACTCTGCACTAGTGCGAGCCGCAAATGCCACTTCCAGCTTAGCTGTGCAGAAGAAGAACAACAAGAAGAAGAAATATCTCGAAATATGTCGGTCAGGCCCCTTCCCTTGAGATATATCTGCAAATATCTCGGAAACGAAGCGAGCTATGGCAAAATGTTAAGAGACCTTTTTTGTAGAGAATTAAGTTTCCTACTTTTTATCTTCTATGATATTTTTTGATCAGATGCGTAGTTCTCGAGATATATTAAGATATTTAAAAGTTCCGAAGCCGCACCAACATAATAGAGATACAGAAACACCGTGCCCCCGTTCTTTGAGATAACTCTGCACTATTGCGAGCTGTAAATGCCACTTCCAGCTTAGCTGTGCAGAAGAAGAACAACAAGAAGAAGAAATATCTCGAAATATGTCCGTCAGGCCCCTTCCCTTGAGATATATCTGCGAATATCTCGGAAACGAAGCGAGCTATGGCAAAATGTTAAGAGACCTTTTTTGTAGAGAATTAAGTTTCCTACTTTTTATGTTCTATGATATTTTTTGATCAGATGCGTAGTTCTCGAAATATATCAAGATATTTAAAAGTTCCGAAGCCGCACCAACATAATAGGGATACAGAAACACCGTGGCCCCTTTCTTTGAGATAACTCTGCACTAGTGCGAGCCGCAAATGCCACTTCCAGCTTAGCTGTGCAGAAGAAGAACAACAAGAAGAAGAAATATCTCGAAATATGTCCGTCAGGCCCCTTCCCTTGAGATAAATCTGCAAATATCTCGGAAACGAAGCGAGCTATGGCGAAATGTTAAGAGACCTTTTTTGTAGAGAATTAAGTTTCCTACTTTTTATGTTCTATGATATTTTTAGATCAGATGCGTAGTTCTCGAGATATATCGAGATATTTAAAAGTTCCGAAGCCGCACCAACATAATAGGGCTACAGAAACACCGTGGCCCCTTTCTTTGAGATAACTCTGCACTAGTGCGAGCCGCAAATGCCACTTCCAGCTTAGCTGTGCAGAAGAAGAACAACAAGAAGAAGAAATATCTCGAAATATGTCGGTCAGGCCCCTTCCCTTGAGATATATCTGCAAATATCTCGGAAACGAAGCGAGCTATGGCAAAATGTTAAGAGACCTTTTTTGTAGAGAATTATGCTTCCTACAATTTATGTTCTATGATATTTTTTGATCAGAAGCGTAGTTTTCGAGATACATCGAGATATTTAAAAGTTCCGAAGCCGCACCAACATAATAGAGATACAGAAACACCGTGGCCCCTTTCTTTGAGATAACTCTGCACTAGTGCGAGCCGCAAATGCCAGTTCCAGCTTAGCTGTGCAGAAGAAGAACAACAAGAAGAAGAAATATCTCGAAATATGTCCGTCAGGCCCCTTCCCTTGAGATAAATCTGCAAATATCTCGGAAACGAAGCGAGCTATGGCAAAATGTTAAGAGACCTTTTTTGTAGAGAATTAAGTTTCCTACTTTTTATGTTGTATGATATTTTTTGATCAGATGCGTAGTTCTCGAGATATATCAAGATATTTAAAAGTTCCGAAGCCGCACCAACATAATAGAGATACAGAAACACCGTGGCCCCTTTCTTTGAGATAACTCTGCACTATTGCGAGCTGCAAATGCCACTTCCAGCTTAGCTGTGCAGAGGAAGAACAACAAGAAGAAGAAATATCTCGAAATATGTCCGTCAGGCCAGTTCCTTTGAGCTGAATCTGCAAATATCTCGGAAACGAAGCGAGCTATGGCAAAATGTTAAGAGACGTTTTTTATAGAGAATTATGTTTCCTACAATTTATGTTCTATGATATTTTTTGATCAGAAGCGTAGTTTTCGAGATATATCGAGATATTTAAAAGTTCCGAAGCCGCACCAACATAATAGGGATACAGAAACACCGTGGCCCCTTTCTTTGAGATAACTCTGCACTAGTGCGAGCCGCAAATGCCACTTCCAGCTTAGCTGTGCAGAAGAAGAACAACAAGAAGAAGAAATATCTCGAAATATGTCCGTCAGGCCCCTTCCCTTGAGATAAATCTGCAAATATCTCGGAAACGATGCGAGCTATGGCGAAATGTTAAGAGACCTTTTTTGTAGAGAATTAAGTTTCCTACTTTTTATGTTCTGTGATATTTTTTGATCAGATGCGTAGTTCTCGAGATATATCAAGATATTTAAAAGTTCCGAAGCCGCACCAACATAATAGAGATACAGAAACACCGTGGCCCCTTTCTTTGAGATAACTCTGCACGATTGCGAGCTGTAAATGCCACTTCCAGCTTAGCTGTGCAGAAGAAGGACAACAAGAAGAAGAAATATCTCGAAATATGTCCGTCAGGCCCCTTCCCTTGAGATAAATCTGCAAATATCTCGGAAACGAAGCGAGCTATGGCAAAATGTTAAGAGACCTTTTTTGTAGAGAATTAAGTTTCCTACTTTTTATGTTCTATGATATTTTTTGATCAGATGCGTAGTTCTCGAAATATATCAAGATATTTAAAAGTTCCGAAGCCGCACCAACATAATAGGGATACAGAAACACCGTGGCCCCTTTCTTTGAGATAACTCTGCACTAGTGCGAGCCGCAAATGCCACTTCCAGCTTAGCTGTGCAGAAGAAGAACAACAAGAAGAAGAAATATCTCGAAATATGTCGGTCAGGCCCCTTCCCTTGAGATATATCTGCAAATATCTCGGAAACGAAGCGAGCTATGGCAAAATGTTAAGAGACCTTTTTTGTAGAGAATTATGCTTCCTACAATTTATGTTCTATGATATTTTTTGATCAGATGCGTAGTTCTCGAAATATATCAAGATATTTAAAAGTTCCGAAGCCGCACCAACATAATAGAGATACAGAAACACCGTGGCCCCTTTCTTTGAGATAACTCTGCACTATTGCGAGCTGCAAATGCCACTTCCAGCTTAGCTGTGCAGAGGAAGAACAACAAGAAGAAGAAATATCTCGAAATATGTCCGTCAGGCCAGTTCCTTTGAGCTGAATCTGCAAATATCTCGGAAACGAAGCGAGCTATGGCAAAATGTTAAGAGACCTTTTTTGTAAAGAATTATGTTTCCTACAATTTATGTTCTATGATATTTTTTGATCAGAAGCGTAGTTTTCGAGATATATCGAGATATTTAAAAGTTCCGAAGCCGCACCAACATAATAGAGATACAGAAACACCGTGGCCCCTTTCTTTGGGATAACTCTGCACTATTGCGAGCTGCAAATGCCACTTCCAGCTTAGCTGTGCAGAAGAAGAACAACAAGAAGAAGAAATATCTCGAAATATGTCCGTCAGGCCCCTTCCCTTGAGATATATCTGCACATATCTCGGAAATGAAGTGAGCTATGGCAAAATGTTAAGAGACCGTTTTTGTAGAGAATTAAGTTTCCTACTTTTTATGTTCTATGACATTTTTTGATCAGACGCGTAGTTCTCGAGATATATCAAGATATTTAAAAGTTCCGAAGCCGCACCAACATAATAGAGATACAGAAACACCGTGGCCCCTTTCTTTGAGATAACTCTGCACTATTGCGAGCTGCAAATGCCACTTCCAGCTTAGCTGTGCAGAAGAAGAACAACAAGAAGAAGAAATATCTCGAAATATGTCCGTCAGGCCAGTTCCTTTGAGCTGAATCTGCAAATATCTCGGAAACGAAGCGAGCTATGGCAAAATGTTAAGAGACGTTTTTTGTAGAGAATTATGTTTCCTACAATTTATGTTCTATGATATTTTTTGATCAGAAGCGTAGTTTTCGAGATATATCGGGATATTTAAAAGTTCCGAAGACGCACCAACATAATAGAGATACAGAAACACCGTGGCCCCTTTCTTTGAGATAACTGTGCACTAGTGCGAGCCGCAAATGCCAGTTCCAGCTTAGCTGTGCAGAAGAAGAACAACAAGAAGAAGAAATATCTCGAAATATGCCCGTCAGGCCCCTTCCCTTGAAATATATCTGCAAATATCTCGGAAACGAAGCGAGCTATGGCAAAATGTTAACAGACCGTTTTTGTAGAGAATTAAGTTTCCTACTTTTTATGTTCTATGATATTTTTTGATCAGACGCGTAGTTCTCGAGATATATCAAGATATTTAAAAGTTCCGAAGCCGCACCAACATAATAGAGATACAGAAACACCGTGGCCCCTTTCGTTGAGATAACTCTGCACTAGTGCGAGCCGCAAATGCCACTTCCAGCTTAGCTGTGCAGAAGAAGAACAACAAGAAGAAGAAATATCTCGAAATATGTCCGTCAGGCCCCTTCCCTTGAGATAAATCTGCACATATCTCGGAAACGAAGTGAGCTATGGCAAAATGTTAAGAGACCTTTTTTGTAGAGAATTAAGTTTCCTACTTTTCATGTTCTATGATATTTTTTGATCAGATGCGTAGTTCTCGAGATATATCAAGATATTTAAAAGTTCCGAAGCCGCACCAACATAATAGAGATACAGAAACACCGTGGCCCCTTTCTTTGAGATAACTCTGAACTATTGCGAGCTGCAAATGCCACTTCCAGCTTAGCTGTGCAGAAGAAGAACAACAAGAAGAAGAAATATCTCGAAATATGTCCGCCAGGCCCCTTCCCTTGAGATAAATCTGCAAATATCTCGGAAACGAAGAGAGCTATGGCAAAATGTTAAGAGACCTGTTTTGTAGAGAATTAAGTTTCCTACTTTTCATGTTCTATGATATTTTTTGATCAGATGCGTAGTTCTCGAGATATATCAAGATATTTAAAAGTTCCGAAGCCGCACCAACATAATAGAGATACAGAAACACCGTGGCCCCTTTCCTTGAGATAACTCTGCACTGTTGCGAGCTGTAAATGCCACTTCCAGCTTAGCTGTGCAGAAGAAGAACAACAAGAAGAAGAAATATCTCGAAATATGTCCGTCAGGCCCCTTCCCTTGAGATATATCTGCAAATATCTCGGAAACGAAGCGAGCTATGGCAAAATGTTAAGAGACCTTTTTTGTAGAGAATTATGCTTCCTACAATTTATGTTCTATGATATTTTTTGATCAGAAGCGTAGTTTTCGAGATACATCGAGATATTTGAAAGTTCCGAAGCCGCACCAACATAATAGAGATACAGAAACACCGTGGCCCCTTTCTTTGAGATAACTCTGCACTATTGCGAGCTGCGAATGCCACTTCCAGCTTAGCTGTGCAGAGGAAGAACAACAAGAAGAAGAAGTATCTCGAAATATGTCCGTCAGGCCCCTTCCCTTGAGATAAATCTGCAAATATCTCGGAAACGAAGAGAGCTATGGCAAAATGTTAAGAGACCTTTTTTGTAGAGAATTAAGTTTCCTACTTTTTATGTTCTATGATATTTTTTGATCAGATGCGTAGTTCTCGAGATATATCAAGATATTTAAAAGTTCCGAAGCCGCACCAACATAATAGAGATACAGAAACACCGTGGCCCCTTTCTTTGAGATAACTCTGCACTAGTGCGAGCCGCAAATGCCGCTTCCAGCTTAGCTGTGCAGAAGAAGAACAACAAAAAGAAGAAATATCTCGAAACATGTCCGTCAGGCCCCTTCCCTTGAGATAAATCTGCAAATATCTCGGAAACGAAGCGAGCTATGGCAAAATGTTAAGAGACCTCTTTTGTAGAGAATTAAGTTTCCTACTTTTTATGTTCTATGATATTTTTCGATCAGATGCGTAGTTCTCGAGATATATCAAGATATTTAAAAGTTCCGAAGCCGCACCAACATAATAGAGATACAGAAACGCCGTGGCCCCTTTCTTTGAGATAACTCTGCACTATTGCGCGCTGCAAATGCCACTTCCAGCTTAGCTGTGCAGAAGAAGAACAACAAGAAGAAGAAATATCTCGAAATATGTCCGTCAGGCCCCTTCCCTCGAGATAAATCTGCAAATATCTCGGAAACGAAGCGAGCAATTGCAAAATGTTAAGAGACCTTTTTTGTAGAGAATTAAGTTTCCTACTTTTTATGTTCTATGATATTTTTTGATCGGATGCGTAGTTCTCGAGATATATCAAGATATTTAAAAGTTCCGAAGCCGCACCAACATAATAGAGGTACAGAAACACCGTGGCCCCTTTCTTTGAGATAACTCTGCACTATTGCGAGCTGCAAATGCCACTTCCAGCTTAGCTGTGCAGAAGAAGAACAACAAAAAGAAGAAATATCTCGAAATATGTCCGTCAGGCCCCTTCCCTTGAGATAAATCTGCAAATATCTCGGAAACAAAGCGAGCTACGGCAAAATGTTAAGAGACCTTTTTTGTAGAAAATTAGGATTCCTACTTTTTATGTTCTATGATATTTTTTGATCAGATGCGTAGTTCTCGAGATATATCAAGATATTTGAAAGTTCCGAAGCCGCACCAACATAATAGAGATACAGAAACACCGTGGCCCCTTTCTTTGAGATAACTCTGCCCTATTGCGAGCTGCAAATGCCACTTCCAGCTTAGCTGTGCAGAAGAAGAACAACAAAAAGAAGAAATATCTCGAAATATGTCCGTCAGGCCCCTTCCCTTGAGATAAATCTGCAAATATCTCGGAAACGAAGCGAGCTATGGCAAAATGTTAAGAGACCTCTTTTGTAGAGAATTAAGTTTCCTACTTTTTACGTTCTATGATATTTTTCGATCAGATGCGTAGTTCTCGAGATATATCAAGATATTTAAAAGTTCCGAAGCCGCACCAACATAATAGAGATACAGAAACGCCGTGGCCCCTTTCTTTGAGATAACTCTGCACTATTGCGAGCTGCAAATGCCACTTCCAGCTTAGCTGTGCAGAAGAAGAACAACAAGAAGAAGAAATATCTGGAAATATGTCCGTCAGGCCCCTTCCCTTGAGATAAATCTGCAAATATCTCGGAAACGAAGCGAGCTACGGCAAAATGTTAAGAGACCTTTTTTGTAGAGAATTATGTTTCCTACTTTTTATGTTCTATGATATTTTTTGATCGGATGCGTAGTTCTCGAGATATATCAAGATATTTAAAAGTTCCGAAGCCGCACCAACATAATAGAGATACAGAAACACCGTGGCCCCTTTCTTTGAGATAACTCTGCACTATTGCGAGCTGCAAATGCCACTTCCAGCTTAGCTGTGCAGAAGAAGAACAACAAGAAGAAGAAATATCTGGAAATATGTCCGTCAGGCCCCTTCCCTTGAGATAAATCTGCAAATATCTCGGAAACGAAGCGAGCTATGGCAAAATGTTAAGAGACCTTTTTTGTAGAGAATTAAGTTTCCTACTTTTTATGGTCTATGATATTTTTTGATCGGATGCGTAGTTCTCGAGATATATCAAGATATTTAAAAGTTCCGAAGCCGCACCAACATAATAGAGATACAGAAACACCGTGGCCCCTTTCTGTGAGATAACTCTGCACTATTGCGAGCTGCAAATGCCACTTCCAGCTTAGCTGTGCAGAAGAAGAACAACAAGAAGAAGAAATATCTGGAAATATGTCCGTCAGGCCCCTTCCCTTGAGATAAATCTGCAAATATCTCGGAAACGAAGCGAGCTACGGCAAAATGTTAAGAGACCTTTTTTGTAGAAAATTAGGATTCCTAATTTTTATGTTCTATGATATTTTTTGATCAGATGCGTAGTTCTCGAGATATATCCTGATATTTAAAAGTTCCGAAGCGGCACCAACATAATAGAGATACAGAAACACCGTGGCCCCTTTCTTTGAGGTAACTCTGCACTATTGCGAGCTGCAAATGCCACTTCCAGCTTAGCTGTGCAGAAGAAGAACAACAAGAAGAAGAAATATCTCGAAATATGTCCGTCAGGCCCCTTCCCTTGAGATAAATCTGCAAATATCTCGGAAACGAAGCGAGCTACGGCAAAATGTTAAGAGACCTTTTTTGTAGAAAATTAGGATTCCTACTTTTTATGTTCTATGATATTTTTTGATCAGATGCGTAGTTCTCGAGATATATCCTGATACTTAAAAGTTCCGAAGCGGCACCAACATAATAGAGATACAGAAACACCGTGGCCCCTTTCTTTGAGGTAACTCTGCACTATTGCGAGCTGCAAATGCCACTTCCAGCTTAGCTGTGCAGAAGAAGAACAACAAGAAGAAGAAATATCTCGAAATATGTCCGTCAGGCCCCTTCCCTTGAGATAAATCTGCAAATATCTCGGAAACGAAGCGAGCTATGGCAAAATGTTAAGAGACCTTTTTTGTAGAGAATTAAGTTTCCTACTTTTTATGTTCTATGATATTTTCTGATCAGATGCGTAGTTCTCGAGATATATCAAGATATTTAAAAGTTCCGAAGCCGCACCAACATAATAGAGATACAGAAACACCGTGGCCCCTTTCTTTGAGATAACTCTGCACTATTGCGCGCTGCAAATGCCACTTCCAGCTTAGCTGTGCAGAAGAAGAACAACAAGAAGAAGAAATATCTCGAAATATGTCCGTCAGGCCCCTTCCCTTGAGATAAATCTGCAAATATCTCGGAAACGAAGCGAGCTATGGCAAAATGTTAAGAGACCTTTTTTGTAGAGAATTAAGTTTCCTACTTTTTATGTTCTATGATATTTTCTGATCAGATGCGTAGTTCTCGAGATATATCAAGATATTTAAAAGTTCCGAAGCCGCACCAACATAATAGAGATACAGAAACACCGTGGCCCCTTTCTTTGAGATAACTCTGCACTACTGCGAGCTGCAAATGCCACTTCCAGCTTAGCTGTGCAGAAGAAGAACAACAAGAAGAAGAAATATCTCGAAATATGTCCGTCAGGCCCCTTCCCTTGAGATAAATCTGCAAATATCTCGGAAACGAAGCGAGCTATGGCAAAATGTTAAGAGACCATTTTTGTAGAGAATTAAGTTTCCTACTTTTTATGTTCTATGATATTTTTTGATCAGATGCGTAGTTCTCGAGATATATCCTGATATTTAAAAGTTCCGAAGCGGCACCAACATAATAGAGATACAGAAACACCGTGGCCCCTTTCTTTGAGGTAACTCTGCACTATTGCGAGCTGCAAATGCCACTTCCAGCTTAGCTGTGCAGAAGAAGAACAACAAGAAGAAGGAATATCTCGAAATATGTCCGTCAGGCCCCTTCCCTTGAGATAAATCTGCAAATATCTCGGAAACCAAGCGAGCTATGGCAAAATGTATAGAGACCTTATTTGTAGAGAATTAAGTTTCCTACTTTTTATGTTCTACGATATTTTTTGATCAGATGTGTAGTTCTCGAGATATATCAAGATATTTAAAAGTTCCGAAGCCGCACCAACATAATAGAGATACAGAAACACCGTGGCCCCTTTCTTTGAGATAACTCTGCACTATTGCGAGCTGCAAATGCCACTTCCAGCTTAGCTGTGCAGAAGAAGAACAACAAGAAGAAGAAATATCTCGAAATATGTCCGTCAGGCCCCTTCCCTTGAGATAAATCTGCAAATATCTCGGAAACGAAGCAAGCTATGGCAAAATGTTAAGAGACCTTTTTTGTAGAGAATTATGTTTCCTACAATTTACGTTCTCTGATATTTTTTAATCAGAAGCGTAGTTTTCGAGATATATCGAGATATTTAAAAGTTCCGAAGCCGCACCAACATAATAGAGATACAGAAACACCGTGGCCCCTTTCTTTGAGATAACTCTGCACTATTGCGCGCTGCAAATGCCACTTCCAGCTTAGCTGTGCAGAAGAAGAACAACAAGAAGAAGAAATATCTCGAAATATGTCCGTCAGGCCCCTTCCCTTGAGATAAATCTGCAAATATCTCGGAAACGAAGCGAGCTATGGCAAAATGTTAAGAGACCTTTTTTGTAGAGAATTAAGTTTCCTACTTTTTATGTTCTATGATATTTTCTGATCAGATGCGTAGTTCTCGAGATATATCGAGATATTTAAAAGTTCCGAAGCCGCACCAACATAATAGAGGTACAGAAACACCGTGGCCCCTTTCTTTGAGATAACTCTGCACTATTGCGAGCTGCAAATGCCACTTCCAGCTTAGCTGTGCAGAAGAAGAACAACAAGAAGAAGAAATATCTCGAAATATGTCCGTCAGGCCCCTTCCCTTGAGATAAATCTGCAAATATCTCGGAAACGAAGCGAGCTATGGCAAAATGTTAAGAGACCTTTTTTGTAGAGAATTAAGTTTCCTACTTTTTATGTTCTATAATATTTTTCGATCAGAGGCGTAGTTCTCGAGATATATCAAGATATTTAAAAGTTCCGAAGCCGCACCAACATAATAGAGATACAGAAACACCGTGGCCCCTTTCTTTGCGATAACTCTGCACTATTGCGAGCTGCAAATGCCACTTCCAGCTTAGCTGTGCAGAAGAAGAACAACAAGAAGAAGAAATATCTCGAAATATGTCCGTCAGGCCCCTTCCCTTGAGATAAATCTGCAAATATCTCGGAAACGAAGCGAGCTACGGCAAAATGTTAAGAGACCTTTTTTGTAGAAAATTAGGTTTCCTACTTTTTATGTTCTATGATATTTTTTGATCAGATGCGTAGTTCTCGAGATATATCAAGATATTTAAAAGTTCCGAAGCCGCACCAACATAATAGAGATACAGAAACACCGTGGCCCCTTTCTTTGCGATAACTCTGCACTATTGCGAGCTGCAAATGCCACTTCCAGCTTAGCTGTGCAGAAGAAGAACAACAAGAAGAAGAAATATCTCGAAATATGTCCGTCAGGCCCCTTCCCTTGAGATAAATCTGCAAATATCTCGGAAACGAAGCGAGCTATTGCAAAACGTTAAAAGACCTTTTTTGTAGAGAATTAAGTTTCCTACTTTTTATGTTCTATGATATTTTTTGATCAGATGCGTAGTTCTCGAGATATATCAAGATATTTAAAAGCTCCGAAGCTGCACCAACATAATAGAGGTACAGAAACACCGTGGCCCCTTTCTTTGAGATAACTCTGCACTATTGCGAGCTGCAAATGCCACTTCCAGCTTAGCTGTGCAGAAGAAGGACAACAAGAATAAGAAATATTTCGAAATATGTCCGTCAGGCCCCTTCCCTTGAGATAAATCTGCAAATATCTCGGAAACGAAGCGAGCTACGGCAAAATGTTACGAGACCTTTTTTGTAGAGAATTATGTTTCCTACAATTTACGTTCTCTGATATTTTTTGATCAGAAGCGTAGTTTTCGAGATATATCGAGATATTTAAAAGTTCCGAAGCCGCACCAACATAACAGAGATACAGAAACACCGTGGCCGCTTTCTTTGAGATAACTCTGCACTATTGCGACCTGCAAATGCCACTTCTAGCTTAGCTGTGCAGAAGAGGAACAACAAGAAGAAGAAATATCTCGGAATATGTCCGTCAGGCCCCTTCCCTTGAGCTAAATCTGCAAATATCTCGGAAACGATGCCAGTTATGGGAAAATGTTAAGAGACCTTTTTTGTAGAGAATTACGTTTCCTACTTTTTATGTTCTATGATATTTTTTGATCAGATGCGTAGTTCTCGAGATATATCAAGATATTTAAAAGTTCCGAAGCCGCACCAACATAATAGAGATACAGAAACACCGTGGCCCCTTTCTTTGAGATAACTCTGCACTATTGCGCGCAGCAAATGCCACTTCCAGCTTAGCTGTGCAGAAGAAGAACAACAAGAAGAAGAAATATCTCGAAATATGTCCGTCAGGCCCCTTCCCTTGAGCTAAATCTGCAAATATCTCGGAAACGAAGCGAGCTATGGCAAAATGTTAAGAGACCTTTTTTGTAGAGAATTAAGTTTCCTACTTTTTATGTTCTATGATATTTTTTGATCAGATGCGTAGTTCTCGAGATATATCAAGATATTTAAAAGTTCCGAAGCCGCACCAACATAATAGAGATACAGAAACACCGTGGCCCCTTTCTTTGAGATAACTCTGCACTATTGCGCGCAGCAAATGCCACTTCCAGCTTAGCTGTGCAGAAGAAGAACAACAAGAAGAAGAAATATCTCGAAATATGTCCGTCAGGCCCCTTCCCTTGAGATAAATCTGCAAATATCTCGGAAACGAAGCGAGCTATGGCAAAATGTTAAGAGACCTTTTTTGTAGAGAATTAAGTTTCCTACTTTTTATGTTCTATGATATTTTTTGATCAGATGCGTAGTTCTCGAGATATATCAAGATATTTAAAAGCTCCGAAGCTGCACCAACATAATAGAGGTACAGAAACACCGTGGCCCCTTTCTTAGAGATAACTCTGCACTATTGCGAGCTGCAAATGCCACTTCCAGCTTAGCTGTGCAGAAGAAGACCAACAAGAATAAGAAATATTTCGAAATATGTCCGTCAGGCCCCTTCCCTTGAGATAAATCTGCAAATATCTCGGAAACGAAGCGAGCTACGGCAAAATGTTAAGAGACCTTTTTTGTAGAAAATTAGGTTTCCTACTTTTTATGTTCTATGATATTTTTTGATCAGATGCGTAGTTCTCGAGATATATCAAGATATTTAAAAGTTCCGAAGCCGCACCAACATAATAGAGATACAGAAACACCGTGGCCCCTTTCTTTGCGATAACTCTGCACTATTGCGAGCTGCAAACGCCACTTCCAGCTTAGCTGTGCAGAAGAAGAACAACAAGAAGAAGAAATATCTGGAAATATGTCCGTCAGGCCCCTTCCCTTGAGATAAATCTGCAAATATCTCGGAAACGAAGCGAGCTACGGCAAAATGTTAAGAGACCTTTTTTGTAGAAAATTAGGATTCCTACTTTTTATGTTCTATGATATTTTTTGAACAGATGCGTAGTTCTCGAGATATATCAAGATATTTAAAAGTTCCGAAGCCGCACCAACATAATAGAGATACAGAAACACCGTGGCCCCTTTCTTTGAGATAACTCTGCACTATTGCGCGCTGCAAATGCCACTTCCAGCTTAGCTGTGCAGAAGAAGAACAACAAGAAGAAGAAATATCTCGAAATATGTCCGTCAGGCCCCTTCCCTTGAGATAAATCTGCAAATATCTCGGAAACGAAGCGAGCTATGGCAAAATGTTAAGAGACCTTTTTTGTAGAGAATTAAGTTTCCTACTTTTTATGTTCTATGATATTTTTTGATCAGATGCGTAGTTCTCGAGATATATCAAGATATTTAAAAGTTCCGAAGCCGCACCAACATAATAGAGATACAGAAACACCGTGGCCCCTTTCTTTGAGGTAACTCTGCACTATTGCGAGCTGCAAATGCCACTTCCAGCTTAGCTGTGCAGAAGAAGAACAACAAGAAGAAGAAATATCTCGAAATATGTCCGTCAGGCCCCTTCCCTTGAGATAAATCTGCAAATATCTCGGAAACCAAGCGAGCTATCGCAAAATGTTAAGAGGCCTTATTTGTAGAGAATTAAGTTTCCTACTTTTTATGTTCTAGGATATTTTTTGATGAGATGCGTAGTTCTCGAGATAAATCAAGATATTTAAAAGTTCCGAAGCCGCACCAACATAATAGAGATACAGAAACACCGTGGCCCCTTTCTTTGAGATAACTCTGCACTATTGCGAGCTGCAAATGCCACTTCCAGCTTAGCTGTGCAGAAGAAGAACAACAAGAAGAAGAAATATCTGGAAATATGTCCGTCAGGCCCCTTCCCTTGAGATAAATCTGCAAATATCTCGGAAACGAAGCGAGCTACGGCAAAATGTTAAGAGACCTTTTTTGTAGAAAATTAGGATTCCTACTTTTTATGTTCTACGATATTTTTTGATCAGATGCGTAGTTCTCGAGATATATCCTGATATTTAAAAGTTCCGAAGCGGCACCAACATAATAGAGATACAGAAACACCGTGGCCCCTTTCTTTGAGGTAACTCTGCACTATTGCGAGCTGCAAATGCCACTTCCAGCTTAGCTGTGCAGAAGAAGAACAACAAGAAGAAGAAATATCTCGAAATATGTCCGTCAGGCCCCTTCCCTTGAGATAAATCTGCAAATATCTCGGAAACCAAGCGAGCTATCGCAAAATGTTAAGAGGCCTTATTTGTAGAGAATTAAGTTTCCTACTTTTTATGTTCTAGGATATTTTTTGATCAGATGCGTAGTTCTCGAGATATATCAAGATATTTAAAAGTTCCGAAGCCGCACCAACATAATAGAGATACAGAAACACCGTGGCCCCTTTCTTTGAGATAACTCTGCACTATTGCGAGCTGCAAATGCCACTTCCAGCTTAGCTGTGCAGAAGAAGAACAACAAGAAGAAGAAATATCTGGAAATATGTCCGTCAGGCCCCTTCCCTTGAGATAAATCTGCAAATATCTCGGAAACGAAGCGAGCTACCGCAAAATCTTAAGAGACCTTTTTTGTAGAAAATTAGGTTTCCTACTTTTTATGTTCTATGATATTTTTTGATCAGATGCGTAGTTCTCGAGATATATCAAGATACTTAAAAGTTCCGAAGCCGCACCAACATAATAGAGATACAGAAACACCGTGGCCCCTTTCTTTGAGATAACTCTGCACTATTGCGACCTGCAAATGCCACTTCCAGCTTAGCTGTGCAGAAGAAGAACAACAAGAAGAAGAAATATCTCGAAATATGTCCGTCAGGCCCCTTCCCTTGAGATAAATCTGCAAATATCTCGGAAACGAAGCGAGCTATGGCAAAATGTTAAGAGACCTTTTTTGTAGAGAATTAAGTTTCCTACTTTTTATGTTCTATGATATTTTTTGATCAGATGCGTAGTTCTCGAGATATATCAAGATATTTAAAAGCTCCGAAGCTGCACCAACATAATAGAGGTACAGAAACACCGTGGCCCCTTTCTTAGAGATAACTCTGCACTATTGCGAGCTGCAAATGCCACTTCCAGCTTAGCTGTGCAGAAGAAGACCAACAAGAATAAGAAATATTTCGAAATATGTCCGTCAGGCCCCTTCCCTTGAGATAAATCTGCAAATATCTCGGAAACGAAGCGAGCTACGGCAAAATGTTAAGAGACCTTTTTTGTAGAAAATTAGGTTTCCTACTTTTTATGTTCTATGATATTTTTTGATCAGATGCGTAGTTCTCGAGATATATCAAGATATTTAAAAGTTCCGAAGCCGCACCAACATAATAGAGATACAGAAACACCGTGGCCCCTTTCTTTGCGATAACTCTGCACTATTGCGAGCTGCAAACGCCACTTCCAGCTTAGCTGTGCAGAAGAAGAACAACAAGAAGAAGAAATATCTGGAAATATGTCCGTCAGGCCCCTTCCCTTGAGATAAATCTGCAAATATCTCGGAAACGAAGCGAGCTACGGCAAAATGTTAAGAGACCTTTTTTGTAGAAAATTAGGATTCCTACTTTTTATGTTCTATGATATTTTTTGAACAGATGCGTAGTTCTCGAGATATATCAAGATATTTAAAAGTTCCGAAGCCGCACCAACATAATAGAGATACAGAAACACCGTGGCCCCTTTCTTTGAGATAACTCTGCACTATTGCGCGCTGCAAATGCCACTTCCAGCTTAGCTGTGCAGAAGAAGAACAACAAGAAGAAGAAATATCTCGAAATATGTCCGTCAGGCCCCTTCCCTTGAGATATATCTGCAAATATCTCGGAAACGAAGCGAGCTATGGCAAAATGTTAAGAGACCTTTTTTGTAGAGAATTAAGTTTCCTACTTTTTATGTTCTATGATATTTTTTGATCCGATGCGTAGTTCTCGAGATATATCAAGATATTTAAAAGTTCCGAAGCCGCACCAACATAATAGAGATACAGAAACACCGTGGCCCCTTTCTTTGAGACAACTCTGCACTATTGCGAGCTGCAAATGCCACTTCCAGCTTAGCTGTGCAGAAGAAGAACAACAAGAAGAAGAAATATCTCGAAATATGTCCGTCAGGCCCCTTCCCTTGAGATAAATCTGCAAATATCTCGGAAACAAAGCGAGCTACGGCAAAATGTTAAGAGACCTTTTTTGTAGAAAATTAGGTTTCCTACTTTTCATGTTCTATGATATTTTTTGATCAGATGCGTAGTTCTCGAGATATATCAAGATATTTAAACGTTCCGAAGCCGCACCAACATAATAGAGATACAGAAACACCGTGGCCCCTTTCTTTGAGATAACTCTGCACTATTGCGCGCTGCAAATGCCACTTCCAGCTTAGCTGTGCAGAAGAAGAACAACAAGAAGAAGAAATATCTCGAAATATGTCCGTCAGGCCCCTTCCCTTGAGATAAATCTGCAAATATCTCGGAAACGAAGCGAGCTATGGCAAAATGTTAGGAGACCTTTTTTGTAGAAAATTATGTTTCTTAGAATTTATGTTCTATGATATTTTTTGATCAGAAGCGTAGTTTTCGAGATATATCGAGATATTTAAAAGTTCCGAAGCCGCACCAACATAATAGAGATACAGAAACACCGTGGCCCCTTTCTTTGAGATAACTCTGCACTATTGCGAGCTGCAAATGCCACTTCCAGCTTAGCTGTGCAGAGGAAGAACAACAAGACGAAGAAATATCTCGAAATATGTCCGTCAGGCCCCTTCCCTTGAGATAAATCTGCAAATATCTCGGAAACGAAGCGAGCTATGGCAAAATGTTAAGAGACCTTTTTTGTAGAGAATTATGTTTCCTACAATTTACGTTCTCTGATATTTTTTGATCAGTAGCGTAGTTTTCGAGATATATCGAGATATTTAAAAGTTCCGAAGCCGCACCAACATAATAGAGATACAGAAACACCGTGGCCCCTTTCTTTGAGATAACTCTGCACTATTGCGACCTGCAAATGCCACTTCCAGCTTAGCTGTGCAGAAGAGGAACAACAAGAAGAAGAAATATCTCGGAATATGTCCGTCAGGCCCCTTCCCTTGAGCTAACTCTGCAAATATCTCGGAAACGAAGCGAGCTATTGCAAAACGTTGAGAGACCTTTTTTGTAGAGAATTATGTTTCCTACTTTTTATGTTCTATGACATTTTTTGATCAGATGCGTAGTTCTCGAGATATATCAAGATATTTAAAAGCTCCGAAGCTGCACCAACATAATAGAGGTACAGAAACACCGTGGCCCCTTTCTTTGAGATAACTCCGCACTATTGCGAGCTGCAAATGCCACTTCCAGCTTAAGCTGTGCAGACGAAGAACAACAAGAATAAGAAGTACTTCGAAATATGTCCGTCAGGCCCCTTCCCTTGAGATAAATCTGCAAATATCTCGGAAACGAAGCGAGCTACGGCAAAATCTTAAGAGACCTTTTTTGTAGAAAATTAGGTTTCCTACTTTTTATGTTCTATGATATTTTTTGATCAGATGCGTAGTTCTCGAGATATATCAAGATATTTAAAAGTTCCGAAGCCGCACCAACATAATAGAGATACAGAAACACCGTGGCCCCTTTCTTTGAGATAACTCTGCACTATTGCGAGCTGCAAATGCCACTTCCAGCTTAGCTGTGCAGAAGAAGAACAACAAGAAGAAGAAATATCTGGAAATATGTCCGTCAGGCCCCTTCCCTTGAGATAAATCTGCAAATATCTCGGAAACGAAGCGAGCTACCGCAAAATCTTAAGAGACCTTTTTTGTAGAAAATTAGGTTTCCTACTTTTTATGTTCTATGATATTTTTTGATCAGATGCGTAGTTCTCGAGATATATCAAGATACTTAAAAGTTCCGAAGCCGCACCAACATAATAGAGATACAGAAACACCGTGGCCCCTTTCTTTGAGATAACTCTGCACTATTGCGACCTGCAAATGCCACTTCCAGCTTAGCTGTGCAGAAGAAGAACAACAAGAAGAAGAAATATCTCGAAATATGTCCGTCAGGCCCCTTCCCTTGAGATAAATCTGCAAATATCTCGGAAACGAAGCGAGCTATGGCAAAATGTTAAGAGACCTTTTTTGTAGAGAATTAAGTTTCCTACTTTTTATGTTCTATGATATTTTTTGATCAGATGCGTAGTTCTCGAGATATATCAAGATATTTAAAAGCTCCGAAGCTGCACCAACATAATAGAGGTACAGAAACACCGTGGCCCCTTTCTTAGAGATAACTCTGCACTATTGCGAGCTGCAAATGCCACTTCCAGCTTAGCTGTGCAGAAGAAGACCAACAAGAATAAGAAATATTTCGAAATATGTCCGTCAGGCCCCTTCCCTTGAGATAAATCTGCAAATATCTCGGAAACGAAGCGAGCTACGGCAAAATGTTAAGAGACCTTTTTTGTAGAAAATTAGGTTTCCTACTTTTTATGTTCTATGATATTTTTTGATCAGATGCGTAGTTCTCGAGATATATCAAGATATTTAAAAGTTCCGAAGCCGCACCAACATAATAGAGATACAGAAACACCGTGGCCCCTTTCTTTGCGATAACTCTGCACTATTGCGAGCTGCAAACGCCACTTCCAGCTTAGCTGTGCAGAAGAAGAACAACAAGAAGAAGAAATATCTGGAAATATGTCCGTCAGGCCCCTTCCCTTGAGATAAATCTGCAAATATCTTGGAAACGAAGCGAGCTACGGCAAAATGTTAAGAGACCTTTTTTGTAGAAAATTAGGATTCCTACTTTTTATGTTCTATGATATTTTTTGAACAGATGCGTAGTTCTCGAGATATATCAAGATATTTAAAAGTTCCGAAGCCGCACCAACATAATAGAGATACAGAAACACCGTGGCCCCTTTCTTTGAGATAACTCTGCACTATTGCGCGCTGCAAATGCCACTTCCAGCTTAGCTGTGCAGAAGAAGAACAACAAGAAGAAGAAATATCTCGAAATATGTCCGTCAGGCCCCTTCCCTTGAGATATATCTGCAAATATCTCGGAAACGAAGCGAGCTATGGCAAAATGTTAAGAGACCTTTTTTGTAGAGAATTAAGTTTCCTACTTTTTATGTTCTATGATATTTTTTGATCGGATGCGTAGTTCTCGAGATATATCAAGATATTTAAAAGTTCCGAAGCCGCACCAACATAATAGAGATACAGAAACACCGTGGCCCCTTTCTTTGAGATAACTCTGCACTATTGCGAGCTGCAAATGCCACTTCCAGCTTAGCTGTGCAGAAGAAGAACAACAAGAAGAAGAAATATCTCGAAATATGTCCGTCAGGCCCCTTCCCTTGAGATAAATCTGCAAATATCTCGGAAACAAAGCGAGCTACGGCAAAATGTTAAGAGACCTTTTTTGTAGAAAATTAGGTTTCCTACTTTTCATGTTCTATGATATTTTTTGATCAGATGCGTAGTTCTCGAGATATATCAAGATATTTAAACGTTCCGAAGCCGCACCAACATAATAGAGATACAGAAACACCGTGGCCCCTTTCTTTGAGATAACTCTGCACTATTGCGCGCTGCAAATGCCACTTCCAGCTTAGCTGTGCAGAAGAAGAACAACAAGAAGAAGAAATATCTCGAAATATGTCCGTCAGGCCCCTTCCCTTGAGATAAATCTGCAAATATCTCGGAAACGAAGCGAGCTATGGCAAAATGTTAGGAGACCTTTTTTGTAGAAAATTATGTTTCTTAGAATTTATGTTCTATGATATTTTTTGATCAGAAGCGTAGTTTTCGAGATATATCGAGATATTTAAAAGTTCCGAAGCCGCACCAACATAATAGAGATACAGAAACACCGTGGCCCCTTTCTTTGAGATAACTCTGCACTATTGCGAGCTGCAAATGCCACTTCCAGCTTAGCTGTGCAGAGGAAGAACAACAAGACGAAGAAATATCTCGAAATATGTCCGTCAGGCCCCTTCCCTTGAGATAAATCTGCAAATATCTCGGAAACGAAGCGAGCTATGGCAAAATGTTAAGAGACCTTTTTTGTAGAGAATTATGTTTCCTACAATTTACGTTCTCTGATATTTTTTGATCAGTAGCGTAGTTTTCGAGATATATCGAGATATTTAAAAGTTCCGAAGCCGCACCAACATAATAGAGATACAGAAACACCGTGGCCCCTTTCTTTGAGATAACTCTGCACTATTGCGACCTGCAAATGCCACTTCCAGCTTAGCTGTGCAGAAGAGGAACAACAAGAAGAAGAAATATCTCGGAATATGTCCGTCAGGCCCCTTCCCTTGAGCTAACTCTGCAAATATCTCGGAAACGAAGCGAGCTATTGCAAAACGTTGAGAGACCTTTTTTGTAGAGAATTATGTTTCCTACTTTTTATGTTCTATGACATTTTTTGATCAGATGCGTAGTTCTCGAGATATATCAAGATATTTAAAAGCTCCGAAGCTGCACCAACATAATAGAGGTACAGAAACACCGTGGCCCCTTTCTTTGAGATAACTCCGCACTATTGCGAGCTGCAAATGCCACTTCCAGCTTAAGCTGTGCAGACGAAGAACAACAAGAATAAGAAGTACTTCGAAATATGTCCGTCAGGCCCCTTCCCTTGAGATAAATCTGCAAATATCTCGGAAACGAAGCGAGCTACGGCAAAATCTTAAGAGACCTTTTTTGTAGAAAATTAGGTTTCCTACTTTTTATGTTCTATGATATTTTTTGATCAGATGCGTAGTTCTCGAGATATATCAAGATATTTAAAAGTTCCGAAGCCGCACCAACATAATAGAGATACAGAAACACCGTGGCCCCTTTCTTTGAGATAACTCTGCACTATTGCGAGCTGCAAATGCCACTTCCAGCTTAGCTGTGCAGAAGAAGAACAACAAGAAGAAGAAATATCTGGAAATATGTCCGTCAGGCCCCTTCCCTTGAGATAAATCTGCAAATATCTCGGAAACGAAGCGAGCTACCGCAAAATCTTAAGAGACCTTTTTTGTAGAAAATTAGGTTTCCTACTTTTTATGTTCTATGATATTTTTTGATCAGATGCGTAGTTCTCGAGATATATCAAGATACTTAAAAGTTCCGAAGCCGCACCAACATAATAGAGATACAGAAACACCGTGGCCCCTTTCTTTGAGATAACTCTGCACTATTGCGACCTGCAAATGCCACTTCCAGCTTAGCTGTGCAGAAGAAGAACAACAAGAAGAAGAAATATCTCGAAATATGTCCGTCAGGCCCCTTCCCTTGAGATAAATCTGCAAATATCTCGGAAACGAAGCGAGCTATGGCAAAATGTTAAGAGACCTTTTTTGTAGAGAATTAAGTTTCCTACTTTTTATGTTCTATGATATTTTTTGATCAGATGCGTAGTTCTCGAGATATATCAAGATATTTAAAAGCTCCGAAGCTGCACCAACATAATAGAGGTACAGAAACACCGTGGCCCCTTTCTTAGAGATAACTCTGCACTATTGCGAGCTGCAAATGCCACTTCCAGCTTAGCTGTGCAGAAGAAGACCAACAAGATTAAGAAATATTTCGAAATATGTCCGTCAGGCCCCTTCCCTTGAGATAAATCTGCAAATATCTCGGAAACGAAGCGAGCTACGGCAAAATGTTAAGAGACCTTTTTTGTAGAAAATTAGGTTTCCTACTTTTTATGTTCTATGATATTTTTTGATCAGATGCGTAGTTCTCGAGATATATCAAGATATTTAAAAGTTCCGAAGCCGCACCAACATAATAGAGATACAGAAACACCGTGGCCCCTTTCTTTGCGATAACTCTGCACTATTGCGAGCTGCAAACGCCACTTCCAGCTTAGCTGTGCAGAAGAAGAACAACAAGAAGAAGAAATATCTGGAAATATGTCCGTCAGGCCCCTTCCCTTGAGATAAATCTGCAAATATCTCGGAAACGAAGCGAGCTACGGCAAAATGTTAAGAGACCTTTTTTGTAGAAAATTAGGATTCCTACTTTTTATGTTCTATGATATTTTTTGAACAGATGCGTAGTTCTCGAGATATATCAAGATATTTAAAAGTTCCGAAGCCGCACCAACATAATAGAGATACAGAAACACCGTGGCCCCTTTCTTTGAGATAACTCTGCACTATTGCGCGCTGCAAATGCCACTTCCAGCTTAGCTGTGCAGAAGAAGAACAACAAGAAGAAGAAATATCTCGAAATATGTCCGTCAGGCCCCTTCCCTTGAGATATATCTGCAAATATCTCGGAAACGAAGCGAGCTATGGCAAAATGTTAAGAGACCTTTTTTGTAGAGAATTAAGTTTCCTACTTTTTATGTTCTATGATATTTTTTGATCCGATGCGTAGTTCTCGAGATATATCAAGATATTTAAAAGTTCCGAAGCCGCACCAACATAATAGAGATACAGAAACACCGTGGCCCCTTTCTTTGAGATAACTCTGCACTATTGCGAGCTGCAAATGCCACTTCCAGCTTAGCTGTGCAGAAGAAGAACAACAAGAAGAAGAAATATCTCGAAATATGTCCGTCAGGCCCCTTCCCTTGAGATAAATCTGCAAATATCTCGGAAACAAAGCGAGCTACGGCAAAATGTTAAGAGACCTTTTTTGTAGAAAATTAGGTTTCCTACTTTCCATGTTCTATGATATTTTTTGATCAGATGCGTAGTTCTCGAGATATATCAAGATATTTAAACGTTCCGAAGCCGCACCAACATAATAGAGATACAGAAACACCGTGGCCCCTTTCTTTGAGATAACTCTGCACTATTGCGCGCTGCAAATGCCACTTCCAGCTTAGCTGTGCAGAAGAAGAACAACAAGAAGAAGAAATATCTCGAAATATGTCCGTCAGGCCCCTTCCCTTGAGATAAATCTGCAAATATCTCGGAAACGAAGCGAGCTATGGCAAAATGTTAGGAGACCTTTTTTGTAGAAAATTATGTTTCTTAGAATTTATGTTCTATGATATTTTTTGATCAGAAGCGTAGTTTTCGAGATATATCGAGATATTTAAAAGTTCCGAAGCCGCACCAACATAATAGAGATACAGAAACACCGTGGCCCCTTTCTTTGAGATAACTCTGCACTATTGCGAGCTGCAAATGCCACTTCCAGCTTAGCTGTGCAGAGGAAGAACAACAAGACGAAGAAATATCTCGAAATATGTCCGTCAGGCCCCTTCCCTTGAGATAAATCTGCAAATATCTCGGAAACGAAGCGAGCTATGGCAAAATGTTAAGACACCTTTTTTGTAGAGAATTATGTTTCCTACAATTTACGTTCTCTGATATTTTTTGATCAGAAGCGTAGTTTTCGAGATATATCGAGATATTTAAAAGTTCCGAAGCCGCACCAACATAATAGAGATACAGAAACACCGTGGCCCCTTTCTTTGAGATAACTCTGCACTATTGCGACCTGCAAATGCCACTTCCAGCTTAGCTGTGCAGAAGAGGAACAACAAGAAGAAGAAATATCTCGGAATATGTCCGTCAGGCCCCTTCCCTTGAGCTAACTCTGCAAATATCTCGGAAACGAAGCGAGCTATTGCAAAACGTTGAGAGACCTTTTTTGTAGAGAATTATGTTTCCTACTTTTTATGTTCTATGACATTTTTTGATCAGATGCGTAGTTCTCGAGATATATCAAGATATTTAAAAGCTCCGAAGCTGCACCAACATAATAGAGGTACAGAAACACCGTGGCCCCTTTCTTTGAGATAACTCCGTACTATTGCGAGCTGCAAATGCCACTTCCAGCTTAAGCTGTGCAGACGAAGAACAACAAGAATAAGAAGTACTTCGAAATATGTCCGTCAGGCCCCTTCCCTTGAGATAAATCTGCAAATATCTCGGAAACGAAGCGAGCTACGGCAAAATCTTAAGAGACCTTTTTTGTAGAAAATTAGGTTTCCTACTTTTTATGTTCTATGATATTTTTTGATCAGATGCGTAGTTCTCGAGATATATCAAGATATTTAAAAGTTCCGAAGCCGCACCAACATAATAGAGATACAGAAACACCGTGGCCCCTTTCTTTGAGATAACTCTGCACTATTGCGAGCTGCAAATGCCACTTCCAGCTTAGCTGTGCAGAAGAAGAACAACAAGAAGAAGAAATATCTCGAAATATGTCCGTCAGGCCCCTTCCCTTGAGATAAATCTGCAAATATCTCGGAAACAAAGCGAGCTACGGCAAAATGTTAAGAGACCTTTTTTGTAAAAAATTAGGTTTCCTACTTTTCATGTTCTATGATATTTTTTGATCAGATGCGTAGTTCTCGAGATATATCAAGATATTTAAACGTTCCGAAGCCGCACCAACATAATAGAGATACAGAAACACCGTGGCCCCTTTCTTTGAGATAACTCTGCACTATTGCGCGCTGCAAATGCCACTTCCAGCTTAGCTGTGCAGAAGAAGAACAACAAGAAGAAGAAATATCTCGAAATATGTCCGTCAGGCCCCTTCCCTTGAGATAAATCTGCAAATATCTCGGAAACGAAGCGAGCTATGGCAAAATGTTAGGAGACCTTTTTTGTAGAAAATTATGTTTCTTAGAATTTATGTTCTATGATATTTTTTGATCAGAAGCGTAGTTTTCGAGATATATCGAGATATTTAAAAGTTCCGAAGCCGCACCAACATAATAGAGATACAGAAACACCGTGGCCCCTTTCTTTGGGATAACTCTGCACTATTGCGAGCTGGAAATGCCACTTCCAGTTTAGCTGTGCAGAAGAAGAACAACAAGAAGAAGAAATATCTCGAAATATGTCCGTCAGGACCCTTCCCTTGAGATAAATCTGCAAATATCTCGGAAACGAAGCGAGCTATGGCAAAATGTTAAGAGACCTTTTTTGTAGAGAATTAAGTTTCCTACTTTTTATGCTCTATGATATTTTTTGATCGGATGCGTAGTTCTCGAGATATATCAAGATATCTAAAAGTTCCGAAGCCGCACCGACATAATAGAGATACAGAAACACCGTGGCCCCTTTCTTCGAGATACCTCTGCACTATTGCGAGCTGCAAATGCCACTTCCAGCTTAGCTGTGCAGAAGAAGAACAACAAGAAGAAGAAATATCTCGAAATATGTCCATCAGGACCCTTCCCTTGAGATAAATCTGCAAATATCTCGGAAACGAAGCGAGCTATGGCAAAATGTTAGGAGACCTTTTTTGTAGAGAATTATGTTTCCTAGAATTTATGTTCTATGATATTTTTTGATCAGAAGCGTAGTTTTCGAGATATATCGAGATATTTAAAAGTTCCGAAGCCGCACCAACATAATAGAGATACAGAAACACCGTGGCCCCTTTCTTTGGGATAACTCTGCACTATTGCGAGCTGGAAATGCCACTTCCAGTTTAGCTGTGCAGAAGAAGAACAACAAGAAGAAGAAATATCTCGAAATATGTCCGTCAGGACCCTTCCCTTGAGATAAATCTGCAAATATCTCGGAAACGAAGCGAGCTATTGCAAAACGTTAAGAGACCTTTTTTGTAGAGAATTTAGTTTCCTACATTTTATCTTCTATGATATTTTTTGATCAGATGCGTAGTTCTCGAGATATATCAAGATATTTAAAAGCTCCGAAGCTGCACCAACATAATAGAGGTACAGAAACACCGTGGCCCCTTTCTTTGAGATAACTCTGCACTATTGCGAGCTGCAAATGCCACTTCCAGCTTAGCTGTGCAGAAGAAGAACAACAAGAAGAAGAAATATCTCGAAATATGTCCGTCAGGCCCCTTCCCTTGAGATAAATCTGCAAATATCTCGGAAACGAAGCGAGCTATGGCAAAATGTTAAGAGACCTTTTTTGTAGAGAATTAAGTTTCCTACTTTTTATGTTCTATGATATTTTTTGATCAGATGCGTAGTTCTCGAGATATATCAAGATATTTAAAAGCTCCGAAGCTGCACCAACATAATAGAGGTACAGAAACACCGTGGCCCCTTTCTTTGAGATAACTCTGCACTATTGCGAGCTGCAAATGCCACTTCCAGCTTCGCTGTGCAGAAGAAGAACAACAAGAATAAGAAATATTTCGAAATATGTCCGTCAGGCCCCTTCCCTTGAGATAAATCTGCAAATATCTCGGAAACGAAGCGAGCTACGGCAAAATGTTAAGAGACCTTTTTTGTAGAAAATTAGGATTCCTACTTTTTATGTTCTATGATATTTTTTGAACAGATGCGTAGTTCTCGAGATATATCAAGATATTTAAAAGTTCCGAAGCCGCACCAACATAATAGAGATACAGAAACACCGTGGCCCCTTTCTTTGAGATAACTCTGCACTATTGCGCGCTGCAAATGCCACTTCCAGCTTAGCTGTGCAGAAGAAGAACAACAAGAAGAAGAAATATCTCGAAATATGTCCGTCAGGACCCTTCCCTTGAGATAAATCTGCAAATATCTCGGAAACGAAGCGAGCTATTGCAAAATGTTAAGAGACCTTTTTTGTAGAGAATTAAGTTTCCTACTTTTTATGCTCTATGATATTTTTTGATCGGATGCGTAGTTCTCGAGATATATCAAGATATTTAAAAAATCCGAAGCCGCACCAACATAATAGAGATACAGAAACACCGTGGCCCCTTTCTTTGAGATAACTCTGCACTATTGCGAGCTGCAAATGCCACTTCCAGCTTAGCTGTGCAGAAGAAGAACAACAAAAAGAAGAAATATCTCGAAATATGTCCGTCAGGCCCCTTCTCTTGAGATAAATCTGCAAATATCTCGGAAACGAAGCGAGCTATGGCAAAATGTTAAGAGACCTCTTTTGTAGAGAATTAAGTTTCCTACTTTTTATGTTCTATGATATTTTTCGATCAGATGCGTAGTTTTCGAGATATATCGAGATATTTAAAAGTTCCGAAGCCGCACCAACATAATAGAGATACAGAAACACCGTGGCCCCTTTCTTTGGGATAACTCTGCACTATTGCGAGCTGGAAATGCCACTTCCAGTTTAGCTGTGCAGAAGAAGAACAACAAGAAGAAGAAATATCTCGAAATATGTCCGTCAGGACCCCTCCCTTGAGATAAATCTGCAAATATCTCGGAAACGAAGCGAGCTATGGCAAAATGTTAAGAGACCTTTTTTGTAGAGAATTAAGTTTCCTACTTTTTATGCTCTATGATATTTTTTGATCGGATGCGTAGTTCTCGAGATATATCAAGATATCTAAAAGTTCCGAAGCCGCACCGACATAATAGAGATACAGAAACACCGTGGCCCCTTTCTTCGAGATACCTCTGCACTATTGCGAGCTGCAAATGCCACTTCCAGCTTAGCTGTGCAGAAGAAGAACAACAAGAAGAAGAAATATCTCGAAATATGTCCATCAGGACCCTTCCCTTGAGATAAATCTGCAAATATCTCGGAAACGAAGCGAGCTATGGCAAAATGTTAGGAGACCTTTTTTGTAGAGAATTATGTTTCCTAGAATTCATGTTCTATGATATTTTTTGATCAGAAGCGTAGTTTTCGAGATATATCGAGATATTTAAAAGTTCCGAAGCCGCACCAACATAATAGAGATACAGAAACACCGTGGCCCCTTTCTTTGGGATAACTCTGCACTATTGCGAGCTGGAAATGCCACTTCCAGTTTAGCTGTGCAGAAGAAGAACAACAAGAAGAAGAAATATCTCGAAATATGTCCGTCAGGACCCTTCCCTTGAGATAAATCTGCAAATATCTCGGAAACGAAGCGAGCTATTGCAAAACGTTAAGAGACCTTTTTTGTAGAGAATTTAGTTTCCTACTTTTTATCTTCTATGATATTTTTTGATCAGATGCGTAGTTCTGGAGATATATCAAGATATTTAAAAGCTCCGAAGCTGCACCAACATAATAGAGGTACAGAAACACCGTGGCCCCTTTCTTTGAGATAACTCTGCACTATTGCGAGCTGCAAATGCCACTTCCAGCTTAGCTGTGCAGAAGAAGAACAACAAGAAGAAGAAATATCTCGAAACATGTCCGTCAGGCCCCTTCCCTTGAGATAAATCTGCAAATATCTCGGAAACGAAGCGAGCTATGGCAAAATGTTAAGAGAACTTTTTTGTAGAGAATTAAGTTTCCTACTTTTTATGTTCTATGATATTTTTTGATCAGATGCGTAGTTCTCGAGATATTTCAAGATATTTAAAAGCTCCGAAGCTGCACCAACATAATAGAGGTACAGAAACACCGTGGCCCCTTTCTTTGAGATAACTCTGCACTATTGCGAGCTGCAAATGCCACTTCCAGCTTCGCTGTGCAGAAGAAGAACAACAAGAATAAGAAATATTTCGAAATATGTCCGTCAGGCCCCTTCCCTTGAGATAAATCGGCAAATATCTCGGAAACGAAGCGAGCTACGGCAAAATGTTAAGCGACCTTATTTGTAGAGAATTAAGTTTCCTACTTTTTATGTTCTATGATATTATTTGATCAGATGCGTAGTTCTCGAGATATATCAAGATATTTAAAAGTTCCGAAGCCGCACCAACATAATAGAGATACAGAAACACCGTGGTCCCTTTCTTTCAGATAACTCTGCACTATTGCGAGCTGGAAATGCCACTTCCTGTTTAGCTGTGCAGAAGAAGAACAACAAGAAGAAGAAATATCCCGAAATATGTCCGTCAGGCCCCTTCCCTTGAGATAAATCTGCATATATCTCGGAAACGAAGCGAGCTATGGCAAAATGTTAAGAGACCTTTTTGGTAGAGAATGAAGTTTCCTACTTTTTATGTTCTACGATATTTTTTGATCAGATGCGTAGTTCTCGAGATATATCAAGATATTTAAAAGTTCCGAAGCCGCACCAACATAATAGAGATACAGAAACACCGTGGCCCCTTTCTTTGAGATAACTCTGCACTATTGCGAGCTGCAAATGCCACTTCCAGCTTAGCTGTGCAGAAGAAGACCAACAAGAAGAAGAAATATCTCGAAATATGTCCGTCAGGCCCCTTCCCTTGAGATAAATCTGCAAATATCTCGGAAACGAAGCGAGCTATGGCAAAATGTTAAGAGACCTTATTTGTAGAGAATTAAGTTTCCTACTTTTTATGTTCTATGATATTATTTGATCAGATGCGTAGTTCTCGAGATATATCAAGATATTTAAAAGTTCCGAAGCCGCACCAACATAATAGAGATACAGAAACACCGTGGCCCCTTTCTTTCAGATAACTCTGCACTATTGCGAGCTGGAAATGCCACTTCCTGTTTAGCTGTGCAGAAGAAGAACAACAAGAAGAAGAAATATCCCGAAAGATGTCCGTCAGGCCCCTTCCCTTGAGATAAATCTGCATATATCTCGGAAACGAAGCGAGCTATGGCAAAATGTTAAGAGACCTTTTTGGTAGAGAATGAAGTTTCCTACTTTTTATGTTCTATAATATTTTTTGATCAGATGCGTAGTTCTCGAGATATATCAAGATATTTAAAAGTTCCGAAGCCGCACCAACATAATAGAGATACAGAAACACCGTGGCCCCTTTCTTTGAGATAACTCTGCACTATTGCGAGCTGCAAATGCCACTTCCAGCTTAGCTGTGCAGAAGAAGACCAACAAGAAGAAGAAATATCTCGAAATATGTCCGTCAGGCCCCTTCCCTTGAGATAAATCTGCAAATATCTCGGAAACGAAGCGAGCTATGGCAAAATGTTAAGAGACCTTTTTTGTAGAGAATTATGTTTCCCACAATCTACGTTCTATGATATTATTTGATCAGATGCGTAGTTCTCGAGATATATCAAGATATTTAAAAGTTCCGAAGCCGCACCAATATAATAGAGATACAGAAACACCGTGGCCCCTTTCTTTGAGATAACTCTGCACTATTGCGAGCTGTAAATGCCACGTCCAGCTTAGCTGTGCAGAAGAAGAACAACAAGAAGGAGAAATATCTCGAAATATGTCCGTCAGGCCCCTTCCCTCGAGATAAATCTGCAAATATCTCGGAAACGAAGCGAGCTATGGCAAAATGTTAAGAGACCTTTTTTGTATAGAATTAAGTTTCCCACAATTTAGGCTCTATGATATTTTTTGATCAGAAGCGTAGTTTTCGAGATATATCGAGATATTTAAAAGATCCGAAGCCGCACCAACATAATAGAGATACAGAAGCACCGTGGCCCCTTTCTTTGAGATAACTCTGCACCATTGCGAGCTGCACCTGCCACTTCCAGCTTAGCTGTGCAGAAGAAGACCAACAAGAAGAAGAAATATCTCGAAATATGTCCGTCAGGCCCCTTCCCTTGAGATAAATCTGCAAATATCTCGGAAACGAAGCGAGCTATGGCAAAATGTTAAGAGACCTTATTTGTAGAGAATTAAGTTTCCTACTTTTTATGTTCTATGATATTATTTGATCAGATGCGTAGTTCTCGAGATATATCAAGATATTTAAAAGTTCCGAAGCCGCACCAACATAATAGAGATACAGAAACACCGTGGTCCCTTTCTTTCAGATAACTCTGCACTATTGCGAGCTGGAAATGCCACTTCCTGTTTAGCTGTGCAGAAGAAGAACAACAAGAAGAAGAAATATCCCGAAATATGTCCGTCAGGCCCCTTCCCTTGAGGTAAATCTGCATATATCTCGGAAACGAAGCGAGCTATGGCAAAATGTTAAGAGACCTTTTTGGTAGAGAATGAAGTTTCCTACTTTTTATGTTCTACGATATTTTTTGATCAGATGCGTAGTTCTCGAGATATATCAAGATATTTAAAAGTTCCGAAGCCGCACCAACATAATAGAGATACAGAAACACCGTGGCCCCTTTCTTTGAGATAACTCTGCACTATTGCGAGCTGCAAATGCCACTTCCAGCTTAGCTGTGCAGAAGAAGACCAACAAGAAGAAGAAATATCTCGAAATATGTCCGTCAGGCCCCTTCCCTTGAGATAAATCTGCAAATATCTCGGAAACGAAGCGAGCTATGGCAAAATGTTAAGAGACCTTATTTGTAGAGAATTAAGTTTCCTACTTTTTATGTTCTATGATATTATTTGATCAGATGCGTAGTTCTCGAGATATATCAAGATATTTAAAAGTTCCGAAGCCGCACCAACATAATAGAGATACAGAAACACCGTGGCCCCTTTCTTTCAGATAACTCTGCACTATTGCGAGCTGGAAATGCCACTTCCTGTTTAGCTGTGCAGAAGAAGAACAACAAGAAGAAGAAATATCCCGAAAGATGTCCGTCAGGCCCCTTCCCTTGAGATAAATCTGCATATATCTCGGAAACGAAGCGAGCTATGGCAAAATGTTAAGAGACCTTTTTGGTAGAGAATGAAGTTTCCTACTTTTTATGTTCTATAATATTTTTTGATCAGATGCGTAGTTCTCGAGATATATCAAGATATTTAAAAGTTCCGAAGCCGCACCAACATAATAGAGATACAGAAACACCGTGGCCCCTTTCTTTGAGATAACTCTGCACTATTGCGAGCTGCAAATGCCACTTCCAGCTTAGCTGTGCAGAAGAAGACCAACAAGAAGAAGAAATATCTCGAAATATGTCCGTCAGGCCCCTTCCCTTGAGATAAATCTGCAAATATCTCGGAAACGAAGCGAGCTATGGCAAAATGTTAAGAGACCTTATTTGTAGAGAATTAAGTTTCCTACTTTTTATGTTCTATGATATTATTTGATCAGATGCGTAGTTCTCGAGATATATCAAGATATTTAAAAGTTCCGAAGCCGCACCAACATAATAGAGATACAGAAACACCGTGGCCCCTTTCTTTGAGATAACTCTGCACTATTGCGAGCTGCAAATGCCACTTCCAGCTTAGCTGTGCAGAAGAAGAACAACAAGAAGAAGAAATATCTCGAAATATGTCCGTCAGACCCCTTCCCTTGAGATAAATCTGCAAATATCTCGGAAACGAAGCGAGCTATGGCAAAATGTTAAGAGACCTTTTTTGTAGAGAATTATGTTTCCCACAATTTACGTTCTATGATATTTTTTGATCAGAAGCGTAGTTTTCGAGATATATCGAGATATTTAAAAGATCCGAAGCCGCACCAACATAATAGAGATACAGAAACACCGTGGCCCCTTTCTTCGAGATAACTCTGCACTATTGCGAGCTGCAAATGCCACTTCCAGCTTAGCTGTGCAGAAGAAGACCAACAAGAAGAAGAAATATCTCGAAATATGTCCGTCAGGCCCCTTCCCTTGAGATAAATCTGCAAATATCTCGGAAACGAAGCGAGCTATGGCAAAATGTTAAGAGACCTTATTTGTGGAGAATTAAGTTTCCTACTTTTTATGTTCTATGATATTATTTGATCAGATGCGTAGTTCTCGAGATATATCAAGATATTTAAAAGTTCCGAAGCCGCACCAACATAATAGAGATACAGAAACACCGTGGCCCCTTTCTTTGAGATAACTCTGCACTATTGCGAGCTGCAAATGCCACTTCCAGCTTAGCTGTGCAGAAGAAGAACAACAAGAAGAAGAAATATCTCGAAAAATGTCCGTCAGGCCCCTTCCCTTGAGATAAATCTGCAAATATCTCGGAAACGAAGCGAGCTATGGCAAAATGTTAAGAGACCTTATTTGTAGAGAATTAAGTTTCCTACTTTTTATGTTCTATGATATTTTTTGATCAGATGCGTAGTTCTCGAGATATATCAAGATATTTAAAAGTTCCGAAGCCGCACCAACATAATAGAGATACAGAAACACCGTGGCCCCTTTCTTTGAGATAACTCTGCACTATTGCGAGCTGTAAATGCCACGTCCAGCTTAGCTGTGCAGAAGAAGAACAACAAGAAGAAGAAATATCTCGAAATATGTCCGTCAGGCCCCTTCCCTCGAGATAAATCTGCAAATATCTCGGAAACGAAGCGAGCTATGGCAAAATGTTAAGAGACCTTTTTTGTAGAGAATTAAGTTTCCTACTTTTGATGTTCTATGATATTTTTTGATCGGATGCGTAGCTCTCGAGATATATCAAGATATTTAAAAGTTCCGAAGCCGCACCAACATAATAGAGATACAGAAACACCGTGGCCCCTTTCTTTGAGATAACTCTGCACAATTGCGAGCTGCAAATGCCACTTCCAGCTTAGCTGTGCAGAAGAAGACCAACAAGAAGAAGAAATATCTCGAAATATGTCCGTCAGGCCCCTTCCCTTGAGATAAATCTGCAAATATCTCGGAAACGAAGCGAGCTATGGCAAAATGTTAAGAGACCTTATTTGTGGAGAATTAAGTTTCCTACTTTTTATGTTCTATGATATTATTTGATCAGATGCGTAGTTCTCGAGATATATCAAGATATTTAAAAGTTCCGAAGCCGCACCAACATAATAGAGATACAGAAACACCGTGGCCCCTTTCTTTGAGATAACTCTGCACTATTGCGAGCTGCAAATGCCACTTCCAGCTTAGCTGTGCAGAAGACGAACAACAAGAAGAAGAAATATCTCGAAATATGTCCGTCAGACCCCTTCCCTTGAGATAAATCTGCAAATATCTCGGAAACGAAGCGAGCTATGGCAAAATGTTAAGAGACCTTTTTTGTAGAGAATTATGTTTCCCACAATTTACGTTCTATGATATTTTTTGATCAGAAGCGTAGTTTTCGAGATATATCGAGATATTTAAAAGATCCGAAGCCGCACCAACATAATAGAGATACAGAAACACCGTGGCCCCTTTCTTCGAGATAACTCTGCACTATTGCGAGCTGCAAATGCCACTTCCAGCTTAGCAGTGCAGAAGAAGACCAACAAGAAGAAGAAATATCTCGAAATATGTCCGTCAGGCCCCTTCCCTTGAGATAAATCTGCAAATATCTCGGAAACGAAGCGAGCTATGGCAAAATGTTAAGAGACCTTATTTGTGGAGAATTAAGTTTCCTACTTTTTATGTTCTATGATATTATTTGATCAGATGCGTAGTTCTCGAGATATATCAAGATATTTAAAAGTTCCGAAGCCGCACCAACATAATAGAGATACAGAAACACCGTGGCCCCTTTCTTTGAGATAACTCTGCACTATTGCGAGCTGCAAATGCCACTTCCAGCTTAGCTGTGCAGAAGAAGAACAACAAAAAGAAGAAATATCTCGAAATATGTCCGTCAGGCCCCTTCCCTTGAGATAAATCTGCAAATATCTCGGAAACGAAGCGAGCTATGGCAAAATGTTAAGAGACCTCTTTTGTAGAGAATTAAGTTTCCTACTTTTTATGTTCTATGATATTTTTTGATCAGATGCGTAGTTCTCGAGATATATCAAGATATTTAAAAGTTCCGAAGCCGCACCAACATAATAGAGATACAGAAACACCGTGGCCCCTTTCTTTGAGATAACTCTGCACTATTGCGAGCTGTAAATGCCACGTCCAGCTTAGCTGTGCAGAAGAAGAACAACAAGAAGAAGAAATATCTCGAAATATGTCCGTCAGGCCCCTTCCCTCGAGATAAATCTGCAAATATCTCGGAAACGAAGCGAGCTATGGCAAAATGTTAAGAGACCTTTTTTGTAGAGAATTAAGTTTCCTACTTTTGATGTTCTATGATATTTTTTGATCGGATGCGTAGCTCTCGAGATATATCAAGATATTTAAAAGTTCCGAAGCCGCACCAACATAATAGAGATACAGAAACACCGTGGCCCCTTTCTTTGAGATAACTCTGCACAATTGCGAGCTGCAAATGCCACTTCCAGCTTAGCTGTGCAGAAGAAGACCAACAAGAAGAAGAAATATCTCGAAATATGTCCGTCAGGCCCCTTCCCTTGACATAAATCTGCAAATATCTCGGAAACGAAGCGAGCTATGGCAAAATGTTAAGAGACCTTATTTGTGGAGAGTTAAGTTTCCTACTTTTTATGTTCTATGATATTATTTGATCAGATGCGTAGTTCTCGAGATATATCAAGATATTTAAAAGTTCCGAAGCCGCACCAACATAATAGAGATACAGAAACACCGTGGCCCCTTTCTTTGAGATAACTTTGCACTATTGCGAGCTGCAAATGCCACTTCCAGCTTAGCTGTGCAGAAGAAGAACAACAAAAAGAAGAAATATCTCGAAATATGTCCGTCAGGCCCCTTCCCTTGAGATAAATCTGCAAATATCTCGGAAACGAAGCAAGCTATGGCAAAATGTTAAGAGACCTCTTTTGTAGAGAATTAAGTTTCCTACTTTTTATGTTCTATGATATTTTTTGATCAGATGCGTAGTTCTCGAGATATATCAAGATATTTAAAAGTTCCGAAGCCGCACCAACATAATAGAGATACAGAAACACCGTGGCCCCTTTCTTTGAGATAACTCTGCACTATTGCGAGCTGTAAATGCCACGTCCAGCTTAGCTGTGCAGAAGAAGAACAACAAGAAGAAGAAATATCTCGAAATATGTCCGTCAGGCCCCTTCCCTTGAGATAAATCTGCAAGTATCTTGGAAACGAAGCGAGCTATGGCAAAATGTTAAGAGACCTTTTTTGTAGAGAATTAAGTTTCCTACTTTTTACGTTCTATGATATTTTTTAATCAGATGCGTAGTTCTCGAGATATATAAAGATATTTTGAAGTTCCGAAGCCGCACCACCATAATAGAGATACAGAAACACCGTGGCCCCTTTCTTCGAGATAACTCTGCACTATTGCGAGCTGCAAATGCCACTTCCAGCTTAGCTGTGCAGAAGAAGAACAACAAGAAGAAGAAATATCTCGAAAAATGTCCGTCAGGCCCCTTCCCTTGAGATAAATCTGCAAATATCTCGGAAACGAAGCGAGCTATGGCAAAATGTTAAGAGACCTTATTTGTAGAGAATTAAGTTTCCTACTTTTTATGTTCTATGATATTTTTTGATCAGATGCGTAGTTCTCGAGATATATCAAGATATTTAAAAGTTCCGAAGCCGCACCAACATAATAGAGATACAGAAACACCGTGGCCCCTTTCTTTGAGATAACTCTGCACTATTGCGAGCTGTAAATGCCACGTCCAGCTTAGCTGTGCAGAAGAAGAACAACAAGAAGAAGAAATATCTCGAAATATGTCCGTCAGGCCCCTTCCCTCGAGATAAATCTGCAAATATCTCGGAAACGAAGCGAGCTATGGCAAAATGTTAAGAGACCTTTTTTGTAGAGAATTAAGTTTCCTACTTTTTATGTTCTATGATATTTTTTGATCGGATGCGTAGCTCTCGAGATATATCAAGATATTTAAAAGTTCCGAAGCCGCACCAACATAATAGAGATACAGAAACACCGTGGCCCCTTTCTTTGAGATAACTCTGCACTATTGCGAGCTGCAAATGACACTTCCAGCTTAGCTGTGCAGAAGAAGACCAACAAGAAGAAGGAATATCTCGAAATATGTCCGTCAGGCCCCTTCCCTTGAGATAAATCTGCAAATATCTCGGAAACGAAGCGAGCTATGGCAAAATGTTAAGAGACCTTATTTGTGGAGAATTAAGTTTCCTACTTTTTATGTTCTATGATATTATTTGATCAGATGCGTAGTTCTCGAGATATATCAAGATATTTAAAAGTTCCGAAGCCGCACCAACATAATAGAGATACAGAAACACCGTGGCCCCTTTCTTTGAGATAACTCTGCACTATTGCGAGCTGCAAATGCCACTTCCAGCTTAGCTGTGCAGAAGAAGAACAACAAAAAGAAGAAATATCTCGAAATATGTCCGTCAGGCCCCTTCCCTCGAGATAAATCTGCAAATATCTCGGAAACGAAGCGAGCTATGGCAAAATGTTAAGAGACCTTTTTTGTAGAGAATTAAGTTTCCTACTTTTTATGTTGTATGATATTTTTTGATCGGATGCGTAGCTCTCGAGATATATCAAGATATTTAAAAGTTCCGAAGCCGCACCAACATAATAGAGATACAGAAACACCGTGGCCCCTTTCTTTGAGATAACTCTGCACTATTGCGAGCTGCAAATGCCACTTCCAGCTTAGCTGTGCAGAAGAAGAACAACAAGAAGAAGAAATATCTCGAAATATGTCCGTCAGACCCCTTCCCTTGAGATAAATCTGCAAATATCTCGGAAACGAAGCGAGCTATGGCAAAATGTTAAGAGACGTTTTTTGTAGAGAATTATGTTTCCTACAATTTATGTTCTATGATATTTTTTGATCAGAAGCGTAGTTTTCGAGATATATCGAGATATTTAAAAGTTCCGAAGCAGCACCAACATAATAGAGATACAGAAACACCGTGGCCCCTTTCTTTGAGATAACTCTGCACTAGTGCGAGCCGCAAATGCCACTTCCAGCTTAGCTGTGCAGAAGAAGAACAACAAGAAGAAGAAATATCTCGAAATATGTCCGTCAGGCCCCTTCCCTTGAGATAAATCTGCAAATATCTCGGAAACGAAGCGAGCCATTGCAAAATGTTAAGAGACCTTTTTTGTAGAGAATTGAGTTTCCTACTTTTTATGTTCTATGATATTTTTTGATCAGATGCGTAGTTCTCGAGATATATCAAGATATTTAAAAGTTCCGAAGCCGCACCAACATAATAGAGACACAGAAACACCGTGGCCCCTTTCTTTCAGATAACTATGCACTATTGCGAGGTGTAAATGCCACTTCCAGCTTAGCTGTGCAGAAGAAGAACAAGAAGAAGAAATATCTCAAAAATATGTCCGTCAGGCCCCTTACCTTGAGATAAATCTGCAAATATCTCGGAAACGAAGCGAGCTATGGCAAAATCTTACGAGACTTTTTTGTAGAGAATTAAGTTTCCTACTTTTTATGTTCTATGATATTTTTTGATCAGATGCGTAGTTCTCGAGATATATCAAGATATTTAAAAGTTCCGAAGCCGCACCAACATAATAGAGATACAGAAACACCGTGGCCCCTTTCTTTGAGATAACTCTGTACTATTGCGAGCTGGAAATGCCACTTCCAGTTTAGCTGTGCAGAAGAAGAACAACAAGAAGAAGAAATATCTCGAAATATGTCCGTTAGGCCCCTTCCCTTGAGATAAATCTGCAAATATCTCGGAAACGAAGCGAGCTATGGCAAAATGTTAAGAGACGTTTTTTGTAGAGAATTATGTTTCCTACAATTTAGGTTCTATGATATTTTTTGATCAGAAGCGTAGTTTTCGAGATATATCAAGATATTTAAAAGTTCCGAAGCCGCACCAACATAATAGAGATACAGAAACACCGTGGCCCGTCTCTTTGAGATAACTCTGCACTATTGCGAGCTGGATTTGCCACTGCCAGTTTAGCTGTGCAGAAGAAGAACAACAAGAAGAAGAAATATCTCGAAATATGTCCGTTAGGCCCCTTCCCTTGAGATATATCTGCAAATATCTCGGAAACGAAGCGAGCTATGGCAAAATGTTAAGAGACCTTTTTTGTAGAGAATTAAGTTTCCTACTTTTTATGTTCTATGATATTTTTTGATCGGATGCGTAGCTCTCGAGATATATCAAGATATTTAAAAGTTCCGAAGCCGCACCAACATAATAGAGATACAGAAACACCGTGGCCCCTTTCTTTGAGATAACTCTGCACTATTGCGAGCTGCAAATGACACTTCCAGCTTAGCTGTGCAGAAGAAGACCAACAAGAAGAAGGAATATCTCGAAATATGTCCGTCAGGCCCCTTCCCTTGAGATAAATCTGCAAATATCTCGGAAACGAAGCGAGCTATGGCAAAATGTTAAGAGACCTTATTTGTGGAGAATTAAGTTTCCTACTTTTTATGTTCTATGATATTATTTGATCAGATGCGTAGTTCTCGAGATATATCAAGATATTTAAAAGTTCCGAAGCCGCACCAACATAATAGAGATACAGAAACACCGTGGCCCCTTTCTTTGAGATAACTCTGCACTATTGCGAGCTGCAAATGCCACTTCCAGCTTAGCTGTGCAGAAGAAGAACAACAAAAAGAAGAAATATCTCGAAATATGTCCGTCAGGCCCCTTCCCTCGAGATAAATCTGCAAATATCTCGGAAACGAAGCGAGCTATGGCAAAATGTTAAGAGACCTTTTTTGTAGAGAATTAAGTTTCCTACTTTTTATGTTGTATGATATTTTTTGATCGGATGCGTAGCTCTCGAGATATATCAAGATATTTAAAAGTTCCGAAGCCGCACCAACATAATAGAGATACAGAAACACCGTGGCCCCTTTCTTTGAGATAACTCTGCACTATTGCGAGCTGCAAATGCCACTTCCAGCTTAGCTGTGCAGAAGAAGAACAACAAGAAGAAGAAATATCTCGAAATATGTCCGTCAGACCCCTTCCCTTGAGATAAATCTGCAAATATCTCGGAAACGAAGCGAGCTATGGCAAAATGTTAAGAGACGTTTTTTGTAGAGAATTATGTTTCCTACAATTTATGTTCTATGATATTTTTTGATCAGAAGCGTAGTTTTCGAGATATATCGAGATATTTAAAAGTTCCGAAGCAGCACCAACATAATAGAGATACAGAAACACCGTGGCCCCTTTCTTTGAGATAACTCTGCACTAGTGCGAGCCGCAAATGCCACTTCCAGCTTAGCTGTGCAGAAGAAGAACAACAAGAAGAAGAAATATCTCGAAATATGTCCGTCAGGCCCCTTCCCTTGAGATAAATCTGCAAATATCTCGGAAACGAAGCGAGCCATTGCAAAATGTTAAGAGACCTTTTTTGTAGAGAATTGAGTTTCCTACTTTTTATGTTCTATGATATTTTTTGATCAGATGCGTAGTTCTCGAGATATATCAAGATATTTAAAAGTTCCGAAGCCGCACCAACATAATAGAGACACAGAAACACCGTGGCCCCTTTCTTTCAGATAACTATGCACTATTGCGAGGTGTAAATGCCACTTCCAGCTTAGCTGTGCAGAAGAAGAACAAGAAGAAGAAATATCTCAAAAATATGTCCGTCAGGCCCCTTACCTTGAGATAAATCTGCAAATATCTCGGAAACGAAGCGAGCTATGGCAAAATCTTACGAGACTTTTTTGTAGAGAATTAAGTTTCCTACTTTTTATGTTCTATGATATTTTTTGATCAGATGCGTAGTTCTCGAGATATATCAAGATATTTAAAAGTTCCGAAGCCGCACCAACATAATAGAGATACAGAAACACCGTGGCCCCTTTCTTTGAGATAACTCTGTACTATTGCGAGCTGGAAATGCCACTTCCAGTTTAGCTGTGCAGAAGAAGAACAACAAGAAGAAGAAATATCTCGAAATATGTCCGTTAGGCCCCTTCCCTTGAGATAAATCTGCAAATATCTCGGAAACGAAGCGAGCTATGGCAAAATGTTAAGAGACGTTTTTTGTAGAGAATTATGTTTCCTACAATTTAGGTTCTATGATATTTTTTGATCAGAAGCGTAGTTTTCGAGATATATCAAGATATTTAAAAGTTCCGAAGCCGCACCAACATAATAGAGATACAGAAACACCGTGGCCCGTCTCTTTGAGATAACTCTGCACTATTGCGAGCTGGATTTGCCACTGCCAGTTTAGCTGTGCAGAAGAAGAACAACAAGAAGAAGAAATATCTCGAAATATGTCCGTTAGGCCCCTTCCCTTGAGATATATCTGCAAATATCTCGGAAACGAAGCGAGCTATGGCAAAATGTTAAGAGACCTTTTTTGTAGAGAATTATGTTTCCTACAATTTATGTTCTATGATAGTTTTTGATCAGAAGCGTAGTTTTCGAGATATATCGAGATATTTAAAAGTTCCGAAGCCGCACCAACATAATAGAGATACAGAAACACCGTGGCCCCTTTCTTTCAGATAACTCTGTACTATTGCGAGCTGGAAATGCCACTTCCAGTTTAGCTGTGCAGAAGAAGAACAACAAGAAGAAGAAATATCTCGAAATGTGTCCGTCAGGCCCCTTCCCTTGAGATAAATCTGCAAATATCTCGGAAACGAAGAGAGCTATGGCAAAATGTTAAGAGACCTTTTTTGTAGAGAATTAAGTTTCCTACTTTTTATGTTCTATGATATTTTTTGATCAGACGCGTAGTTCTCGAGATATATCAAGATATTTAAAAGTTCCGAAGCCGCACCAACATAATAGAGATACAGAAACACCGTGGCCCCTCTCTTTGAGATAACTCTGCACTATTGCGAGCTGGAAATGCCACTTCCAGTTTAGCTGTGCAGAAGAAGAACAACAAGAAGAAGAAATATCTCGAAATATGTCCGTTAGGCCCCTTCCCTTGAGATAAATCTGCAAATATCTCGGAAACGAAGCGAGCTATGGCAAAATGTTAAGAGACGTTTTTTGTAGGGAATTATGTTTCCTACAATTTATGTTCTATGATATTTTTTGATCAGAAGCGTAGTTTTCGAGATATATCGAGATATTTAAAAGTTCCGAAGCAGCACCAACATAATAGAGATACAGAAACACCGTGGCCCCTTTCTTTGAGATAACTCTGCACTAGTGCGAGCCGCAAATGCCACTTCCAGCTTAGCTGTGCAGAAGAAGAACAACAAGAAGAAGAAATATCTCGAAATATGTCCGTCAGGCCCCTTCCCTTGAGATAAATCTGCAAATATCTCGGAAACGAAGCGAGCTATTGCAAAATGTTAAGAGACCTTTTTTGTAGAGAATTGAGTTTCCTACTTTTTATGTTCTATGATATTTTTTGATCAGATGCGTAGTTCTCGAGATATATCAAGATATTTAAAAGTTCCGAAGCCGCACCAACATAATAGGGATACAGAAACACCGTGGCCCCTTTCTTTGAGATAACTCTGCACTAGTGCGAGCCGCAAATGCCACTTCCAGCTTAGCTGTGCAGCAGAAGAACAACAAGAAGAAGAAATATCTCGAAATATGTCCGTCAGGCCACTTCCCTTGAGATAAATCTGCAAATATCTCGGAAACGAAGCGAGCTATGGCAAAATGTTAAGAGACCTTTTTTGTAGAGAATTAAGTTTCCTACTTTTTATGTTCTATGATATTTTTTGATCAGATGCGTAGTTCTCGAGATATATCAAGATATTTAAAAGTTCCGAAGCCGCACCAACATAATAGAGATACAGAAACACCGTGGCCCCTCTCTTTGAGATAACTCTGCACTATTGCGAGCTGGAAATGCCACTTCCAGTTTAGCTGTGCAGAAGAAGAACAACAAGAAGAAGAAATATCTCGAAATATGTCCGTTAGGCCCCTTCCCTTGAGATAAATCTGCAAATATCTCGGAAACGAAGCGAGCTATGGCAAAATGTTAAGAGACCTTTTTTGTAGAGAATTAAGTTTCCTACTTTTTATGTTCTATGATATTTTTTGATCAGATGCGTAGTTCTCGAGATATATCAAGATATTTAAAAGTTCCGAAGCCGCACCAACATAATAGAGATACAGAAACACCGTGGCCCCTTTCTTTGAGATAACTCTGCACTAGTGCGAGCCGCAAATGCCACTTCCAGCTTAGCTGTGCAGCAGAAGAACAACAAGAAGAAGAAATATCTCGAAATATGTCCGTCAGGCCACTTCCCTTGAGATAAATCTGCAAATATCTCGGAAACGAAGCGAGCTATGGCAAAATGTTGAGAGACCTTTTTTGTAGAGAATTATGTTTCCTACAATTTATGTTCTATGATATTTTTTGATCAGAAGCGTAGTTTTCGAGATATATCGAGATATTTAAAAGTTCCGAAGCAGCACCAACATAATAGAGATACAGAAACACCGTGGCCCCTTTCTTTGAGATAACTCTGCACTAGTGCGAGCCGCAAATGCCACTTCCAGCTTAGCTGTGCAGAAGAAGAACAACAAGAAGAAGAAATATCTCGAAATATGTCCGTCAGGCCCCTTCCCTTGAGATAAATCTGCAAATATCTCGGAAACGAAGCGAGCTATGGCAAAATGTTAAGAGACCTTTTTTGTAGAGAATTAAGTTTCCTACTTTTTATGTTCTATGATATTTTTTGATCAGATGCGTAGTTCTCGAGATATATCAAGATATTTAAAAGTTCCGAAGCCGCACCAACATAATAGAGATGCAGAAACACCGTGGCCCCTTTCTTTGAGATAACTCTGCACTAGTGCGAGCCGCAAATGCCACTTCCAGCTTAGCTGTGCAGCAGAAGAACAACAAGAAGAAGAAATATCTCGAAATATGTCCGTCAGGCCACTTCCCTTGAGATAAATCTGCAAATATCTCGGAAACGAAGCGAGCTATGGCAAAATGTTAAGAGACCTTTTTTGTAGAGAATTATGTTTCCTACTTTTTATGTTCTATGATATTTTTTGATCAGACGCGTAGCTCTCGAGATATATCAAGATATTTAAAAGTTCCGAAGCCGCACCAACATAATAGGGATACAGAAACACCGTGGCCCCTTTCTTTGAGATAACTCTGCACTAGTGCGAGCCGCAAATGCCACTTCCAGCTTAGCTGTGCAGAAGAAGTACAACAAGAAGAAGAAATATCTCGAAATATGTCCGTCAGGCCCCTTCCCTTGAGATAAATCTGCAAATATCTCGGAAACGAAGCGAGCTATGGCAAAATGTTAAGTGACCTTTTTTGTAGAGAATTATGTTTCCTACAATTTATGTTCTATGATATTTTTTGATCAGAAGCGTAGTTTTCGAGATATATCGAGATATTTAAAAGTTCCGAAGCCGCACCAACATAATAGAGATACAGAAACACCGTGGCCCCTTTCTTTGAGATAACTCTGCACTATTGCGAGCTGCAAATGCCACTTCCAGCTTAGCTGTGCAGAGGAAGAACAACAAGAAGAAGAAATATCTCGAAATATGTCCGTCAGGCCAGTTCCTTTGAGCTGAATCTGCAAATATCTCGGAAACGAAGCGAGCTATGGTAAAATGTTAAGAGACCTTTTTTGTAGAGAATTAAGTTTCCTACTTTTTATCTTCTATGATATTTTCTGATCAGATGCGTAGTTCTCGAGATATATCAAGATATTTAAAAGTTCCGAAGCCGCACCAACATAATAGAGATACAGAAACACCGTGGCCCCTTTCTTTGAGATAACTCTGCACTAGTGCGAGCCGCAAATGCCACTTCCAGCTTAGCTGTGCAGCAGAAGAACAACAAGAAGAAGAAATATCTCGAAATATGTCCGTTAGGCCCCTTCCCTTGAGATAAATCTGCAAATATCTCGGAAACGAAGCGAGCTATGGCAAAATGTTAAGAGACCTTTTTTGTAGAGAATTAAGTTTCCTACTTTTTATGTTCTATGATATTTTTTGATCAGATGCGTAGTTCTCGAGATATATCAAGATATTTAAAAGTTCCGAAGCCGCACCAACATAATAGAGATACAGAAACACCGTGGCCCCTTTCTTTGAGATAACTCTGCACTAGTGCGAGCCGCAAATGCCACTTCCAGCTTAGCTGTGCAGCAGAAGAACAACAAGAAGAAGAAATATCTCGAAATATGTCCGTCAGGCCACTTCCCTTGAGATAAATCTGCAAATATCTCGGAAACGAAGCGAGCTATGGCAAAATGTTAAGAGACCTTTTTTGTAGAGAATTATGTTTCCTACTTTTTATGTTCTATGATATTTTTTGAGCAGACGCGTAGCTCTCGAGATATATCAAGATATTTAAAAGTTCCGAAGCCGCACCAACATAATAGAGATACAGAAACACCGTGGCCCCTCTCTTTGAGATAACTCTGCACTATTGCGAGCTGGAAATGCCACTTCCAGTTTAGCTGTGCAGAAGAAGAACAACAAGAAGAAGAAATATCTCGAAATATGTCCGTTAGGCCCCTTCCCTTGAGATAAATCTGCAAATATCTCGGAAACCAAGCGAGCTATGGCAAAATGTTAAGAGACCTTTTTTGTAGAGAATTATGTTTCCTACAATTTATGTTCTATGATATTTTTTGATCAGAAGCGTAGTTGTGGAGATATATCGAGATATTTAAAAGTTCCGAAGCCGCACCAACATAATAGAGATACAGAAACACCGTGGCCCCTTTCTTTGAGATAACTCTGCACTATTGCGAGCTGCAAATGCCACTTCCAGCTTAGCTGTGCAGAGGAAGAACAACAAGAAGAAGAAATATCTCGAAATATGTCCGTCAGGCCAGTTCCTTTGAGCTGAATCTGCAAATATCTCGGAAACGAAGCGAGCTATGGCAAAATGTTAAGAGACCTTTTTTGTAGAGAATTAAGTTTCCTACTTTTTATGTTCTATGATATTTTTTGATCAGATGCGTAGTTCTCGAGATATATCAAGATATTTAAAAGTTCCGAAGCCGCACCAACATAATAGAGATACAGAAACACCGTGGCCCCTTTCTTTGAGATAACTCTGCAGTATTGCGAGCTGTAAATGCCCCTTCCAGCTTAGCTGTGCAGGAGAAGAACAACAAGAAGAAGAAATATCTCGAAATATGTCCGTCAGGCCCCTTCCCTTGAGATATATCTGCAAATATCTCGGAAACGAAGCGAGCTATGGCAAAATGTTAAGAGACCTTTTTTGTAGAGAATTATGTTTCCTACAATTTATGTTCTATGATATTTTTTGATCAGAAGCGTAGTTTTCGAGATATATCGAGATATTTAAAAGTTCCAAAGCCGCACCAACATAATAGAGATACAGAAACACCGTGGCCCCTTTCTTTGAGATAACTCTGCACTAGTGCGAGCCGCAAATGCCACTTCCAGCTTAGCTGTGCAGAAGAAGAACAACAAGAAGAAGAAATATCTCGAAATATGTCCGTCAGGCCCCTTCCCTTGAGATAAATCTGCAAATATCTCGGAAACGAAGCGAGCTATGGCAAAATGTTAAGAGACCTTTTTTGTAGAGAATTAAGTTTCCTACTTTTTATGTTCTATGATATTTTTTGATCAGATGCGTAGTTCTCGAGATATATCAAGATATTTAAAAGTTCCGAAGCCGCACCAACATAATAGAGATGCAGAAACACCGTGGCCCCTTTCTTTGAGATAACTCTGCACTAGTGCGAGCCGCAAATGCCACTTCCAGCTTAGCTGTGCAGCAGAAGAACAACAAGAAGAAGAAATATCTCGAAATATGTCCGTCAGGCCACTTCCCTTGAGATAAATCTGCAAATATCTCGGAAACGAAGCGAGCTATGGCAAAATGTTAAGAGACCTTTTTTGTAGAGAATTATGTTTCCTACTTTTTATGTTCTATGATATTTTTTGATCAGACGCGTAGCTCTCGAGATATATCAAGATATTTAAAAGTTCCGAAGCCGCACCAACATAATAGGGATACAGAAACACCGTGGCCCCTTTCTTTGAGATAACTCTGCACTAGTGCGAGCCGCAAATGCCACTTCCAGCTTAGCTGTGCAGAAGAAGTACAACAAGAAGAAGAAATATCTCGAAATATGTCCGTCAGGCCCCTTCCCTTGAGATAAATCTGCAAATATCTCGGAAACGAAGCGAGCTATGGCAAAATGTTAAGTGACCTTTTTTGTAGAGAATTATGTTTCCTACAATTTATGTTCTATGATATTTTTTGATCAGAAGCGTAGTTTTCGAGATATATCGAGATATTTAAAAGTTCCGAAGCCGCACCAACATAATAGAGATACAGAAACACCGTGGCCCCTTTCTTTGAGATAACTCTGCACTATTGCGAGCTGCAAATGCCACTTCCAGCTTAGCTGTGCAGAGGAAGAACAACAAGAAGAAGAAATATCTCGAAATATGTCCGTCAGGCCAGTTCCTTTGAGCTGAATCTGCAAATATCTCGGAAACGAAGCGAGCTATGGTAAAATGTTAAGAGACCTTTTTTGTAGAGAATTAAGTTTCCTACTTTTTATCTTCTAAAGATATTTTCTGATCAGATGCGTAGTTCTCGAGATATATCAAGATATTTAAAAGTTCCGAAGCCGCACCAACATAATAGAGATACAGAAACACCGTGGCCCCTTTCTTTGAGATAACTCTGCACTAGTGCGAGCCGCAAATGCCACTTCCAGCTTAGCTGTGCAGCAGAAGAACAACAAGAAGAAGAAATATCTCGAAATATGTCCGTTAGGCCCCTTCCCTTGAGATAAATCTGCAAATATCTCGGAAACGAAGCGAGCTATGGCAAAATGTTAAGAGACCTTTTTTGTAGAGAATTAAGTTTCCTACTTTTTATGTTCTATGATATTTTTTGATCAGATGCGTAGTTCTCGAGATATATCAAGATATTTAAAAGTTCCGAAGCCGCACCAACATAATAGAGATACAGAAACACCGTGGCCCCTTTCTTTGAGATAACTCTGCACTAGTGCGAGCCGCAAATGCCACTTCCAGCTTAGCTGTGCAGCAGAAGAACAACAAGAAGAAGAAATATCTCGAAATATGTCCGTCAGGCCACTTCCCTTGAGATAAATCTGCAAATATCTCGGAAACGAAGCGAGCTATGGCAAAATGTTAAGAGACCTTTTTTGTAGAGAATTATGTTTCCTACTTTTTATGTTCTATGATATTTTTTGATCAGACGCGTAGCTCTCGAGATATATCAAGATATTTAAAAGTTCCGAAGCCGCACCAACATAATAGAGATACAGAAACACCGTGGCCCCTCTCTTTGAGATAACTCTGCACTATTGCGAGCTGGAAATGCCACTTCCAGTTTAGCTGTGCAGAAGAAGAACAACAAGAAGAAGAAATATCTCGAAATATGTCCGTTAGGCCCCTTCCCTTGAGATAAATCTGCAAATATCTCGGAAACCAAGCGAGCTATGGCAAAATGTTAAGAGACCTTTTTTGTAGAGAATTATGTTTCCTACAATTTATGTTCTATGATATTTTTTGATCAGAAGCGTAGTTGTGGAGATATATCGAGATATTTAAAAGTTCCGAAGCCGCACCAACATAATAGAGATACAGAAACACCGTGGCCCCTTTCTTTGAGATAACTCTGCACTATTGCGAGCTGCAAATGCCACTTCCAGCTTAGCTGTGCAGAGGAAGAACAACAAGAAGAAGAAATATCTCGAAATATGTCCGTCAGGCCAGTTCCTTTGAGCTGAATCTGCAAATATCTCGGAAACGAAGCGAGCTATGGCAAAATGTTAAGAGACCTTTTTTGTAGAGAATTAAGTTTCCTACTTTTTATGTTCTATGATATTTTTTGATCAGATGCGTAGTTCTCGAGATATATCAAGATATTTAAAAGTTCCGAAGCCGCACCAACATAATAGAGATACAGAAACACCGTGGCCCCTTTCTTTGAGATAACTCTGCAGTATTGCGAGCTGTAAATGCCACTTCCAGCTTAGCTGTGCAGGAGAAGAACAACAAGAAGAAGAAATATCTCGAAATATGTCCGTCAGGCCCCTTCCCTTGAGATATATCTGCAAATATCTCGGAAACGAAGCGAGCTATGGCAAAATGTTAAGAGACCTTTTTTGTAGAGAATTATGTTTCCTACAATTTATGTTCTATGATATTTTTTGATCAGAAGCGTAGTTTTCGAGATATATCGAGATATTTAAAAGTTCCAAAGCCGCACCAACATAATAGAGATACAGAAACACCGTGGCCCCTTTCTTTGAGATAACTCTGCACTAGTGCGAGCCGCAAATGCCACTTCCAGCTTAGCTGTGCAGAAGAAGAACAACAAGAAGAAGAAATATCTCGAAATATGTCCGTCAGGCCCCTTCCCTTGAGATAAATCTGCAAATATCTCGGAAACGAAGCGAGCTATGGCAAAATGTTAAGAGACGTTGTTTGTAGAGAATTATGTTTCCTACAATTTATGTTCTATGATATTTTTTGATCAGAAGCGTAGTTTTCGAGATATATCGAGATATTTAAAAGTTCCGAAGCCACACCAACATAATAGGGATACAGAAACACCGTGGCCCCTTTCTTTGAGATAACTCTGCACTAGTGCGAGCCGCAAATGCCACTTCCAGCTTCGCTGTGCAGAAGAAGAACAACAAGAAGAAGAAATATCTCGAAATATGTCCGTCAGGCCCCTTCCCTTGAGATAAATCTGCAAATATCTCGGAAACGAAGCGAGCTATGGCAAAATGTTAAGAGACCTTTTTTGTAGAGAATTAAGTTTCCTACTTTTTATGTTCTATGATATTTTTTGATCAGATGCGTAGTTCTCGAGATATATCAAGATATTTAAAAGTTCCGAAGCCGCACCAACATAATAGAGATACAGAAACACCGTGGCCCCTCTCTTTGAGATAACTCTGCGCTACTGCGAGCTGGAAATGCCACTTCCAGTTTAACTGTGCAGAAGAAGAACAACAAGAAGAAGAAATATCTCGAAATATGTCCGTTAGGCCCCTTCCCTTGAGATAAATCTGCAAATATCTCGGAAACGAAGCGAGCTATGGCAAAATGTTAAGAGACCTCTTTTGTAGAGAATTAAGCTTCCTACTTTTTATGTTCTATGATATTTTTTGATCAGATGCGTAGTTCTCGAGATATATCAAGATATGTAAAAGTTCCGAAGCCGCACCAACATAATAGAGATACAGAAACACCGTGGCCCCTTTCTTTGAGATAACTCTGCACTATTGCGCGCTGTAAATGCCACTTCCAGCTTAGCTGTGCAGAAGAAGAACAACAAGAAGAAGAAATATCTCGAAATATGTCCGTCAGGCCCCTTCCCTTGAGATATATCTGCAAATATCTCGGAAACGAAGCGAGCTATGACAAAATGTTAAGAGACCTTTTTTGTAGAGAATTAAGTTTCCTACTTTTTATGTTCTATGATATTTTTTGATTAGATGCGTAGTTCTCGAGATATATCAAGATATTTAAAAGTTACGAAGCCGCACCAATATAATAGAGATACAGAAACACCGTGGCCCCTTTCGTTGAGATAACTCTGCACTATTGCGAGCTGTAAATGCCACTTCCAGCTTAGCTGTGCAGAAGAAGAACAACAAGAAGAAGAAATACCTCGAAATATGTCCGTCAGGCCCCTTCCCTTGAGATATATCTGCAAATATCTCGGAAACGAAGCGAGCTATGGCAAAATGTTAAGAGACCTTTTTTGTAGAGAATTATGTTTCCTACAATTTATGTTCTATGATATTTTTTGATCAGAAGCGTAGTTTTCGAGATATATCAAGATATTTAAAAGTTCCGAAGCCGCACCAACATAATAGAGATACAGAAACACCGTGGCCCCTTTCTTTGAGATAACTCTGCACGATTGCGAGCTGTAAATGCCACTTCCAGCTTAGCTGTGCAGAAGAACAACAAGAAGAAGCAATATCTCGAAATATGTCCGTCAGGCCCCTTCCCTTGAGATAAATCTGCAAATATCTCGGAAACGAAGAGAGCTATGGCAAAATGGTAAGAGACCTTTTTTGTAGAGAATTAAGTTTCCTACTTTTTATGTTCTATGATATTTTTTGATCTGATGCGTAGTTCTCGAGATATATCAAGATATTTAAAAGTTCCGAAGCCGCACCAACATAATAGAGATACAGAAACACCGTGGCCCCTTTCGTTGAGATAACTCTGCACTAGTGCGAGCCGCAAATGCCACTTCCAGCTTAGCTGTGCAGAAGAAGAACAACAAGAAGAAGAAATATCTCGAAATATGTCCGTCAGGCCCCTTCCCTTGAGATAAATCTGCAAATATCTCGGAAACGAAGCGAGCTATGGCAAAATGTTAAGAGACCTTTTTTGTAGAGAATTAAGTTTCCTACTTTTTATGTTCTATGATATTTTTTGATCAGATGCGTAGTTCTCGAGATATATCAAGATATTTAAAAGTTCCGAAGCCGCACCAACATAATAGAGATACAGAAACACCGTGGCCCCTTTCTTTGAGATAACTCTGCACTATTGCGAGCTGCAAATGCCACTTCCAGCTTAGCTGTGCAGAAGAAGAACAACAAGAAGAAGAAATATCTGGAAATATGTCCGTCAGGCCCCTTCCCTTGAGATAAATCTGCAAATCTCTCGGAAACGAAGCGAGCTATGGCAAAATGTTAAGAGACCTTTTTTGTAGAGAATTAAGTTTCCTACTATTTATGTTCTATGATATTTTTGGATCAGATGCGTAGTTCTCGAGATATATCAAGATATTTAAAAGTTCCGAAGCCGCACCAACATAATAGAGATACAGAAACACCGTGGCCCCTTTCTTTGAGATAACTCTGCACTATTGCGCGCCGCAAATGCCACTTCCAGCTTAGCTGTGCAGAAGAAGAACAACAAGAAGAAGAAATATCTCGAAATATGTCCGTCAGGCCCCTTCCCTTGAGATATATCTGCAAATATCTCGGAAACGAAGCGAGCTATGACAAAATGTTAAGAGACCTTTTTTGTAGAGAATTAAGTTTCCTACTTTTTATGTTCTATGATATTTTTTGATTAGATGCGTAGTTCTCGAGATATATCAAGATATTTAAAAGTTACGAAGCCGCACCAATATAATAGAGATACAGAAACACCGTGGCCCCTTTCGTTGAGATAACTCTGCACTATTGCGAGCTGTAAATGCCACTTCCAGCTTAGCTGTGCAGAAGAAGAACAACAAGAAGAAGAAATACCTCGAAATATGTCCGTCAGGCCCCTTCCCTTGAGATATATCTGCAAATATCTCGGAAACGAAGCGAGCTATGGCAAAATGTTAAGAGACCTTTTTTGTAGAGAATTATGTTTCCTACAATTTATGTTCTATGATATTTTTTGATCAGAAGCGTAGTTTTCGAGATATATCAAGATATTTAAAAGTTCCGAAGCCGCACCAACATAATAGAGATACAGAAACACCGTGGCCCCTTTCTTTGAGATAACTCTGCACGATTGCGAGCTGTAAATGCCACTTCCAGCTTAGCTGTGCAGAAGAACAACAAGAAGAAGCAATATCTCGAAATATGTCCGTCAGGCCCCTTCCCTTGAGATAAATCTGCAAATATCTCGGAAACGAAGAGAGCTATGGCAAAATGGTAAGAGACCTTTTTTGTAGAGAATTAAGTTTCCTACTTTTTATGTTCTATGATATTTTTTGATCTGATGCGTAGTTCTCGAGATATATCAAGATATTTAAAAGTTCCGAAGCCGCACCAACATAATAGAGATACAGAAACACCGTGGCCCCTTTCGTTGAGATAACTCTGCACTAGTGCGAGCCGCAAATGCCACTTCCAGCTTAGCTGTGCAGAAGAAGAACAACAAGAAGAAGAAATATCTCGAAATATGTCCGTCAGGCCCCTTCCCTTGAGATAAATCTGCAAATATCTCGGAAACGAAGCGAGCTATGGCAAAATGTTAAGAGACCTTTTTTGTAGAGAATTAAGTTTCCTACTTTTTATGTTCTATGATATTTTTTGATCAGATGCGTAGTTCTCGAGATATATCAAGATATTTAAAAGTTCCGAAGCCGCACCAACATAATAGAGATACAGAAACACCGTGGCCCCTTTCTTTGAGATAACTCTGCACTATTGCGAGCTGCAAATGCCACTTCCAGCTTAGCTGTGCAGAAGAAGAACAACAAGAAGAAGAAATATCTGGAAATATGTCCGTCAGGCCCCTTCCCTTGAGATAAATCTGCAAATCTCTCGGAAACGAAGCGAGCTATGGCAAAATGTTAAGAGACCTTTTTTGTAGAGAATTAAGTTTCCTACTATTTATGTTCTATGATATTTTTGGATCAGATGCGTAGTTCTCGAGATATATCAAGATATTTAAAAGTTCCGAAGCCGCACCAACATAATAGAGATACAGAAACACCGTGGCCCCTTTCTTTGAGATAACTCTGCACTAGTGCGAGCCGCAAATGCCACTTCCAGCTTAGCTGTGCAGAAGAAGAACAACAAGAAGAAGAAATATCTCGAAATATGTTCGTCAGGCCCCTTCCCTTGAGATAAATCTGCAAATATCTCGGAAACGAAGCGAGCTATGGCAAAATGTTAAGAGACCTTTTTTGTAGAGAATTAAGTTTCCTACTTTTTATCTGGTATGATATTTTTTGATCAGATGCGTAGTTCTCGAGATATATCAAGATATTTAAAAGTTCCGAAGCCGCACCAACATAATAGAGATACAGAAACACCGTGGCCCCTCTCTTTGAGATAACTCTGCACTATTGCGAGCTGGAAATGCCACTTCCAGTTTAGCTGTGCAGAAGAAGAACAACAAGAAGAAGAAATATCTCGAAATATGTCCGTTAGGCCCCTTCCCTTGAGATAAATCTGCAAATATCTCGGAAACTAAGCGAGCTATGGCAAAATGTTAAGAGACCTCTTTTGTAGAGAATTAAGTTTCCTACTTTTTATGTTCTATGATATTTTTTGATCAGATGCGTAGTTCTCGAGATATATCAAGATATTTAAAAGTTCCGAAGCCGCACCAACATAATAGAGATACAGAAACACCGTGGCCCCTTTCTTTGAGATAACTCTGCACTATTGCGAGCTGTAAATGCCACTTCCAGCTTAGCTGTGCAGAAGAAGAACAACAAGAAGAAGACATATCTCGAAATATGTCCGTCAGGCCCCTTCCCTTGAGATATATCTGCAAATATCTCGGAAACGAAGCGAGCTATGACAAAATGTTAAGAGACCTTTTTTGTAGAGAATTATGTTTCCTACAATTTATGTTCTATGATATTTTCTGATCAGAAGCGTAGTTTTCGAGATATATCGAGATATTTAAAAGTTCCGAAGCCGCACCAACATAATAGAGATACAGAAACACCATGGCCCCTTTCTTTGAGATAACTCTGCACTAGTGCGAGCCGCAAATGCCACTTCCAGCTTAGCTGTGCAGAAGAAGAACAACAAGAAGAAGAAATATCTCGAAATATGTCCGTCAGGCCCCTTCCCTTGAGATAAACCTGCAAATATCTCGGAAACGAAGCGAGCTATGGCGAAATGTTAAGAGACCTTTTTTGTAGAGAATTAAGTTTCCTACTTTTCACGTTCTATGATATTTTTTGATCTGATGCGTAGTTCTCGAGATATATCAAGATATTTAAAAGTTCCGAAGCCGCACCAACATAATAGAGATACAGAAACGCCGTGGCCCCTTTCGTTGAGATAACTCTGCACGATTGCGAGCTGTAAATGCCACTTCCAGCTTAGCTGTGCAGAAGAAGAACAACAAGAAGAAGAAATATCTCGAAATATGTCCGTCAGGCCCCTTCCCTTGCGATAAATCTGCAAATATCTCGGAAACGAAGCGAGCTATGGCAAAATGTTAAGAGACCTTATTTGCAGAGAATTAAGTTTCCTACTTTTTATGTTCTATGATATTTTTTGATCAGATGCGTAGTTCTCGAGATATATCAAGATATTTAAAAGTTCCGAAACCGCACCAACATAATAGAGATACAGAAACACGGTGGCCCCTTTCTTTGAGATAACTCTGCACTAGTGCGAGCCGCAAATGCCACTTCCAGCTTAGCTGTGCAGCAGAAGAACAACAAGAAGAAGAAATATCTCGAAATATGTCCGTCAGGCCCCTTCCCTTGAGATAAATCTGCAAATATCTCGGAAACGAAGCGAGCTATGGCGAAATGTTAAGAGACCTTTTTTGTAGAGAATTAAGTTTCCTACTTTTTACGTTCTATGATATTTTTTGATCAGATGCGTAGTTCTCGAGATATATCAAGATATTTAAAAGCTCCGAAGCCGCACCAACATAATAGAGATACAGAAACACCGTGGCCCCTTTCTTTGAGATAACTCTGCACTATTGCGAGCTGCAAATGCCACTTCCAGCTTAGCTGTGCAGAGGAAGAACAACAAGAAGAAGAAATATCTCGAAATATGTCCGTCAGGCCAGTTCCTTTGAGCTGAATCTGCAAATATCTCGGAAACGAAGCGAGCTATGGCAAAATGTTAAGAGATGTTTTTTATAGAGAATTATGTTTCCTACAATTTATGTTCTATGATATTTTTTGATCAGAAGCGTAGTTTTCGAGATATATCGAGGTATTTAAAAGTTCCGAAGCCGCACCAACATAATAGGGATACAGAAACACCGTGGCCCCTTTCTTTGAGATAACTCTGCACTAGTGCGAGCCACAAATGCCACTTCCAGCTTAGCTGTGCAGAAGAAGAACAACAAGAAGAAGAAATATCTCGAAATATGTCCGTCAGGCCAGTTCCTTTGAGCTGAATCTGCAAATATCTCGGAAACGAAGCGAGCTATGGCAAAATGTTAAGAGACGTTTTTTATAGAGAATTATGTTTCCTACAATTTATGTTCTATGATATTTTTTGATCAGAAGCGTAGTTTTCGAGATATATCGAGGTATTTAAAAGTTCCGAAGCCGCACCAACATAATAGGGATACAGAAACACCGTGGCCCCTTTCTTTGAGATAACTCTGCACTAGTGCGAGCCGCAAATGCCACTTCCAGCTTAGCTGTGCGGAAGAAGAACAACAAGAAGAAGAAATATCTCGAAATATGTCCGTCAGGCCCCTTCCCTTGAGATAAATCTGCAAATATCTCGGAAACGAAGCGAGCTATGGCGAAATGTTAAGAGACCTTTCTTGTAGAGAATTAAGTTTCCTACTTTTCATGTTCTATGATATTTTTTGATCAGATGCGTAGTTCTCGAGATATATCAAGATATTTAAAAGTTCCGAAGCCGCACCAACATAATAGAGATACAGAAACACCGTGGCCCCTTTCTTTGAGATAACTCTGCACGATTGCGAGCTGTAAATGCCACTTCCAGCTTAGCTGTGCAGAAGAAGGACAACAAGAAGAAGAAATATCTCGAAATATGTCCGTCAGGCCCCTTCCCTTGAGATAAATCTGCAAATATCTCGGAAACGAAGCGAGCTATGGCAAAATGTTAAGAGACCTTATTTGCAGAGAATTAAGTTTCCTACTTTTTATGTTCTATGATATTTTTTGATCAGATGCGTAGTTCTCGAGATATATCAAGATATTTAAAAGCTCCGAAGCCGCACCAACATAATAGAGATACAGAAACACCGTGGCCCCTTTCTTTGAGATAACTCTGCACTATTGCGAGCTGCAAATGCCACTTCCAGCTTAGCTATGCAGAAGAAGAACAACAAGAAGAAGAAATATCTCGAAATATGTCCGTCAGGCCAGTTCCTTTGAGCTGAATCTGCAAATATCTCGGAAACGAAGCGAGCTATGGCAAAATGTTTAGAGACGTTTTTTGTAGAGAATTATGTTTCCTACAATTTATGTTCTATGATATTTTTTGATCAGAAGCGTAGTTTTCGAGATATATCGAGGTATTTAAAAGTTCCGAAGCCGCACCAACATAATAGGGATACAGAAACACCGTGGCCCCTTTCTTTGAGATAACTCTGCACTAGTGCGAGCCGCAAATGCCACTTCCAGCTTAGCTGTGCAGAAGAAGAACGACAAGAAGAAGAAATGTCTCGAAATATGTCCGTCAGGCCCCTTCCCTTGAGATATATCTGCAAATATCTCGGAAACGAAGCGAGCTATGGCAAAATCTTAAGAGACCTTTTTTGTAGAGAATTAAGTTTCCTACTTTTTATGTTCTATGATATTTTTTGATCAGATGCGTAGTTCTCGAGATATATCAAGATATTTAAAAGTTCCGAAGCCGCACCAACATAATAGGGATACAGAAACACCGTGGCCCCTTTCTTTGAGATAACTCTGCACTAGTGCGAGCCGCAAATGCCAGTTCCAGCTTAGCTGTGCAGAAGAAGAACAACAAGAAGAAGAAATATCTCGAAATATGTCCGTCAGGCCCCTTCCCTTGAGATAAATCTGCAAATATCTCGGAAACGAAGCGAGCTATGGCAAAATGTTAAGAGACCTTTTTTGTAGAGAATTAAGTTTCCTACTTTTTATGTTGTATGATATTTTTTGATCAGATGCGTAGTTCTCGAGATATATCAAGATATTTAAAAGTTCCGAAGCCGCACCAACATAATAGAGATACAGAAACACCGTGGCCCCTTTCTTTGAGATAACTCTGCACTATTGCGAGCTGCAAATGCCACTTCCAGCTTAGCTGTGCAGAGGAAGAACAACAAGAAGAAGAAATATCTCGAAATATGTCCGTCAGGCCAGTTCCTTTGAGCTGAATCTGCAAATATCTCGGAAACGAAGCGAGCTATGGCAAAATGTTAAGAGACGTTTTTTATAGAGAATTATGTTTCCTACAATTTATGTTCTATGATATTTTTTGATCAGAAGCGTAGTTTTCGAGATATATCGAGATATTTAAAAGTTCCGAAGCCGCACCAACATAATAGGGATACAGAAACACCGTGGCCCCTTTCTTTGAGATAACTCTGCACTAGTGCGAGCCGCTGATGCCACTTCCAGCTTAGCTGTGCAGAAGAAGAACAACAAGAAGAAGAAATATCTCGAAATATGTCCGTCAGGCCCCTTCCCTTGAGATAAATCTGCAAATATCTCGGAAACGATGCGAGCTATGGCGAAATGTTAAGAGACCTTTTTTGTAGAGAATTAAGTTTCCTACTTTTTATGTTCTGTGATATTTTTTGATCAGATGCGTAGTTCTCGAGATATATCAAGATATTTAAAAGTTCCGAAGCCGCACCAACATAATAGAGATACAGAAACACCGTGGCCCCTTTCTTTGAGATAACTCTGCACGATTGCGAGCTGTAAATGCCACTTCCAGCATAGCTGTGCAGAAGAAGGACAACAAGAAGAAGAAATATCTCGAAATATGTCCGTCAGGCCCCTTCCCTTGAGATAAATCTGCAAATATCTCGGAAACGAAGCGAGCTATGGCGAAATGTTAAGAGACCTTTTTTGTAGAGAATTAAGTTTCCTACTTTTTATGTTCTATGATATTTTTTGATCAGATGCGTAGTTCTCGAGATATATCAAGATATTTAAAAGTTCCGAAGCCGCACCAACATAATAGAGATACAGAAACACCGTGGCCCCTTTCTTTGAGATAACTCTGCACTATTGCGAGCTGCAAATGCCACTTCCAGCTTAGCTGTGCAGAGGAAGAACAACAAGAAGAAGAAATATCTCGAAATATGTCCGTCAGGCCAGTTCCTTTGAGCTGAATCTGCAAATATCTCGGAAACGAAGCGAGCTATGGCAAAATGTTAAGAGACGTTTTTTATAGAGAATTATGTTTCCTACAATTTATGTTCTATGATATTTTTTGATCAGAAGCGTAGTTTTCGAGATATATCGAGATATTTAAAAGTTCCGAAGCCGCACCAACATAATAGGGATACAGAAACACCGTGGCCCCTTTCTTTGAGATAACTCTGCACTAGTGCGAGCCGCAAATGCCACTTCCAGCTTAGCTGTGCAGAAGAAGAACAACAAGAAGAAGAAATATCTCGAAATATGTCCGTCAGGCCCCTTCCCTTGAGATATATCTGCAAATATCTCGGAAACGAAGCGAGCTATGGCAAAATGTTAAGAGACCTTTTTTGTAGAGAATTAAGTTTCCTACTTTTTATGTTCTATGATATTTTTTGATCAGATGCGTAGTTCTCGAAATATATCAAGATATTTAAAAGTTCCGAAGCCGCACCAACATAATAGGGATACAGAAACACCGTGGCCCCTTTCTTTGAGATAACTCTGCACTAGTGCGAGCCGCAAATGCCACTTCCAGCTTAGCTGTGCAGAAGAAGAACAACAAGAAGAAGAAATATCTCGAAATATGTCCGTCAGGCCCCTTCCCTTGAGATAAATCTGCAAATATCTCGGAAACGAAGCGAGCTATGGCGAAATGTTAAGAGACCTTTTTTGTAGAGAATTAAGTTTCCTACTTTTTATGTTCTATGATATTTTTAGATCAGATGCGTAGTTCTCGAGATATATCGAGATATTTAAAAGTTCCGAAGCCGCACCAACATAATAGGGCTACAGAAACACCGTGGCCCCTTTCTTTGAGATAACTCTGCACTAGTGCGAGCCGCAAATGCCACTTCCAGCTTAGCTGTGCAGAAGAAGAACAACAAGAAGAAGAAATATCTCGAAATATGTCGGTCAGGCCCCTTCCCTTGAGATAAATCTGCAAATATCTCGGAAACGAAGCGAGCTATGGCAAAATGTTAAGAGACCTTTTTTGTAGAGAATTAAGTTTCCTACTTTTTATGTTGTATGATATTTTTTGATCAGATGCGTAGTTCTCGAGATATATCAAGATATTTAAAAGTTCCGAAGCCGCACCAACATAATAGAGATACAGAAACACCGTGGCCCCTTTCTTTGAGATAACTCTGCACTATTGCGAGCTGCAAATGCCACTTCCAGCTTAGCTGTGCAGAGGAAGAACAACAAGAAGAAGAAATATCTCGAAATATGTCCGTCAGGCCAGTTCCTTTGAGCTGAATCTGCAAATATCTCGGAAACGAAGCGAGCTATGGCAAAATGTTAAGAGACGTTTTTTATAGAGAATTATGTTTCCTACAATTTATGTTCTATGATATTTTTTGATCAGAAGCGTAGTTTTCGAGATACATCGAGATATTTAAAAGTTCCGAAGCCGCACCAACATAATAGAGATACAGAAACACCGTGGCCCCTTTCTTTGAGATAACTCTGCACTAGTGCGAGCCGCAAATGCCACTTCCAGCTTAGCTGTGCAGAAGAAGAACAACAAGAAGAAGAAATATCTCGAAATATGTCGGTCAGGCCCCTTCCCTTGAGATATATCTGCAAATATCTCGGAAACGAAGCGAGCTATGGCAAAATGTTAAGAGACCTTTTTTGTAGAGAATTAAGTTTCCTACTTTTTATGTTCTGTGATATTTTTTGATCAGATGCGTAGTTCTCGAGATATATCAAGATATTTAAAAGTTCCGAAGCCGCACCAACATAATAGAGATACAGAAACACCGTGGCCCCTTTCTTTGAGATAACTCTGCACGATTGCGAGCTGTAAATGCCACTTCCAGCTTAGCTGTGCAGAAGAAGGACAACAAGAAGAAGAAATATCTCGAAATATGTCCGTCAGGCCCCTTCCCTTGAGATAAATCTGCAAATATCTCGGAAACGAAGCGAGCTATGGCAAAATGTTAAGAGACCTTTTTTGTAGAGAATTAAGTTTCCTACTTTTTATGTTCTATGATAGTTTTTGATCAGATGCGTAGTTCTCGAGATATATCAAGATATTTAAAAGTTCCGAAGCCGCACCAACATAATAGAGATACAGAAACACCGTGGCCCCTTTCTTTGAGATAACTCTGCACTAGTGCGAGCCGCAAATGCCACTTCCAGCTTAGCTGTGCAGAAGAAGGACAACAAGAAGAAGAAATATCTCGAAATATGTCCGTCAAGCCCCTTCACTTGAGATATATCTGCAAATATCTCGAAAACGAAGCGAGCTATGGCAAAATGTTAAGAGACCTTTTTTGTAGAGAATTAAGTTTCCTACTTTTTATGTTCTATGATATTTTTTGATCAGATGCGTAGTTCTCGAGATATATCAAGATATTTAAAAGTTCCGAAGCCGCACCAACATAATAGAGATACAGAAACACCGTGGCCCCTTTCTTTGAGATAACTCTGCACTAGTGCGAGCCGCAAATGCCACTTCCAGCTTAGCTGTGCAGAAGAAGGACAACAAGAAGAAGAAATATCTCGAAATATGTCCGTCAAGCCCCTTCACTTGAGATATATCTGCAAATATCTCGAAAACGAAGCGAGCTATGGCAAAATGTTAAGAGACCTTTTTTGTAGAGAATTAAGTTTCCTACTTTTTACGTTCTATGATATTTTTTGATCAGATGCGTAGTTCTCGAGATATATCAAGATATTTAAAAGTTCCGAAGCCGCACCAACATAATAGAGATACAGAAACACCGTGGCCCCTCTCTTTGAGATAACTCTGCACTATTGCGAGCTGGAAATGCCACTTCCAGTTTAGCTGTGCAGAAGAAGAACAACAAGAAGAAGAAATATCTCGAAATATGTCCGTTAGGCCCCTTCCCTTGAGATAAATCTGCAAATATCTCGGAAACGAAGCGAGCTATAGCAAAATGTTAAGAGACCTTTTTTGTAGAGAATTAAGTTTCCTACTTTTTATGTTCTATGATATTTTTTGATCAGATGCGTAGTTCTCGAGATATATCAAGATATTTAAAAGTTCCGAAGCCGCACCAACATAATAGAGATACAGAAACACCGTGGCCCCTTTCTTTGAGATAACTCTGCACTAGTGCGAGCCGCAAATGCCACTTCCAGCTTAGCTATGCAGAAGAAGAACAACAAGAAGAAGAAATATCTCGAAATATGTCCGTCAGGCCCCTTCCCTTGAGATAAATCTGCAAATATCTCGGAAACGAAGCGAGCTATGGCAAAATGTTAAGAGACCGTTTTTGTAGAGAATTAAGTTTCCTACTTTTTATGTTCTATGATATTTTTTGATCAGATGCGTAGTTCTCGAGATATATCAAGATACTTAAAAGTTCCGAAGCCGCACCAACATAATAGAGACACAGAAACTCCGTGGCCCCTCTCTTTGAGATAACTCTGCACTATTGCGAGCTGCAAATGCCACTTCCAGCTTAGCTGTGCAGAGGAAGAACAACAAGAAGAAGAAATATCTCGAAATATGTCCGTCAGGCCCGTTCCTTTGAGCTGAATCTGCAAATATCTCGGAAACGAAGCGAGCTATGGCAAAATGTTAAGAGACGTTTTTTGTAGAGAATTATGTTTCCTACAATTTATGTTCTATGATGTTTTTTGATCAGAAGCGTAGTTTTCGAGATATATCGAGATATTTAAAAGTTCCGAAGCCGCACCAACATAATAGAGATACAGAAACAACGTGGCCCCTTTCTTTGAGATAACTCTGCACTATTGCGAGCTGCAAATGCCACTTCCAGTTTAGCTGTGCAGAAGAAGAACAACAAGAAGAGGAAATATCTCGAAATATGTCCGTCAGGCCCCTTCCCTTGAGATATATCTGCAAATATCTCGGAAACGAAACGAGCTATGGCAAAATGTTAAGAGACCTTTTTTGTAGAGAATCATGTTTCCTACAATTTATGTTCTATGATATTTTTTGATCAGACGCGTAGTTCTCGAGATATATCAAGATATTTAAAAGTTCCGAAGCCGCACCAACATAATAGAGATACAGAAACACCGTGGCCCCTTTCTTTGAGATAACTCTGCACTATTGCGAGCTGCAAATGCCACTTCCAGCTTAGCTGTGCAGAAGAAGAACAACAAGAAGAAGAAATATCTCGAAATATGTCCGTCAGGCCCCTTCCCTTGAGATAAATCTGCAAATATCTCGGAAACGAAGCGAGCTATGGCAAAATGTTAAGAGACCTTTTTTGTAGAGAATTATGTTTCCTACTTTTTATGTTCTATGATATTTTTTGATCAGACGCGTAGTTCTCGAGATATATCAAGATATTTAAAAGTTCCGAAGCCGCACCAACATAATAGAGATACAGAAACACCGTGGCCCCTTTCTTTGAGATAACTCTGCACTAGTGCGAGCCGCAAATGCCACTTCCAGCTTAGCTGTGCAGAAGAAGGACAACAAGAAGAAGAAATATCTCGAAATATGTCCGTCAGGCCCCTTCCCTTGAGATAAATCTGCAAATATCTCGGAAACGAAGCGAGCTATGGCAAAATGTTAAGAGACCTTTTTTGTAGAGAATTAAGTTTCCTACTTTTTATGTTCTATGATATTTTTTGATCAGATGCGTAGTTCTCGAGATATATCAAGATATTTAAAAGTTCCGAAGCCGCACCAACATAATAGAGATACAGAAACACCGTGGCCCCTTTCTTTGAGATAACTCTGCACTAGTGCGAGCCGCAAATGCCACTTCCAGCTTAGCTATGCAGAAGAAGAACAACAAGAAGAAGAAATATCTCGAAATATGTCCGTCAGGCCCCTTCCCTTGAGATAAATCTGCAAATATCTCGGAAACGAAGCGAGCTATGGCAAAATGTTAAGAGACCTTTTTTGTAGAGAATTAAGTTTCCTACTTTTTATGTTCTATGATATTTTTTGATCAGATGCGTAGTTCTCGAGATATATCAAGATACTTAAAAGTTCCGAAGCCGCACCAACATAATAGAGACACAGAAACACCGTGGCCCCTCTCTTTGAGATAACTCTGCACTATTGCGAGCTGCAAATGCCACTTCCAGCTTAGCTGTGCAGAGGAAGAACAACAAGAAGAAGAAATATCTCGAAATATGTCCGTCAGGCCCGTTCCTTTGAGCTGAATCTGCAAATATCTCGGAAACGAAGCGAGCTATGGCAAAATGTTAAGAGACGTTTTTTGTAGAGAATTATGTTTCCTACAATTTATGTTCTATGATATTTTTTGATCAGAAGCGTAGTTTTCGAGATATATCGAGATATTTAAAAGTTCCGAAGCCGCACCAACATAATAGAGATACAGAAACACCGTGGCCCCTTTCTTTGAGATAACTCTGCACTAGTGCGAGCCGCAAATGCCACTTCCAGCTTAGCTGTGCAGAAGAAGGACAACAAGAAGAAGAAATATCTCGAAATATGTCCGTCAGGCCCCTTCCCTTGAGATAAATCTGCAAATATCTCGGAAACGAAGCGAGCTATGGCAAAATGTTAAGAGACCTTTTTTGTAGAGAATTAAGTTTCCTACTTTTTATGTTCTATGATATTTTTCGATCAGAGGCGTAGTTCTCGAGATATATCAAGATATTTAAAAGTTCCGAAGCCGCACCAACATAATAGAGATACAGAAACACCGTGGCCCCTTTCTTTGAGATAACTCTGCACTATTGCGAGCTGTAAATGCCACTTCCAGCTTAGCTGTGCAGAAGAAGAACAACAAGAAGAAGAAATATCTCGAAATATGTCCGTCAGGCCAGTTCCTTTGAGCTGAATCTGCAAATATCTCGGAAACGAAGCGAGCTATGGCAAAATGTTAAGAGACGTTTTTTGTAGAGAATTATGTTTCCTACAATTTGTGTTCTATGATATTTTTTGATCAGAAGCGTAGTTTTCGAGATATATCGAGATATTTAAAAGTTCCGAAGCCGCACCAACATAATAGGGATACAGAAACACCGTGGCCCCTTTCTTTGAGATAACTCTGCACTAGTGCGAGCCGCAAATGCCACTTCCAGCTTAGCTGTGCAGAAGAAGAACAACAAGAAGAAGAAATATCTCGAAATATGTCCGTCAGGCGCCTTCCCTTGAGATAAATCTGCAAATATCTCGGAAACGAAGCGAGCTATGGCAAAATGTTAAGAGACCTTTTTTGTAGAAAATTAGGTTTCCTACTTTTTATGTTCTATGATATTTTTTGATCAGATGCGTAGTTCTCGAGATATATCAAGATATTTAAAAGTTCCGAAGCCGCACCAACATAATAGAGATACAGAAACACCGTGGCCCCTTTCTTTGAGATAACTCTGCACTATTGCGAGCTGCAAATGCCACTTCCAGCTTAGCTGTGCAGAGGAAGAACAACAAGAAGAAGAAGTATCTCGAAATATGTCCGTCAGGCCCGTTCCTTTGAGCTGAATCTGCAAATATCTCGGAAACGAAGAGAGCTATGGCAAAATGTTAAGAGACCTTTTTTGTAGAGAATTAAGTTTCCTACTTTTCATGTTCTACGATATTTTTTGATCAGATGCGTAGTTCTCGAGATATATCAAGATATTTAAAAGTTCCGAAGCAGCACAAACATAATAGAGACACAGAAACACCGTGGCCCCTTTCTTTGAGATAACTCTGCACTATTGCGAGCTGTAAATGCCACTTCCAGCTTAGCTGTGCAGAAGAAGAACAACAAGAAGAAGAAATATCTCGAAATATGTCCGGCAGGCCCCTTCCCTTGAGATAAATCTGCAAATATCTCGGAAACGAAGCGAGCTATGGCAAAATGTTAAGAGACCTTTTTTGTAGAGAATTATGTTTCCTACAATTTATGTTCTATGATATTTTTTGATCAGAAGCGTAGTTTTCGAGATATATCGAGATATTTAAAGGTTCCGTAGCCGCACCAACATAATAGAGATACAGAAACACCGTGGCCCCTTTCTTTGAGATAACTCTGCACTATTGCGTGCTGCAAATGCCACTTCCAGCTTAGCTGTGCAGAGGAAGAACAACAAGAAGAAGAAATATCTCGAAATATGTCCGTCAGGCCCGTTCCTTTGAGCTGAATCTGCAAATATCTCGGAAACGAAGCGAGCTATGGCAAAATGTTAAGAGACGTTTTTTGTAGTGAATTATGTTTCCTACAATTTATGTTCTATGATATTTTTTGATCAGAAGCGTAGTTTTCGAGATATATCGAGATATTTAAAAGTTCCGAAGCCGCACCAACATAATAGAGATACAGAAACACCGTGGCCCCTTTCTTTGAGATAACTCTGCACTATTGCGAGCTGCAAATGCCACTTCTAGCTTAGCTGTGCAGAGGAAGAACAACAAGAAGAAGAAGTATCTCGAAATATGTCCGTCAGGCCCGTTCCTTTGAGCTGAATCTGCAAATATCTCGGAAACGAAGCGAGCTATGGCAAAATGTTAAGAGACCTTTTTTGTAGAGGATTAAGTTTACTACTTTTCATGTTGTATGATATTTTTTGATCAGATGCGTAGTTTTCGAGATATATCAAGATATTTAAAAGTTCCGAAGCCGCACCACCATAATAGAGATACAGAAACACCGTGGCCCCTTTCTTTGAGATAACTCTGCACTATTGCGAGCTGCAAATGCCACTTCCAGCTTAGCTGTGCAGAAGAAGAACAACAAGAAGAAGAAATATCTCGAAATATGTCCGTCAGGCCCCTTCCCTTGAGCTAAATCTGCAAATATCTCGGAAACAATGCGAGCTATGGCAAAATAGTAAGAGATCTTCTTTGTAGGAAATTAAGTTTCCTACTATTTATGTTCTATGATATTTTTTGATCAGATGCGTAGTTCTCGAGATATATCAAGATATTTAAAAGTTCCGAAGCCGCACCAACATAATAGAGATACAGAAACACCGTGGCCCCTTTCTTTGAGATAACTCTGCACTATTGCGAGCTGTAAATGCCACTTCCAGCTTAGCTGTGCAGAAGAAGAACAACAAGAAGAAGAAATATCCCGAAATATGTCCGTCAGGCCCCTTCCCTTGAGATAAATCTGCAAATATCTCGGAAACGAAGCGAGCTATGGCAAAATGTTAAGAGACCTTTTTTGTAGAGAATTAAGTTTCCTACTTTTTATGTTCTATGATATTTTTTGATCAGATGCGTAGTTCTCGAGATATATCAAGATATTTAAAAGTTCCGAAGCCGCACCACCATAATAGAGATACAGAAACACCGTGGCCCCTCTCTTTGAGATAACTCTGCACTATTGCGAGCTGCAAATGCCACTTCCAGCTTAGCTGTGCAGAGGAAGAACAACAAGAAGAAGAAATATCTCGAAATATGTCCGTCAGGCCCGTTCCTTTGAGCTGAATCTGCAAATATCTCGGAAACGAAGCGAGCTATGGCAAAATGTTAAGAGACGTTTTTTGTAGAGAATTATGTTTCCTACAATTTATGTTCTATGATATTTTTTGATCAGAAGCGTAGTTTTCGAGATATATCGAGATATTTAAAAGTTCCGAAGCCGCACCAACATAATAGAGATACAGAAACACCGTGGCCCCTTTCTTTGAGATAACTCTGCACTAGTGCGAGCCGCAAATGCCACTTCCAGCTTAGCTGTGCAGAAGAAGGACAACAAGAAGAAGAAATATCTCGAAATATGTCCGTCAGGCCCCTTCCCTTGAGATAAATCTGCAAATATCTCGGAAACGAAGCGAGCTATGGCAAAATGTTAAGAGACCTTTTTTGTAGAGAATTAAGTTTCCTACTTTTTATGTTCTATGATATTTTTTGATCAGATGCGTAGTTCTCGAGATATATCAAGATATTTAAAAGTTCCGAAGCCGCACCAACATAATAGAGATACAGAAACACCGTGGCCCCTTTCTTTGAGATAACTCTGCACTAGTGCGAGCCGCAAATGCCACTTCCAGCTTAGCTATGCAGAAGAAGAACAACAAGAAGAAGAAATATCTCGAAATATGTCCGTCAGGCCCCTTCCCTTGAGATAAATCTGCAAATATCTCGGAAACGAAGCGAGCTATGGCAAAATGTTAAGAGACCTTTTTTGTAGAGAATTAAGTTTCCTACTTTTTATGTTCTATGATATTTTTTGATCAGATGCGTAGTTCTCGAGATATATCAAGATACTTAAAAGTTCCGAAGCCGCACCAACATAATAGAGACACAGAAACACCGTGGCCCCTCTCTTTGAGATAACTCTGCACTATTGCGAGCTGCAAATGCCACTTCCAGCTTAGCTGTGCAGAGGAAGAACAACAAGAAGAAGAAATATCTCGAAATATGTCCGTCAGGCCCGTTCCTTTGAGCTGAATCTGCAAATATCTCGGAAACGAAGCGAGCTATGGCAAAATGTTAAGAGACGTTTTTTGTAGAGAATTATGTTTCCTACAATTTATGTTGTATGATATTTTTTGATCAGAAGCGTAGTTTTCGAGATATATCGAGATATTTAAAAGTTCCGAAGCCGCACCAACATAATAGAGATACAGAAACACCGTGGCCCCTTTCTTTGAGATAACTCTGCACTAGTGCGAGCCGCAAATGCCACTTCCAGCTTAGCTGTGCAGAAGAAGGACAACAAGAAGAAGAAATATCTCGAAATATGTCCGTCAGGCCCCTTCCCTTGAGATAAATCTGCAAATATCTCGGAAACGAAGCGAGCTATGGCAAAATGTTAAGAGACCTTTTTTGTAGAGAATTAAGTTTCCTACTTTTTATGTTCTATGATATTTTTCGATCAGAGGCGTAGTTCTCGAGATATATCAAGATATTTAAAAGTTCCGAAGCCGCACCAACATAATAGAGATACAGAAACACCGTGGCCCCTTTCTTTGAGATAACTCTGCACTATTGCGAGCTGTAAATGCCACTTCCAGCTTAGCTGTGCAGAAGAAGAACAACAAGAAGAAGAAATATCTCGAAATATGTCCGTCAGGCCAGTTCCTTTGAGCTGAATCTGCAAATATCTCGGAAACGAAGCGAGCTATGGCAAAATGTTAAGAGACGTTTTTTGTAGAGAATTATGTTTCCTACAATTTGTGTTCTATGATATTTTTTGATCAGAAGCGTAGTTTTCGAGATATATCGAGATATTTAAAAGTTCCGAAGCCGCACCAACATAATAGGGATACAGAAACACCGTGGCCCCTTTCTTTGAGATAACTCTGCACTAGTGCGAGCCGCAAATGCCACTTCCAGCTTAGCTGTGCAGAAGAAGAACAACAAGAAGAAGAAATATCTCGAAATATGTCCGTCAGGCGCCTTCCCTTGAGATAAATCTGCAAATATCTCGGAAACGAAGCGAGCTATGGCAAAATGTTAAGAGACCTTTTTTGTAGAAAATTAGGTTTCCTACTTTTTATGTTCTATGATATTTTTTGATCAGATGCGTAGTTCTCGAGATATATCAAGATATTTAAAAGTTCCGAAGCCGCACCAACATAATAGAGATACAGAAACACCGTGGCCCCTTTCTTTGAGATAACTCTGCACTATTGCGAGCTGCAAATGCCACTTCCAGCTTAGCTGTGCAGAGGAAGAACAACAAGAAGAAGAAATATCTCGAAATATGTCCGTCAGGCCCGTTCCTTTGAGCTGAATCTGCAAATATCTCGGAAACGAAGCGAGCTATGGCAAAATGTTAAGAGACGTTTTTTGTAGAGAATTATGTTTCCTACAATTTATGTTCTATGATATTTTTTGATCAGATGCGTAGTTCTTGAGATATATCAAGATATTTAAAAGTTCCGAAACCGCACCAGCATAACAGAGATACAGAAACACCGTGGCCCCTTTCCTTGAGATAACTCTGCACTAGTGCGAGCCGCAAATGCCACTTCCAGCTTAGCTGTGCAGAAGAAGGACAACAAGAAGAAGAAATATCTCGAAATATGTCCGTCAGGCCCCTTCCCTTGAGATAAATCTGCAAATATCTCGGAAACGAAGCGAGCTATGGCAAAATGTTAAGAGACCTTTTTTGTAGAGAATTATGTTTCCTACAATTTATGTTCTATGATATTTTTTGATCAGATGCGTAGTTTTCGAGATATATCGAGATATTTAAAGGTTCCGAAGCCGCACCAACATAATAGAGATACAGAAACACCGTGGCCCCTTTCTTTGAGATAACTCTGCACTATTGCGAGCTGCAAATGCCACTTCTAGCTTAGCTGTGCAGAGGAAGAACAACAAGAAGAAGAAGTATCTCGAAATATGTCCGTCAGGCCCGTTCCTTTGAGCTGAATCTGCAAATATCTCGGAAACGAAGCGAGCTATGGCAAAATGTTAAGAGACGTTTTTTGTAGTGAATTATGTTTCGTACAATTTATGTTCTATGATATTTTTTGATCAGAAGCGTAGTTTTCGAGATATATCGAGATATTTAAAAGTTCCGAAGCCGCACCAACATAATAGAGATACAGAAACACCGTGGCCCCTTTCTTTGAGATAACTCTGCACTATTGCGAGCTGCAGATGCCACTTCCAGCTTAGCTGTGCAGAAGAAGAACAACAAGAAGAAGAAATATCTCGAAATATGTCCGTCAGGCCCCTTCCCTTGAGATAAATCTGCAAATATCTCGGAAACGAAGAGAGCTATGGCAAAATGTTAAGAGACCTTTTTTGTAGAGAATTAAGTTTCCTACTTTTCATGTTCTACGATATTTTTTGATCAGATGCGTAGTTCTCGAGATATATCAAGATATTTAAAAGTTCCGAAGCAGCACCAACATAATAGAGACACAGAAACACTGTGGCCCCTTTCTTTGAGATAACTCTGCACTATTGCGAGCTGTAAATGCCACTTCCAGCTTAGCTGTGCAGAAGAAGAACAACAAGAAGAAGAAATATCTCGAAATATGTCCGGCAGGCCCCTTCCCTTGAGATAAATCTGCAAATATCTCGGAAACGAAGCGAGCTATGGCAAAATGTTAAGAGACCTTTTTTGTAGAGAATTATGTTTCCTACAATTTATGTTCTATGTTATTTTTTGATCAGAAGCGTAGTTTTCGAGATATATCGAGATATTTAAAGGTTCCGAAGCCGCACCAACATAATAGAGATACAGAAACACCGTGGCCCCTTTCTTTGAGATAACTCTGCACTATTGCGTGCTGCAAATGCCACTTCCAGCTTAGCTGTGCAGAGGAAGAACAACAAGAAGAAGAAATATCTCGAAATATGTCCGTCAGGCCCGTTCCTTTGAGCTGAATCTGCAAATATCTCGGAAACGAAGCGAGCTATGGCAAAATGTTAAGAGACGTTTTTTGTAGTGAATTATGTTTCCTACAATTTATGTTCTATGATATTTTTTGATCAGAAGCGTAGTTTTCGAGATATATCGAGATATTTAAAAGTTCCGAAGCCGCACCAACATAATAGAGATACAGAAACACCGTGGCCCCTTTCTTTGAGATAACTCTGCACTATTGCGAGCTGCAAATGCCACTTCCAGCTTAGCTGTGCAGAAGAAGAACAACAAGAAGAAGAAATATCTCGAAATATGTCCGTCAGGCCCCTTCCCTTGAGATAAATCTGCAAATATCTCGGAAACGAAGAGAGCTATGGCAAAATGTTAAGAGACCTTTTTTGTAGAGAATTAAGTTTCCTACTTTTCATGTTCTACGATATTTTTTGATCAGATGCGTAGTTCTCGAGATATATCAAGATATTTAAAAGTTCCGAAGCAGCACCAACATAATAGAGACACAGAAACACCGTGGCCCCTTTCTTTGAGATAACTCTGCACTATTGCGAGCTGTAAATGCCACTTCCAGCTTAGCTGTGCAGAAGAAGAACAACAAGAAGAAGAAATATCTCGAAATATGTCCGGCAGGCCCCTTCCCTTGAGATATGTCTGCAAATATCTCGGAAACGAAGCGAGCTATGGCAAAATGTTAAGATACCTTTTTTGTAGGGAATTATGTTTCCTACAATTTATGTTCTATGATATTTTTTGATCAGATGCGTAGTTCTCGAGATATATCAAGATACTTAAAAGTTCCGAAGCCGCACCAACATAATAGAGACACAGAAACACCGTGGCCCCTCTCTTTGAGATAACTCTGCACTATTGCGAGCTGCAAATGCCACTTCCAGCTTAGCTGTGCAGAGGAAGGACAACAAGAAGAAGAAATATCTCGACATATGTCCGTCAGGCCCGTTCCTTTGAGCTGAATCTGCAAATATCTCGGAAACGAAGCGAGCTATGGCAAAATGTTAAGAGACCTTTTTTGTAGAGAATTATGTTTCCTACAATTTATGTTCTATGATATTTTTTGATCAGAAGCGTAGTTTTCGAGATATATCGAGATATTTAAAGGTTCCGAAGCCGCACCAACATAATAGAGATACAGAAACACCGTGGCCCCTTTCTTTGAGATAACTCTGCACTATTGCGAGCTGCAAATGCCACTTCCAGCTTAGCTGTGGAGAGGAAGAACAACAAGAAGAAGAAGTATCTCGAAATATGTCCGTCAGGCCCGTTCCTTTGAGCTGAATCTGCAAATATCTCGGAAACGAAGCGAGCTATGGCAAAATGTTAAGAGACGTTTTTTGTAGTGAATTATGTTTCCTACAATTTATGTTCTATGATATTTTTTGATCAGAAGCGTAGTTTTCGAGATATATCGAGATATTTAAAAGTTCCGAAGCCGCACCAACATAATAGAGATACAGAAACACCGTGGCTCCTTTCTTTGAGATAACTCTGCACTAGTGCGAGCCGCAAATGCCACTTCCAGCTTAGCTGTGCAGAAGAAGAACAACAAGAAGAAGAAATATCTCGAAATATGTCCGTCAGGCCCCTTCCCTTGAGATAAATCTGCAAATATCTCGGAAACGAAGCGAGCTATGGCAAAATGTTAAGAGACCTTTTTTGTAGAGAATTAAGTTTCCTACTTTTTATGTTCTATGATATTTTTCGATCAGAGGCGTAGTTCTCGAGATATATCAAGATATTTAAAAGTTCCGAAGCCGCACCAACATAATAGAGATACAGAAACACCGTGGCCCCTTTCTTTGAGATAACTCTGCACGATTGCGAGCTGGAAATGCCACTTCCAGTTTAGCTGTGCAGAAGAAGAACAACAAGAAGAAGAAATATCTCGAAATATGTCCATCAGGACCCTTCCCTTGAGATACATCTGCAAATATCTCGGAAACGAAGCGAGCTATGGCAAAATGTTAAGAGACCTTTTTTGTAGAGAATTAAGTTTCCTACTTTTTATGTTCTATGATATTTTTTGATCAGATGCGTAGTTCTCGAGATATATCAAGATATTTAAAAGTTCCGAAGCCGCACCAACATAATAGAGATACAGAAACACCGTGGCTCCTTTCTTTGAGATAAGTCTGCACTAGTGCGAGCCGCAAATGCCACTTCCAGCTTAGCTGTGCAGAAGAAGAACAACAAGAAGAAGAAATATCTCGAAATATGTCCGTCAGGCCCCTTCCCTTGAGATACATCTGCAAATATCTCGGAAACGAAGCGAGCTATGGCAAAATGTTAAGAGACCTTTTTTGTAGAGAATTAAGTTTCCTACTTTTTATGTTCTATGATATTTTTTGATCAGATGCGTAGTTCTTGAGATATATCAAGATATTTAAAAGTTCCGAAACCGCACCAGCATAACAGAGATACAGAAACACCGTGGCCCCTTTCTTTGAGATAACTCTGCACTAGTGCGAGCCGCAAATGCCACTTCCAGCTTAGCTGTGCAGAAGAAGGACAACAAGAAGAAGAAATATCTCGAAATATGTCCGTCAGGCCCCTTCCCTTGAGATAAATCTGCAAATATCTCGGAAACGAAGCGAGCTATGGCAAAATGTTAAGAGACCTTTTTTGTAGAGAATTATGTTTCCTACAATTTATGTTCTATGATATTTTTTGATCAGAAGCGTAGTTTTCGAGATATATCGAGATATTTAAAGGTTCCGAAGCCGCACCAACATAATAGAGATACAGAAACACCGTGGCCCCTTTCTTTGAGATAACTCTGCACTATTGCGAGCTGCAAATGCCACTTCTAGCTTAGCTGTGCAGAGGAAGAACAACAAGAAGAAGAAGTATCTCGAAATATGTCCGTCAGGCCCGTTCCTTTGAGCTGAATCTGCAAATATCTCGGAAACGAAGAGAGCTATGGCAAAATGTTAAGAGACCTTTTTTGTAGAGAATTAAGTTTCCTACTTTTCATGTTCTACGATATTTTTTGATCAGATGCGTAGTTCTCGAGATATATCAAGATATTTAAAAGTTCCGAAGCAGCACAAACATAATAGAGACACAGAAACACCGTGGCCCCTTTCTTTGAGATAACTCTGCACTATTGCGAGCTGTAAATGCCACTTCCAGCTTAGCTGTGCAGAAGAAGAACAACAAGAAGAAGAAATATCTCGAAATATGTCCGGCAGGCCCCTTCCCTTGAGATAAATCTGCAAATATCTCGGAAACGAAGCGAGCTATGGCAAAATGTTAAGAGACTTTTTTGTAGAGAATTATGTTTCCTACAATTTATGTTCTATGATATTTTTTGATCAGAAGCGTAGTTTTCGAGATATATCGAGATATTTAAAGGTTCCGAAGCCGCACCAACATAATAGAGATACAGAAACACCGTGGCCCCTTTCTTTGAGATAACTCTGCACTATTGCGTGCTGCAAATGCCACTTCCAGCTTAGCTGTGCAGAGGAAGAACAACAAGAAGAAGAAATATCTCGAAATATGTCCGTCAGGCCCGTTCCTTTGAGCTGAATCTGCAAATATCTCGGAAACGAAGCGAGCTATGGCAAAATGTTAAGAGACGTTTTTTGTAGTGAATTATGTTTCCTACAATTTATGTTCTATGATATTTTTTGATCAGAAGCGTAGTTTTCGAGATATATCGAGATATTTAAAAGTTCCGAAGCCGCACCAACATAATAGAGATACAGAAACACCGTGGCCCCTTTCTTTGAGATAACTCTGCACTATTGCGAGCTGCAAATGCCACTTCTAGCTTAGCTGTGCAGAGGAAGAACAACAAGAAGAAGAAGTATCTCGAAATATGTCCGTCAGGCCCGTTCCTTTGAGCTGAATCTGCAAATATCTCGGAAACGAAGCGAGCTATGGCAAAATGTTAAGAGACCTTTTTTGTAGAGGATTAAGTTTACTACTTTTCATGTTGTATGATATTTTTTGATCAGATGCGTAGTTTTCGAGATATATCAAGATATTTAAAAGTTCCGAAGCCGCACCAACATAATAGAGATACAGAAACACCGTGGCCCCTTTCTTTGAGATAACTCTGCACTATTGCGAGCTGCAAATGCCACTTCCAGCTTAGCTGTGCAGAAGAAGAACAACAAGAAGAAGAAATATCTCGAAATATGTCCGTCAGGCCCCTTCCCTTGAGCTAAATCTGCAAATATCTCGGAAACAATGCGAGCTATGGCAAAATAGTAAGAGATCTTTTTTGTAGGAAATTAAGTTTCCTACTATTTATGTTCTATGATATTTTTTGATCAGATGCGTAGTTCTCGAGATATATCAAGATATTTAAAAGTTCCGAAGCCGCACCAACATAATAGAGATACAGAAACACCGTGGCCCCTTTCTTTGAGATAACTCTGCACTATTGCGAGCTGTAAATGCCACTTCCAGCTTAGCTGTGCAGAAGAAGAACAACAAGAAGAAGAAATATCCCGAAATATGTCCGTCAGGCCCCTTCCCTTGAGATAAATCTGCAAATATCTCGGAAACGAAGCGAGCTATGGCCACATGTTAAGAGACCTTTTTTGTAGAGAATTAAGTTTCCTACTTTTTATGTTCTATGATATTTTTTGATCAGATGCGTAGTTCTCGAGATATATCAAGATATTTAAAAGTTCCGAAGCCGCACCACCATAATAGAGATACAGAAACACCGTGGCCCCTTTCTTTGAGATAACTCTGCACTATTGCGAGCTGCAAATGCCACTTCCAGCTTAGCTGTGCAGAAGAAGAACAACAAGAAGAAGAAATATCTCGAAATATGTCCGTCAGGCCCCTTCCCTTGAGCTAAATCTGCAAATATCTCGGAAACAATGCGAGCTATGGCAAAATAGTAAGAGATCTTTTTTGTAGGAAATTAAGTTTCCTACTATTTATGTTCTATGATATTTTTTGATCAGATGCGTAGTTCTCGAGATATATCAAGATATTTAAAAGTTCCGAAGCCGCACCAACATAATAGAGATACAGAAACACCGTGGCCCCTTTCTTTGAGATAACTCTGCACTATTGCGAGCTGTAAATGCCACTTCCAGCTTAGCTGTGCAGAAGAAGAACAACAAGAAGAAGAAATATCCCGAAATATGTCCGTCAGGCCCCTTCCCTTGAGATAAATCTGCAAATATCTCGGAAACGAAGCGAGCTATGGCAAAATGTTAAGAGACCTTTTTTGTAGAGAATTAAGTTTCCTACTTTTTATGTTCTATGATATTTTTTGATCAGATGCGTAGTTCTCGAGATATATCAAGATATTTAAAAGTTCCGAAGCCGCACCACCATAATAGAGATACAGAAACACCGTGGCCCCTTTCTTTGAGATAACTCTGCACTATTGCGAGCTGCAAATGCCACTTCCAGCTTAGCTGTGCAGAAGAAGAACAACAAGAAGAAGAAATATCTCGAAATATGTCCGTCAGGCCCCTTCCCTTGAGATAAATCTGCAAATATCTCAGAAACGAAGCGAGCTATGGCAAAATGCTAAGGGACCTTGTTTGTAGAGAATTAAGTTTCCTACAATTTATGTTCTATGATATTTTTTGATCAGATGCGTAGTTCTCGAGATATATCAAGATATTTAAAAGTTCCGAAGCCGCACCAACATAATAGAGATACAGAAACACCGTGGCCCCTTTCTTTGAGATAACTTTCCACTATTGCGAGCTGTAAATGCCACTTCCAGCTTAGCTGTGCAGAAGAAGAAATATCTCGAAATATGTCCGTCAGGCCCCTTCCCTTGAGATATATCTGCAAATATCTCGGAAACGAAGCAAGCTATGGCAAAATGTTAAGAGACCTTTTTTGTAGAGCATTATGTTTCCTACAATTTATGTTCTATGATATTTTTTGATCAGAAGCGTAGTTTTCGAGATATATCAAGATATTTAAAAGTTCCGAAGCCGCACCAACATAATAGAGATACAGAAACACCGTGGCCCCTTTCTTTGGGATAACTCTGCACTATTGCGAGCTGGAAATGCCACTTCCAGTTTAGCTGTGCAGAACAAGAACAACAAGAAGAACAAATATCTCGAAATATGTCCGTCAGGACCTTCCCTTGAGATAAATCTGCAAATATCTCGGAAACCAAGCGAGCTATGGCAAAACGTTAAGAGACCTTTTTTGTAGAGAATTATGTTTCCTACAATTTATGTTCTATGATATTTTTTGATCAGATGCGTAGTTCTCGAGATATATCAAGATATTTAAAAGCTTCGAAGCTGCACGAACATAATAGAGGTACAGAAACACCGTGGCCCCTTTCTTTGAGATAACTCTGCACTATTGCGAGCTGCAAATGCCACTTCCAGTTTAGCTGTGCAGAAGAAGAACAACAAGAAGAAGAAATATCTCGAAATATGTCCGTCAGGACCCTTCCCTTGAGATAAATCTGCAAATATCTCGGAAACGAAGCGAGCTACGGCAAAACGTTTAGAGACCTTTTTTGTAGAGAATTATGTTTCCTACAATTTATGTTCTATGATATTTTTTGATCAGACGCGTAGTTCTCGAGATATATCAAGATATTTAAAAGTTCCGAAGCCGCACCAACATAATAGAGATAGAGAAACACCGTGGCCCCTTTCTTTGAGATAACTCTGCACTATTGCGAGCTGCAAATGCCACTTCCAGCTTAGCTGTGCAGAAGAAGAACAACAAGAAGAAGAAATATCTCGAAATATGTCCGTCAGGCCCCTTCCCTTGAGATAAATCTGCAAATATCTCGGAAACGAAGCGAGCTATGGCCACATGTTAAGAGACCTTTTTTGTAGAGAATTAAGTTTCCTACTTTTTATGTTCTATGATATTTTTTGATCAGATGCGTAGTTCTCGAGATATATCAAGATATTTAAAAGTTCCGAAGCCGCACCAACATAATAGAGATACAGAAACACCGTGGCCCCTTTCTTTGAGATAACTCTGCACTATTGCGAGCTGTAAATGCCACTTCCAGCTTAGCTGTGCAGAAGAAGAACAACAAGAAGAAGAAATATCTCGAAATATGTCCGTCAGGCCCCTTCCCTTGAGATATATCTGCAAATATCTCGGAAACGAAGCAAGCTATGGCAAAATGTTAAGAGACCTTTTTTGTAGAGAATTATGTTTCCTACAATTTATGTTGTATGATGTTTTTTGATCAGAAGCGTCGTTTTCGAGATATATCAAGATATTTAAAAGTTCCGAAGCCGCACCAACATAATAGAGATACAGAAACACCGTGGCCCCTTTCTTTGGGATAACTCTGCACTATTCCGAGCTGGAAATGCCACTTCCAGTTTAGCTGTGCAGAACAAGAACAACAAGAAGAAGAAATATCTCTAAATATGTCCGTCAGGCCCCTTCCCTTGAGATAAATCTGCAAATATCTCGGAAACGAAGCGAGCTATGGCAAAATGTTAAGAGACCTTATTTGTAGAGAATTAAGTGTCCTACTTTTTATGTTCTATGATATTTTTTGATCAGATGCGTAGTTCTCGAGATATATCAAGATATTTAAAAGCTTCGAAGCTGCACCAACATAATAGAGATACAGAAACACCGTGGCCCCTTTCTTTGAGATAACTCTGCACGATTGCGAGCTGGAAATGCCACTTCCAGTTTAGCTGTGTAGAAGAAGAACAACAAGAAGAAGAAATATCTCGAAATATGTCCGTCAGGACCCTTCCCTTGAGATAAATCTGCAAATATCTCGGAAACGAAGCGAGCTACGGCAAAACGTTAAGAGACCTTTTTTGTAGAGAATTATGTTTCCTACAATTTATGTTCTATGATATTTTTTGATCAGATGCGTAGTTCTCGAGATATATCAAGATATTTAAAAGTTCCGAAGCCGCACCAACATAATAGAGATACAGAAACACCGTGGCCCCTTTCTTTGAGATAACTCTGCACTATTGCGAGCTGGAAATGCCACTTCCAGTTTAGCTGTGCAGAAGAAGAACAACAAGAAGAAGAAATATCTCGAAATATGTCCGTCAGGACCCTTCCCTTGAGATAAATCTGCAAATATCTCGGAAACGAAGAGAGCTATGGCATAATGTTAAGAGACCTTTTTTGTAGAGAATTAAGTTTCCTACTTTTTATGTTCTATGATATTTTTTGATCAGATGCGCAGTTCTCGAGATATATCAAGATATTTAAAAGTTCCGAAGCCGCACCAACATAATAGAGATACAGAAACACCGTGGCCCCTTTCTTGGAGATAACTCTGCACGATTGCGAGCTGGAAATGCCACTTCCAGTTTAGCTGTGCAGAAGAAGAACAACAAGAAGAAGAAATATCTCGAAATATGTCCATCAGGACCCTTCCCTTGAGATAAATCTGCAAATATCTCGGAAACGAAGCGAGCTATGGCAAAATGTTAAGAGACCTCTTTTGTAGAGAATTATGTTTCCTACAATTTATGTTCTATGATATTTTTTGATCAGATCCGTAGTTCTCGAGATATATGAAGATATTTAAAAGCTCCGAAGCTGCACCAACATAATAGAGGTACAGAAACACCGTGGCCCCTTTCTTTGAGATAACTCTGCACTATTGCGAGCTGCAAATGCCACTTCCAGCTTAGCTGTGCAGAAGAAGAACAACAAGAATAAGAAATATTTCGAAATATGTCCGTCAGGCCCCATCCCTTGAGATAAATCTGCAAATATCTCGGAAACGAAGCGAGCTACGGCAAAATGTTAAGAGACCTTTTTTGTAGAAAATTAGGTTTCCTACTTTTTATGTTCTATGATATTTTTTGATCAGATGCGTAGTTCTCGAGATATATCAAGATATTTAAAAGTTCCGAAGCCGCACAAACATAATAGAGATACAGAAACACCGTGGCCCCTTTCTTTGCGATAACTCTGCACTATTGCGAGCTGCAAATGCCACTTCCAGCTTAGCTGTGCAGAAGAAGAACAACAAGAAGAAGAAATATCTCGAAATATGTCCGTCAGGCCCCTTCCCTTGAGATAAATCTGCAAATATCTCGGAAACGAAGCGAGCTATGGCAAAATGTTAAGAGACCCTATTTGTAGAGAATTAAGTTTCCTACTTTTTATGTTCTATGATATTTTTTGATCAGATGCGTAGTTCTCGAGATATATCGAGATATTTAAAAGTTCCGAAGCCGCACCAACATAATAGAGATACAGAAACACCGTGGCCCCTTTCTTTGAGATAACTCTGCACTATTGCGAGCTGCAAATGCCACTTCCAGCTTAGCTGTGCAGAAGAAGAACAACAAGAAGAAGAAATATCTCGAAATATGTCCGTCAGGCCCCTTCCCTTGAGATAAATCTGCAACTATCTCGGAAACGAAGCGAGCTATGGCAAAATGTTAAGAGACCTTTTTTGTAGAGAATTATGTTTCCTACAAGCTATGTTCTATGGTATTTTTTGATCAGAAGCGTAGTTTTCGAGATATATCGAGATATTTAAAAGTTCCGAAGCCGCACCAACATAATAGAGATACAGAAACACGTGGCCCCTTTCTTTGAGATAACTCTGCACTATTGCGAGCTGCAAATGCCACTTCTAGCTTAGCTGTGCAGAAGAAGAACAACAAGAAGAAGAAATATCTCGAAATATGTCCGTCAGGCCCCTTCCCTTGAGATAAATCTGCAAATATCTCGGAAACGAAGCGAGCTATGGCAAAATGTTAAGAGACCTTATTTGTAGAGAATTAAGTTTCCTACTTTTTATGTTCTATGATATTTTTTGATCAGATGCGTAGTTCTCGAGATATATCGAGATATTTAAAAGTTCCGAAGCCGCACCAACATAATAGAGATACAGAAACACCGTGGCCCCTTTCTTTGAGATAACTCTGCACTATTGCGAGCTGTAAATGCCACTTCCAGCTTAGCTGTGCAGAAGAAGAACAACAAGAAGAAGAAATATCTCGAAATATGTCCGTCATACCCCTTCCCTTGAGATAAATCTGCAAATATCTCGGAAACGAAGCGAGCTATGGCAAAATGTTAAGAGACCTTTTTTGTAGAGAATTAAGTTTCCTACTTTTTATGTTCTATGATATTTTTTGATCAGATGCGTAGTTCTCGAGATATATCAAGATATTTAAAAGTTCCGAACCCGCACCACCATAATAGAGATACAGAAACACCGTGGCCCCTTTCTTTGAGATAACTCTGCACTATTGCGATCTGCAAATGCCACTTCCAGCTTAGCTGTGCAGAAGAAGAACAACAAGAAGAAGAAATATCTCGAAATATGTCCGTCAGGCCCCTTCCCTTGAGATATATCTGCAAATATCTCGGAAACGAAGCAAGCTATGGCAAAATGTTAAGAGACCTTTTTTGTAGAGAATTATGTTTCCTACAATTTATGTTCTATGATATTTTTTGATCAGAAGCGTAGTTTTCGAGATATATCGAGATATTTAAAAGTTGCGAAGCCGCACCAACATAATAGAGATACAGAAACACCGTGGCCCCTTTCTTTGGGATAACTCTGCACTATTGCGAGCTGGAAATGCCACTTCCAGTTTAGCTGTGCAGAAGAAGAACAACAAGAAGAAGAAATATCTCGAAATATGTCCGTCAGGACCCTTCCCTTGAGATAAATCTGCAAATATCACGGAAACGAAGAGAGCTATGGCAAAATGTTAAGAGACCTTTTTTGTAGAGAATTAAGTTTTCTACTTTTTATGTTCTATGATATTTTTTGATCAGATGCGCAGTTCTCGAGATATATCAAGATATTTAAAAGTTCCGAAGCCGCACCAACATAATAGAGATACAGAAACACCGTGGCCCCTTTCTTGGAGATAACTCTGCACGATTGCGAGCTGGAAATGCCACTTCCAGTTTAGCTGTGCAGAAGAAGAACAACAAGAAGAAGAAATATCTCGAAATATGTCCATCAGGACCCTTCCCTTGAGATAAATCTGCAAATATCTCGGAAACGAAGCGAGCTATGGCAAAATGTTAAGAGACCTCTTTTGTAGAGAATTATGTTTCCTACAATTTATCTTCTATGATATTTTTTGATCAGATGCGTAGTTCTCGAGATATATCAAGATATTTAAAAGCTCCGAAGCTGCACCAACATAATAGAGGTACAGAAACACCGTGGCCCCTTTCTTTGAGATAACTCTGCACTATTGCGAGCTGCAAATGCCACTTCCAGCTTAGCTGTGCAGAAGAAGAACAACAAGAATAAGAAATATTTCGAAATATGTCCGTCAGGCCCCTTCCCTTGAGATAAATCTGCAAATATCTCGGAAACGAAGCGAGCTACGGCAAAATGCTAAGAGACCTTTTTTGTAGAAAATTAGGTTTCCTACTTTTTACGTTCTATGATATTTTTTGATCAGATGCGTAGTTCTCGAGATATATCAAGATATTTAAAAGTTCCGAAGCCGCACAAACATAATAGAGATACAGAAACACCGTGGCCCCTTTCTTTGCGATAACTCTGCACTATTGCGAGCTGCAAATGCCACTTCCAGCTTAGCTGTGCAGAAGAAGAACAACAAGAAGAAGAAATATCTCGAAATATGTCCGTCAGGCCCCTTCCCTTGAGATAAATCTGCAAATATCTCGGAAACGAAGCGAGCTATGGCAAAATGTTAAGAGACCTTTTTTGTAGAGAATTAAGTTTCCTACTTTTTATGTTCTATGATATTTTTTGATCAGATGCGTAGTTCTCGAGATATATCAAGATATTTAAAAGTTCCGAAGCCGCACCACCATAATAGAGATACAGAAACACCGTGGCCCCTTTCTTTGAGATAACTCTGCACTATTGCGAGCTGCAAATGCCACTTCCAGCTTAGCTGTGAAAAAGAAGAACAACAAGAATAAGAAATATTTCGAAATATGTCCGTCAGGCCCCTTCCCTTGAGATAAATCTGCAAATATCTCGGAAACGAAGCGAGCTATGGCAAAATGTTAAGAGACCTCTTTTGTAGAGAATTATGTTTCCTACAATTTATCTTCTATGATATTTTTTGATCAGATGCGTAGTTCTCGAGATATATCAAGATATTTAAAAGCTCCGAAGCTGCACCAACATAATAGAGGTACAGAAACACCGTGGCCCCTTTCTTTGAGATAACTCTGCACTATTGCGAGCTGCAAATGCCACTTCCAGCTTAGCTGTGCAGAAGAAGAACAACAAGAATAAGAAATATTTCGAAATATGTCCGTCAGGCCCCTTCCCTTGAGATAAATCTGCAAATATCTCGGAAACGAAGCGAGCTGCGGCAAAATGTTAAGAGACCTTTTTTGTAGAAAATTAGGTTTCCTACTTTTTATGTTCTATGATATTTTTTGATCAGATGCGTAGTTCTCGAGATATATCAAGATATTTAAAAGTTCCGAAGCCGCACAAACATAATAGAGATACAGAAACACCGTGGCCCCTTTCTTTGCGATAACTCTGCACTATTGCGAGCTGCAAATGCCACTTCCAGCTTAGCTGTGCAGAAGAAGAACAACAAGAATAAGAAATATTTCGAAATATGTCCGTCAGGCCCCTTCCCTTGAGATAAATCTGCAAATATCTCGGAAACGAAGCGAGCTATGGCAAAATGTTAAGAGACCTTTTTTGTAGAGAATTAAGTTTCCTACTTTTTATGTTCTATGATATTTTTTGATCAGATGCGTAGTTCTCGAGATATATCAAGATATTTAAAAGTTCCGAAGCCGCACCACGATAATAGAGATACAGAAACACCGTGGCCCCTTTCTTTGAGATAACTCTGCACTATTGCGAGCTGCAAATGCCACTTCCAGCTTAGCTGTGCAGAAGAAGAACAACAAGAAGAAGAAATATCTCGAAATATGTCCGTCAGGCCCCTTCCCTTGAGATATATCTGCAAATATCTCGGAAACCAAGCAAGCTATGGCAAAATGTTAAGAGACCTTTTTTGTAGAGAATTATGTTTCCTACAAGTTATGTTCTATGATATTTTTTGATCAGAAGCGTAGTTTTCGAGATATATCGAGATATTTAAAAGTTGCGAAGCCGCACCAACATAACAGAGATACAGAAACACCGTGGCCCCTTTCTTTCGGATAACTCTGCACTATTGCGAGCTCGAAATGCCACTTCCAGTTTAGCTGTGCAGAAGAAGAACAACAAGATGAAGAAATATCTCGAAATATGTCCGTCAGGACCCTTCCCTTGAGATAAATCTGCAAATATCTCGGAAACGAAGAGAGCTATGGCAAAATGTTAAGAGACCTTTTTTGTAGAGAATTAAGTTTCCTACTTTTTATGTTCTATGATATTTTTTGATCAGATGCGCAGTTCTCGAGATATATCAAGATATTTAAAAGTTCCGAAGCCGCACCAACATAATAGAGATACAGAAACACCGTGGCCCCTTTCTTGGAGATAACTCTGCACGATTGCGAGCTGGAAATGCCACTTCCAGTTTAGCTGTGCAGAAGAAGAACAACAAGAAGAAGAAATATTTCGAAATATGTCCGTCAGGCCCCTTCCCTTGAGATAAATCTGCAAATATCTCGGAAACGAAGCGAGCTACGGCAAAATGCTAAGAGACCTTTTTTGTAGAAAATTAGGTTTCCTACTTTTTACGTTCTATGATATTTTTTGATCAGATGCGTAGTTCTCGAGATATATCAAGATATTTAAAAGTTCCGAAGCCGCACAAACATAATAGAGATACAGAAACACCGTGGCCCCTTTCTTTGCGATAACTCTGCACTATTGCGAGCTGCAAATGCCACTTCCAGCTTAGCTGTGCAGAAGAAGAACAACAAGAAGAAGAAATATCTCGAAATATGTCCGTCAGGCCCCTTCCCTTGAGATAAATCTGCAAATATCTCGGAAACGAAGCGAGCTATGGCAAAATGTTAAGAGACCTTTTTTGTAGAGAATTAAGTTTCCTACTTTTTATGTTCTATGATATTTTTTGATCAGATGCGTAGTTCTCGAGATATATCAAGATATTTAAAAGTTCCGAAGCCGCACCACCATAATAGAGATACAGAAACACCGTGGCCCCTTTCTTTGAGATAACTCTGCACTATTGCGAGCTGCAAATGCCACTTCCAGCTTAGCTGTGAAAAAGAAGAACAACAAGAATAAGAAATATTTCGAAATATGTCCGTCAGGCCCCTTCCCTTGAGATAAATCTGCAAATATCTCGGAAACGAAGCGAGCTATGGCAAAATGTTAAGAGACCTCTTTTGTAGAGAATTATGTTTCCTACAATTTATCTTCTATGATATTTTTTGATCAGATGCGTAGTTCTCGAGATATATCAAGATATTTAAAAGCTCCGAAGCTGCACCAACATAATAGAGGTACAGAAACACCGTGGCCCCTTTCTTTGAGATAACTCTGCACTATTGCGAGCTGCAAATGCCACTTCCAGCTTAGCTGTGCAGAAGAAGAACAACAAGAATAAGAAATATTTCGAAATATGTCCGTCAGGCCCCTTCCCTTGAGATAAATCTGCAAATATCTCGGAAACGAAGCGAGCTATGGCAAAATGTTAAGAGACCTTTTTTGTAGAGAATTAAGTTTCCTACTTTTTATGTTCTATGATATTTTTTGATCAGATGCGTAGTTCTCGAGATATATTAAGATATTTAAAAGTTCCGAAGCCGCACCACGATAATAGAGATACAGAAACACCGTGGCCCCTTTCTTTGAGATAACTCTGCACTATTGCGAGCTGCAAATGCCACTTCCAGCTTAGCTGTGCAGAAGAAGAACAACAAGAAGAAGAAATATCTCGAAATATGTCCGTCAGGCCCCTTCCCTTGAGATATATCTGCAAATATCTCGGAAACGAAGCAAGCTATGGCAAAATGTTAAGAGACCTTTTTTGTAGAGAATTATGTTTCCTACAAGTTATGTTCTATGATATTTTTTGATCAGAAGCGTAGTTTTCGAGATATATCGAGATATTTAAAAGTTGCGAAGCCGCACCAACATAATAGAGATACAGAAACACCGTGGCCCCTTTCTTTCGGATAACTCTGCACTATTGCGAGCTCGAAATGCCACTTCCAGTTTAGCTGTGCAGAAGAAGAACAACAAGATGAAGAAATATCTCGAAATATGTCCGTCAGGACCCTTCCCTTGAGATAAATCTGCAAATATCTCGGAAACGAAGCGAGCTATGGCAAAATGTTAAGAGACCTCTTTTGTAGAGAATTATGTTTCCTACAATTTATCTTCTATGATATTTTTTGATCAGATGCGTAGTTCTCGAGATATATCAGGATATTTAAAAGCTCCGAAGCTGCACCAACATAATAGAGGTACAGAAACACCGTGGCCCCTTTCTTTGAGATAACTCTGCACTATTGCGAGCTGCAAATGCCACTTCCAGCTTAGCTGTGCAGAAGAAGAACAACAAGAATAAGAAATATTTCGAAATATGTCCGTCAGGCCCCTTCCCTTGAGATAAATCTGCAAATATCTCGGAAACGAAGCGAGCTACGGCAAAATGCTAAGAGACCTTTTTTGTAGAAAATTAGGTTTCCTACTTTTTACGTTCTATGATATTTTTTGATCAGATGCGTAGTTCTCGAGATATATCAAGATATTTAAAAGTCCCGAAGCCGCACAAACATAATAGAGATACAGAAACACCGTGGCCCCTTTCTTTGCGATAACTCTGCACTATTGCGAGCTGCAAATGCCACTTCCAGCTTAGCTGTGCAGAAGAAGAACAACAAGAAGAAGAAATATCTCGAAATATGTCCGTCAGGCCCCTTCCCTTGAGATAAATCTGCAAATATCTCGGAAACGAAGCGAGCTATGGCAAAATGTTAAGAGACCTTTTTTGTAGAGAATTAAGTTTCCTACTTTTTATGTTCTATGATATTTTTTGATCAGATGCGTAGTTCTCGAGATATATCAAGATATTTAAAAGTTCCGAAGCCGCACCACCATAATAGAGATACAGAAACACCGTGGCCCCTTTCTTTGAGATAACTCTGCACTATTGCGAGCTGCAAATGCCACTTCCAGCTTAGCTGTGAAAAAGAAGAACAACAAGAATAAGAAATATTTCGAAATATGTCCGTCAGGCCCCTTCCCTTGAGATAAATCGACAAATATCTCGGAAACGAAGCGAGCTATGGCAAAATGTTAAGAGACCTCTTTTGTAGAGAATTATGTTTCCTACAATTTATCTTCTATGATATTTTTTGATCAGATGCGTAGTTCTCGAGATATATCAAGATATTTAAAAGCTCCGAAGCTGCACCAACATAATAGAGGTACAGAAACACCGTGGCCCCTTTCTTTGAGATAACTCTGCACTATTGCGAGCTGCAAATGCCACTTCCAGCTTAGCTGTGCAGAAGAAGAGCAACAAGAATAAGAAATATTTCGAAATATGTCCGTCAGGCCCCTTCCCTTGAGATAAATCTGCAAATATCTCGGAAACGAAGCGAGCTGCGGCAAAATGTTAAGAGACCTTTTTTGTAGAAAATTAGGTTTCCTACTTTTTATGTTCTATGATATTTTTTGATCAGATGCGTAGTTCTCGAGATATATCAAGATATTTAAAAGTCCCGAAGCCGCACAAACATAATAGAGATACAGAAACACCGTGGCCCCTTTCTTTGCGATAACTCTGCACTATTGCGAGCTGCAAATGCCACTTCCAGCTTAGCTGTGCAGAAGAAGAACAACAAGAAGAAGAAATATCTCGAAATATGTCCGTCAGGCCCCTTCCCTTGAGATAAATCTGCAAATATCTCGGAAACGAAGCGAGCTATGGCAAAATGTTAAGAGACCTTTTTTGTAGAGAATTAAGTTTCCTACTTTTTATGTTCTATGATATTTTTTGATCAGATGCGTAGTTCTCGAGATATATCAAGATATTTAAAAGTTCCGAAGCCGCACCACCATAATAGAGATACAGAAACACCGTGGCCCCTTTCTTTGAGATAACTCTGCACTATTGCGAGCTGCAAATGCCACTTCCAGCTTAGCTGTGCAGAAGAAGAACAACAAGAAGAAGAAATATCTCGAAATATGTCCGTCAGGCCCCTTCCCTTGAGATATATCTCCAAATATCTCGGAAACGAAGCAAGCTCTGGCAAAATGTTAAGAGACCTTTTTTGTAGAGAATTATGTTTCCTACAAGTTATGTTCTATGATATTTTTTGATCAGAAGCGTAGTTTTCGAGATATATCGAGATATTTAAAAGTTGCGAAGCCGCACCAACATAATAGAGATACAGAAACACCGTGGCCCCTTTCTTTCGGATAACTCTGCACTATTGCGAGCTCGAAATGCCACTTCCAGTTTAGCTGTGCAGAAGAAGAACAACAAGAAGAAGAAATATCTCGAAATATGTCCATCAGGACCCTTCCCTTGAGATAAATCTGCAAATATCTCGGAAACGAAGCGAGCTATGGCAAAATGTTAAGAGACCTCTTTTGTAGAGAATTATGTTTCCTACAATTTATGATCTATGATATTTTTTGATCAGATGCGTAGTTCTCGAGATATATCAAGATATTTAAAAGCTCCGAAGCTGCACCAACATAATAGAGGTACAGAAACACCGTGGCCCCTTTCTTTGAGATAACTCTGCACTATTGCGAGCTGCAAATGCCACTTCCAGCTTAGCTGTGCAGAAGAAGAACAACAAGAAGAAGAAATATCTCGAAATATGTCCGTCAGGCCCCTTCCCTTGAGATATATCTGCAAATATCTCGGAAACGAAGCAAGCTATGGCAAAATGTTAAGAGAACTTTTTTGTAGAGAATTATGTTTCCTACAATTTATGTTCTATGATATTTTTTTATCAGAAGCGTAGTTTTCGAGATATATCAAGATATTTAAAAGTTCCGAAGCCGCACCAACATAATAGAGATACAGAAACACCGTGGCCCCTTTCTTTGAGATAACTCTGCACTATTGCGAGCTGGAAATGCCACTTCCAGTTTAGCTGTGCAGAAGAAGAACAACAAGAAGAAGAAATATCTCGAAATATGTCCGTCAGGCCCCTTCCCTTGAGATAAATCTGCAAATATCTCGGAAACGAAGCGAGCTATGGCAAAATGTTAAGAGACCTTATTTGTAGAGAATTAAGTTTCCTACTTTTTATGTTCTATGATATTTTTTGATCAGATGCGTAGTTCTCGAGATATATCGAGATATTTAAAAGTTCCGAAGCCGCACCAACATAATAGAGATACAGAAACACCGTGGCCCCTTTCTTTGAGATAACTCTGCACTATTGCGAGCTGTAAATGCCACTTCCAGCTTAGCTGTGCAGAAGAAGAACAACAAGAAGAAGAAATATCTCGAAATATGTCCGTCAGGCCCCTTCCCTTGAGATAAATCTGCAAATATCTCGGAAACGAAGCGAGCTATGGCAAAATGTTAAGAGACCTCTTCCGTAGAGAATTATGTTTCCTACAATTTATGTTCTATGATATTTTTTGATCAGATGCGTAGTTCTCGAGATATATCAAGATATTTAAAAGCTCCGAAGCTGCACCAACATATTAGAGGTACAGAAACACCGTGGCCCCTTTCTTTGAGATAACTCTGCACTATTGCGAGCTGCAAATGCCACTTCCAGCTTAGCTGTGCAGAAGAAGAACAACAAGAATAAGAAATATTTCGAAATATGTCCGTCAGGCCCCTTCCCTTGAGATAAATCTGCAAATATCTCGGAAACGAAGCGAGCTACGGCAAAATGTTAAGAGACCTTTTTTGTAGAAAATTAGGTTTCCTACTTTTTATGTTCTATGATATTTTTTGATCAGATGCGTAGTTCTCGAGATATATCAAGATATTTAAAAGTTCCGAAGCCGCACAAACATAATAGAGATACAGAAACACCGTGGCCCCTTTCTTTGCGATAACTCTGCACTATTGCGAGCTGCAAATGCCACTTCCAGCTTAGCTGTGCAGAAGAAGAACAACAAGAAGAAGAAATATCTCGAAATATGTCCGTCAGGCCCCTTCCCTTGAGATAAATCTGCAAATATCTCGGAAACGAAGCGAGCTATTGCAAAATGTTAAGAGACCTTATTTGTAGAGAATTAAGTTTCCTACTTTTTATGTTCTATGATATTTTTTGATCAGATGCGTAGTTCTCGAGATATATCAAGATATTTAAAAGCTCCGAAGCTGCACCAACATAATAGAGGTACAGAAACACCGTGGCCCCTTTCTTTGAGATAACTCTGCACTATTGCGAGCTGCAAATGCCACTTCCAGCTTAGCTGTGCAGAAGAAGAACAACAAGAATAAGAAATATTTCGAAATATGTCCGTCAGGCCCCTTCCCTTGAGATAAATCTGCAAATATCTCGGAAACGAAGCGAGCTACGGCAAAATGTTAAGAGACCTTTTTTGTAGAAAATTAGGTTTCCTACTTTTTATGTTCTATGATATTTTTTGATCAGATGAGTAGTTCTCGAGATATATCAAGATATTTAAAAGTTCCGAAGCCGCACAAACATAATAGAGATACAGAAACACCGTGGCCCCTTTCTTTGCGATAACTCTGCACTATTGCGAGCTGCAAATGCCACTTCCAGCTTAGCTGTGCAGAAGAAGAACAACAAGAAGAAGAAATATCTCGAAATATGTCCGTCAGGCCCCTTCCCTTGAGATAAATCTGCAAATATCTCGGAAACGAAGCGAGCTATGGCAAAATGTTAAGAGACCTTATTTGTAGAGAATTAAGTTTCCTACTTTTTATGTTCTATGATATTTTTTGATCAGATGCGTAGTTCTCGAGATATATCGAGATATTTAAAAGTTCCGAAGCCGCACCAACATAATAGAGATACAGAAACACCGTGGCCCCTTTCTTTGAGATAACTCTGCACTATTGCGAGCTGCAAATGCCACTTCCAGCTTAGCTGTGCAGAAGAAGAACAACAAGAAGAAGAAATATCTCGAAATATGTCCGTCAGGCCCCTTCCCTTGAGATAAATCTGCAACTATCTCGGAAACGAAGCGAGCTATGGCAAAATGTTAAGAGACCTTTTTTGTAGAGAATTAAGTTTCCTACTTTTTATGCTCTATGATATTTTTTGATCAGATGCGTAGTTCTCGAGATATATCAAGATATTTAAAAGTTCCGAAGCCGCACCAACATAATAGAGATACAGAAACACCGTGGCCCCTTTCTTTGAGATAACTCTGCACTATTGCGAGCTGGAAATGCCACTTCCAGTTTAGCTGTGCAGAAGAAGAACAACAAGAAGAAGAAATATCTCGAAATATGTCCGTCAGGCCCCTTCCCTTGAGATAAATCTGCAAATATCTCGGAAACGAAGCGAGCTATGGCAAAATGTTAAGAGACCTTATTTGTAGAGAATTAAGTTTCCTACTTTTTATGTTCTATGATATTTTTTGATCAGATGCGTAGTTCTCGAGATATATCGAGATATTTAAAAGTTCCGAAGCCGCACCAACATAATAGAGATACAGAAACACCGTGGCCCCTTTCTTTGAGATAACTCTGCACTATTGCGAGCTGTAAATGCCACTTCCAGCTTAGCTGTGCAGAAGAAGAACAACAAGAAGAAGAAATATCTCGAAATATGTCCGTCAGGCCCCTTCCCTTGAGATAAATCAGCAAATATCTCGGAAACGAAGCGAGCTATGGCAAAATGTTAAGAGACCTTTTTTGTAGAGAATTAAGTTTCCTACTTTTTATGTTCTATGATATTTTTTGATCAGATGCGTAGTTCTCGAGATATATCAAGATATTTAAAAGTTCCGAAGCCGCACCAACATAATAGAGATACAGAAACACCGTGGCCCCTTTCTTTGAGATAACTCTGCACTATTGCGAGCTGGAAATGCCACTTCCAGTTTAGCTGTGCAGAAGAAGAACAACAAGAAGAAGAAATATCTCGAAATATGTCCGTCAGGCCCCTTCCCTTGTGATAAATCTGCAAATATCTCGGAAACGAAGCGAGCTATGGCAAAATGTTAAGAGACCTTATTTGTAGAGAATTAAGTTTCCTACTTTTTATGTTCTATGATATTTTTTGATCAGATGCGTAGTTCTCGAGATATATCGAGATATTTAAAAGTTCCGAAGCCGCACCAACATAATAGAGATACAGAAACACCGTGGCCCCTTTCTTTGAGATAACTCTGCACTATTGCGAGCTGTAAATGCCACTTCCAGCTTAGCTGTGCAGAAGAAGAACAACAAGAAGAAGAAATATCTCGAAATATGTCCGTCAGGCCCCTTCCCTTGAGATAAATCAGCAAATATCTCGGAAACGAAGCGAGCTATGGCAAAATGTTAAGAGACCTTTTTTGTAGAGAATTAAGTTTCCTACTTTTTATGTTCTATGATATTTTTTGATCAGATGCGTAGTTCTCGAGATATATCAAGATATTTAAAAGTTCCGAAGCCGCACCAACATAATAGAGATACAGAAACACCGTGGCCCCTTTCTTTGCGATAACTCTGCACTATTGCGAGCTGGAAATGCCACTTCCAGTTTAGCTGTGCAGAAGAAGAACAACAAGAAGAAGAAATATCTCGAAATATGTCCGTCAGGCCCCTTCCCTTGAGATAAATCTGCAAATATCTCGGAAACGAAGCGAGCTACGGCAAAATGTTAAGAGACCTTTTTTGTAGAAAATTAGGTTTCCTACTTTTTATGTTCTATGATATTTTTTGATCAGATGCGTAGTTCTCGAGATATATCAAGATATTTAAAAGTTCCGAAGCCGCACAAACATAATAGAGATACAGAAACACCGTGGCCCCTTTCTTTGCGATAACTCTGCACTATTGCGAGCTGCAAATGCCACTTCCAGCTTAGCTGTGCAGAAGAAGAACAACAAGAAGAAGAAATATCTCGAAATATGTCCGTCAGGCCCCTTCCCTTGAGATAAATCTGCAAATATCTCGGAAACGAAGCGAGCTATGGCAAAATGTTAAGAGACCTTATTTGTAGAGAATTAAGTTTCCTACTTTTTATGTTCTATGATATTTTTTGATCAGATGCGTAGTTCTCGAGATATATCGAGATATTTAAAAGTTCCGAAGCCGCACCAACATAATAGAGATACAGAAACACCGTGGCCCCTTTCTTTGAGATAACTCTGCACTATTGCGAGCTGCAAATGCCACTTCCAGCTTAGCTGTGCAGAAGAAGAACAACAAGAAGAAGAAATATCTCGAAATATGTCCGTCAGGCCCCTTCCCTTGAGATAAATCTGCAACTATCTCGGAAACGAAGCGAGCTATGGCAAAATGTTAAGAGACCTTTTTTGTAGAGAATTATGTTTCCTACAAGCTATGTTCTATGGTATTTTTGGATCAGAAGCGTAGTTTTCGAGATATATCGAGATATTTAAAAGTTCCGAAGCCGCACCAACATAATAGAGATACGGAAACACGTGGCCCCTTTCTTTGAGATAACTCTGCACTATTGCGAGCTGCAAATGCCACTTCCAGCTTAGCTGTGCAGAAGAAGAACAACAAGAAGAAGAAATATCTCGAAAAATGTCCGTCAGGCCCCTTCCCTTGAGATAAATCTGCAAATATCTCGGAAACGAAGCGAGCTATGGCAAAATGTTAAGAGACCTTTTTTGTAGAGAATTAAGTTTCCTACTTTTTATGCTCTATGATATTTTTTGATCAGATGCGTAGTTCTCGAGATATATCAAGATATTTAAAAGTTCCGAAGCCGCACCAACATAATAGAGATACAGAAACACCGTGGCCCCTTTCTTTGAGATAACTCTGCACTATTGCGAGCTGGAAATGCCACTTCCAGTTTAGCTGTGCAGAAGAAGAACAACAAGAAGAAGAAATATCTCGAAATATGTCCGTCAGGCCCCTTCCCTTGAGATAAATCTGCAAATATCTCGGAAACGAAGCGAGCTATGGCAAAATGTTAAGAGACCTTATTTGTAGAGAATTAAGTTTCCTACTTTTTATGTTCTATGATATTTTTTGATCAGATGCGTAGTTCTCGAGATATATCGAGATATTTAAAAGTTCCGAAGCCGCAGCAACATAATAGAGATACAGAAACACCGTGGCCCCTTTCTTTGAGATAACTCTGCACTATTGCGAGCTGTAAATGCCACTTCCAGCTTAGCTGTGCAGAAGAAGAACAACAAGAAGAAGAAATATCTCGAAATATGTCCGTCAGGCCCCTTCCCTTGAGATAAATCAGCAAATATCTCGGAAACGAAGCGAGCTATGGCAAAATGTTAAGAGACCTTTTTTGTAGAGAATTAAGTTTCCTACTTTTTATGTTCTATGATATTTTTTGATCAGATGCGTAGTTCTCGAGATATATCAAGATATTTAAAAGTTCCGAAGCCGCACCAACATAATAGAGATACAGAAACACCGTGGCCCCTTTCTTTGAGATAACTCTGCACTATTGCGAGCTGGAAATGCCACTTCCAGTTTAGCTGTGCAGAAGAAGAACAACAAGAAGAAGAAATATCTCGAAATATGTCCGTCAGGCCCCTTCCCTTGAGATAAATCTGCAAATATCTCGGAAACGAAGCGAGCTATGGCAAAATGTTAAGAGACCTTATTTGTAGAGAATTAAGTTTCCTACTTTTTATGTTCTATGATATTTTTTGATCAGATGCGTAGTTCTCGAGATATATCGAGATATTTAAAAGTTCCGAAGCCGCACCAACATAATAGAGATACAGAAACACCGTGGCCCCTTTCTTTGAGATAACTCTGCACTATGGCGAGCTGCAAATGCCACTTCCAGCTTAGCTGTGCAGAAGAAGAACAACAAGAAGAAGAAATATCTCGAAATATGTCCGTCAGGCCCCTTCCCTTGAGATAAATCTGCAAATATCTCGGAAACGAAGAGAGCTATGGCAAAATGTTAAGAGACCTTTTTTGTAGAGAATTAAGTTTCCTACAATTTATGTTCTATGATATTTTTTGATCAGATGCGTAGTTCTCGAGATATATCAAGATATTTAAAAGTTCCGAAGCCGCACCAACATAATAGAGATACAGAAACACCGTGGCCCCTTTCTTTGCGATAACTCTGCACTATTGCGAGCTGGAAATGCCACTTCCAGTTTAGCTGTGCAGAAGAAGAACAACAAGAAGAAGAAATATCTCGAAATATGTCCGTCAGGCCCCTTCCCTTGAGATAAATCTGCAAATATCTCGGAAACGAAGCGAGCTACGGCAAAATGTTAAGAGACCTTTTTTGTAGAAAATTAGGTTTCCTACTTTTTATGTTCTATGATATTTTTTGATCAGATGCGTAGTTCTCGAGATATATCAAGATATTTAAAAGTTCCGAAGCCGCACAAACATAATAGAGATACAGAAACACCGTGGCCCCTTTCTTTGCGATAACTCTGCACTATTGCGAGCTGCAAATGCCACTTCCAGCTTAGCTGTGCAGAAGAAGAACAACAAGAAGAAGAAATATCTCGAAATATGTCCGTCAGGCCCCTTCCCTTGAGATAAATCTGCAAATATCTCGGAAACGAAGCGAGCTATGGCAAAATGTTAAGAGACCTTATTTGTAGAGAATTAAGTTTCCTACTTTTTATGTTCTATGATATTTTTTGATCAGATGCGTAGTTCTCGAGATATATCGAGATATTTAAAAGTTCCGAAGCCGCACCAACATAATAGAGATACAGAAACACCGTGGCCCATTTCTTTGAGATAACTCTGCACTATTGCGAGCTGCAGATGCCACTTCCAGCTTAGCTGTGCAGAGGAAGAACAACAAGAAGAAAAAATATCTCGAAATATGTCCGTCAGGCCAGTTCCTTTGAGCTGAATCTGCAAATATCTCGGAAACGAAGCGAGCTATGGCAAAATGTTAAGAGACGTTTTTTGTAGAGAATTATGTTTCCTTCAATTTATGTTCTATGATATTTTTTGATCAGAAGCGTAGTTTTCGAGATATATCGAGATATTTAAAAGTTCCGAAGCCGCACCAACATAATAGAGATACAGAAACACCGTGGCCCCTTTCTTTGAGATAACTCTGCACTAGTGCGAGCCGCAAATGCCACTTCCAGCTTAGCTGTGCAGAAGAAGAACAACAAGAAGAAGAAATATCTCGAAATATGTCCATCAGGACCCTTCCCTTGAGATAAATCTGCAAATATCTCGGAAACGAAGCGAGTTATGGCAAAATGTTAAGAGACCTTTTTTGTAGAGAATTATGTTTCCTGCAATTTATGTTCTATGATATTTTTTGATCAGAAGCGTAGTTTTCGAGATATATCGAGATATTTAAAAGTTCCGAAGCCGCACCAACATAATAGAGATACAGAAACACCGTGGCCCCTTTCTTTGGGATAACTCTGCACTATTGCGAGCTGCAAATGCCACTTCCAGCTTAGCTGTGCAGAAGAACAACAACAAGAAGAAGAAATATCTCGAAATATGTCCGTCAGGCCACTTCCCTTGAGATAAATCTGCAAATATCTCGGAAACCAAGCGAGCTATGGCAAAATGTTAAGAGACGTTTTTTGTAGAGAATTAAGTTTCCTACTTTTTATGCTCTATGACATTTTTTGATCAGAAGCGTAGTTTTCGAGATATATCGAGATATTTAAAAGTTCCGAAGCCGCACCAACATAATAGAGATACAGAAACACCGTGGCCCCTTTCTTTGAGATAACTCTGCACTAGTGCGAGCCGCAAATGCCACTTCCCGCTTAGCTGTGCAGAAGAAGAACAACAAGAAGAAGAAATATCTCGAAATATGTCCGTCAGGCCCCTTCCCTTGAGATAAATATGCAAATATCTCGGAAACGAAGCGAGCTATGGCAAAATGTTAAGAGACCTTTTTCGAAGAGAATTAAGTTTCCTACTTTTTATGTCCTATGATATTTTTTGATCAGATGCGTAGTTCTCGAGATATATCAAGATATTTAAAAGTTCCGAAGCCGCACCAACATAATAGAGATACAGAAACACCGTGGCCCCTTTCTTTGAGATAACACTGCACTATTGCGAGCTGCAAATGCCACTTCCAGCTTAGCTGTGCAGAGGAAGAACAACAAGAAGAAGAAATATCTCGAAATATGTCCGTCAGGCCAGTTCCTTTGAGTTGAATCTGCAAATATCTCGGAAACGAAGCGAGCTATGGCAAAATGTTAAGAGACCTTTTTTGTAGAGAATTAAGTTTCCTACTTTTTATGTTCGATGATATTTTTTGATCAGATGCGTAGTTCTCGAGATATATCAAGATATTTAAAAGTTCCGAAGCTGCACCAACATAATAGAGGTACAGAAACACCGTGGCCTCTTTCTTTGAGATAACTCTGCACTATTGCGAGCTGCAAATGCCACTTCGAGCTTAGCTGTGCAGAAGAAGAACAACAAGAAGAAGAAATATCTCGAAATATGTCCGTCAGACCCCTTCCCTTGAGATGAATCTGCAAATATCTCGGAAACGAAGCGAGCTATGGCAAAATGTTAAGAGACCTTTTTTGTAGAGAATAATGTTTCCTACAATTTACGTTCTATGATATTTTTTGATCAGAAGCGTAGTTCTCGAGATATATCAAGATATTTAAAAGTTCCGAAGCCGCACCAACATAATAGAGATACAGAAACACCGTGGCCCCTTTCTTTGAGATAACTCTGCACTATTGCGAGCTGCAAATGCCACTTCCAGCTTAGATGTGCAGAAGAAGAACAACAAGAAGAAGAAATATCTCGAAATATGTCCGTCGGGCCCCTTCCCTTGAGCTAAATCTGCAAATATCTCGGAAACAATGCGAGCTATGGCAAAATAGTAAGAGATCTTTTTTGTAGGAAATTAAGTTTCCTACTATTTATGTTCTATGATATTTTTTGATCAGATGCGTAGTTCTCGAGATATATCAAGATATTTAAAAGTTCCGAAGCCGCACCAACATAATAGAGATACAGAAACACCGTGGCCCCTTTCTTTGAGATAACTCTGCACTATTGCGAGCTGTAAATGCCACTTCCAGCTTAGCTGTGCAGAAGAAGAACAACAAGAAGAAGAAATATCACGAAATATGTCCGTCAGGCCCCTTCCCTTGAGATAAATCTGCAAATATCTCGGAAACGAAGCGAGCTATGGCAAAATGTTAAGAGACCTTTTTGTAGAGAATTAAGTTTCCTACTCTTTATGTTCTATGATATTTTTTGATCAGATGCGTAGTTCTCGAGATATATCAAGATATTTAAAAGTTCCGAAGCCGCACCACCATAATAGAGATACAGAAACACCGTGGCCCCTTTCTTTGAGATAACTCTGCACTATTGCGAGCTGCAAATGCCACTTCCAGCTTAGCTGTGCAGAAGAAGAACAACAAGAAGAAGAAATATCTCGAAATATGTCCGTCAGGCCCCTTCCCTTGAGATAAATCTGCAAATATCTCGGAAACGAAGCGAGCTATGGCAAAATGTTAAGAGACCTTTTTTGTAGAGAATTAAGTTTCCTACTTTTTATGTTCTATGATATTTTTTGATCAGATGCGTAGTTCTCGAGATATATCAAGATATTTAAAAGTTCCGAAGCCGCACCAACATAATAGAGATACAGAAACACCGTGGCCCCTTTCTTTGAGATAACTCTGCACTATTGCGAGCTGGAAATGCCACTTCCAGTTTAGCTGTGCAGAAGAAGAACAACAAGAAGAAGAAATATCTCGAAATATGTCCGTCAGGCCCCTTCCCTTGAGATAAATCTGCAAATATCTCGGAAACGAAGCGAGCTATGGCAAAATGTTAAGAGACCTTATTTGTAGAGAATTAAGTTTCCTACTTTTTATGTTCTATGATATTTTTTGATCAGATGCGTAGTTCTCGAGATATATCGAGATATTTAAAAGTTCCGAAGCCGCACCAACATAATAGAGATACAGAAACACCGTGGCCCCTTTCTTTGAGATAACTCTGCACTATTGCGAGCTGTAAATGCCACTTCCAGCTTAGCTGTGCAGAAGAAGAACAACAAGAAGAAGAAATATCTCGAAATATGTCCGTCAGGCCCCTTCCCTTAAGATAAATCTGCAAATATCTCGGAAACGAAGCGAGCTATGGCAAAATGTTAAGAGACCTTATTTGTAGAGAATTAAGTTTCCTACTTTTTATGTTCTATGATATTTTTTGATCAGATGCGTAGTTCTCGAGATATATCAAGATATTTAAAAGCTCCGAAGCTGCACCAACATAATAGAGGTACAGAAACACCGTGGCCCCTTTCTTTGAGATAACTCTGCACTATTGCGAGCTGCAAATGCCACTTCCAGCTTAGCTGTGCAGAAGAAGAACAACAAGAAGAAGAAATATCTCGAAATATGTCCGTCAGGCCCCTTCCCTTGAGATAAATCTGCAAATATCTCGGAAACGAAGCGAGCTATGGCAAAATGTTAAGAGACCTTATTTGTAGAGAATTAAGTTTCCTACTTTTTATGTTCTATGATATTTTTTGATCAGATGCGTAGTTCTCGAGATATATCGAGATATTTAAAAGTTCCGAAGCCGCACCAACATAATAGAGATACAGAAACACCGTGGCCCCTTTCTTTGAGATAACTCTGCACTATTGCGAGCTGCAAATGCCACTTCCAGCTTAGCTGTGCAGAAGAAGAACAGCAAGAAGAAGAAATATCTCGAAATATGTCCGTCAGGCCCCTTCCCTTGAGATAAATCTGCAACTATCTCGGAAACGAAGCGAGCTATGGCAAAATGTTAAGAGACCTTTTTTGTAGAGAATTATGTTTCCTACAAGCTATGTTCTATGGTATTTTTGGATCAGAAGCGTAGTTTTCGAGATATATCGAGATATTTAAAAGTTCCGAAGCCGCACCAACATAATAGAGATACGGAAACACGTGGCCCCTTTCTTTGAGATAACTCTGCACTATTGCGAGCTGCAAATGCCACTTCCAGCTTAGCTGTGCAGAAGAAGAACAACAAGAAGAAGAAATATCTCGAAATATGTCCGTCAGGCCCCTTCCCTTGAGATAAATCTGCAAATATTTCGGAAACGAAGCGAGCTATGGCAAAATGTTAAGAGACCTTATTTGTAGAGAATTAAGTTTCCTACTTTTTATGTTCTATGATATTTTTTGATCAGATGCGTAGTTCTCGAGATATATCGAGATATTTAAAAGTTCCGAAGCCGCACCAACATAATAGAGATACAGAAACACCGTGGCCCCTTTCTTTGAGATAACTCTGCACTATTGCGAGCTGCAAATGCCACTTCCAGCTTAGCTGTGCAGAAGAAGAACAACAAGAAGAAGAAATATCTCGAAATATGTCCGTCAGGCCCCTTCCCTTGAGATAAATCTGCAACTATCTCGGAAACGAAGCGAGCTATGGCAAAATGTTAAGAGACCTTTTTTGTAGAGAATTATGTTTCCTACAAGCTATGTTCTATGGTATTTTTTGATCAGAAGCGTAGTTTTCGAGATATATCGAGATATTTAAAAGTTCCGAAGCCGCACCAACATAATAGAGATACGGAAACACGTGGCCCCTTTCTTTGAGATAACTCTGCACTATTGCGAGCTGCAAATGCCACTTCCAGCTTAGCTGTGCAGAAGAAGAACAACAAGAAGAAGAAATATCTCGAAATATGTCCGTCAGGCCCCTTCCCTTGAGATAAATCTGCAAATATCTCGGAAACGAAGCGAGCTATGGCAAAATGTTAAGAGACCTTATTTGTAGACAATTAAGTTTCCTACTTTTTATGTTCTATGATATTTTTTGGTCAGATGCGTAGTTCTCGAGATATATCGAGATATTTAAAAGTTCCGAAGCCGCACCAACATAATAGAGATACAGAAACACCGTGGCCCCTTTCTTTGAGATAACTCTGCACTATTGCGAGCTGCAAATGCCACTTCCAGCTTAGCTGTGCAGAAGAAGAACAACAAGAAGAAGAAATATCTCGAAATATGTCCGTCAGGCCCCTTCCCTTGAGATAAATCTGCAAATATCTCGGAAACCAAGCGAGCTATGGCAAAATGTTAAGAGACGTTTTTTGTAGAGAATTAAGTTTCCTACTTTTTATGTTCTATGATATTTTTTGATCAGAAGCGTAGTTTTCGAGATATATCGAGATATTTAAAAGTTCCGAAGCCGCACCAACATAATAGAGATACAGAAACACCGTGGCCCCTTTCTTTGAGATAACTCTGCACTAGTGCGAGCCGCAAATGCCACTTCCCGCTTAGCTGTGCAGAAGAAGAACAACAAGAAGAAGAAATATCTCGAAATATGTCCGTCAGGCCCCTTCCCTTGAGATAAATATGCAAATATCTCGGAAACGAAGCGAGCTATGGCAAAATGTTAAGAGACCTTTTTTGTAGAGAATTAAGTTTCCTACTTTTTATGTCCTACGATATTTTTTGATCAGATGCGTAGTTCTCGAGATATATCAAGATATTTAAAAGTTCCGAAGCCGCACCAACATAATAGAGATACAGAAACACCGTGGCCCCTTTCTTTGAGATAACACTGCACTATTGCGAGCTGCAAATGCCACTTCCAGCTTAGCTGTGCAGAGGAAGAACAACAAGAAGAAGAAATATCTCGAAATATGTCCGTCAGGCCAGTTCCTTTGAGTTGAATCTGCAAATATCTCGGAAACGAAGCGAGCTATGGCAAAATGTTAAGAGACCTTTTTTGTAGAGAATTAAGTTTCCTACTTTTTGTGTTCGATGATATTTTTTGATCAGATGCGTAGTTCTCGAGATATATCAAGATATTTAAAAGTTCCGAAGCTGCACCAACATAATAGAGGTACAGAAACACCGTGGCCTCTTTCTTTGAGATAACTCTGCACTATTGCGAGCTGCAAATGCCACTTCGAGCTTAGCTGTGCAGAAGAAGAACAACAAGAAGAAGAAATATCTCGAAATATGTCCGTCAGACCCCTTCCCTTGAGATGAATCTGCAAATATCTCGGAAACGAAGCGAGCTATGGCAAAATGTTAAGAGACCTTTTTTGTAGAGAATAATGTTTCCTACAATTTACGTTCTATGATATTTTTTGATCAGAAGCGTAGTTCTCGAGATATATCAAGATATTTAAAAGTTCCGAAGCCGCACCAACATAATAGAGATACAGAAACACCGTGGTCCCTTTCTTTGAGATAACTCTGCACTATTGCGAGCTGCAAATGCCCCTTCCAGCTTAGCTGTGCAGAAGAAGAACAGCAAGAAGAAGAAATATCTCGAAATATGTCCGTCAGGCCCCTTCCCTTGAGATAAATCTGCAACTATCTCGGAAACGAAGCGAGCTATGGCAAAATGTTAAGAGACCTTTTTTGTAGAGAATTATGTTTCCTACAAGCTATGTTCTATGGTATTTTTGGATCAGAAGCGTAGTTTTCGAGATATATCGAGATATTTAAAAGTTCCGAAGCCGCACCAACATAATAGAGATACGGAAACACGTGGCCCCTTTCTTTGAGATAACTCTGCACTATTGCGAGCTGCAAATGCCACTTCCAGCTTAGCTGTGCAGAAGAAGAACAACAAGAAGAAGAAATATCTCGAAATATGTCCGTCAGGCCCCTTCCCTTGAGATAAATCTGCAAATATCTCGGAAACGAAGCGAGCTATGGCAAAATGTTAAGAGACCTTATTTGTAGAGAATTAAGTTTCCTACTTTTTATGTTCTATGATATTTTTTGATCAGATGCGTAGTTCTCGAGATATATCGAGATATTTAAAAGTTCCGAAGCCGCACCAACATAATAGAGATACAGAAACACCGTGGCCCCTTTCTTTGAGATAACTCTGCACTATTGCGAGCTGCAAATGCCACTTCCAGCTTAGCTGTGCAGAAGAAGAACAACAAGAAGAAGAAATATCTCGAAATATGTCCGTCAGGCCCCTTCCCTTGAGATAAATCTGCAACTATCTCGGAAACGAAGCGAGCTATGGCAAAATGTTAAGAGACCTTTTTTGTAGAGAATTATGTTTCCTACAAGCTATGTTCTATGGTATTTTTTGATCAGAAGCGTAGTTTTCGAGATATATCGAGATATTTAAAAGTTCCGAAGCCGCACAAACATAATAGAGATACGGAAACACGTGGCCCCTTTCTTTGAGATAACTCTGCACTATTGCGAGCTGCAAATGCCACTTCCAGCTTAGCTGTGCAGAAGAAGAACAACAAGAAGAAGAAATATCTCGAAATATGTCCGTCAGGCCCCTTCCCTTGAGATAAATCTGCAAATATCTCGGAAACGAAGCGAGCTATGGCAAAATGTTAAGAGACCTTATTTGTAGAGAATTAAGTTTCCTACTTTTTATGTTCTATGATATTTTTTGGTCAGATGCGTAGTTCTCGAGATATATCGAGATATTTTAAAGTTCCGAAGCCGCACCAACATAATAGAGATACAGAAACACCGTGGCCCCTTTCTTTGAGATAACTCTGCACTATTGCGAGCTGCAAATGCCACTTCCAGCTTAGCTGTGCAGAAGAAGAACAACAAGAAGAAGAAATATCTCGAAATATGTCCGTCAGGCCCCTTCCCTTGAGATAAATCTGCAAATATCTCGGAAACCAAGCGAGCTATGGCAAAATGTTAAGAGACGTTTTTTGTAGAGAATTAAGTTTCCTACTTTTTATGTTCTATGATATTTTTTGATCAGAAGCGTAGTTTTCGAGATATATCGAGATATTTAAAAGTTCCGAAGCCGCACCAACATAATAGAGATACAGAAACACCGTGGCCCCTTTCTTTGAGATAACTCTGCACTAGTGCGAGCCGCAAATGCCACTTCCCGCTTAGCTGTGCAGAAGAAGAACAACAAGAAGAAGAAATATCTCGAAATATGTCCGTCAGGCCCCTTCCCTTGAGATAAATATGCAAATATCTCGGAAACGAAGCGAGCTATGGCAAAATGTTAAGAGACCTTTTTTGTAGAGAATTAAGTTTCCTACTTTTTATGTCCTACGATATTTTTTGATCAGATGCGTAGTTCTCGAGATATATCAAGATATTTAAAAGTTCCGAAGCCGCACCAACATAATAGAGATACAGAAACACCGTGGCCCCTTTCTTTGAGATAACACTGCACTATTGCGAGCTGCAAATGCCACTTCCAGCTTAGCTGTGCAGAGGAAGAACAACAAGAAGAAGAAATATCTCGAAATATGTCCGTCAGGCCAGTTCCTTTGAGTTGAATCTGCAAATATCTCGGAAACGAAGCGAGCTATGGCAAAATGTTAAGAGACCTTTTTTGTAGAGAATTAAGTTTCCTACTTTTTATGTTCGTTGATATTTTTTGATCAGATGCGTAGTTCTCGAGATATATCAAGATATTTAAAAGTTCCGAAGCTGCACCAACATAATAGAGGTACAGAAACACCGTGGCCTCTTTCTTTGAGATAACTCTGCACTATTGCGAGCTGCAAATGCCACTTCGAGCTTAGCTGTGCAGAAGAAGAACAACAAGAAGAAGAAATATCTCGAAATATGTCCGTCAGACCCCTTCCCTTGAGATGAATCTGCAAATATCTCGGAAACGAAGCGAGCTATGGCAAAATGTTAAGAGACCTTTTTTGTAGAGAATAATGTTTCCTACAATTTACGTTCTATGATATTTTTTGATCAGAAGCGTAGTTCTCGAGATATATCAAGATATTTAAAAGTTCCGAAGCCGCACCAACATAATAGAGATACAGAAACACCGTGGTCCCTTTCTTTGAGATAACTCTGCACTAGTGCGAGCCGCAAATGCCACTTCCAGCTTAGCTGTGCAGAAGAAGAACAACAAGAAGAAGAAATATCTCGAAATATGTCCGTCAGGCCCCTTCCCTTGAGATGAATCTGCAAATATCTCGGAAACGAAGCGAGCTATGGCAAAATGTTAAGAGACCTTTTTTGTAGAGAATAATGTTTCCTACAATTTACGTTCTATGATATTTTTTGATCAGAAGCGTAGTTCTCGAGATATATCAAGATATTTAAAAGTTCCGAAGCCGCACCAACATAATAGAGATACAGAAACACCGTGGCCCCTTTCTTTGAGATAACTCTGCACTAGAGCGAGCCGCAAATACCACTTCCAGCTTAGCTGTGCAGAAGAAGAACAACAAGAAGAAGAAATATCTCGAAATATGTCCGTCAGGCCCCTTCCCTTGAGATAAATATGCAAATATCTCGGAAACGAAGCGAGCTATGGCAAAATGTTAAGAGACCTTTTTTGTAGAGAATTAAGTTTCCTACTTTTTATGTCCTATGATATTTTTTGATCAGATGCGTAGTTCTCGAGATATATCAAGATATTTAAAAGTTCCGAAGCCGCACCAACATAATAGAGATACCTAAACACCGTGGCCCCTTTCTTTGAGATAACACTGCACTATTGCGAGCTGCAAATGCCACTTCCAGCTTAGCTGTGCAGAGGAAGAACAACAAGAAGAAGAAATATCTCGAAATATGTCCGTCAGGCCAGTTCCTTTGAGTTGAATCTGCAAATATCTCGGAAACGAAGCGAGCTATGGCAAAATGTTAAGAGACCTTTTTTATAGAGAATTAAGTTTCCTACTTTTTATGTTCGATGATATTTTTTGATCAGATGCGTAGTTCTCGAGATATATCAAGATATTTAAAAGTTCCGAAGCTGCACCAACATAATAGAGGTACAGAAACACCGTGGCCTCTTTCTTTGAGATAACTCTGCACTATTGCGAGCTGCAAATGCCACTTCGAGCTTAGCTGTGCAGAAGAAGAACAACAAGAGGAAGAAATATCTCGAAATATGTCCGTCAGACCCCTTCCCTTGAGATGAATCTGCAAATATCTCGGAAACGAAGCGAACTATGGCAAAATGTTAAGAGACCTTTTTTGTAGAGAATAATGTTTCCTACAATTTACGTTCTATGATATTTTTTGATCAGAAGCGTAGTTCTCGAGATATATCAAGATATTTAAAAGTTCCGAAGCCGCACCAACATAATAGAGATACAGAAAAACCGTGGTCCCTTTCTTTGAGATAACTCTGCACTAGTGCGAGCCGCAAATGCCACTTCCAGCTTAGCTGTGCAGAAGAAGAACAACAAGAAGAAGAAATATCTCGAAATATGTCCGTCAGGCCCCTTCCCTTGAGATGAATCTGCAAATATCTCGGAAACGAAGCGAGCTATGGCAAAATGTTAAGAGACCTTTTTTGTAGAGAATAATGTTTCCTACAATTTACGTTCTATGATATTTTTTGATCAGAAGCGTAGTTCTCGAGATATATCAAGATATTTAAAAGTTCCGAAGCCGCACCAACATAATAGAGATACAGAAACACCGTGGCCCCTTTCTTTGAGATAACTCTGCACTAGTGCGAGCCGCAAATACCACTTCCAGCTTAGCTGTGCAGATGAAGAACAACAAGAAGAAGAAATATCTCGAAATATGTCCGTCAGGCCCCTTCCCTTGAGATAAATATGCAAATATCTCGGAAACGAAGCGAGCTATGGCAAAATGTTAAGAGACCTTTTTTGTAGAGAATTAAGTTTCCTACTTTTTATGATCTATGATATTTTTTGATCAGATGCGTAGTTCTCGAGATATATCAAGATATTTAAAAGTTCCGAAGCCGCACCAACATAATAGAGATACAGAAACACCGTGGCCCCTTTCTTTGAGATAACTCTGCACTATTGCGAGCTGCAAATGCCACTTCCAGCTTAGCTGTGCAGAGGAAGAACAACAAGAAGAAGAAATATCTCGAAATATGTCCGTCAGGCCAGTTCCTTTGAGATAAATGTGCAAATATCTCGGAAACGAAGCGAGCTATGGCAAAATGTTAAGAGACCTTTTTTGTAGAGAATTATGTTTCCTACAATTTAGGTTCTATGATATTTTTTGATCAGAAGCGTAGTTTTCGAGATATATCGAGATATTTAAAAGTTCCGAAGCCGCACCAACATAATAGAGATACAGAAACACCGTGGCCCCTTCCTTTGAGATAACTCTGCACTAGTGCGAGCCGCAAATGCCACTTCCAGCTTAGCTGTGCAGAAGAAGAACAACAAGAAGAAGAAGTATCTCGAAATATGTCCGTCAGGCCCGTTCCTTTGAGCTGAATCTGCAAATATCTCGGAAACGAAGCGAGCTATGGCAAAATGTTAAGAGACCTTTTTTGTAGAGAATTAAGTTTCCTACTTTTCATGTTCTATGATATTTTTTGATCAGATGCGTAGTTCTCGAGATATATCAAGATATTTAAAAGTTCCGAAGCCGCACCAACATAATAGAGATACAGAAACACCGTGGCCCCTTTCTTTGAGATAACTCTGCACTATTGCGAGCTGCAAATGCCACCTCCAGCTTAGCTGTGCAGAGGAAGAACAACAAGAAGAAGAAATATCTCGAAATATGTCCGTCAGGCCAGTTCCTTTGAGCTGAATCTGCAAATATCTCGGAAACGAAGCGAGCTATGGCAAAATGTTAAGAGACCTTTTTTGTAGAGAATTATGTTTCCTACAATTTATGTTCTATGATATTTTTTGATCAGAAGCGTAGTTTTCGAGATATATCGAGATATTTAAAAGTTCCGAAGCCGCACCAACATAATAGAGATACAGAAACACCGTGGCCCATTTCTTTGAGATAACTCTGCACTATTGCGAGCTGCAGATGCCACTTCCAGCTTAGCTGTGCAGAGGAAGAACAACAAGAAGAAAAAATATCTCGAAATATGTCCGTCAGGCCAGTTCCTTTGAGCTGAATCTGCAAATATCTCGGAAACGAAGCGAGCTATGGCAAAATGTTAAGAGACGTTTTTTGTAGAGAATTATGTTTCCTTCAATTTATGTTCTATGATATTTTTTGATCAGAAGCGTAGTTTTCGAGATATATCGAGATATTTAAAAGTTCCGAAGCCGCACCAACATAATAGAGATACAGAAACACCGTGGTCCCTTTCTTTGAGATAACTCTGCACTAGTGCGAGCCGCAAATGCCACTTCCAGCTTAGCTGTGCAGAGGAAGAACAACAAGAAGAAGAAATATCTCGAAATATGTCCGTCAGGCCAGTTCCTTTGAGTTGAATCTGCAAATATCTCGGAAACGAAGCGAGCTATGGCAAAATGTTAAGAGACCTTTTTTGTAGAGAATTAAGTTTCCTACTTTTTATGTTCGATGATATTTTTTGATCAGATGCGTAGTTCTCGAGATATATCAAGATATTTAAAAGTTCCGAAGCTGCACCAACATAATAGAGGTACAGAAACACCGTGGCCTCTTTCTTTGAGATAACTCTGCACTATTGCGAGCTGCAAATGCCACTTCGAGCTTAGCTGTGCAGAAGAAGAACAACAAGAAGAAGAAATATCTCGAAATATGTCCGTCAGACCCCTTCCCTTGAGATGAATCTGCAAATATCTCGGAAACGAAGCGAGCTATGGCAAAATGTTAAGAGACGTTTTTTGTAGAGAATTAAGTTTCCTACTTTTTACGTTCTATGATATTTTTTGATCAGAAGCGTAGTTCTCGAGATATATCAAGATATTTAAAAGTTCCGAAGCCGCACCAACATAATAGAGATACAGAAAAACCGTGGTCCCTTTCTTTGAGATAACTCTGCACTAGTGCGAGCCGCAAATGCCACTTCCAGCTTAGCTGTGCAGAAGAAGAACAGCAAGAAGAAGAAATATCTCGAAATATGTCCGTCAGGCCCCTTCCCTTGAGATAAATATGCAAATATCTCGGAAACGAAGCGAGCTATGGCAAAATGTTAAGAGACCTTTTTTGTAGAGAATAATGTTTCCTACAATTTACGTTCTATGATATTTTTTGATCAGAAGCGTAGTTCTCGAGATATATCAAGATATTTAAAAGTTCCGAAGCCGCACCAACATAATAGAGATACAGAAACACCGTGGCCCCTTTCTTTGAGATAACTCTGCACTAGTGCGAGCCGCAAATACCACTTCCAGCTTAGCTGTGCAGAAGAAGAACAACAAGAAGAAGAAATATCTCGAAATATGTCCGTCAGGCCCCTTCCCTTGAGATAAATATGCAAATATCTCGGAAACGAAGCGAGCTATGGCAAAATGTTAAGAGACCTTTTTTGTAGAGAATTAAGTTTCCTACTTTTTATGTTCTATGATATTTTTTGATCAGATGCGTAGTTCTCGAGATATATCAAGATATTTAAAAGTTCCGAAGCCGCACCAACATAATAGAGATACAGAAACACCGTGGCCCCTTTCTTTGAGATAACTCTGCACTATTGCGAGCTGCAAATGCCACTTCCAGCTTAGCTGTGCAGAGGAAGAACAACAAGAAGAAGAAATATCTCGAAATATGTCCGTCAGGCCAGTTCCTTTGAGTTGAATCTGCAAATATCTCGGAAACGAAGCGAGCTATGGCAAAATGTTAAGAGACCTTTTTTGTAGAGAATTATGTTTCCTACAATTTATGTTCTATGATATTTTTTGATCAGAAGCGTAGTTTTCGAGATATATCGAGATATTTAAAAGTTCGGAAGCCGCACCAACATAATAGATATACAGAAACACCGTGGCCCCTCTCTTTGAGATAACTCTGCACTATTGCGAGCTGGAAATGCCACTTCCAGTTTAGCTGTGCAGAAGAAGAACAACAAGAAGAAGAAATATCTCGAAATATGTCCGTTAGGCCCCTTCCCTTGAGATAAATGTGCAAATATCTCGGAAACGAAGCGAGCTATGGCAAAATGTTAAGAGACCTTTTTTGTAGAGAATTATGTTTCCTACAATTTAGGTTCTATGATATTTTTTGATCAGAAGCGTAGTTTTCGAGATATATCGAGATATTTAAAAGTTCCGAAGCCGCACCAACATAATAGAGATACAGAAACACCGTGGCCCCTTTCTTTGAGATAACTCTGCACTAGTGCGAGCCGCAAATGCCACTTCCAGCTTAGCTGTGCAGAAGAAGAACAACAAGAAGAAGAAGTATCTCGAAATATGTCCGTCAGGCCCGTTCCTTTGAGCTGAATCTGCAAATATCTCGGAAACGAAGCGAGCTATGGCAAAATGTTAAGAGACCTTTTTTGTAGAGAATTAAGTTTCCTACTTTTCATGTTCTATGATATTTTTTGATCAGATGCGTAGTTCTCGAGATATATCAAGATATTTAAAAGTTCCGAAGCCGCACCAACATAATAGAGATACAGAAACACCGTGGCCCCTTTCTTTGAGATAACTCTGCACTATTGCGAGCTGTAAATGCCACTTCCAGTTTAGCTGTGCAGAAGAAGAACAACAAGAAGAAGAAATATCTCGAAATATGTCCGTCAGGCCCCTTCCCTTGAGATATATCTGCAAATATCTCGGAAACGAAGTGAGCTATGGAAAAATGTTAAGAGACCTTTTTTGTAGAGAATTATGTTTCCTACAATTTATGTTCTATGATATTTTTTGATCAGAAGCGTAGTTTTCGAGATATATCGAGATATTTAAAAGTTCCGAAGCCGCACCAACATAATAGAGATACAGAAACACCGTGGCCCCTTTCTTTGAGATAACTCTGCACTAGTGCGAGCCGCAAATGCCACTTCCAGCTTAGCTGTGCAGAAGAAGAACAACAAGAAGAAGAAGTATCTCGAAATATGTCCGTCAGGCCCGTTCCTTTGAGCTGAATCTGCAAATATCTCGGAAACGAAGCGAGCTATGGCAAAATGTTAAGAGACGTTTTTTGTAGAGAATTATGTTTCCTACAATTTATGTTCTATGATATTTTTTGATCAGAAGCGTAGTTTTCGAGATATATCGAGATATTTAAAAGTTCCGAAGCCGCACCAACATAATAGAGATACAGAAACACCGTGGCCCCTTTCTTTGAGATAACTCTGCACTATTGCGAGCTGCAAATGCCACTTCCAGCTTAGCTGTGCAGAAGAAGAACAACAAAAAGAAGAAATATCTCGAAATATGTCCGTCAGGCCCCTTCCCTTGAGATAAATCTGCAAATATCTCGGAAACGAAGCGAGCTATGGCAAAATGTTGAGAGACCTTTTTTGTAGAGAATTAAGTTTTCTACTTTTTATGTTCTATGATATTTTTTGATCAGATGCGTAGTTCTCGAGATATATCAAGATATTTAAAAGTTCCGAAGCCGCACCAACATAATAGAGATACAGAAACACCGTGGCCCCTTTCTTTGAGATAACTCGGCACTACTGCGAGCTGGAAATGCCACTTCCAGTTTAGCTGTGCAGAAGAAGAACAACAAGAAGAAGAAATATCTCGAAATATGTCCGTCAGGCCCCTTCCCTTGAGATAAATCTGCAAGTATCTTGGAAACGAAGCGAGCTATGGCAAAATGTTAAGAGACCTTTTTTGTAGAGAATTAAGTTTCCTACTTTTTATGTTCTATGATATTTTTTGATCAGATGCGTAGTTCTCGAGATATATCAAGATATTTAAAAGTTCCGAAGCCGCACCAACATAATAGAGATACAGAAACAGCGTGGCCCCTTTCTTCGAGATAACTCTGCACTAGTGCGAGCCGCAAATACCACTTCCAGCTTAGCTGTGCAGAAGAAGAACAACAAGAAGAAGAAATATCTCGAAATATGTCCGTCAGGCCCCTTCCCTTGAGATAAATATGCAAATATCTCGGAAACGAAGCGAGCTATGGCAAAATGTTAAGAGACCTTTTTTGTAGAGAATTAAGTTTCCTACTTTTTATGTCGTATGATATTTTTTGATCAGATGCGTGGTTCTCGAGATATATCAAGATATTTGAAAGTTCCGAAGCCGCACCAACATAATAGAGATACAGAAAAACCGTGGTCCCTTTCTTTGAGATAACTCTGCACTAGTGCGAGCCGCAAATGCCACTTCCAGCTTAGCTGTGCAGAAGAAGAACAACAAGAAGAAGAAATATCTCGAAATATGTCCGTCAGGCCCCTTCCCTTGAGATGAATCTGCAAATATCTCGGAAACGAAGCGAGCTATGGCAAAATGTTAAGAGACCTTTTTTGTAGAGAATAATGTTTCCTACAATTTACGTACTATGATATTTTTTGATCAGAAGCGTAGTTCTCGAGATATATCAAGATATTTAAAAGTTCCGAAGCCGCACCAACATAATAGAGATACAGAAACACCGTGGCCCCTTTCTTTGAGATAACTCTGCACTAGTGCGAGCCGCAAATACCACTTCCAGCTTAGCTGTGCAGAAGAAGAACAACAAGAAGAAGAAATATCTCGAAATATGTCCGTCAGGCCCCTTCCCTTGAGATAAATATGCAAATATCTCGGAAACGAAGCGAGCTATGGCAAAATGTTAAGAGACCTTTTTTGTAGAGAATTAAGTTTCCTACTTTTTATGTTCTATGATATTTTTTGATCAGATGCGTAGTTCTCGAGATATATCAAGATATTTAAAAGTTCCGAAGCCGCACCAACATAATAGAGATACAGAAACACCGTGGCCCCTTTCTTTGAGATAACTCTGCACTATTGCGAGCTGCAAATGCCACTTCCAGCTTAGCTGTGCAGAGGAAGAACAACAAGAAGAAGAAATATCTCGAAATATGTCCGTCAGGCCAGTTCCTTTGAGTTGAATCTGCAAATATCTCGGAAACGAAGCGAGCTATGGCAAAATGTTAAGAGACCTTTTTTGTAGAGAATTATGTTTCCTACAATTTATGTTCTATGATATTTTTTGATCAGAAGCGTAGTTTTCGAGATATATCGAGATATTTAAAAGTTCGGAAGCCGCACCAACATAATAGATATACAGAAACACCGTGGCCCCTCTCTTTGAGATAACTCTGCACTATTGCGAGCTGGAAATGCCACTTCCAGTTTAGCTGTGCAGAAGAAGAACAACAAGAAGAAGAAATATCTCGAAATATGTCCGTTAGGCCCCTTCCCTTGAGATAAATGTGCAAATATCTCGGAAACGAAGCGAGGTATGGCAAAATGTTAAGAGACCTTTTTTGTAGAGAATTATGTTTCCTACAATTTAGGTTCTATGATATTTTTTGATCAGAAGCGTAGTTTTCGAGATATATCGAGATATTTAAAAGTTCCGAAGCCGCACCAACATAATAGAGATACAGAAACACCGTGGCCCCTTTGTTTGAGATAACTCTGCACTAGTGCGAGCCGCAAATGCCACTTCCAGCTTAGCTGTGCAGAAGAAGAACAACAAGAAGAAGAAGTATCTCGAAATATGTCCGTCAGGCCCGTTCCTTTGAGCTGTATCTGCAAATATCTCGGAAACGAAGCGAGCTATGGCAAAATGTTAAGAGACCTTTTTTGTAGAGAATTAAGTTTCCTACTTTTCATGTTCTATGATATTTTTTGATCAGATGCGTAGTTCTCGAGATATATCAAGATATTTAAAAGTTCCGAAGCCGCACCAACATAATAGAGATACAGAAACACCGTGGCCCCTTTCTTTGAGATAACTCTGCACTATTGCGAGCTGTAAATGCCACTTCCAGCTTAGCTGTGCAGAAGAAGAACAACAAGAAGAAGAAATATCTCGAAATATGTCCGTCAGGCCCCTTCCCTTGAGATATATCTGCAAATATCTCGGAAACGAAGTGAGCTATGGAAAAATGTTAAGAGACCTTTTTTGTAGAGAATTATGTTTCCTACAATTTATGTTCTATGGTATTGTTTGATCAGAAGCGTAGTTTTCGAGATATATCGAGATATTTAAAAGTTCCGAAGCCGCACCAACATAATAGAGATACAGAAACACCGTGGCCCCTTTCTTTGAGATAACTCTGCACTAGTGCGAGCCGCAAATGCCACTTCCAGCTTAGCTGTGCAGAAGAAGAACAACAAGAAGAAGAAGTATCTCGAAATATGTCCGTCAGGCCCGTTCCTTTGAGCTGAATCTGCAAATATCTCGGAAACGAAGCGAGCTATGGCAAAATGTTAAGAGACGTTTTTTGTAGAGAATTATGTTTCCTACAATTTATGTTCTATGATATTTTTTGATCAGAAGCGTAGTTTTCGAGATATATCGAGATATTTAAAAGTTCCGAAGCCGCACCAACATAATAGAGATACAGAAACACCGTGGCCCCTTTCTTTGAGATAACTCTGCACTATTGCGAGCTGCAAATGCCACTTCCAGCTTAGCTGTGCAGAAGAAGAACAACAAAAAGAAGAAATATCTCGAAATATGTCCGTCAGGCCCCTTCCCTTGAGATAAATCTGCAAATATCTCGGAAACGAAGCGAGCTATGGCAAAATGTTAAGAGACCTTTTTTGTAGAGAATTAAGTTTCCTACTTTTTATGTTCTATGATATTTTTTGATCAGATGCGTAGTTCTCGAGATATATCAAGATATTTAAAAGTTCCGAAGCCGCACCAACATAATAGAGATACAGAAACACCGTAGCCCCTTTCTTTGAGATAACTCTGCACTATTGCGAGCTGCAAATGCCACTTCCAGCTTAGCTGTGCAGAAGAAGAACAACAAGAAGAAGAAATATCTCGAAATATGTCCGTCAGGCCCCTTCCCTTGAGATAAATCTGCATATATCTCGGAAGCGAAGCGAGCTATGGCAAAATGTTAAGAGACCTTTTTGGTAGAGAATTATGTTTCCTACAATTTATGTTCTATGATATTTTTTGATCAGAAGCGTAGTTTTCGAGATATATCAAGATATTTAAAAGTTCCGAAGCCGCACCAACATAATAGAGATACAGAAACACCGTGGCCCCTTTCTTTCAGATAACTCTGCACTATTGCGAGCTGGAAATGCCACTTCCAGTTTAGCTGTGCAGAAGAAGAACAACAAGAAGAAGAAATATCTCGAAATATGTCCATCAGGCCCCTTCCCTTGAGATAAATCTGCATATATCTCGGAAACGAAGCGAGCTATGGCAAAATGTTGAGAGACCTTTTTTGTAGAGAATTAAGTTTTCTACTTTTTATGTTCTATGATATTTTTTGATCAGATGCGTAGTTCTCGAGATATATCAAGATATTTAAAAGTTCCGAAGCCGCACCAACATAATAGAGATACAGAAACACCGTGGCCCCTTTCTTTCAGATAACTCTGCACTATTGCGAGCTGGAAATGCCACTTCCAGTTTAGCTGTGCAGAAGAAGAACAACAAGAAGAAGAAATATCTCGAAATATGTCCATCAGGCCCCTTCCCTTGAGATAAATCTGCATATATCTCGGAAACGAAGCGAGCTATGGCAAAATGTTGAGAGACCTTTTTTGTAGAGAATTAAGTTTTCTACTTTTTATGTTCTATGATATTTTTTGATCAGATGCGTAGTTCTCGAGATATATCAAGATATTTAAAAGTTCCGAAGCCGCACGAACATAATAGAGATACAGAAACACCGTGGCCCCTTTCTTTGAGATAACTCGGCACTACTGCGAGCTGGAAATGCCACTTCCAGTTTAGCTGTGCAGAAGAAGAACAACAAGAAGAAGAAATATCTCGAAATATGTCCGTCAGGCCCCTTCCCTTGAGATAAATCTGCAAGTATCTCGGAAACGAAGCGAGCTATGGCAAAATGTTAAGAGACCTTTTTTGTAGAGAATTAAGTTTCCTACTTTTTATGTCCTATGATATTTTTTGATCAGATGCGTAGTTCTCGAGATATATCAAGATATTTAAAAGTTCCGAAGCCGCACCAACATAATAGAGATACCTAAACACCGTGGCCCCTTTCTTTGAGATAACACTGCACTATTGCGAGCTGCAAATGCCACTTCCAGCTTAGCTGTGCAGAGGAAGAACAACAAGAAGAAGAAATATCTCGAAATATGTCCGTCAGGCCAGTTCCTTTGAGTTGAATCTGCAAATATCTCGGAAACGAAGCGAGCTATGGCAAAATGTTAAGAGACCTTTTTTGTAGAGAATTAAGTTTCCTACTTTTTATGTTCGATGATATTTTTTGATCAGATGCGTAGTTCTCGAGATATATCAAGATATTTAAAAGTTCCGAAGCTGCACCAACATAATAGAGGTACAGAAACACCGTGGCCTCTTTCTTTGAGATAACTCTGCACTATTGCGAGCTGCAAATGCCACTTCGAGCTTAGCTGTGCAGAAGAAGAACAACAAGAAGAAGAAATATCTCGAAATATGTCCGTCAGACCCCTTCCCTTGAGATGAATCTGCAAATATCTCGGAAACGAAGCGAACTATGGCAAAATGTTAAGAGACCTTTTTTGTAGAGAATAATGTTTCCTACAATTTACGTTCTATGATATTTTTTGATCAGAAGCGTAGTTCTCGAGATATATCAAGATATTTAAAAGTTCCGAAGCCGCACCAACATAATAGAGATACAGAAAAACCGTGGTCCCTTTCTTTGAGATAACTCTGCACTAGTGCGAGCCGCAAATGCCACTTCCAGCTTAGCTGTGCAGAAGAAGAACAACAAGAAGAAGAAATATCTCGAAATATGTCCGTCAGGCCCCTTCCCTTGAGATGAATCTGCAAATATCTCGGAAACGAAGCGAGCTATGGCAAAATGTTAAGAGACCTTTTTTGTAGAGAATAATGTTTCCTACAATTTACGTTCTATGATATTTTTTGATCAGAAGCGTAGTTCTCGAGATATATCAAGATATTTAAAAGTTCCGAAGCCGCACCAACATAATAGAGATACAGAAACACCGTGGCCCCTTTCTTTGAGATAACTCTGCACTAGTGCGAGCCGCAAATACCACTTCCAGCTTAGCTGTGCAGAAGAAGAACAACAAGAAGAAGAAATATCTCGAAATATGTCCGTCAGGCCCCTTCCCTTGAGATAAATATGCAAATATCTCGGAAACGAAGCGAGCTATGGCAAAATGTTAAGAGACCTTTTTTGTAGAGAATTAAGTTTCCTACGTTTTATGTTGTATGATATTTTTTGATCAGATGCGTAGTTCTCGAGATATATCAAGATATTTAAAAGTTCCGAAGCCGCACCAACATAATAGAGATACAGAAACACCGTGGCCCCTTTCTTTGAGATAAGTCTGCACTATTGCGAGCTGCAAATGCCACTTCCAGCTTAGCTGTGCAGAGGAAGAACAACAAGAAGAAGAAATATCTCGAAATATGTCCGTCAGGCCAGTTCCTTTGAGTTGAATCTGCAAATATCTCGGAAACGAAGCGAGCTATGGCAAAATGTTAAGAGACCTTTTTTGTAGAGAATTATGTTTCTTACAATTTATGTTCTATGATATTTTTTGATCAGAAGCGTAGTTTTCGAGATATATCGAGATATTTAAAAGTTCGGAAGCCGCACCAACATAATAGATATACAGAAACACCGTGGCCCCTCTCTTTGAGATAACTCTGCACTATTGCGAGCTGGAAATGCCACTTCCAGTTTAGCTGTGCAGAAGAAGAACAACAAGAAGAAGAAATATCTCGAAATATGTCCGTTAGGCCCCTTCCCTTGAGATAAATGTGCAAATATCTCGGAAACGAAGCGAGCTATGGCAAAATGTTGAGAGACCTTTTTTGTAGAGAATTATGTTTCCTACAATTTAGGTTCTATGATATTTTTTGATCAGAAGCGTAGTTTTCGAGATATATCGAGATATTTAAAAGTTTCGAAGCCGCACCAACATAATAGAGATACAGAAACACCGTGGCCCCTTTCTTTGAGATAACTCTGCACTAGTGCGAGCCGCAAATGCCACTTCCAGCTTAGCTGTGCAGAAGAAGAACAACAAGAAGAAGAAGTATCTCGAAATATGTCCGTCAGGCCCGTTCCTTTGAGCTGAATCTGCAAATATCTCGGAAACGAAGCGAGCTATGGCAAAATGTTAAGAGACCTTTTTTGTAGAGAATTAAGTTTCCTACTTTTCATGTTCTATGATATTTTTTTATCAGATGCGTAGTTCTCGAGATATATCAAGATATTTAAAAGTTCCGAAGCCGCACCAACATAATAGAGATACAGAAACACCGTGGCCCCTTTCTTTGAGATAACTCTGCACTATTGCGAGCTGTAAATGCCACTTCCAGCTTAGCTGTGCAGAAGAAGAACAACAAGAAGAAGAAATATCTCGAAATATGTCCGTCAGGCCCCTTCCCTTGAGATATATCTGCAAATATCTCGGAAACGAAGTGAGCTATGGAAAAATGTTAAGAGACCTTTTTTGTAGAGAATTATGTTTCCTACAATTTATGTTCTATGATATTTTTTGATCAGAAGCGTAGTTTTCGAGATATATCGAGATATTTAAAAGTTCCGAAGCCGCACCAACATAATAGAGATACAGAAACACCGTGGCCCCTTTCTTTGAGATAACTCTGCACTAGTGCGAGCCGCAAATGCCACTTCCAGCTTAGCTGTGCAGAAGAAGAACAACAAGAAGAAGAAGTATCTCGAAATATGTCCGTCAGGCCCGTTCCTTTGAGCTGAATCTGCAAATATCTCGGAAACGAAGCGAGCTATGGCAAAATGTTAAGAGACGTTTTTTGTAGAGAATTATGTTTCCTACAATTTATGTTCTATGATATTTTTTGATCAGAAGCGTAGTTTTCGAGATATATCGAGATATTTAAAAGTTCCGAAGCCGCACCAACATAATAGAGATACAGAAACACCGTGGCCCCTTTCTTTGAGATAACTCTGCACTATTGCGAGCTGCAAATGCCACTTCCAGCTTAGCTGTGCAGAAGAAGAACAACAAGAAGAAGAAGTATCTCGAAATATATCCGTCAGGCCCGTTCCTTTGAGCTGAATCTGCAAATATCTCGGAAACGAAGCGAGCTATGGCAAAATGTTAAGAGACCTTTTTTGTAGAGAATTAAGTTTCCTACTTTTTATGTTCTATGATATTTTTTGATGAGATGCGTAGTTCTCGAGATATATCAAGATATTTAAAAGTTCCGAAGCCGCACCAACATAATAGAGATACAGAAACACCGTGGCCCCTTTCTTTCAGATAACTCTGCACTATTGCGAGCTGGAAATGCCACTTCCAGCTTAGCTGTGCAGAAGAAGAACAACAAGAAGAAGAAATATCTCGAAATATGTCCGTCAGGCCCCTTCCCTCGAGATAAATCTGCAAATATCTCGAAAACGAAGCGAGCTATGGCAAAATGTTAAGAGACCTTTTTTGTAGAGAATTAAGTTTCCTACTTTTTATGCTCTATGATATTTTTTGATCGGATGCGTAGTTCTCGAGATATATCAAGATATTTAAAAAATCCGAAGCCGCACCAACATAATAGAGATACAGAAACACCGTGGCCCCTTTCTTTGAGATAACTCTGCACTATTGCGAGCTGCAAATGCCACTTCCAGCTTAGCTGTGCAGAAGAAGAACAACAAAAAGAAGAAATGTCTCGAAATATGTCCGTGAGGCCCCTTCCCTTGAGATAAATCTGCAAATATCTCGGAAACGAAGCGAGCTATAACAAAATGTTCAGAGACCTTTTTTGTAGAGAATTAAGTTTCCTACTTTTTATGTTCTATGATATTTTTTGATCAGATGCGTAGTTCTCGAGATATATCAAGATATCTAAAAGTTCCGAAGCCGCACCAACATAATAGAGATACAGAAACACCGTGGCCCCTTTCTTCGAGATAACTCTGCACTATTGCGAGCTGTAAATGCCACGTCCAGCTTAGCTGTGCAGATTGAAGAACAACAAGAAGAAGAAATATCTCGAAATATGTCCGTCAGGCCCCTTCCCTCGAGATAAATCTGCAAATATCTCGGAAACGAAGCGAGCTATCGCAAAATGTTAAGAGACCTTTTTTGTAGAGAATTAAGTTTCCTACTTTTTATGTTCTATGATATTTTTTGATCGGATGCGTAACTCTCGAGATATATCAAGATATTTAAAAGTTCCGAAGCCGCACCAACATAATAGAGATACAGAAACACCGTGGCCCCTTTCTTTGAGATAACACTGCACTATTGCGAGCTGCAAATGCCACTTCCAGCTTAGCTGTGCAGAAGGAGAACAACAAGAAGAAGAAATATCTCGAAATATGTCCGTCAGGCCCCTTCCCTTGAGATAAATCGGCAAGTATCTCGGAAACGAAGCGAGCTATGGCAAAATGTTGAGAGACCTTTTTTGTAGAGAATTAAGTTTCCTACTTTTTATGTTCTATGATATTTTTTGAGCAGATGCGTAGATCTCGAGATATATCAAGATATTTAAAAGTTCCGAAGCCGCACCAACATAATAGAGATACAGAAACACCGTGGCCCCTTTCTTTGAGATAACTCTGCACTATTGCGAGCTGCAAATGCGACTTCCAGCTTAGCTGTGCAGAAGAAGAACAACAAGAAGAAGAAATATCTCGAAATATGTCCGTTAGGCGCCTTCCCTTGAGATAAATCTGCAAATATCTCGGAAACGAAGCGAGCTATGGCAAAATGTTAAGAGACCTTTTTTGTAGAAAATTAAGTTTCCTACGTTTTATGTTGTATGATATTTTTTGATCAGCTGCGTAGTTCTCGAGATATATCAAGATATTTAAAAGTTCCGAAGCCGCACCAACATAATAGAGATACGGAAACACCGTGGCCCCTCTCTTTGAGATAACTCTGCACTATTGCGAGCTGGAAATGCCACTTCCAGTTTAGCTGTGCAGAAGAAGATCAACAAGAAGAAGAAATATCTCGAAATATGTCCGTCAGGCCCCTTCCCTTGAGATAAATCTGCAAATATCTCGGAAACGAAGCGAGCTATGGCAAAATGTTAAGAGACGTTTTTTGTAGAGAATTAAGTTTCCTACTTTTTATGTTCTATGATATTTTTTGATCAGATGCGTAGTTCTCGAGATATATCAAGATATTTAAAAGTTCCGAAGCCGCACCATCATAATAGAGATACAGAAACACCGTGGCCCCTTTCTTTGAGATAACTCTGCACTATTGCGAGCTGCAAATGCCACTTCCACCTTAGCTGTGCAGAGGAAGAACAACAAGAAGAAGAAATATCTCGAAATATGTCCGTCAGGCCAGTTCCTTTGAGCTGAATCTGCAAATATCTCGGAAACGAAGCGAGCTATGGCAAAATGTTAAGAGACGTTTTTTGTAGAGAATTATGTTTAATACAATTTATGTTCTATGATATTTTTTGATCAGAAGCGTAGTTTTCGAGATATATCGAGATATTTAAAAGTTCCGAAGCCGCACCAACATAATAGGGATACAGAAACACCGTGGCCCCTTTCTTTGAGATATCTCTGCGCTAGTGCGAGCCGCAAATGCCACTTCCAGCTTAGCTGTGCAGAAGAAGAACAACAAGAAGAAGAAATATCTCGAAATATGTCCGTCAGGCCCCTTCCCTTGAGATAAATCTGCAAATATCTCGGAAACGAAGCGAGCTATGGCAAAATGTTAGGAGACCTTTTTTGTAGAGAATTAAGTTTCCTACTTTTTATGTTCTATGATATTTTTTAATCAGATGCGTAGTTCTCGAGATATATCAAGATATTTAAAAGTTCCGAAGCCGCACCAACATAATAGAGATACAGAAACACCGTGGCCCCTCTCATTGAGATAACTCTGCACTATTGCGAGCTGGAAATGCCACTTCCAGTTTAGCTGTGCAGAAGAAGAACAACAAGAAGAAGAAATATCTCGAAATATGTCCGTTAGGCCCCTTCCCTTGAGATAAATCTGCAAATATCTCGGAAACGAAGCGAGCTATGGCAAAATGTTAAGAGACCTTTTTTGTAGAGAATTAAGTTTCCTACTTTTTATGTTCTATGATATTTTTGGATCTGATGCGTAGTTCTCGAGATATATCAAGATATTTAAAAGTTCCGAAGCCGCACCAACATAATAGAGATACAGAAACACCGTGGCCCCTTTCGTTGAGATAACTCTGCACTAGTGCGAGCCGCAAATGCCACTTCCAGCTTAGCTGTGCAGAAGAAGAACAACAAGAAGAAGAAATATCTCGAAATATGTCCGTCAGGCCCCTTCCCTTGAGATAAATCTGCAAATATCTCGGAAACGAAGCGAGCTATGGCAAAATGTTAAGAGACGTTTTTTGTAGAGAATTATGTTTCCTACAATTTATGTTCTACGATATTTTTTGATCAGAAGCGTAGTTTTCGAGATATATCGAGATATTTAAAAGTTCCGAAGCCGCACCAACATAATAGGGATACAGAAACACCGTGGCCCCTTTCTTTGAGATAACTCTGCACTAGTGCGAGCCGCAAATGCCACTTCCAGCTTAGCTGTGCAGAAGAAGAACAACAAGAAGAAGAAATATCTCGAAATATGTCCGTCAGGCCCCTTCCCTCGAGATAAATCTGCAAATATCTCGGAAACGAAGCGAGCTATCGCAAAATGTTAAGAGACCTTTTTTGTAGAGAATTAAGTTTCCTACTTTTTATGTTCTATGATATTTTTTGATCGGATGCGTAACTCTCGAGATATATCAAGATATTTAAAAGTTCCGAAGCCGCACCAACATAATAGAGATACAGAAACACCGTGGCCCCTTTCTTTGAGATAACACTGCACTATTGCGAGCTGCAAATGCCACTTCCAGCTTAGCTGTGCAGAAGGAGAACAACAAGAAGAAGAAATATCTCGAAATATGTCCGTCAGACCCCTTCCCTTGAGATAAATCTGCAAATATCTCGGAAACGAAGCGAGCTATGGCAAAATGTTGAGAGACCTTTTTTGTAGAGAATTATGTTTCCCACAATTTACGTTCTATGATATTTTTTGATCAGAAGCGTAGTTTTCGAGATATATCAAGATATTTAAAAGTTCCGAAGCCGCACCAACATAATAGAGATACAGAAACACCGTGGCCCCTTTCTTTGAGATAACTCTGCACTATTGCGAGCTGCAAATGCCACTTCCAGCTTAGCTGTGCAGAAGAAGAACAACAAGAAGAAGAAATATCTCGAAATATGTCCGTCAGGCCCCTTCCCTTGAGATAAATCTGCAAATATCTCGGAAACGAAGCGAGCTATGGCAAAATGTTAAGAGACCTTTTTTGTATGGAATTATGTTTCCTACTTTTTATGTTGTATGATATTTTTTGATCAGACGCGTAGTTCTCGAGATATATCAAGATATTTAAAAGTTCCGAAGCCGCACCAACATAATAGAGATACAGAAACACCGTGGCCCCTTTCTTTGAGATAACTCTGTACTATTGCGAGCTGGAAATGCCACTTCCAGTTTAGCTGTGCAGAAGAAGAACAACAAGAAGAAGAAATATCTCGAAATATGTCCGTTAGGCCCCTTCCCTTGAGATAAATCTGCAAATATCTCGGAAACGAAGCGAGCTGTGGCAAAATGTTAAGAGACGTTTTTTGTAGAGAATTATGTTTCCTACAATTTATGTTCTATGATATTTTTTGATCAGAAGCGTAGTTCTCGAGATATATCAAGATATTTAAAAGTTCCGAAGCCGCACCAACATAATAGAGATACAGAAACACCGTGGCCCCTCTCTTTGAGATAACTCTGCACAATTGCGAGCTGCAAATGCCACTTCCAGCTTAGCTGTGCAGAAGAAGAACAACAAGAAGAAGAAATATCTCGAAATATGTCCGTCAGGCCCCTTCCCTTGAGATAAATCGGCAAGTATCTCGGAAACGAAGCGAGCTATGGCAAAATGTTAAGAGACCTTTTTTGTAGAAAATTAAGTTTCCTACGTTTTATGTTGTATGATATTTTTTGATCAGCTGCGTAGTTCTCGAGATATATCAAGATATTTAAAAGTTCCGAAGCCGCACCAACATAATAGAGATACGGAAACACCGTGGCCCCTCTCTTTGAGATAACTCTGCACTATTGCGAGCTGGAAATGCCACTTCCAGTTTAGCTGTGCAGAAGAAGATCAACAAGAAGAAGAAATATCTCGAAATATGTCCGTCAGGCCCCTTCCCTTGAGATAAATCTGCAAATATCTCGGAAACGAAGCGAGCTATGGCAAAATGTTAAGAGACGTTTTTTGTAGAGAATTAAGTTTCCTACTTTTTATGTTCTATGATATTTTTTGATCAGATGCGTAGTTCTCGAGATATATCAAGATATTTAAAAGTTCCGAAGCCGCACCAACATAATAGAGATACAGAAACACCGTGGCCCCTTTCTTTGAGATAACTCTGCACTATTGCGAGCTGCAAATGCCACTTCCACCTTAGCTGTGCAGAGGAAGAACAACAAGAAGAAGAAATATCTCGAAATATGTCCGTCAGGCCAGTTCCTTTGAGCTGAATCTGCAAATATCTCGGAAACGAAGCGAGCTATGGCAAAATGTTAAGAGACGTTTTTTGTAGAGAATTATGTTTAATACAATTTATGTTCTATGATATTTTTTGATCAGAAGCGTAGTTTTCGAGATATATCGAGATATTTAAAAGTTCCGAAGCCGCACCAACATAATAGAGATACAGAAACACCGTGGCCCCTTTCGTTGAGATAACTCTGCACTAGTGGGAGCCGCAAATGCCACTTCCAGCTTAGCTGTGCAGAAGAAGAACAACAAGAAGAAGAAATATCTCGAAATATGTCCGTCAGGCCCCTTCCCTTGAGATAAATCTGCAAATATCTCGGAAACGAAGCGAGCTATGGCAAAATGTTAAGAGACGTTTTTTGTAGAGAATTATGTTTCCTACAATTTATGTTCTATGATATTTTTTGATCAGAAGCGTAGTTTTCGAGATATATCGAGATATTTAAAAGTTCCGAAGCCGCACCAACATAATAGGGATACAGAAACACCGTGGCCCCTTTCTTTGAGATAACTCTGCACTAGTGCGAGCCGCAAATGCCACTTCCAGCTTAGCTGTGCAGAAGAAGAACAACAAGAAGAAGAAATATCTCGAAATATGTCCGTCAGGCCCCTTCCCTTGAGATAAATCTGCAAATATCTCGGAAACGAAGCGAGCTATGGCAAAATGTTGAGAGACCTTTTTTGTAGAGAATTAAGTTTCCTACGTTTTATGTTCTGTGATATTTTTTGATCAGATGCGTAGTTCTCGAGATATATCAAGATATTTAAAAGTTCCGAAGCCGCACCAACATAATAGAGATACAGAAACACCGTGGCCCCTTTCTTTGAGATAACTCTGCACTATTGCGAGCTGCAAATGCCACTTCCAGCTTAGCTGTGCAGAAGAAGAACATCAAGAAGAAGAAATATCTCGAAATATGTCCGTCAGGCCCCTTCCCTTGAGATAAATCTGCAAATATCTCGGAAACGAAGAGAGCTATGGCAAAATGTTAAGAGACCTTTTTTGTAGAGAATTAAGTTTCCTACTTTTTATGTTCTATGATATTTTTTGATCTGATGCGTAGTTCTCGAGATATATCAAGATATTTAAAAGTTCCGAAGCCGCACCAACATAATAGAGATACAGAAACACCGTGGCCCCTTTCTTTGAGATAACTCTAAACTATTGCGAGCTGTAAATGCCACTTCCAGCTTAGCTGTGCAGAAGAAGAACAACAAGAAGAAGAAATATCTCGAAATATGTCCGTCAGGCCCCTTCCCTTGAGATATATCTGCAAATATCTCGGAAACGAAGCTAGCTATGGCAAAATGTTAAGAGACCTTTTTTGTAGAGAATTATGTTTCCTACAATTTATGTTTTATGATATTTTTTGATCAGAAGCGTAGTTTTCGAGATATATCGAGATATTTAAAAGTTCCGAAGCCGCACCAACATAATAGAGATACAGAAACACCGTGGCCCCTTTCTTTGAGATAACTCTGCACTAGTGCGAGCCGCAAATGCCACTGCCAGCTTAGCTGTGCAGAAGAAGAACAACAAGAAGAAGAAATATCTCGAAATATGTCCGTCAGGCCCCTTCCCTTGAGATAAATCTGCAAATATCTCGGAAACGAAGCGAGCTATGGCAAAATGTTAAGAGACCTTTTTTGTAGAGAATTAAGTTTCCTACTTTTTATCTTCTATGATATTTTTTGATCAGATGCGTAGTTCTCGAGATATATCAAGATATTTAAAAGTTCCGAAGCCGCACCAACATAATAGAGATACAGAAACACCGTGGCCCCTTTCTTTGAGATAACTCTGCACTATTGCGAGCTGTAAATGCCACTTCCAGCTTAGCTGTGCAGAAGAAGAACAACAAGAAGAAGAAATATCTCGAAATATGTCCGTCAGGCCCCTTCCCTTGAGATATATCTGCAAATGTCTCGGAAACGAAGCGAGCTATGGCAAAATGTTAAGAGACCTTTTTTGTAGAGAATTCTGTTTCCTACAATTTGTCTTCTATGATATTTTTTGATCAGAAGCGTAGTTTTCGAGATATATCGAGATATTTAAAGGTTCCGAAGCCGCACCAACATAATAGAGATACAGAAACACCGTGGCCCCTTTCTTTGAGATAACTCTGCACTAGTGCGAGCCGCAAATGCCACTTCCAGCTTAGCTGTGCAGAAGAAGAACAACAAGAAGAAGAAATATCTCGAAATATGTCCGTCAGGCCCCTTCCCTTGAGATATATCTGCAAATATCTCGGAAACGAAGCGAGCTATGGCAAAATGTTAAGAGACCTTTTTTGTAGAGAATTCTGTTTCCTACAATTTATGTTCTATGATATCTTTTGATCAGAAGCGTAGTTTTCGAGATATATCGAGATATTTAAAAGTTCCGAAGCCGCACCAACATAATAGAGATACAGAAACACCGTGGCCCCTTTCTTTGAGATAACTCTGCACTAGAGCGAGCCGCAAATGCCACTTCCAGCTTAGCTGTGCAGAAGAAGAACAACAAGAAGAAGAAATATCTCGAAATATGTCCGTCAGGCCCCTTCCCTTGAGATAAATCTGCAAATATCTCGGAAACGAAGCGAGCTATGGCAAAATGTTAAGAGACCTTTTTTGTAGAGAATTAAGTTTCCTACTTTTTATCTTCTATGATATTTTTTGATCAGATGCGTAGTTCTCGAGATATATCAAGATATTTAAAAGTTCCGAAGCCGCACCAACATAATAGAGATACAGAAACACCGTGGCCCCTTTCTTTGAGATAACTCTGCACTATTGCGAGCTGTAAATGCCACTTCCAGCTTAGCTGTGCAGAAGAAGAACAACAAGAAGAAGAAATATCTCGAAATATGTCCGTCAGGCCCCTTCCCTTGAGATATATCTGCAAATATCTCGGAAACGAAGCGAGCTATGGCAAAATGTTAAGAGACCTTTTTTGTAGAGAATTCTGTTTCCTACAATTTGTCTTCTATGATATTTTTTGATCAGAAGCGTAGTTTTCGAGATATATCGAGATATTTAAAGGTTCCGAAGCCGCACCAACATAATAGAGATACAGAAACACCGTGGCCCCTTTCTTTGAGATAACTCTGCACTAGTGCGAGCCGCAAATGCCACTTCCAGCTTAGCTGTGCAGAAGAAGAACAACAAGAAGAAGAAATATCTCGAAATATGTCCGTCAGGCCCCTTCCCTTGAGATAAATCTGCAAATATCTCGGAAACGAAGCGAGCTATGGCAAAATGTTAAGAGACCTTTTTTGTAGAGAATTAAGTTTCCTACTTTTTATCTTCTATGATATTTTTTGATCAAATGCGTAGTTCTCGAGATATATCAAGATATTTAAAAGTTCCGAAGCCGCACCAACATAATAGAGATACAGAAACACCGTGGCCCCTCTCTTTGAGATAACTCTGCACTACTGCGAGCTGGAAATGCCACTTCCAGTTTAGCTGTGCAGAAGAAGAACAACAAGAAGAAGAAATATCTCGAAATATGTCCGTCAGGCCCCTTCCCTTGAGATATATCTGCAAATATCTCGGAAACGAAGCGAGCTATGGCAAAATGTTGAGAGACCTTTTTTGTAGAGAATTAAGTTTCCTACTGTTTATCTTCTATGATATTTTTGGATCAGATGCGTAGTTCTCGAGATATATCAAGATATTTAAAAGTTCCGAAGCCGCACCAACATAATAGAGATACAGAAACACCGTGGCCCCTTTCTTTGAGATAACTCTGCACTAGAGCGAGCCGCAAATGCCACTTCCAGCTTAGCTGTGCAGAAGAAGAACAACAAGAAGAAGAAATATCTCGAAATATGTCCGTCAGGCCCCTTCCCTTGAGATAAATCTGCAAATATCTCGGAAACGAAGCGAGCTATGGCAAAATGTTAAGAGACCTTTTTTGTAGAGAATTAAGTTTCCTACTTTTTATCTTCTATGATATTTTTTGATCAGATGCGTAGTTCTCGAGATATATCAAGATATTTAAAAGTTCCGAAGCCGCACCAACATAATAGAGATACAGAAACACCGTGGCCCCTTTCTTTGAGATAACTCTGCACTATTGCGAGCTGTAAATGCCACTTCCAGCTTAGCTGTGCAGAAGAAGAACAACAAGAAGAAGAAATATCTCGAAATATGTCCGTCAGGCCCCTTCCCTTGAGATAAATCTGCAAATATCTCGGAAACGAAGAGAGCTATGGCAAAATGTTAAGAGACCTTTTTTGTAGAGAATTAAGTTTCCTACTTTTTATGTTCTATGATATTTTTTGATCAGAAGCGTAGTTTTCGAGATATATCGAGATATTTAAAAGTTCCGAAGCCGCACCAACATAATAGAGATACAGAAACACCGTGGCCCCTTTCTTTGAGATAACTCTGCACTAGTGCGAGCCGCAAATGCCACTGCCAGCTTAGCTGTGCAGAAGAAGAACAACAAGAAGAAGAAATATCTCGAAATATGTCCGTCAGGCCCCTTCCCTTGAGATAAATCTGCAAATATCTCGGAAACGAAGCGAGCTATGGCAAAATGTTAAGAGACCTTTTTTGTAGAGAATTAAGTTTCCTACTTTTTATCTTCTATGATATTTTTTGATCAGATGCGTAGTTCTCGAGATATATCAAGATATTTAAAAGTTCCGAAGCCGCACCAACATAATAGAGATACAGAAACACCGTGGCCCCTTTCTTTGAGATAACTCTGCACTATTGCGAGCTGTAAATGCCACTTCCAGCTTAGCTGTGCAGAAGAAGAACAACAAGAAGAAGAAATATCTCGAAATATGTCCGTCAGGCCCCTTCCCTTGAGATATATCTGCAAATGTCTCGGAAACGAAGCGAGCTATGGCAAAATGTTAAGAGACCTTTTTTGTAGAGAATTCTGTTTCCTACAATTTGTCTTCTATGATATTTTTTGATCAGAAGCGTAGTTTTCGAGATATATCGAGATATTTAAAGGTTCCGAAGCCGCACCAACATAATAGAGATACAGAAACACCGTGGCCCCTTTCTTTGAGATAACTCTGCACTAGTGCGAGCCGCAAATGCCACTTCCAGCTTAGCTGTGCAGAAGAAGAACAACAAGAAGAAGAAATATCTCGAAATATGTCCGTCAGGCCCCTTCCCTTGAGATATATCTGCAAATATCTCGGAAACGAAGCGAGCTATGGCAAAATGTTAAGAGACCTTTTTTGTAGAGAATTCTGTTTCCTACAATTTATGTTCTATGATATCTTTTGATCAGAAGCGTAGTTTTCGAGATATATCGAGATATTTAAAAGTTCCGAAGCCGCACCAACATAATAGAGATACAGAAACACCGTGGCCCCTTTCTTTGAGATAACTCTGCACTAGAGCGAGCCGCAAATGCCACTTCCAGCTTAGCTGTGCAGAAGAAGAACAACAAGAAGAAGAAATATCTCGAAATATGTCCGTCAGGCCCCTTCCCTTGAGATAAATCTGCAAATATCTCGGAAACGAAGCGAGCTATGGCAAAATGTTAAGAGACCTTTTTTGTAGAGAATTAAGTTTCCTACTTTTTATCTTCTATGATATTTTTTGATCAGATGCGTAGTTCTCGAGATATATCAAGATATTTAAAAGTTCCGAAGCCGCACCAACATAATAGAGATACAGAAACACCGTGGCCCCTTTCTTTGAGATAACTCTGCACTATTGCGAGCTGTAAATGCCACTTCCAGCTTAGCTGTGCAGAAGAAGAACAACAAGAAGAAGAAATATCTCGAAATATGTCCGTCAGGCCCCTTCCCTTGAGATATATCTGCAAATATCTCGGAAACGAAGCGAGCTATGGCAAAATGTTAAGAGACCTTTTTTGTAGAGAATTCTGTTTCCTACAATTTGTCTTCTATGATATTTTTTGATCAGAAGCGTAGTTTTCGAGATATATCGAGATATTTAAAGGTTCCGAAGCCGCACCAACATAATAGAGATACAGAAACACCGTGGCCCCTTTCTTTGAGATAACTCTGCACTAGTGCGAGCCGCAAATGCCACTTCCAGCTTAGCTGTGCAGAAGAAGAACAACAAGAAGAAGAAATATCTCGAAATATGTCCGTCAGGCCCCTTCCCTTGAGATAAATCTGCAAATATCTCGGAAACGAAGCGAGCTATGGCAAAATGTTAAGAGACCTTTTTTGTAGAGAATTAAGTTTCCTACTTTTTATCTTCTATGATATTTTTTGATCAAATGCGTAGTTCTCGAGATATATCAAGATATTTAAAAGTTCCGAAGCCGCACCAACATAATAGAGATACAGAAACACCGTGGCCCCTCTCTTTGAGATAACTCTGCACTACTGCGAGCTGGAAATGCCACTTCCAGTTTAGCTGTGCAGAAGAAGAACAACAAGAAGAAGAAATATCTCGAAATATGTCCGTCAGGCCCCTTCCCTTGAGATATATCTGCAAATATCTCGGAAACGAAGCGAGCTATGGCAAAATGTTGAGAGACCTTTTTTGTAGAGAATTAAGTTTCCTACTGTTTATCTTCTATGATATTTTTGGATCAGATGCGTAGTTCTCGAGATATATCAAGATATTTAAAAGTTCCGAAGCCGCACCAACATAATAGAGATACAGAAACACCGTGGCCCCTTTCTTTGAGATAACTCTGCACTAGAGCGAGCCGCAAATGCCACTTCCAGCTTAGCTGTGCAGAAGAAGAACAACAAGAAGAAGAAATATCTCGAAATATGTCCGTCAGGCCCCTTCCCTTGAGATAAATCTGCAAATATCTCGGAAACGAAGCGAGCTATGGCAAAATGTTAAGAGACCTTTTTTGTAGAGAATTAAGTTTCCTACTTTTTATCTTCTATGATATTTTTTGATCAGATGCGTAGTTCTCGAGATATATCAAGATATTTAAAAGTTCCGAAGCCGCACCAACATAATAGAGATACAGAAACACCGTGGCCCCTTTCTTTGAGATAACTCTGCACTATTGCGAGCTGTAAATGCCACTTCCAGCTTAGCTGTGCAGAAGAAGAACAACAAGAAGAAGAAATATCTCGAAATATGTCCGTCAGGCCCCTTCCCTTGAGATATATCTGCAAATATCTCGGAAACGAAGCGAGCTATGGCAAAATGTTAAGAGACCTTTTCTGTAGAGAATTATGTTTCCTACAATTTGTCTTCTATGATATTTTTTGATCAGAAGCGTAGTTTTCGAGATATATCGAGATATTTAAAGGTTCCGAAGCCGCACCAACATAATAGAGATACAGAAACACCGTGGCCCCTTTCTTTGAGATAACTCTGCACTAGTGCGAGCCGCAAATGCCACTTCCAGCTTAGCTGTGCAGAAGAAGAACAACAAGAAGAAGAAATATCTCGAAATATGTCCGTCAGGCCCCTTCCCTTGAGATAAATCTGCAAATATCTCGGAAACGAAGCGAGCCATGGCAAAATGTTAAGAGACCTTTTTTGTAGAGAATTAGGTTTCCTACTTTTTATGTTCTATGATATTTTTTGATCAGATGCGTAGTTCTCGAGATATATCAAGATATTTAAAAGTTCCGAAGCCGCACCAACATAATAGAGTTACAGAAACACCGTGGCCCCTTTCTTTGAGATAACTCTGCACTAGTGCGAGCCGCAAATGCCACTTCCAGCTTAGCTGTGCAGAAGAAGAACAACAAGAAGAAGAAATATCTCGAAATATGTCCGTGAGGCCCCTTCCCTTGAGATAAATCTGCAAATATCTCGGAAACAAAGCTAGCTATGGCAAAATGTTAAGAGACCTTTTTTGTAGAGAATTAAGTTTCCTACTTTTTATGTTCTATGATATTTTTTGATCAGATGCGCAGTTCTCGAGATATATCAAGATATTTAAAAGTTCCGAAGCCGCACCAACATAATAGAGATACAGAAACACCGTGGCCCCTTTCTTTGAGATAACTCTGCACTATTGCGAGCTGCAAATGCCACTTCCAGCTTCGCTGTGCAGAAGAAGAACAACAAGAAGAAGAAATATCTCGAAATATGTCCGTCAGGCCCCTGCCCTTGAGATATATCTGCAAATATCTCGGAAACGAAGCGAGCTATGGCAAAATGTTAAGAGACCTTTTTTGTAGAGAATTATGTTTCCTACAATTTATCTTCTATGATATTTTTTGATCAGAAGCGTAGTTTTCGAGATATATCGAGATATTTAAAGGTTCCGAAGCCGCACCAACATAATAGAGATACAGAAACACCGTGGCCCCTTTCTTTGAGATAACTCTGCACTAGTGCGAGCCACAAATGCCACTTCCAGCTTAGCTGTGCAGAAGAAGAACAACAAGAAGAAGAAATATCTCGAAATATGTCCGTCAGGCCCCTTCCCTTGAGATAAATCTGCAAATATCTCGGAAACGAAGCGAGCTATGGCAAAATGTTAAGAGACGTTTTTTGTAGAGAATTATGTTTCCTACAATTTATGTTCTATGATATTTTTTGATCAGAAGCGTAGTTTTCGAGATATATCGAGATATTTAAAAGTTCCGAAGCCGCACCAACATAATAGGGATACAGAAACACCGTGGCCCCTTTCTTTGAGATAACTCTGCACTAGTGCGAGCCGCAAATGCCACTTCCAGCTTAGCTGTGCAGAAGAAGAACAACAAGAAGAAGAAATATCTCGAAATATGTCCGTCAGGCCCCTTCCCTTGAGATAAATCTGCAAATATCTCGGAAACGAAGCGAGCTATGGCAAAATGTTAGGAGACCTTTTTTGTAGAGAATTAAGTTTCCTACTTTTTATGTTCTATGATATTTTTTGATCAGATGCGTAGTTCTCGAGATATATCCAGATATTTAAAAGTTCCGAAGCGGCACCAACATAATAGAGATACAGAAACACTGTGGCCCCTTTCTTTGAGGTAACTCTGCACTATTGCGAGCTGCAAATGCCACTTCCAGCTTAGCTGTGCAGAAGAAGAACAACAAGAAGAAGAAATATCTCGAAATATGTCCCTCAGGCCCCTTCCCTTGAGATAAATCTGCAAATATCTCGGAAACCAAGCGAGCTATGGCAAAATGTTAAGAGACCTTATTTGTAGAGAATTAAGTTTCCTACGTTTTATCTTCTACGATATTTTTTGATCAGATGCGTAGTTCTCGAGATATATCAAGATATTTAAAAGTTCCGAAGCCGCACCAACATAATAGAGATACAGAAACACCGTGGCCCCTTTCTTTGAGATAACTCTGCACTGTTGCGAGCTGTAAATGCCACTTCCAGCTTAGCTGTGCAGAAGAAGAACAACAAGAAGAAGAAATATCTCGAAATTTGTCCGTCAGGCCCCTGCCCTTGAGATATATCTGCAAATATCTCGGAAACGAAGAGAGCTATGGCAAAATGTTGAGAGACCTTTTTTGTAGAGAATTAAGTTTCCTACTTTTTATGTTCTATGATATTTTTTGATCAGATGCGTAGTTCTCGAGATATATCAAGATATTTAAAAGTTCCGAAGCCGCACCAGCATAATAGAGATACAGAAACACCGTGGCCCCTTTCTTTGAGATAACTCTGCACTGTTGCGAGCTGTAAATGCCACTTCCAGCTTAGCTGTGCAGAGGAAGAACAACAAGAAGAAGAAATATCTCGAAATTTGTCCGTCAGGCCCCTGCCCTTGAGATATATCTGCAAATATCTCGGAAACGAAGCGAGCTATGGCAAAATGTTAAGAGACCTTTTCTGTAGAGAATTATGTTTCCTACAATTTGTCTTCTACGATATTTTTTGATCAGAAGCGTAGTTTTCGAGATATATCGAGATATTTAAAGGTTCCGAAGCCGCACCAACATAATAGAGATACAGAAACACCGTGGCCCCTTTCTTTGAGATAACTCTGCACTAGTGCGAGCCGCAAATGCCACTTCCAGCTTAGCTGTGCAGAAGAAGAACAACAAGAAGAAGAAATATCTCGAAATATGTCCGTCAGGCCCCTTCCCTTGAGATAAATCTGCAAATATCTCGGAAACGAAGCGAGCCATGGCAAAATGTTAAGAGACCTTTTTTGTAGAGAATTAGGTTTCCTACTTTTTATGTTCTATGATATTTTTTGATCAGATGCGTAGTTCTCGAGATATATCAAGATATTTAAAAGTTCCGAAGCCGCACCAACATAATAGAGTTACAGAAACACCGTGGCCCCTTTCTTTGAGATAACTCTGCACTAGTGCGAGCCGCAAATGCCACTTCCAGCTTAGCTGTGCAGAAGAAGAACAACAAGAAGAAGAAATATCTCGAAATATGTCCGTGAGGCCCCTTCCCTTGAGATAAATCTGCAAATATCTCGGAAACAAAGCGAGCTATGGCAAAATGTTAAGAGACCTTTTTTGTAGAGAATTAAGTTTCCTACTTTTTATGTTCTATGATATTTTTTGATCAGATGCGCAGTTCTCGAGATATATCAAGATATTTAAAAGTTCCGAAGCCGCACCAACATAATAGAGATACAGAAACACCGTGGCCCCTTTCTTTGAGATAACTCTGCACTATTGCGAGCTGCAAATGCCACTTCCAGCTTCGCTGTGCAGAAGAAGAACAACAAGAAGAAGAAATATCTCGAAATATGTCCGTCAGGCCCCTGCCCTTGAGATATATCTGCAAATATCTCGGAAACGAAGCGAGCTATGGCAAAATGTTAAGAGACCTTTTTTGTAGAGAATTATGTTTCCTACAATTTATCTTCTATGATATTTTTTGATCAGAAGCGTAGTTTTCGAGATATATCGAGATATTTAAAGGTTCCGAAGCCGCACCAACATAATAGAGATACAGAAACACCGTGGCCCCTTTCTTTGAGATAACTCTGCACTAGTGCGAGCCACAAATGCCACTTCCAGCTTAGCTGTGCAGAAGAAGAACAACAAGAAGAAGAAATATCTCGAAATATGTCCGTCAGGCCCCTTCCCTTGAGATAAATCTGCAAATATCTCGGAAACGAAGCGAGCTATGGCAAAATGTTAAGAGACCTTTTTTGTAGAGAATTAGGTTTCCTACTTTTTATGTTCTATGATATTTTTTGATCAGATGCGTAGTTCTCGAGATATATCAAGATATTTAAAAGTTCCGAAGCCGCACCAACATAATAGAGATACAGAAACACCGTGGCCCCTTTCTTTGAGATAACTCTGCACTATTGCGAGCTGCAAATGCCACTTCCAGCTTAGCTGTGCAGAAGAAGAACAACAAGAAGAAGAAATATCTGGAAATATGTCCGTCAGGCCCCTTCCCTTGAGATAAATCTGCAAATATCTCGGAAACCAAGCGAGCTATGGCAAAATGTTAAGAGACCTTATTTGTAGAGAATTAAGTTTCCTACTTTTTATGTTCTACGATATTTTTTGATCAGATGCGTAGTTCTCGAGATATATCAAGATATTTAAAAGTTCCGAAGCCGCACCAATATAATAGAGATACAGAAACACCGTGGCCCCTTTCTTTGAGATAACTCTGCACTACTGCGAGCTGCAAATGCCACTTCCAGCTTAGCTGTGCAGAAGAAGAACAACAAGAAGAAGAAATATCTCGAAATATGTCCGTCAGGCCCCTTCCCTTGAGATAAATCTGCAAATATCTCGGAAACGAAGCGAGCTATGGCAAAATGTTAGGAGACCTTTTTGTAGAGAATTAAGTTTCCTACTTTTTATGTTCTATGATATTTTTTGATCAGATGCGTAGTTCTCGAGATATATCCAGATATTTAAAAGTTCCGAAGCGGCACCAACATAATAGAGATACAGAAACACCGTGGCCCCTTTCTTTGAGGTAACTCTGCACTATTGCGAGCTGCAAATGCCACTTCCAGCTTAGCTGTGCAGAAGAAGAACAACAAGAAGAAGAAATATCTCGAAATATGTCCCTCAGGCCCCTTCCCTTGAGATAAATCTGCAAATATCTCGGAAACCAAGCGAGCTATGGCAAAATGTTAAGAGACCTTATTTGTAGAGAATTAAGTTTCCTACTTTTTATCTTCTACGATATTTTTTGATCAGATGCGTAGTTCTCGAGATATATCAAGATATTTAAAAGTTCCGAAGCCGCACCAACATAATAGAGATACAGAAACACCGTGGCCCCTTTCTTTGAGATAACTCTGCACTGTTGCGAGCTGTAAATGCCACTTCCAGCTTAGCTGTGCAGAAGAAGAACAACAAGAAGAAGAAATATCTCGAAATTTGTCCGTCAGGCCCCTGCCCTTGAGATATATCTGCAAATATCTCGGAAACGAAGCGAGCTATGGCAAAATGTTAAGAGACCTTTTCTGTAGAGAATTATGTTTCCTACAATTTATCTTCTATGATATTTTTTGATCAGAAGCGTAGTTTTCGAGATATATCGAGATATTTAAAGGTTCCGAAGCCGCACCAACATAATAGAGATACAGAAACACCGTGGCCCCTTTCTTTGAGATAACTCTGCACTAGTGCGAGCCGCAAATGCCACTTCCAGCTTAGCTGTGCAGAAGAAGAACAACAAGAAGAAGAAATATCTCGAAATATGTCCGTCAGGCCCCTTCCCTTGAGATAAATCTGCAAATATCTCGGAAACCAAGCGAGCTATGGCAAAATGTTAAGAGACCTTATTTGTAGAGAATTAAGTTTCCTACTTTTTATGTTCTATGATATTTTTTGATCAGATGCGTAGTTCTCGAGATATATCAAGATATTTAAAAGTTCCGAAGCCGCACCAACATAATAGAGATACAGAAACACCGTGGCCCCTCTCTTTGAGATAACTCTGCACGATTGCAAGCTGGAAATGCCACTTCCAGTTTAGCTGTGCAGAAGAAGAACAACAAGAAGAAGAAATATCTCGAAATATGTCCGTTAGGACCCTTCCCTTGAGATAAATCTGCAAATATCTCGGAAACGAAGCGAGCTATTGCAAAACGTTAAGAGACCTTTTTTGTAGAGAATTAAGTTTCCTACTTTTTATGTTCTATGATATTTTTTGATCAGATGCGTAATTCTCGAGATATATCAAGATATTTAAAAGCTCCGAAGCTGCACCAACATAATAGAGGTACAGAAACACCGTGGCCCCTTTCTTTGAGATAACTCTGCACTATTGCGAGCTGCAAATGCCACTTCCAGCTTAGCTGTGCAGAAGAAGAACAACAAGAATAAGAAATATTTCGAAATATGTCCGTCAGGCCCCTTCCCTTGAGATAAATCTGCAAATATCTCGGAAACGAAGCGAGCTACGGCAAAATGTTAAGAGACCTTTTTTGTAGAAAATTAGGTTTCCTACTTTTTATGTTCTATGATATTTTTTGATCAGATGCGTAGTTCTCGAGATATATCAAGATATTTAAAAGTTCCGAAGCCGCACCAACATAATAGAGATACAGAAACACCGTGGCCCCTTTCTTTGAGATAACTCTGCACTATTGCGAGCTGCAAATGCCACTTCCAGCTTAGCTGTGCAGAGGAAGAACAACAAGAAGAAGAAGTATCTCGAAATATGTCCGTCAGGCCCGTTCCTTTGAGCTGAATCTGCAAATATCTCGGAAACGAAGCGAGCTATGGCAAAATGTTAAGAGACGTTTTTTGTAGTGAATTATGTTTCCTACAATTTATGTTCTATGATATTTTTTGATCAGAAGCGTAGTTTTCGAGATATATCGAGATATTTAAAAGTTCCGAAGCCGCACCAACATAATAGAGATACAGAAACACCGTGGCCCCTTTCTTTGAGATAACTCTGCACTAGTGCGAGCCGCAAATGCCACTTCCAGCTTAGCTGTGCAGAAGAAGAACAACAAGAAGAAGAAATATCTCGAAATATGTCCGTCAGGCCCCTTCCCTTGAGATAAATCTGCAAATATCTCGGAAACGAAGCGAGCTATGGCAAAATGTTAAGAGACCTTTTTTGTAGAGAATTAAGTTTCCTACTTTTTATGTTCTATGATATTTTTTGATCACATGCGTAGTTCTCGAGATATATCCAGATATTTAAAAGTTCCGAAGCGGCACCAACATAACAGAGATACAGAAACACCGTGGCCCCTTTCTTTGAGGTAACTCTGCACTATTGCGAGCTGCAAATGCCACTTCCAGCTTAGCTGTGCAGAAGAAGAACAACAAGAAGAAGAAATATCTCGAAATATGTCCCTCAGGCCCCTTCCCTTGAGATAAATCTGCAAATATCTCGGAAACCAAGCGAGCTATGGCAAAATGTTAAGAGACCTTATTTGTAGAGAATTAAGTTTCCTACAATTTATCTTCTATGATATTTTTTGATCAGAAGCGTAGTTTTCGAGATATATCGAGATATTTAAAGGTTCCGAAGCCGCACCAACATAATAGAGATACAGAAACACCGTGGCCCCTTTCTTTGAGATAACTCTGCACTAGTGCGAGCCGCAAATGCCACTTCCAGCTTAGCTGTGCAGAAGAAGAACAACAAGAAGAAGAAATATCTCGAAATATGTCCGTCAGGCCCCTTCCCTTGAGATAAATCTGCAAATATCTCGGAAACGAAGCGAGCTATGGCAAAATGTTAAGAGACCTTTTTTGTAGAGAATTAGGTTTCCTACTTTTTATGTTCTATGATATTTTTTGATCAGATGCGTAGTTCTCGAGATATATCAAGATATTTAAAAGTTCCGAAGCCGCACCAACATAATAGAGTTACAGAAACACCGTGGCCCCTTTCTTTGAGATAACTCTGCACTAGTGCGAGCCGCAAATGCCACTTCCAGCTTAGCTGTGCAGAAGAAGAACAACAAGAAGAAGAAATATCTCGAAATATGTCCGTGAGGCCCCTTCCCTTGAGATAAATCTGCAAATATCTCGGAAACAAAGCGAGCTATGGCAAAATGTTAAGAGACCTTGTTTGTAGAGAATTAAGTTTCCTACTTTTTATGTTCTATGATATTTTTTGATCTGATGCGCAGTTCTCGAGATATATCAAGATATTTAAAAGTTCCGAAGCCGCACCAACATAATAGAGATACAGAAACACCGTGGCCCCTTTCTTTGAGATAACTCTGCACTATTGCGAGCTGCAAATGCCACTTCCAGCTTAGCTGTGCAGAAGAAGAACAACAAGAAGAAGAAATATCTCGAAATATGTCCGTCAGGCCCCTGCCCTTGAGATATATCTGCAAATATCTCGGAAACGAAGCGAGCTATGGCAAAATGTTAAGAGACCTCTTTTGTAGAGAATTATGTTTCCCACAATTTATCTTCTATGATATTTTTTGATCAGAAGCGTAGTTTTCGAGATATATCGAGATATTTAAAGGTTCCGAAGCCGCACCAACATAATAGAGATACAGAAACACCGTGGCCCCTTTCTTTGAGATAACTCTGCACTAGTGCGAGCCGCAAATGCCACTTCCAGCTTAGCTGTGCAGAAGAAGAACAACAAGAAGAAGAAATATCTCGAAATATGTCCGTCAGGCCCCTTCCCTTGAGATAAATCTGCAAATATCTCGGAAACGAAGCGAGCTATGGCAAAATGTTAAGAGACCTTTTTTGTAGAGAATCAGGTTTCCTACTTTTTCTGTTCGATGATATCTTTTGATCAGATGCGTAGTTCTCGAGATATATCAAGATATTTAAAAGTTCCGAAGCCGCACCAACATAATAGAGATACAGAAACACCGTGGCCCCTTTCTTTGAGATAACTCTGCACTAGTGCGAGCTGCAAATGCCACTTCCAGCTTAGCTGTGCAGAAGAAGAACAACAAGAATAAGAAATATTTCGAAATATGTCCGTCAGGCCCCTTCCCTTGAGATAAATCTGCAAATATCTCGGAAACCAAGCGAGCTACGGCAAAATGTTAAGAGACCTTTTTTGTAGAAAATTAGGTTTCCTACTTTTTATGTTCTATGATATTCTTTGATCAGATGCGTAGTTCTCGAGATATATCAAGATATTTAAAAGTTCCGAAGCCGCACCAACATAATAGAGATACAGAAACACCGTGGCCCCTCTCTTTGAGATAACTCTGCACGATTGCAAGCTGGAAATGCCACTTCCAATTTAGCTGTGCAGAAGAAGAACAACAAGAAGAAGAAATATCTCGAAATATGTCCGTCAGGACCCTTCCCTTGAGATAAATCTGCAAATATCTCGGAAACGAAGCGAGCTATGGCAAAATGTTAAGAGACCTTTTTTGTAGAGAATTAAGTTTCCTACTTCTTATGTTGTATGATATTTTTTGATCAGATGCGTAGTTCTCGAGATATATCAAGATATTTAAAAGCTCCGAAGCTGCACCAACATAATAGAGGTACAGAAACACCGTGGCCCCTTTCTTTGAGATAACTCTGCACTATTGCGAGCTGCAAATGCCACTTCCAGTTTAGCTGTGCAGAAGAAGAACAACAAGAATAAGAAATATTTCGAAATATGTCCGTCAGGCCCCTTCCCTTGAGATAAATCTGCAAATATCTCGGAAACGAAGCGAGCTACGGCAAAATGTTAAGAGACCTTTTTTGTAGAAAATTAGGTTTCCTACTTTTTATGTTCTATGATATTTTTTGATCAGATGCGTAGTTCTCGAGATATATCAAGTTATTTAAAAGTTCCGAAGCCGCACCAACATAATAGAGATACAGAAACACCGTGGCCCCTTTCTTTGAGATAACTCTGCACTATTGCGACCTGCAAATGCCACTTCCAGCTTAGCTGTGCAGAGGAAGAACAACAAGAAGAAGAAGTATCTCGAAATATGTCCGTCAGGCCCGTTCCTTTGAGCTGAATCTGCAAATATCTCGGAAACGAAGCGAGCTATGGCAAAATGGTAAGAGACGTTTTTTGTAGTGAATTATGTTTCCTACAATTTATGTTCTATGATATTTTTTGATCAGAAGCGTAGTTTTCGAGATATATCGAGATATTTAAAAGTTCCGAAGCCGCACCAACATAATAGAGATACAGAAACACCGTGGCCCCTTTCTTTGAGATAACTCTGCACTATTGCGAGCTGCAAATGCCACTTCCAGCTTAGCTGTGCAGAAGAAGAACAACAAGAAGAAGAAATATCTCGAAATATGTCCGTCAGGCCCCTTCCCTTGAGATAAATCTGCAAATATCTCGGAAACGAAGCGAGCTATGGCAAAATCTTAAGAGACCTTTTTTGTAGAGAATTATGTTTCCTACAATTTACGTTCTCTGATATTTTTTGATCAGAAGCGTAGTTTTCGAGATATATCGAGATATTTAAAAGTTCCGAAGCCGCACCAACATAATAGAGATACAGAAACACCGTGGCCCCTTTCTTTGAGATAACTCTGCACTATTGCGAGCTGCAAATGCCACTTCCAGCTTAGCTGTGCAGAAGAAGAACAACAAGAAGAAGAAATATCTGGAAATATGTCCGTCAGGCCCCTTCCCTTGCGATAAATCTGCAAATATCTCGGAAACGAAGCGAGCTACGGCAAAATGTTAAGAGACCTTTTTTGTAGAAAATTAGGATTCCTACTTTTTATGTTCTATGATATTTTTTGACCAGATGCGTAGTTCTCGAGATATATCAAGATATTTAAAAGTTCCGAAGCCGCACTAACATAATAGAGATACAGAAACACCGTGGCCCCTTTCTTTGAGATAACTCTGCACTATTGCGCGCTGCAAATGCCACTTCCAGCTTAGCTGTGCAGAAGAAGAACAACAAGAAGAAGAAATATCTCGAAATATGTCCGTCAGGCCCCTTCCCTTGAGATAAATCTGCAAATATCTCGGAAACGAAGCGAGCTATGGCAAAATGTTAAGAGACCTTTTTTGTAGAGAATTAAGTTTCCTACTTTTTATGTTCTATGATATTTTTTGATCAGATGCGTAGTTCTCGAGATATATCAAGATATTTAAAAGTTCCGAAGCCGCACCTACATAATAGAGATACAGAAACACCGTGGCCCCTTTCTTTGAGATAACTCTGCACTACTGCGAGCTGCAAATGCCACTTCCAGCTTAGCTGTGCAGAAGAAGAACAACAAGAAGAAGAAATATCTCGAAATATGTCCGTCAGGCCCCTTCCCTTGAGATAAATCTGCAAATATCTCGGAAACGAAGCGAGCTATGGCAAAATGTTGAGAGACCTTTTTTGTAGAGAATTATGTTTCCTACAATTTACGTTCTCTGATATTTTTTGATCAGAAGCGTAGTTTTCGAGATATATCGAGATATTTAAAAGTTCCGAAGCCGCACCAACATAATAGAGATACAGAAACACCGTGGCCCCTTTCTTTGAGATAACTCTGCACTATTGCGAGCTGCAAATGCCACTTCCAGCTTAGCTGTGCAGAAGAAGAACAACAAGAAGAAGAAATATCTCGAAATATGTCCGTCAGGCCCCTTCCCTTGAGATAAATCTGCAAATATCTCGGAAACGAAGCGAGCTATGGCAAAATCTTAAGAGACCTTTTTTGTAGAGAATTATGTTTCCTACAATTTACGTTCTCTGATATTCTTTGATCAGAAGCGTAGTTTTCGAGATATATCGAGATATTTAAAAGTTCCGAAGCCGCACCAACATAATAGAGATACAGAAACACCGTGGCCCCTTTCTTTGAGATAACTCTGCACTATTGCGAGCTGCAAATGCCACTTCCAGCTTAGCTGTGCAGAAGAAGAACAGCAAGAAGAAGAAATATCTGGAAATATGTCCGTCAGGCCCCTTCCCTTGAGATAAATCTGCAAATATCTCGGAAACGAAGCGAGCTACGGCAAAATGTTAAGAGACCTTTTTTGTAGAAAATTAAGTTTTCTACTTTTTATGTTCTATGATATTTTTTGATCAGATGCGTAGTTCTCGAGATATATCAAGATATTTAAAAGCTCCGAAGCTGCACCAACATAATAGAGGTACAGAAACACCGTGGCCCCTTTCTTTGAGATAACTCTGCACTATTGCGAGCTGCAAATGCCACTTCCAGCTTAGCTGTGCAGAAGAAGAACAACAAGAAGAAGAAATATCTCGAAATATGTCCGTCGGCCCCTTCCCTTGAGATAAATCTGCAAATATCTCGGAAACGAAGCGAGCTATGGCAAAATGTTAAGAGACCTTTTTTGTAGAGAATTAAGTTTCCAACTTTTTATGTTCTATGATATTTTTCGATCAGAGGCGTAGTTCTCGAGATATATCAAGATATTTAAAAGTTCCGAAGCCGCACCAACATAATAGAGATACAGAAACACCGTGGCCCCTTTCTTTGAGATTACTCTGCACGATTGCGAGCTGGAAATGCCACTTCCAGTTTAGCTGTGCAGAAGAAGAACAACAAGAAGAAGAAATATCTCGAAATATGTCCATCAGGACCCTTCCCTTGAGATAAATCTGCAAATATCTCGGAAACGAAGCAAGCTATGGCAAAATGTTAAGAGACCTTTTTCGTAGAGAATTATGTTTCCTACAATTTATGTTCTATGATATTTTTTGATCAGAAGCGTAGTTTTGGAGATATATCGAGATATTTAAAAGTGCCGAAGCCGCACCAACATAATAGAGATACAGAAACACCGTGGCCCCTTTCTTTGGGATAACTCTGCACTATTGCGAGCTGGAAATGCCACTTCCAGTTTAGCTGTGCAGAAGAAGAACAACAAGAAGAAGAAATATCTCGAAATATGTCCGTCAGGACCCTTCCCTTGAGATAAATCTGCAAATATCTCGGAAACGAAGCGAGCTATTGCAAAACGTTAAGAGACCTTCTTTGTAGAGAATTAAGTTTCCTACTTTTTATGTTGTATGATATTTTTCGATCAGAGGCGTAGTTCTCGAGATATATCAAGATATTTAAAAGTTCCGAAGCCGCACCAATATAATAGAGATACAGAAACACCGTGGCCCCTTTCTTTGAGATAACTCTGCACGATTGCGAGCTGGAAATGCCACTTCCAGTTTAGCTGTGCAGAAGAAGAACAACAAGAAGAAGAAATATCTCGAAATATGTCCGTCAGGCCAGTTCCTTTGAGCTGAATCTGCAAATATCTCGGAAACGAAGCGAGCTATGGCAAAATGTTAAGAGACCTTTTTCGTAGAGAATTATGTTTCCTACAATTTATGTTCTATGATATTTTTTGATCAGAAGCGTAGTTTTGGAGATATATCGAGATATTTAAAAGTGCCGAAGCCGCACCAACATAATAGAGATACAGAAACACCGTGGCCCCTTTCTTTGGGATAACTCTGCACTATTGCGAGCTGGAAATGCCACTTCCAGTTTAGCTGTGCAGAAGAAGAACAACAAGAAGAAGAAATATCTCGAAATATGTCCGTCAGGACCCTTCCCTTGAGATAAATCTGCAAATATCTCGGAAACGAAGCGAGCTATTGCAAAACGTTAAGAGACCTTTTTTGTAGAGAATTAAGTTTCCTACTTTTTATGTTGTATGATATTTTTCGATCAGAGGCGTAGTTCTCGAGATATATCAAGATATTTAAAAGTTCCGAAGCCGCACCAATATAATAGAGATACAGAAACACCGTGGCCCCTTTCTTTGAGATAACTCTGCACGATTGCGAGCTGGAAATGCCACTTCCAGTTTAGCTGTGCAGAAGAAGAACAACAAGAAGAAGAAATATCTCGAAATATGTCCGTCAGGCCAGTTCCTTTGAGCTGAATCTGCAAATATCTCGGAAACGAAGCGAGCTATGGCAAAATGTTAAGAGACCTTTTTCGTAGAGAATTATGTTTCCTACAATTTATGTTCTATGATATTTTTTGATCAGAAGCGTAGTTTTGGAGATATATCGAGATATTTAAAAGTGCCGAAGCCGCACCAACATAATAGAGATACAGAAACACCGTGGCCCCTTTCTCTGGGATAACTCTGCACTATTGCGAGCTGGAAATGCCACTTCCAGCTTAGCTGTGCAGAGGAAGAACAACAAGAAGAAGAAATATCTCGAAATATGTCCGTCAGGCCAGTTCCTTTGAGCTGAATCTGCAAATATCTCGGAAACGAAGCGAGCTATGGCAAAATGTTGAGACGTTTTTTGTAGAGAATTATGTTTCCTACAATTTATGTTCTATGATATTTTTTGATCAGAAGCGTAGTTTTCGAGATATATCGAGATATTTAAAAGTTCCGAAGCCGCACCAACATAATAGGGATACAGAAACACCGTGGCCCCTTTCTTTGAGATAACTCTGCACTAGTGCGAGCCGCAAATGCCACTTCCAGCTTAGTTGTGCAGAAGAAGAACAACAAGAAGAAGAAATATCTCGAAATATGTCCGTCAGGCCACTTCCCTTGAGATAAATCTGCAAATATCTCGGAAACGAAGCGAGCTATGGCAAAATGTTAAGAGACGTTTTTTGTAGAGAATTATGTTTCCTACAATTTATGTTCTATGATATTTTTTGATCAGAAGCGTAGTTTTCGAGATATATCGAGATATTTAAAAGTTCCGAAGCCGCACCAACATAATAGAGATACAGAAACACCGTGGCCCCTTTCTTTGAGATAACTCTGCACTAGTGCGAGCTGCAAATGTCACTTCCAGCTTAGCTGTGCAGAGGAAGAACAACAAGAAGAAGAAATATCTCGAAATATGTCCGACAGGCCCCTTCCCTTGAGATAAATCTGCAAATATCTCGGAAACGATGCGAGCTATGGCGAAATGTTAAGAGACCTTTTTTGTAGAGAATTAAGTTTCCTACTTTTTATCTTCTATGATATTTTTTGATCAGATGCGTAGTTCTCGAGATAGATCAAGATACTTAAAAGTTCCGAAGCCGCACCAACATAATAGAGATACAGAAACACCGTGGCCCCTCTCTTTGAGATAACTCTGCACTATTGCGAGCTGCAAATGCCACTTCCAGCTTAGCTGTGCAGAAGAAGAACAACAAGAAGAAGAAATATCTCGAAATATGTCCGTCAGGCCCCTTCCCTTGAGATAAATCTGCAAATATCTCGGAAACGAAGCGAGCCTTGGCAAAATGTTTAGAGACCTTTCTTGTAGAGAATTAAGTTTCCTACTTTTTATGTAGTATGATATTTTTTGATCAGATGCGTAGTTCTCGAGATATATCAAGATATTTAAAAGTTCCGAAGCCGCACCAACATAATAGAGATACAGAAACACCGTGGCCCCTTTCTTTGAGATAACTCTGCACTATTGCGCGCTGCAAATGCCACTTCCAGCTTAGCTGTGCAGAAGAAGAACAACAAGAAGAAGAAATATCTCGAAATATGTCCGTCAGGCCCCTTCCCTTGAGATAAATCTGCAAATATCTCGGAAACGAAGCGAGCTATGGCAAAATGTTAAGAGACCTTTTTTGTAGAGAATAGTGTTTCCTACAATTTACGTTCTATGATATTTTTTGATCAGAAGCGTAGTTTTCGAGATATATCGAGATATTTAAAAGTTCCGAAGCCGCACCAACATAATAGAGATACAGAAACACCGTGGCCCCTTTCTTTGAGATAACTCTGCACTATTGCGAGCTGGAAATGCCACTTCCAGTTTAGCTGTGCAGAAGAAGAACAACAAGAAGAAGAAATATCTCGAAATATGTCCGTTAGGCCCCTTCCCTTGAGATAAATCTGCAAATATCTCGGAAACGAAGCGAGCTATGGCAAAATGTTAAGAGACCTTTTTTGTAGAGAATTAAGTTTCCTACTTTTCATGTTCTATGATATTTTTTGATCAGATGCGTAGTTCTCGAGATATATCAAGATATTTAAAAGTTCCGAAACCGCACCAACATAATAGAGATACAGAAACACCGTGGCCCCTTTCTTTGAGATAACTCTGCACTATTGCGAGCTGGAAATGCCACTTCCAGTTTAGCTGTGCAGAAGAAGAACAACAAGAAGAAGAAATATCTCGAAATATGTCCGTTAGGCCCCTTCCCTTGAGATAAATCTGCAAATATCTCGGAAACGAAGCGAGCTATGGCAAAATGTTAAGAGACCTTTTTTGTAGAGAATTAAGTTTCCTACTTTTTATGTTCTATGATATTTTTTGATCAGAAGCGTAGTTTTCGAGATATATCGAGATATTTAAAAGTTCCGAAGCCGCACCAACATAATAGAGATACAGAAACACCGTGGCCCCTTTCTTTGAGATAACTCTGCACTATTGCGAGCTGCAAATGCCACTTCCAGCTTAGCTGTGCAGAGGAAGAACAACAAGAAGAAGAAATATCTCGAGATATGTCCGTCAGGCCAGTTCCTTTGAGCTGAATCTGCAAATATCTCGGAAACGAAGCGAGCTATGGCAAAATGTTAAGAGACGTTATTTGTAGAGAATTATGTTTCCTACAATTTATGTTCTGTGATATTTTTTGATCAGAAGCGTAGTTTTCGAGATATATCGAGATATTTAAAAGTTCCGAAGCCGCACCAACATAATAGGGATACAGAAACACCGTGGCCCCTTTCTTTGAGATAACTCTGCACTAGTGCGAGCCGCAAATGCCACTTCCAGCTTAGCTGTGCAGAAGAAGAACAACAAGAAGAAGAAATATCTCGAAATATGTCCGTCAGGCCACTTCCCTTGAGATAGATCTGCAAATATCTCGGAAACGAAGCGAGCTATGGCAAAATGTTAAGAGACGTTTTTTGTAGAGAATTAAGTTTCCTACTTTTTATCTTCTATGATATTTTTTGATCAGATGCGTAGTTCTCGAGATAGATCAAGATACTTAAAAGTTCCGAAGCCGCACCAACATAATAGAGATACAGAAACACCGTGGCCCCTCTCTTTGAGATAACTCTGCACTATTGCGAGCTGCAAATGCCACTTCCAGCTTAGCTGTGCAGAAGAAGAACAACAAGAAGAAGAAGTATCTCGAAATATGTCCGTCAGGCCCCTTCCCTTGAGATAAATCTGCAAATATCTCGGAAACGAAGCGAGCTATGGCAAAATGTTTAGAGACCTTTCTTGTAGAGAATTAAGTTTCCTACTTTTTATGTAGTATGATATTTTTTGATCAGATGCGTAGTTCTCGAGATATATCAAGATATTTAAAAGTTCCGAAGCCGCACCAACATAATAGAGATACAGAAACATCGTGGCCCCTTTCTTTGGGATAACTCTGCACTATTGCGAGCTGGAAATGCCACTTCCAGTTTAGCTGTGCAGAAGAAGAACAACAAGAAGAAGAAATATCTCGAAATATGTCCGTCAGGCCACTTCCCTTGAGATAAATCTGCAAATATCTCGGAAACGAAGCGAGCTATGGCAAAATGTTAAGAGACCTTTCTTGTAGAGAATTAAGTTTCCTACTTTTTATGTTCGATGATATTTTTTGATCAGATGCGTAGTTCTCGAGATATATCAAGATATTTAAAAGTTCCGAAGCTGCACCAACATAATAGAGGTACAGAAACACCGTGGCCTCTTTCTTTGAGATAACTCTGCACTATTGCGAGCTGCAAATGCCGCTTCGAGCTTAGCTGTGCAGAAGAAGAACAACAAGAAGAAGAAATATCTCGAAATATGTCCGTCAGACCCCTTCCCTTGAGATGAATCTGCAAATATCTCGGAAACGAAGCGAGCTATGGCAAAATGTTAAGAGACCTTTTTTGGAGAGAATAATGTTTCCTACAATTTACGTTCTATGATATTTTTTGATCAGAAGCGTAGTTTTCGAGATATATCGAGATATTTAAAAGTTCCGAAGCCGCACCAACATAATAGAGATACAGAAACACCGTGGCCCCTTTCTTTGAGACAACTCTGCACTACTGCGACCTGCAAATGCCACTTCCAGCTTAGCTGTCCAGAAGAAGAACAATAAGAAGAAGAAATATCTCGAAATATGTCCGTCAGGCCCCTTCCCTTGAGATAAATCTGCAAATATCTCGGAAACGAAGAGAGCTATGGCAAAATGTTAAGAGACCTTTTTTCTAGAGAATTAAGTTTCCTACTTTTCATGTTCTATGATATTTTTTGATCAGATGCGTAGCTCTCGAGATATATCAAGATATTTAAAAGTTCCGAAGCTGCACCAACATAATAGAGGTACAGAAACACCGTGGCCTCTTTCTTTGAGATAACTCTGCACTATTGCGAGCTGCAAATGCCGCTTCGAGCTTAGCTGTGCAGAAGAAGAACAACAAGAAGAAGAAATATCTCGAAATATGTCCGTCAGACCCCTTCCCTTGAGATGAATCTGCAAATATCTCGGAACCGAATCGAGCTATGGCAAAATGTTAAGAGACCTTTTTTGGAGAGAATAATGTTTCCTACAATTTACGTTCTATGATATTTTTTGATCAGAAGCGTAGTTTTCGAGATATATCGAGATATTTAAAAGTTCCGAAGCCGCACCAACATAATAGAGATACAGAAACACCGTGGCCCCTTTCTTTGAGATAACTCTGCACTACTGCGACCTGCAAATGCCACTTCCAGCTCAGCTGTGCAGAAGAAGAACAACAAGAAGAAGAAATATCTCGAAATATGTCCGTCAGACCCCTTCCCTTGAGGTGAATCTGCAAATATCTCGGAAACGAAGCGAGCTATGGCAAAATGTTAAGAGACCTTTTTTGTAGAGAATTAAGTTTCCTACTTTTTATGTTCTATGATATTTTTTGATCAGAAGCGTAGTTTTCGAGATATATCGAGATATTTAAAAGTTCCGAAGCCGCACCAACATAATAGAGATACAGAAACACCGTGGCCCCTTTCTTTGAGATAACTCTGCACTAGTGCGAGCCGCAAATGCCACTTCCAGCTTAGCTGTGCAGAAGAAGAACAACAAGAAGAAGAAATATCTCGAAATATGTCCGTCAGGCCCCTTCCCTTGAGATAAATATGCAAATATCTCGGAAACGAAGCGAGCTATGGCAAAATGTTAAGAGACCTTTTTTGTAGAGAATTAAGTTTCCTACTTTTTATGTTCTATGACATTTTTTGATCAGATGCGTAGTTCTCGAGATATATCAAGATATTTAAAAGTTCCGAAGCCGCACCAACATAATAGAGATACAGAAACACCGTGGCCCCTTTCTTTAAGATAACTCTGCACTATTGCGAGCTGCAAATGCCACTTCCAGCTTAGCTGTGCAGAGGAAGAACAACAAGAAGAAGAAATATCTCGAAATATGTCCGTCAGGCCAGTTCCTTTGAGCTGAATCTGCAAATATCTCGGAAACGAAGCGAGCTGTGGCAAAATGTTAAGAGACCTTTTTTGTAGAGAATTAAGTTTCCTACTTTTTATGTTCGATGATATTTTTTGATCAGATGCGTAGTTCTCGAGATATATCAAGATATTTAAAAGTTCCGAAGCTGCACCAACATAATAGAGGTACAGAAACACCGTGGCCTCTTTCTTTGAGATAACTCTGCACTATTGCGAGCTGCAAATGCCACTTCGAGCTTAGCTGTGCAGAAGAAGAACAATAAGAAGAAGAAATATCTCGAAATATGTCCGTCAGGCCCCTTCCCTTGAGATAAATCTGCAAATATCTCGGAAACGAAGAGAGCTATGGCAAAATGTTAAGAGACCTTTTTTGTAGAGAATTAAGTTTCCTACTTTTCATGTTCTATGATATTTTTTGATCAGATGCGTAGTTCTCGAGATATATCAAGATATTTAAAAGTTCCGAAGCCGCACCAACATAATAGAGATACAGAAACACCGTGGCCCCTTTCTTTGGGATAACTCTGCACTATTGCGAGCTGCAAATGCCACTTCCAGCTTAGCTGTGCAGAAGAAGAACAACAAGAAGAAGAAATATCTCGAAATATGTCCGTCAGGCCACTTCCCTTGAGATAAATCTGCAAATATCTCGGAAACGAAGCGAGCTATGGCAAAATGTTAAGAGACCTTTTTTGTAGAGAATTAAGTTTCCTACTTTTTATGTTCTATGATGTTTTTTGATCAGATGCGTAGTTCTCGAGATATATCAAGATATTTAAAAGTTCCGAAGCCGCACCAACATAATAGAGATACAGAAACACCGTGGCCCCTTTCTTTGAGATAACTGTGCACTATTGCGAGCTGCAAATGCCACTTCCAGCTTAGCTGTGCAGAGGAAGAACAACAAGAAGAAGAAGTATCTCGAAATATGTCCGTCAGACCCCTTCCCTTGAGATGAATCTGCAAATATCTCGGAAACGAAGCGAGCTATGGCAAAATGATAAGAGACCTTTTTTGTAGAGCATAATGTTTCCTACAATTTACGCTCTATGACATTTTTTGATCAGAAGCGTAGTTTTCGAGATATATCGAGATATTTAAAAGTTCCGAAGCCGCACCAACATAATAGAGATACAGAAACACCGTGGCCCCTTTCTTTGAGATAACTCTGCACTATTGCGACCTGCAAATGCCACTTCCAGCTCAGCTGTGCAGAAGAAGAACAACAAGAAGAAGAAATATCTCGAAATATGTCCGTCAGGCCCCTTCCCTTGAGATAAATCTGCAAATATCTCGGAAACGAAGCGAGCTACGGCAAAATGTTAAGAGACCTTTTTTGTAGAGAATTAAGTTTCCTACTTTTTGTGTTCTATGGTATTTTTTGATCAGATGCGTAGTTCTCGAGATATATCAAGATATTTAAAAGTTCGGAAGCCGCACCAACATAATAGAGATACAGAAACACCGTGGCCCCTTTCTTTGAGATAACTGTGCACTAGTGCGAGCCGCAAATGCCACTTCCAGCTTAGCTGTGCAGAAGAAGAACAACAAGAAGAAGAAACTTCTCGAAATATGTCCGTCAGGCCCCTTCCCTTGAGATAAATCTGCAAATATCTCGGAAACGAAGCGAGCTATGGCAAAATGTTAAGAGACGTTTTTTGTAGAGAATTATGTTTCCTACAATTTATGTTCTATGATATTTTTTGATCAGAAGCGTAGTTTTCGAGATATATCTAGAGATATAAAAGTTACGAAGCCGCACCAACATAATAGAGATACAGAAACACCGTGGCCCCTTTCTTTGAGATAACTCTGCAATAGTGCGAGCCGCAAATGCCACTTCCAGCTTAGCTGTGCAGTAGAAGAACAACAAGAGGAAGAAATATCTCGAAATATGTCCGTCAGGCCCCTTCCCTTGAGATAAATCTGCAAATATCTCGGAAACGAAGCGAGCTATGGCAAAATGTTAAGATACCTTATTTGTAGAGAATTAAGTTTCCTACTTTTTATGTTCTATGATATTTTTTGATCAGATGCGTAGTTCTCGAGATATATCAAGATATTTAAAAGTTCCGAAACCGCACCAACATAATAGAGATACAGAAACACCGTGGCCCCTTTCTTTGAGATAACTCTGCACTATTGCGAGCTGTAAATGCCACTTCCAGCTTAGCTGTGCAGAAGAAGAACAACAAGAAGAAGAAATATCTCGAAATATGTCCGTCAGGCCCCTGCCCTTGAGATATATCTGCAAATATCTCGGAAACCAAGCGAGCTATGGCAAAATGTTAAGAGACCTTTTTTGTAGAGAATTATGTTTCCTACAATTTATGTTCTATGATATTTTTTGATCAGAAGCGTAGTTTTCGAGATATATCGAGATATTTAAAAGTTACGAAGCCGCACCAACATAATAGAGATACAGAAACACCGTGGCCCCTTTCTTTGATATAACTCTGCAATAGTGCGAGCCGCAAATGCCACTTCCAGCTTAGCTGTGCAGAAGAAGAACAACAAGAAGAAGAAATATTTCGAAATATGTCCGTCAGGCCCTTTCCCTTGAGATAAATCTGCAAATATCTCGGAAACGAAGCGAGCTATGGCAAAATGTTAAGAGACCTTTTTTGTAGAGAATTAAGTTTCCTACTTTTTATGTTCTATGATATTTTTTGATCAGAAGCGTAGTTTTCGAGATATATCTAGAGATTTAAAAGTTACGAAGCCGCACCAACATAATAGAGATACAGAAACACCGTGGCCCCTTTCTTTGAGATAACTCTGCAATAGTGCGAGCCGCAAATGCCACTTCCAGCTTAGCTGTGCAGTAGAAGAACAACAAGAAGAAGAAATATCTCGAAATATGTCCGTCAGGCCCCTTCCCTTGAGATAAATCTGCAAATATCTCGGAAACGAAGCGAGCTATCGCAAAATGTTAAGAGACCTTTTTTGTAGAGAATTAAGTTTCCTACTTTTTATGTTCTATGATATTTTTTGATCAGATGCGTAGTTCTCGAGATATATCAAGATATTTAAAAGTTCCGAAGCCGCACCAAAATAATAGAGATACAGAAACACCGTGGCCCCTTTCTTTGAGATAACTCTGCACTATTGCGAGCTGCAAATGCCACTTCCAGCTTAGCTGTGCAGAGGAAGAACAACAAGAAGAAGAAGTATCTCGAAATATGTCCGTCAGGCCAGTTCCTTTGAGCTGAATCTGCAAATATCTCGGAAACGAAGCGAGCTATGGCAAAATGTTAAGAGACGTTTTTTGTAGAGAATTATGTTTCCTACAATTTATGTTCTATGATATTTTTTGATCAGAAGCGTAGTTTTCGAGATATATCTAGAGATTTAAAAGTTACGAAGCCGCACCAACATAATAGAGATACAGAAACACCGTGGCCCCTTTCTTTGAGATAACTCTGCAATAGTGCGAGCCGCAAATGCCACTTCCAGCTTAGCTGTGCAGTAGAAGAACAACAAGAAGAAGAAATATCTCGAAATATGTCCGTCAGGCCCCTTCCCTTGAGATAAATCTGCAAATATCTCGGAAACGAAGCGAGCTATGGCAAAATGTTAAGAGACCTTTTTTGTAGAGAATTAAGTTTCCTACTTTTTATGTTCTATGATATTTTTTGATCAGATGCGTAGTTCTCGAGATATATCAAGATATTTAAAAGTTCCGAAGCCGCACCAACATAATACAGATACAGAAACACCGTGGCCCCTTTCTTTGAGATAACTCTGCACTAGTGCGAGCCGCAAATGCCACTTCCAGCTTAGCTGTGCAGAAGAAGAACAACAAGAAGAAGAAATATCTCGAAATATGTCCGTCAGGCCCCTTCCCTTGAGATAAATCTGCAAATATCTCGGAAACGAAGCGAGCTATGGCAAAATGTTAAGAGACCTTTTTTGTAGAGAATTAAGTTTCCTACTTTTTATGTTCTATGATATTTTTTGATCAGATGCGTAGTTCTCGAGATATATCAAGATATTTAAAAGTTCCGAAGCCGCACCAACATAATAGAGATACAGAAACACCGTGGCCCCTTTCGTTAAGATAACTCTGCACTATTGCGAGCTGCAAATGCCACTTCCAGCTTAGCTGTGCAGAGGAAGAACAACAAGAAGAAGAAATATCTCGAAATATGTCCGTCAGGCCAGTTCCTTTGAGCTGAATCTGCAAATATCTCGGAAACGAAGCGAGCTGTGGCAAAATGTTAAGAGACCTTTTTTGTAGAGAATTAAGTTTCCTACTTTTTATGTTCGATGATATTTTTTGATCAGATGCGTAGTTCTCGAGATATATCAAGATATTTAAAAGTTCCGAAGCTGCACCAACATAATAGAGGTACAGAAACACCGTGGCCTCTTTCTTTGAGATAACTCTGCACTATTGCGAGCTGCAAATGCCACTTCGAGCTTAGCTGTGCAGAAGAAGAACAATAAGAAGAAGAAATATCTCGAAATATGTCCGTCAGGCCCCTTCCCTTGAGATAAATCTGCAAATATCTCGGAAACGAAGAGAGCTATGGCAAAATGTTAAGAGACCTTTTTTGTAGAGAATTAAGTTTCCTACTTTTCATGTTCTATGATATTTTTTGATCAGATGCGTAGTTCTCGAGATATATCAAGATATTTAAAAGTTCCGAAGCCGCACCAACATAATAGAGATACAGAAACACCGTGGCCCCTTTCTTTGGGATAACTCTGCACTATTGCGAGCTGCAAATGCCACTTCCAGCTTAGCTGTGCAGAAGAAGAACAACAAGAAGAAGAAATATCTCGAAATATGTCCGTCAGGCCCCTGCCCTTGAGATATATCTGCAAATATCTCGGAAACCAAGCGAGCTATGGCAAAATGTTAAGAGACCTTTTTTGTAGAGAATTATGTTTCCTACAATTTATGTTCTATGATATTTTTTGATCAGAAGCGTAGTTTTCGAGATATATCGAGATATTTAAAAGTTACGAAGCCGCACCAACATAATAGAGATACAGAAACACCGTGGCCCCTTTCTTTGATATAACTCTGCAATAGTGCGAGCCGCAAATGCCACTTCCAGCTTAGCTGTGCAGAAGAAGAACAACAAGAAGAAGAAATATTTCGAAATATGTCCGTCAGGCCCTTTCCCTTGAGATAAATCTGCAAATATCTCGGAAACGAAGCGAGCTATGGCAAAATGTTAAGAGACCTTTTTTGTAGAGAATTAAGTTTCCTACTTTTTATGTTCTATGATATTTTTTGATCAGAAGCGTAGTTTTCGAGATATATCTAGAGATTTAAAAGTTACGAAGCCGCACCAACATAATAGAGATACAGAAACACCGTGGCCCCTTTCTTTGAGATAACTCTGCAATAGTGCGAGCCGCAAATGCCACTTCCAGCTTAGCTGTGCAGTAGAAGAACAACAAGAAGAAGAAATATCTCGAAATATGTCCGTCAGGCCCCTTCCCTTGAGATAAATCTGCAAATATCTCGGAAACGAAGCGAGCTATCGCAAAATGTTAAGAGACCTTTTTTGTAGAGAATTAAGTTTCCTACTTTTTATGTTCTATGATATTTTTTGATCAGATGCGTAGTTCTCGAGATATATCAAGATATTTAAAAGTTCCGAAGCCGCACCAAAATAATAGAGATACAGAAACACCGTGGCCCCTTTCTTTGAGATAACTCTGCACTATTGCGAGCTGCAAATGCCACTTCCAGCTTAGCTGTGCAGAGGAAGAACAACAAGAAGAAGAAGTATCTCGAAATATGTCCGTCAGGCCAGTTCCTTTGAGCTGAATCTGCAAATATCTCGGAAACGAAGCGAGCTATGGCAAAATGTTAAGAGACGTTTTTTGTAGAGAATTATGTTTCCTACAATTTATGTTCTATGATATTTTTTGATCAGAAGCGTAGTTTTCGAGATATATCTAGAGATTTAAAAGTTACGAAGCCGCACCAACATAATAGAGATACAGAAACACCGTGGCCCCTTTCTTTGAGATAACTCTGCAATAGTGCGAGCCGCAAATGCCACTTCCAGCTTAGCTGTGCAGTAGAAGAACAACAAGAAGAAGAAATATCTCGAAATATGTCCGTCAGGCCCCTTCCCTTGAGATAAATCTGCAAATATCTCGGAAACGAAGCGAGCTATGGCAAAATGTTAAGAGACCTTTTTTGTAGAGAATTAAGTTTCCTACTTTTTATGTTCTATGATATTTTTTGATCAGATGCGTAGTTCTCGAGATATATCAAGATATTTAAAAGTTCCGAAGCCGCACCAACATAATACAGATACAGAAACACCGTGGCCCCTTTCTTTGAGATAACTCTGCACTAGTGCGAGCCGCAAATGCCACTTCCAGCTTAGCTGTGCAGAAGAAGAACAACAAGAAGAAGAAATATCTCGAAATATGTCCGTCAGGCCCCTTCCCTTGAGATAAATCTGCAAATATCTCGGAAACGAAGCGAGCTATGGCAAAATGTTAAGAGACCTTTTTTGTAGAGAATTAAGTTTCCTACTTTTTATGTTCTATGATATTTTTTGATCAGATGCGTAGTTCTCGAGATATATCAAGATATTTAAAAGTTCCGAAGCCGCACCAACATAATAGAGATACAGAAACACCGTGGCCCCTTTCTTTGAGATAACTCTGCACTAGTGCGAGCCGCAAATGCCACTTCCAGCTTAGCTGTGCAGAAGAAGAACAACAAGAAGAAGAAATATCTCGAAATATGTCCGACAGTCCCCTTCCCTTGAGATAAATCCGCAAATATCTCGGAAACGAAGCGAGCTATGGCGAAATGTTAAGAGACCTTTTTTGTAGAGAATTAAGTTTCCTACTTTTTATCTTCTATGATATTTTTTGATCAGATGCGTAGTTCTCGAGATATATCAAGATATTTAAAAGTTCCGAAGCCGCACCAACATAATACAGATACAGAAACACCGTGGCCCCTTTCTTTGAGATAACTCTGCACTAGTGCGAGCCGCAAATGCCACTTCCAGCTTAGCTGTGCAGAAGAAGAACAACAAGAAGAAGAAATATCTCGAAATATGTCCGTCAGGCCCCTTCCCTTGAGATAAATCTGCAAATATCTCGGAAACGAAGCGAACTATGGCAAAATGTTAAGAGACCTTTTTTGTAGAGAATTAAGTTTCCTACTTTTTATGTTCTATGATATTTTTTGATCAGAAGCGTAGTTTTCGAGATATATCGAGATATTTAAAAGTTCCGAAGCCGCACCAACATAATAGAGATACAGAAACACCGTGGCCCCTTCCTTTGAGATAACTCTGCACTAGTGCGAGCCGGAAATGCCACTTCCAGCTTAGCTGTGCAGAAGAAGAACAACAAGAAGAAGAAATATCTCGAAATATGTCCGTCAGGCCCCTTCCGTTGAGATAAATCTGCAAATATCTCGGAAACGAAGCGAGCTATGGCAAAATGTTAAGAGACCTTTTTTGTAGAGAATTATGTTTCCTACTCTTTATGTTCCATGATATTTTTTGATCAGACGCGTAGTTCTCGAGATATATCAAGATATTTAAAAGTTCCGAAGCCGCACCAACATAATAGAGATACAGAAACACCGTGGCCCCTTTCTTTGAGATAACTCTGCAATAGTGCGAGCCGCAAATGCCACTTCCAGCTTAGCTGTGCAGAAGAAGAACAACAAGAAGAAGAAATATCTCGAAATATGTCCGTTAGGCCCCTTCCCTTGAGATAAATCTGCAAATATCTCGGAAACGAAGCGAGCTATGGCAAAATGTTAAGAGACCTTTTTTGTAGAGAATTAAGTTTCCTACTTTTTATGTTCTATGATATTTTTTGATCAGATGCGTAGTTCTCGAGATATATCAAGATATTTAAAAGTTCCGAAGCCGCACCAACATAATAGAGATACAGAAACACCGTGGCCCCTTTCTTTGAGATAACTGTGCACTATTGCGAGCTGCAAATGCCACTTCCAGCTTAGCTGTGCAGAGGAAGAACAACAAGAAAAAGAAGTATCTCGAAATATGTCCGTCAGGCCCGTTCCTTTGAGCTGAATCTGCAAATATCTCGGAAACGAAGCGAGCTATGGCAAAATGTTAAGAGACCTTTTTTGTAGAGAATTAAGTTTCCTACTTTTTATGTTCTATGATATTTTTTGATCAGATGCGCAGTTCTCGAGATATATCAAGATATTTAAAAGTTCCGAAGCCGCACCAACATAATAGAGATACAGAAACACCGTGGCCCCTTTCTTTGAGATAACTCTGCACTATTGCGAGCTGTAAATGCCACTTCCAGCTTAGCTGTGCAGAAGAAGAACAACAAGAAGAAGAAATATCTCGAAATATGTCCGTCAGGCCCCTGCCCTTGAGATATATCTGCAAATATCTCGGAAACGAAGCGAGCTATGGCAAAATGTTGAGAGACCTTTTTTGTAGAGAATTATGTTTCCTACAATTTATGTTCTATGATATTTTTTGATTAGAATCGTAGTTTTCGAGATATATCGAGATATTTAAAAGTTCCGAAGCCGCACCAACATAATAGAGATACAGAAACACCGTGGCCCCTTTCTTTGAGATAACTCTGCAATAGTGCGAGCCGCAAATGCCACTTCCAGCTTAGCTGTGCAGAAGAAGAGCAACAAGAAGAAGAAATATCTCGAAATATGTCCGTCAGGCCCCTTCCCTTGAGATAAATCTGCAAATATCTCGGAAACGAAGCGAGCTATGGCAAAATGTTAAGAGACCTTTTTTGTAGAGAATTAAGTTTCCTACTTTTTATGTTCTATGATATTTTTTGATCAGATGCGTAGTTCTCGAGATATATCAAGATATTTAAAAGTTCCAAAGCCGCACCAACATAATAGAGATACAGAAACACCGTGGCCCCTTTCTTTGAGATAACTCTGCACTAGTGCGAGCCGCAAATGCCACTTCCAGCTTAGCTGTGCAGAAGAAGAACAACAAGAAGAAGAAATATCTCGAAATATGTCCGTCAGGCCCCTTCCCTTGAGATAAATCTGCAAATATCTCGGAAACGAAGCGAGCTATGGCAAAATGTTAAGAGACCTTTTTTGTAGAGAATTAAGTTTCCTACTTTTTATGTTCTATGATATTTTTTGATCAGATGCGTAGTTCTCGAGATATATCAAGATATTTAAAAGTTCCGAAGCCGCACCAACATAATAGAGATACAGAAACACCGTGGCCCCTTTCTTTGAGATAACTCTGCACTAGTGCGAGCCGCAAATGCCACTTCCAGCTTAGCTGTGCAGAAGAAGAACAACAAGAAGAAGAAATATCTCGAAATATGTCCGACAGGCCCCTTCCCTTGAGATAAATCTGCAAATATCTCGGAAACGAAGCGAGCTATGGCGAAATGTTAAGAGACCTTTTTTGTAGAGAATTAAGTTTCCTACTTTTTATCTTCTATGATATTTTTTGATCAGATGCGTAGTTCTCGAGATATATCAAGATATTTAAAAGTTCCGAAGCCGCACCAACATAATACAGATACAGAAACACCGTGGCCCCTTTCTTTGAGATAACTCTGCACTAGTGCGAGCCGCAAATGCCACTTCCAGCTTAGCTGTGCAGAAGAAGAACAACAAGAAGAAGAAATATCTCGAAATATGTCCGTCAGGCCCCTTCCCTTGAGATAAATCTGCAAATATCTCGGAAACGAAGCGAGCTATGGCAAAATGTTAAGAGACCTTTTTTGTAGAGAATTAAGTTTCCTACTTTTTATGTTCTATGATATTTTTTGATCAGAAGCGTAGTTTTCGAGATATATCGAGATATTTAAAAGTTCCGAAGCCGCACCAACATAATAGAGATACAGAAACACCGTGGCCCCTTCCTTTGAGATAACTCTGCACTAGTGCGAGCTGGAAATGCCACTTCCAGCTTAGCTGTGCAGAAGAAGAACAACAAGAAGAAGAAATATCTCGAAATATGTCCGTCAGGCCCCTTCCCTTGAGATAAATCTGCAAATATCTCGGAAACGAAGCGAGCTATGGCAAAATGTTAAGAGACCTTTTTTGTAGAGAATTAAGTTTCCTACTTTTTATGTTCTATGATATTTTTTGATCAGATGCGTAGTTCTCGAGATATATCAAGATATTTAAAAGTTCCGAAGCCGCACCAACATAATAGAGATACAGAAACACCGTGGCCCCTTTCTTTGAGATAACTCTGCACTAGTGCGAGCCGCAAATGCCACTTCCAGCTTAGCTGTGCAGAAGAAGAACAACAAGAAGAAGAAATATCTCGAAATATGTCCGACAGGCCCCTTCCCTTGAGATAAATCTGCAAATATCTCGGAAACGAAGCGAGCTATGGCGAAATGTTAAGAGACCTTTTTTGTAGAGAATTAAGTTTCCTACTTTTTATCTTCTATGATATTTTTTGATCAGATGCGTAGTTCTCGAGATATATCAAGATATTTAAAAGTTCCGAAGCCGCACCAACATAATACAGATACAGAAACACCGTGGCCCCTTTCTTTGAGATAACTCTGCACTAGTGCGAGCCGCAAATGCCACTTCCAGCTTAGCTGTGCAGAAGAAGAACAACAAGAAGAAGAAATATCTCGAAATATGTCCGTCAGGCCCCTTCCCTTGAGATAAATCTGCAAATATCTCGGAAACGAAGCGAGCTATGGCAAAATGTTAAGAGACCTTTTTTGTAGAGAATTATGTTTCCTACTTTTTATGTTCTATGATATTTTTTGATCAGACGCGTAGTTCTCGAGATATATCAAGATATTTAAAAGTTCCGAAGCCGCACCAACATAATAGAGATACAGAAACACCGTGGCCCCTTTCTTTGAGATAACTCTGCAATAGTGCGAGCCGCAAATGCCACTTCCAGCTTAGCTGTGCAGAAGAAGAACAACAAGAAGAAGAAATATCTCGAAATATGTCCGTTAGGCCCCTTCCCTTGAGATAAATCTGCAAATATCTCGGAAACGAAGCGAGCTATGGCAAAATGTTAACAGACCTTTTTTGTAGAGAATTAAGTTTCCTACTTTTTATGTTCTATGATATTTTTTGATCAGATGCGTAGTTCTCGAGATATATCAAGATATTTAAAAGTTCCGAAGCCGCACCAACATAATAGAGATACAGAAACACCGTGGCCCCTTTCTTTGAGATAACTGTGCACTATTGCGAGCTGCAAATGCCACTTCCAGCTTAGCTGTGCAGAGGAAGAACAACAAGAAAAAGAAGTATCTCGAAATATGTCCGTCAGGCCCGTTCCTTTGAGCTGAATCTGCAAATATCTCGGAAACGAAGCGAGCTATGGCAAAATGTTAAGAGACGTTTTTTGTAGAGAATTATGTTTCCTACAATTTATGTTCTATGATATTTTTTGATCAGAAGCGTAGTTTTCGAGATATATCTAGAGATTTAAAAGTTCCGAAGCCGCACCAACATAATAGAGATACAGAAACACCGTGGCCCCTTTCTTTGAGATAACTCTGCACTATTGCGAGCTGGAAATGCCACTTCCAGTTTAGCTGTGCAGCAGAAGAACAACAAGAAGAAGAAATATCTCGAAATATGTCCGTTAGGCCCCTTCCCTTGAGATAAATCTGCAAATATCTCGGAAACGAAGCGAGCTATGGCAAAATGTTAAGAGACCTTTTTTGTAGAGAATTAAGTTTCCTACTTTTTATGTTCTATGATATTTTTTGATCAGATGCGCAGTTCTCGAGATATATCAAGATATTTAAAAGTTCCGAAGCCGCACCAACATAATAGAGATACAGAAACACCGTGGCCCCTTTCTTTGAGATAACTCTGCACTATTGCGAGCTGCAAATGCCACTTCCAGCTTAGCTGTGCAGAAGAAGAACAACAAGAAGAAGAAATATCTCGAAATATGTCCGTCACGCCCCTTCCCTTGAGATAAATCTGCAAATATCTCGGAAACGAAGTGAGCTATGGCAAAATGTTTAGAGACCTTTCTTGTAGAGAATTAAGTTTCCTACTTTTTATTGTAGTATGATATTTTTTGATCAGATGCGTAGTTCTCGAGATATATCAAGATATTTAAAAGTTCCGAAGCCGCACCAACATAATAGAGATACAGAAACACCGTGGCCCCTTTCTTTGAGATAACTCTGCACTAGTGCGAGCCGCAAATGCCACTTCCAGCTTAGCTGTGCAGAAGAAGAACAACAAAAAGAAGAAATATCTCGAAATATGTCCGTCAGGCCCCTTCCCTTGAGATAAATCTGCAAATATCTCGGAAACGAAGTGAGCTATGGCAAAATGTTAAGAGACCTTTTTTGTAGAGAATTAAGTTTCCTACTTTTTATGTTCAATGATATTTTTTGATCAGATGCGTAGTTCTCGAGATATATCAAGATATTTAAAAGTTCCGAAGCCGCACCAACATAATAGAGATACAGAAACACCGTGGCCCCTTTCTTTGAGATAACTCTGCACTAGTGCGAGCCGCAAATGCCACTTCCAGCTTAGCTGTGCAGAAGAAGAACAACAAGAAGAAGAAATATCTCGAAATATGTCCGTCAGGCCCCTTCCCTTGAGATAAATCTGCAAATATCTCGGAAACGAAGCGAGCTATGGCAAAATGTTAAGAGACCTTTTTTGTAGAGAATTAAGTTTCCTACTTTTTATGTTCTATGATATTTTTTGATCAGAAGCGTAGTTTTCGAGATATATCGAGATATTTAAAAGTTCCGAAGCCGCACCAACATAATAGAGATACAGAAACACCGTGGCCCCTTCCTTTGAGATAACTCTGCACTAGTGCGAGCCGGAAATGCCACTTCCAGCTTAGCTGTGCAGAAGAAGAACAACAAGAAGAAGAAATATCTCGAAATATGTCCGTCAGGCCCCTTCCCTTGAGATAAATCTGCAAATATCTCGGAAACGAAGCGAGCTATGGCAAAATGTTAAGAGACCTTTTTTGTAGAGAATTATGTTTCCTACTTTTTATGTTCTATGATATTTTTTGATCAGACGCGTAGTTCTCGAGATATATCAAGATATTTAAAAGTTCCGAAGCCGCACCAACATAATAGAGATACAGAAACACCGTGGCCCCTTTCTTTGAGACAACTCTGCAATAGTGCGAGCCGCAAATGCCACTTCCAGCTTAGCTGTGCAGAAGAAGAACAACAAGAAGAAGAAATATCTCGAAATATGTCCGTTAGGCCCCTTCCCTTGAGATAAATCTGCAAATATCTCGGAAACGAAGCGAGCTATGGCAAAATGTTAACAGACCTTTTTTGTAGAGAATTAAGTTTCCTACTTTTTATGTTCTATGATATTTTTTGATCAGATGCGTAGTTCTCGAGATATATCAAGATATTTAAAAGTTCCGAAGCCGCACCAACATAATAGAGATACAGAAACACCGTGGCCCCTTTCTTTGAGATAACTGTGCACTATTGCGAGCTGCAAATGCCACTTCCAGCTTAGCTGTGCAGAGGAAGAACAACAAGAAAAAGAAGTATCTCGAAATATGTCCGTTAGGCCCCTTCCCTTGAGATAAATCTGCAAATATCTCGGAAACGAAGCGAGCTATGGCAAAATGTTAAGAGACCTTTTTTGTAGAGAATTAAGTTTCCTACTTTTTATGTTCTATGATATTTTTTGATCAGATGCGCAGTTCTCGAGATATATCAAGATATTTAAAAGTTCCGAAGCCGCACCAACATAATAGAGATACAGAAACACCGTGGCCCCTTTCTTTGAGATAACTCTGCACTATTGCGAGCTGCAAATGCCACTTCCAGCTTAGCTGTGCAGAAGAAGAACAACAAGAAGAAGAAATATCTCGAAATATGTCCGTCACGCCCCTTCCCTTGAGATAAATCTGCAAATATCTCGGAAACGAAGTGAGCTATGGCAAAATGTTTAGAGACCTTTCTTGTAGAGAATTAAGTTTCCTACTTTTTATGTAGTATGATATTTTTTGATCAGATGCGTAGTTCTCGAGATATATCAAGATATTTAAAAGTTCCGAAGCCGCACCAACATAATAGAGATACAGAAACACCGTGGCCCCTTTCTTTGAGATAACTCTGCACTATTGCGCGCTGCAAATGCCACTTCCAGCTTAGCTGTGCAGAAGAAGAACAACAAGAAGAAGAAATATCTCGAAATATGTCCGTCAGGCCCCTTCCCTTGAGATAAATCTGCAAATATCTCGGAAACGAAGCGAGCTATGGCAAAATGTTTAGAGACCTTTCTTGTAGAGAATTAAGTTTCCTACTTTTTATGTAGTATGATATTTTTTGATCAGATGCGTAGTTCTCGAGATATATCAAGATATTTAAAAGTTCCGAAGCCGCACCAACATAATAGAGATACAGAAACACCGTGGCCCCTTTCTTTGAGATAACTCTGCACTATTGCGCGCTGCAAATGCCACTTCCAGCTTAGCTGTGCAGAAGAAGAACAACAAGAAGAAGAAATATCTCGAAATATGTCCGTCAGGCCCCTTCCCTTGAGATAAATCTGCAAATATCTCGGAAACGAAGCGAGCTATGGCAAAATGTTTAGAGACCTTTCTTGTAGAGAATTAAGTTTCCTACTTTTTATGTAGTATGATATTTTTTGATCAGATGCGTAGTTCTCGAGATATATCAAGATATTTAAAAGTTCCGAAGCCGCACCAACATAATAGAGATACAGAAACACCGTGGCCCCTTTCTTTGAGATAACTCTGCACTATTGCGCGCTGCAAATGCCACTTCTAGCTTAGCTGTGCAGAAGAAGAACAACAAGAAGAAGAAATATCTCGAAATATGTCCGTCAGGCCCCTTCCCTTGAGATAAATCTGCAAATATCTCGGAAACGAAGCGAGCTATGGCAAAATGTTAAGAGACCTTTTTTGTAGAGAATTAAGTTTCCTACTTTTTACGTTCTATGATATTTTTCGATCAGAGGCGTAGTTCTCGAGATATATCAAGATATTTAAAAGTTCCGAAGCCGCACCAACATAATAGAGATACAGAAACACCGTGGCCCCTTTCTTTGAGATAACCCTGCACGATTGCGAGCTGGAAATGCCACTTCCAGTTTAGCTGTGCAGAAGAAGAACAACAAGAAGAAGAAATATCTCGAAATATGTCCATCAGGACCCTTCCCTTGAGATAAATCTGCAAATATCTCGGAAACGAAGCGAGCTATGGCAAAATGTTAAGAGACCTTTTTTGTAGAGAATTATGTTTCCTACAATTTATGTTCTATGATATTTTTTGATCAGAAGCGTAGTTTTCGAGATATATTGAGACATTTAAAAGTTCCGAAGCCGCACCAACATAATAGAGATACAGACACACCGTGGCCCCTTTCTTTGGGATAACTCTGCACTATTGCGAGCTGCAAATGCCACTTCCAGCTTAGCTGTGCAGAAGAAGAACAACAAGAAGAAGAAATATCTCGAGATATGTCCGTCAGGCCACTTCCCTTGAGATAAATCTGCAAATATCTCGGAAACGAAGCGAGCTATGGCAAAATGTTAAGAGACCTTTTTTGTAGAGAATTAAGTTTCCTACTTTTTATGTTCGATGATATTTTTTGATCAGATGCGTAGTTCTCGAGATATATCAAGATATTTAAAAGTTCCGAAGCTGCACCAACATAATAGAGGTACAGAAACACCGTGGCCTCTTTCTTTGAGATAACTCTGCACTATTGCGAGCTGCAAATGCCACTTCGAGCTTAGCTGTGCAGAAGAAGAACAACAAGAAGAAGAAATATCTCGAAATATGTCCGTCAGACCTCTTCCCTTGAGATGAATCTGCAAATATCTCGGAAACGAAGCGAGCTATGGCAAAATGTTAAGAAACCTTTTTTGTAGAGAATAATGTTTCCTACAATTTACGTTCTATGATATTTTTTGATCAGAAGCGTAGTTCTCGAGATATATCAAGATATTTAAAAGTTCCGAAGCCGCACCAACATAATAGAGATACAGAAACACCGTGGCCCCTTTCTTTGAGATAACTCTGCACTAGTGCGAGCCGCAAATGCCACTTCCAGCTTAGCTGTGCAGAAGATGAACAACAAGAAGAAGAAATATCTCGAAACATATCCGTCAGGCCCCTTCCCTTGAGATAAATATGCAAATATCTCGGAAACGAAGCGAGCTATGGCAAAATGTTAAGAGACCTTTTTTGTAGAGAATTATGTTTCCTACTTTTTATGTTCTATGATATTTTTTGATCAGATGCGTAGTTCTCGAGATATATCAAGATATTTAAAAGTTCCGAGGCCGCACCAACATAATAGAGATACAGAAACACCGTGGCCCCTTTCTTTGAGATAACTCTGCACTATTGCGAGCTGCAAATGCCACTTCCAGCTTAGCTGTGCAGAAGAAGAACAACAAGAAGAAGAAATATCTCGAAATATGTCCGTCAGACCTCTTCCCTTGAGATGAATCTGCAAATATCTCGGAAACGAAGCGAGCTATGGCAAAATGTTAAGAGACCTTTTTTGTAGAGAATAATGTTTCCTACAATTTACGTTCTATGATATTTTTTGATCAGAAGCGTAGTTCTCGAGATATATCAAGATATTTAAAAGTTCCGAGGCCGCACCAACATAATAGAGATACAGAAACACCGTGGCCCCTTTCTTTGAGATAACTCTGCACTATTGCGAGCTGCAAATGCCACTTCCAGCTTAGCTGTGCAGAGGTAGAACAACAAGAAGAAGAAATATCTCGAAATATGTCCGTCAGGCCAGTTCCTTTGAGTTGAATCTGCAAATATCTCGGAAACGAAGCGAGCTATGGCAAAATGTTAAGACACGTTTTTTGTAGAGAATTATGTTTCCTACAATTTATGTTCTATGATATTTTTTGATCAGAAGCGTAGTTTTCAAGATATATCGAGATATTTAAAAGTTCCGAAGACGCACCAACATAATAGAGATACAGAAACACCGTGGCCCCTTTCTTTGAGATAACTGTGCACTAGTGCGAGCCGCAAATGCCACTTCCAGCTTAGCTGTGCAGAATAAGAACAACAAGAAGAAGAAATATCTCGAAATATGTCCGTCAGGCCCCTTCCCTTGAGATATATCTGCAAATATCTCGGAAACGAAGCGAGCTATGGCAAAATGTTAAGACACCGTTTTTGTAGAGAACTAAGTTACCTACTTTTTATGTTCTATGATATTTTTTGATCAGATGCGTAGTTCTCGAGATATATCAAGATATTTAAAAGTTCCGAAGCCGCACCAACATAATAGAGATACAGAAACACCGTGGCCCCTTTCTTTGAGATAACCCTGCACGATTGCGAGCTGGAAATGCCACTTCCAGTTTAGCTGTGCAGAAGAAGAACAACAAGAAGAAGAAATATCTCGAAATATGTCCATCAGGACCCTTCCCTTGAGATAAATCTGCAAATATCTCGGAAACGAAGCGAGCTATGGCAAAATGTTAAGAGACCTTTTTTGTAGAGAATTATGTTTCCTACAATTTATGTTCTATGATATTTTTTGATCAGAAGCGTAGTTCTCGAGATATATCAAGATATTTAAAAGTTCCGAAGCCGCACCAACATAATAGAGATACAGAAACACCGTGGCCCCTTTCTTTGAGATAACTCTGCACTAGTGCGAGCCGCAAATGCCACTTCCAGCTTAGCTGTGCAGAAGATGAACAACAAGAAGAAGAAATATCTCGAAACATATCCGTCAGGCCCCTTCCCTTGAGATAAATATGCAAATATCTCGGAAACGAAGCGAGCTATGGCAAAATGTTAAGAGACCTTTTTTGTAGAGAATTATGTTTCCTACTTTTTATGTTCTATGATATTTTTTGATCAGATGCGTAGTTCTCGAGATATATCAAGATATTTAAAAGTTCCGAGGCCGCACCAACATAATAGAGATACAGAAACACCGTGGCCCCTTTCTTTGAGATAACTCTGCACTATTGCGAGCTGCAAATGCCACTTCCAGCTTAGCTGTGCAGAAGAAGAACAACAAGAAGAAGAAATATCTCGAAATATGTCCGTCAGACCTCTTCCCTTGAGATGAATCTGCAAATATCTCGGAAACGAAGCGAGCTATGGCAAAATGTTAAGAGACCTTTTTTGTAGAGAATAATGTTTCCTACAATTTACGTTCTATGATATTTTTTGATCAGAAGCGTAGTTCTCGAGATATATCAAGATATTTAAAAGTTCCGAGGCCGCACCAACATAATAGAGATACAGAAACACCGTGGCCCCTTTCTTTGAGATAACTCTGCACTATTGCGAGCTGCAAATGCCACTTCCAGCTTAGCTGTGCAGAGGTAGAACAACAAGAAGAAGAAATATCTCGAAATATGTCCGTCAGGCCAGTTCCTTTGAGTTGAATCTGCAAATATCTCGGAAACGAAGCGAGCTATGGCAAAATGTTAAGACACGTTTTTTGTAGAGAATTATGTTTCCTACAATTTATGTTCTATGATATTTTTTGATCAGAAGCGTAGTTTTCAAGATATATCGAGATATTTAAAAGTTCCGAAGACGCACCAACATAATAGAGATACAGAAACACCGTGGCCCCTTTCTTTGAGATAACTGTGCACTAGTGCGAGCCGCAAATGCCACTTCCAGCTTAGCTGTGCAGAATAAGAACAACAAGAAGAAGAAATATCTCGAAATATGTCCGTCAGGCCCCTTCCCTTGAGATATATCTGCAAATATCTCGGAAACGAAGCGAGCTATGGCAAAATGTTAAGACACCGTTTTTGTAGAGAATTAAGTTACCTACTTTTTATGTTCTATGATATTTTTTGATCAGATGCGTAGTTCTCGAGATATATCAAGATATTTAAAAGTTCCGAAGCCGCACCAACATAATAGAGATACAGAAACACCGTGGCCCCTTTCTTTGAGATAACTCTACACTATTGCGAGCTGTAAATGCCACTTCCAGCTTAGCTGTGCAGAAGAAGAACAACAAGAAGAAGAAATATCTCAAAATATGTCCGTCAGGCCCCTTCCCTTGAGATATATCTGCAAATATCTCGGAAACGAAGCGAGCTATGGCAAAATGTTAAGAGACCATTTTTGTAGAGAATTATCTTTCCTACAATTTATGTTCTATGATATTTTTTGATCAGAAGCGTAGTTTTCGAGATATATCGAGATATTTAAAAGTTCCGAAGCCGCACCAACATAATAGAGATACAGAAACACCGTGGCCCCTTTCTTTGAGATAACTCTGCACTATTGCGAGCTGCAAATGCCACTTCCAGCTTAGCTGTGCAGAGGAAGAACAACAAGAAGAAGAAGTATCTCGAAATATGTCCGTCAGGCCCGTTCCTTTGAGCTGAATCTGCAAATATCTCGGAAACGAAGCGAGCTATGGCAAAATGTTATGAGACGTTTTTTGTAGAGAATTATGTTTCCTACAATTTATGTTCTATGATATTTTTTGATCAGAAGCGTAGTTTTCGAGATATATCGAGATATTTAAAAGTTACGAAGCCGCACCAACATAATAGAGATACAGAAACACCGTGGCCCCTTTCTTTGATATAACTCTGCAATAGTGCGAGCCGCAAATGCCACTTCCAGCTTAGCTGTGCAGAAGAAGAACAACAAGAAGAAGAAATATTTCGAAATATGTCCGTCAGGCCCTTTCCCTTGAGATAAATCTGCAAATATCTCGGAAACGAAGCGAGCTATGGCAAAATGTTAAGAGACCTTTTTTGTAGAGAATTAAGTTTCCTACTTTTTATGTTCTATGATATTTTTTGATCAGATGCGTAGTTCTCGAGATATATCAAGATATTTAAAAGTTCCGAAGCCGCACCAACATAATACAGATACAGAAACACCGTGGCCCCTTTCTTTGAGATAACTCTGCACTAGTGCGAGCCGCAAATGCCACTTCCAGCTTAGCTGTGCAGAAGAAGAACAACAAGAAGAAGAAATATCTCGAAATATGTCCGTCAGGCCCCTTCCCTTGAGATAAATCTGCAAATATCTCGGAAACGAAGCGAGCTATGGCGAAATGTTAAGAGACCTTTTTTGTAGAGAATTACGTTTCCTACTTTTTATCTTCTATGATATTTTTTGATCAGATGCGTAGTTCTCGAGATATATCAAGATATTTAAAAGTTCCGAAGCCGCACCAACATAATAGAGATACAGAAACACCGTGGCCCCTCTCTTTGAGATAACTCTGCACTATTGCGAACTGCAAATGCCACTTCGAGCTTAGCTGTGCAGAAGAAGAACAACAAGAAGAAGAAATATCTCGAAATATGTCCGTCAGGCCCCTGCCCTTGAGATATATCTGCAAATATCTCGGAAACCAAGCGAGCTATGGCAAAATGTTAAGAGACCTTTTTTGTAGAGAATTATGTTTCCTACAATTTATGTTCTATGATATTTTTTGATCAGAAGCGTAGTTTTCGAGATATATCGAGATATTTAAAAGTTACGAAGCCGCACCAACATAATAGAGATACAGAAACACCGTGGCCCCTTTCTTTGATATAACTCTGCAATAGTGCGAGCCGCAAATGCCACTTCCAGCTTAGCTGTGCAGAAGAAGAACAACAAGAAGAAGAAATATTTCGAAATATGTCCGTCAGGCCCTTTCCCTTGAGATAAATCTGCAAATATCTCGGAAACGAAGCGAGCTATGGCAAAATGTTAAGAGACCTTTTTTGTAGAGAATTAAGTTTCCTACTTTTTATGTTCTATGATATTTTTTGAACAGATGCGTAGTTCTCGAGATATATCAAGATATTTAAAAGTTCCGAAGCCGCACCAACATAATACAGATACAGAAACACCGTGGCCCCTTTCTTTGAGATAACTCTGCACTAGTGCGAGCCGCAAATGCCACTTCCAGCTTAGCTGTGCAGAAGAAGAACAACAAGAAGAAGAAATATCTCGAAATATGTCCGTCAGGCCCCTTCCCTTGAGATAAATCTGCAAATATCTCGGAAACGAAGCGAGCTATGGCAAAATGTTAAGAGACCTTTTTTGTAGAGAATTAAGTTTCCTACTTTTTATGTTCTATGATATTTTTTGATCAGATGCGTAGTTCTCGAGATATATCAAGATATTTAAAAGTTCCGAAGCCGCACCAACATAATAGAGATACAGAAACACCGTGGCCCCTTTCTTTGAGATAACTCTGCACTATTGCGAGCTGCAAATGCCACTTCCAGCTTAGCTGTGCAGAGGAAGAACAACAAGAAGAAGAAATATCTCGAAATATGTCCGTCAGGCCAGTTCCTTTGAGCTGAATCTGCAAATATCTCGGAAACGAAGCGAGCTATGGCAAAATGTTAAGAGACGTTTTTTGTAGAGAATTATGTTTCCTACAATTTATGTTCTATGATATTTTTTGATCAGAAGCGTAGTTTTCGAGATATATCTAGATATTTAAAAGTTACGAAGCCGCACCAACATAATAGAGATACAGAAACACCGTGGCACCTTTCTTTGAGATAACTCTGCACTAGTGCGAGCCGCAAATGCCACTTCCAGCTTAGCTGTGCAGAAGAAGAACAACAAGAAGAAGAAATATCTCGAAATATGTCCGACAGGCCCCTTCCCTTGAGATAAATCTGCAAATATCTCGGAAACGAAGCGAGCTATGGCGAAATGTTAAGAGACCTTTTTTGTAGAGAATTAAGTTTCCTACTTTTTATCTTCTATGATATTTTTTGATCAGATGCGTAGTTCTCGAGATATATCAAGATATTTAAAAGTTCCGAAGCCGCACCAACATAATACAGATACAGAAACACCGTGGCCCCTTTCTTTGAGGTAACTCTGCACTAGTGCGAGCCGCAAATGCCACTTCCAGCTTAGCTGTGCAGAAGAAGAACAACAAGAAGAAGAAATATCTCGAAATATGTCCGACAGGCCCCTTCCCTTGAGATAAATCTGCAAATATCTCGGAAACGAAGCGAGCTATGGCGAAATGTTAAGAGACCTTTTTTGTAGAGAATTATGTTTCCTACTTTTTATGTTCTATGATATTTTTTGATGAGATGCGTAGTTCTCGAGATATATCAAGATATTTAAAAGTTCCGAAGCCGCACCAACATAATAGAGATACAGAAACACCGTGGCCCCTTTCTTTGAGATAACTGTGCACTATTGCGAGCTGCAAATGCCACTTCCAGCTTAGCTGTGCAGAAGAAGAACAACAAGAAGAAGAAATATCTCGAAATATGTCCGTCAGGCCCCTTCCCTTGAGATAAATCTGCAAATATCTCGGAAACGAAGCGAGCTATGGCAAAATGTTAAGAGACCTTTTTTGTAGAGAATTAAGTTTCCTACTTTTTATGTTCTATGATATTTTTTGATCAGATGCGTAGTTCTCGAGATATATCAAGATATTTAAAAGTTCCGAAGCAGCACCAACATAATAGAGATACAGAAACACCGTGGCTCCTTTCTTTGAGATAACTCTGCACTATTGCGAGCTGGAAATGCCACTTCCAGTTTAGCTGTGCAGAAGAAGAACAACAAGAAGAAGAAATATCTCGAAATATGTCCGTTAGGCCCCTTCCCTTGAGATAAATCTGCAAATATCTCGAAAACGAAGCGAGCTATGGCAAAATGTTAAGAGACCTTTTTTGTAGAGAATTAAGTTTCCTACTTTTTATGTTCTATGATATTTTTTGATCAGATGCGCAGTTCTCGAGATATATCAAGATATTTAAAAGTTCCGAAGCCGCACCAACATAATAGAGATACAGAAACACCGTGGCCCCTTTCTTTGAGATAACTCTGCACTATTGCGAGCTGCAAATGCCACTTCCAGCTTAGCTGTGCAGAAGAAGAACAACAAGAAGAAGAAATATCTCGAAATATGTCCGTCACGCCCATTCCCTTGAGATAAATCTGCAAATATCTCGGAAACGAAGTGAGCTATGGCAAAATGTTTAGAGACCTTTCTTGTAGAGAATTAAGTTTCCTACTGTTTATGTAGTATGATATTTTTTGATCAGATGCGTAGTTCTCGAGATATATAAAGATATTTAAAAGTTCCGAAGCCGCACCAACATAATAGAGATACAGAAACACCGTGGCCCCTTTCTTTGAGATAACTCTGCACTATTGCGCGCTGCAAATGCCACTTCCAGCTTAGCTGTGCAGAAGAAGAACAACAAGAAGAAGAAATATCTCGAAATATGTCCGTCAGGCCCCTTCCCTTGAGATAAATCTGCAAATATCTCGGAAACGAAGCGAGCTATGGCAAAATGTTAAGAGACCTTTTTTGTAGAGAATTATGTTTCCTACAATTTATGTTCTATGATATTTTTTGATCAGAAGCGTAGTTTTCGAGATATATTGAGACATTTAAAAGTTCCGAAGCCGCACCAACATAATAGAGATACAGACACACCGTGGCCCCTTTCTTTGGGATAACTCTGCACTATTGCGAGCTGCAAATGCCACTTCCAGCTTAGCTGTGCAGAAGAAGAACAACAAGAAGAAGAAATATCTCGAAATATGTCCGTCAGGCCACTTCCCTTGAGATAAATCTGCAAATATCTCGGAAACGAAGCGAGCTATGGCAAAATGTTAAGAGACCTTTTTTGTAGAGAATAATGTTTCCTACAATTTACGTTCTATGATATTTTTTGATCAGAAGCGTAGTTCTCGAGATATATCAAGATATTTAAAAGTTCCGAGGCCGCACCAACATAATAGAGATACAGAAACACCGTGGCCCCTTTCTTTGAGATAACTCTGCACTATTGCGAGCTGCAAATGCCACTTCCAGCTTAGCTGTGCAGAGGTAGAACAACAAGAAGGAGAAATATCTCGAAATATGTCCGTCAGGCCAGTTCCTTTGAGTTGAATCTGCAAATATCTCGGAAACGAAGCGAGCTATGGCAAAATGTTAAGACACGTTTTTTGTAGAGAATTATGTTTCCTACAATTTATGTTCTATGATATTTTTTGATCAGAAGCGTAGTTTTCGAGATATATCGAGATATTTAAAAGTTCCGAAGACGCACCAACATAATAGAGATACAGAAACACCGTGGCCCCTTTCTTTGAGATAACTGTGCACTAGTGCGAGCCGCAAATGCCACTTCCAGCTTAGCTGTGCAGAAGAAGAACAACAAGAAGAAGAAATATCTCGAAATATGTCCGTCAGGCCCCTTCCCTTGAGATATATCTGCAAATATCTCGGAAACGAAGCGAGCTATGGCAAAATGTTAAGAGACCGTTTTTGTAGAGAATTAAGTTACCTACTTTTTATGTTCTATGATATTTTTTGATCAGATGCGTAGTTCTCGAGATATATCAAGATATTTAAAAGTTCCGAAGCCGCACCAACATAATAGAGATACAGAAACACCGTGGCCCCTTTCTTTGAGATAACTCTGCACTATTGCGAGCTGGAAATGCCACTTCCAGTTTAGCTGTGCAGAAGAAGAACAACAAGAAGAAGAAATATCTCGAAATATGTCCGTTAGGCCCCTTCCCTTGAGATAAATCTGCAAATATCTCGGAAACGAAGCGAGCTATGGCAAAATGTTAAGATACCTTTTCTGTAGAGAATTAAGTTTCCTACTTTTTATGTTCTATGATATTTTTTGATCAGATGCGCAGTTCTCGAGATATATCAAGATATTTAAAAGTTCCGAAGCCGCACCAACATAATAGAGATACAGAAACACCGTGGCCCCTTTCTTTGAGATAACTCTGCACTATTGCGAGCTGCAAATGCCACTTCCAGCTTAGCTGTGCAGAAGAAGAACAACAAGAAGAAGAAATATCTCGAAATATGTCCGTCACGCCCCTTCCCTTGAGATAAATCTGCAAATATCTCGGAAACGAAGCGAGCTATGGCAAAATGTTAAGAGACCTTTTTTGTAGAGAATTAAGTTTCCTACTTTTTATGTTCTATGATATTTTTCGATCCGAGGCGTAGTTCTCGAGATATATCAAGATATTTAAAAGTTCCGAAGCCGCACCAACATAATAGAGATACAGAAACACCGTGGCCCCTTTCTTTGAGATAACCCTGCACGATTGCGAGCTGGAAATGCCACTTCCAGTTTAGCTGTGCAGAAGAAGAACAACAAGAAGAAGAAATATCTCGAAATATGTCCATCAGGACCCTTCCCTTGAGATAAATCTGCAAATATCTCGGAAACGAAGCGTGCTATGGCAAAATGTTAAGAGACCTTTTTTGTAGAGAATTATGTTTCCTACAATTTATGTTCTATGATATTTTTTGATCAGAAGCGTAGTTTTCGAGATATATTGAGACATTTAAAAGTTCCGAAGCCGCACCAACATAATAGAGATACAGACACACCGTGGCCCCTTTCTTTGGGATAACTCTGCACTATTGCGAGCTGCAAATGCCACTTCCAGCTTAGCTGTGCAGAAGAAGAACAACAAGAAGAAGAAATATCTCGAAATATGTCCGTCAGGCCACTTCCCTTGAGATAAATCTGCAAATATCTCGGAAACGAAGCGAGCTATGGCAAAATGTTAAGAGACCTTTTTTGTAGAGAATAATGTTTCCTACAATTTACGTTCTATGATATTTTTTGATCAGAAGCGTAGTTCTCGAGATATATCAAGATATTTAAAAGTTCCGAGGCCGCACCAACATAATAGAGATACAGAAACACCGTGGCCCCTTTCTTTGAGATAACTCTGCACTATTGCGAGCTGCAAATGCCACTTCCAGCTTAGCTGTGCAGAGGTAGAACAACAAGAAGAAGAAATATCTCGAAATATGTCCGTCAGGCCAGTTCCTTTGAGTTGAATCTGCAAATATCTCGGAAACGAAGCGAGCTATGGCAAAATGTTAAGACACGTTTTTTGTAGAGAATTATGTTTCCTACAATTTATGTTCTATGATATTTTTTGATCAGAAGCGTAGTTTTCGAGATATATTGAGACATTTAAAAGTTCCGAAGCCGCACCAACATAATAGAGATACAGACACACCGTGGCCCCTTTCTTTGGGATAACTCTGCACTATTGCGAGCTGCAAATGCCACTTCCAGCTTAGCTGTGCAGAAGAAGAACAACAAGAAGAAGAAATATCTCGAAATATGTCCGTCAGGCCACTTCCCTTGAGATAAATCTGCAAATATCTCGGAAACGAAGCGAGCTATGGCAAAATGTTAAGAGACCTTTTTTGTAGAGAATAATGTTTCCTACAATTTACGTTCTATGATATTTTTTGATCAGAAGCGTAGTTCTCGAGATATATCAAGATATTTAAAAGTTCCGAGGCCGCACCAACATAATAGAGATACAGAAACACCGTGGCCCCTTTCTTTGAGATAACTCTGCACTATTGCGAGCTGCAAATGCCACTTCCAGCTTAGCTGTGCAGAGGAAGAACAACAAGAAGAAGAAATATCTCGAAATATGTCCGTCAGGCCAGTTCCTTTGAGCTGAATCTGCAAATATCTCGGAAACGAAGCGAGCTATGGCAAAATGTTAAGAGACGTTTTTTGTAGAGAATTATGTTTCCTACAATTTATGTTCTATGATATTTTTTGATCAGAAGCGTAGTTTTCGAGATATATCTAGATATTTAAAAGTTACGAAGCCGCACCAACATAATAGAGATACAGAAACACCGTGGCACCTTTCTTTGAGATAACTCTGCACTAGTGCGAGCCGCAAATGCCACTTCCAGCTTAGCTGTGCAGAAGAAGAACAACAAGAAGAAGAAATATCTCGAAATATGTCCGACAGGCCCCTTCCCTTGAGATAAATCTGCAAATATCTCGGAAACGAAGCGAGCTATGGCGAAATGTTAAGAGACCTTTTTTGTAGAGAATTAAGTTTCCTACTTTTTATCTTCTATGATATTTTTTGATCAGATGCGTAGTTCTCGAGATATATCAAGATATTTAAAAGTTCCGAAGCCGCACCAACATAATACAGATACAGAAACACCGTGGCCCCTTTCTTTGAGGTAACTCTGCACTAGTGCGAGCCGCAAATGCCACTTCCAGCTTAGCTGTGCAGAAGAAGAACAACAAGAAGAAGAAATATCTCGAAATATGTCCGACAGGCCCCTTCCCTTGAGATAAATCTGCAAATATCTCGGAAACGAAGCGAGCTATGGCGAAATGTTAAGAGACCTTTTTTGTAGAGAATTATGTTTCCTACTTTTTATGTTCTATGATATTTTTTGATGAGATGCGTAGTTCTCGAGATATATCAAGATATTTAAAAGTTCCGAAGCCGCACCAACATAATAGAGATACAGAAACACCGTGGCCCCTTTCTTTGAGATAACTGTGCACTATTGCGAGCTGCAAATGCCACTTCCAGCTTAGCTGTGCAGAAGAAGAACAACAAGAAGAAGAAATATCTCGAAATATGTCCGTCAGGCCCCTTCCCTTGAGATAAATCTGCAAATATCTCGGAAACGAAGCGAGCTATGGCAAAATGTTAAGAGACCTTTTTTGTAGAGAATTAAGTTTCCTACTTTTTATGTTCTATGATATTTTTTGATCAGATGCGTAGTTCTCGAGATATATCAAGATATTTAAAAGTTCCGAAGCCGCACCAACATAATAGAGATACAGAAACACCGTGGCTCCTTTCTTTGAGATAACTCTGCACTATTGCGAGCTGGAAATGCCACTTCCAGTTTAGCTGTGCAGAAGAAGAACAACAAGAAGAAGAAATATCTCGAAATATGTCCGTTAGGCCCCTTCCCTTGAGATAAATCTGCAAATATCTCGAAAACGAAGCGAGCTATGGCAAAATGTTAAGAGACCTTTTTTGTAGAGAATTAAGTTTCCTACTTTTTATGTTCTATGATATTTTTTGATCAGATGCGCAGTTCTCGAGATATATCAAGATATTTAAAAGTTCCGAAGCCGCACCAACATAATAGAGATACAGAAACACCGTGGCCCCTTTCTTTGAGATAACTCTGCACTATTGCGAGCTGCAAATGCCACTTCCAGCTTAGCTGTGCAGAAGAAGAACAACAAGAAGAAGAAATATCTCGAAATATGTCCGTCACGCCCATTCCCTTGAGATAAATCTTGCAAATATCTCGGAAACGAAGTGAGCTATGGCAAAATGTTTAGAGACCTTTCTTGTAGAGAATTAAGTTTCCTACTGTTTATGTAGTATGATATTTTTTGATCAGATGCGTAGTTCTCGAGATATATAAAGATATTTAAAAGTTCCGAAGCCGCACCAACATAATAGAGATACAGAAACACCGTGGCCCCTTTCTTTGAGATAACTCTGCACTATTGCGCGCTGCAAATGCCACTTCCAGCTTAGCTGTGCAGAAGAAGAACAACAAGAAGAAGAAATATCTCGAAATATGTCCGTCAGGCCCCTTCCCTTGAGATAAATCTGCAAATATCTCGGAAACGAAGCGAGCTATGGCAAAATGTTTAGAGACCTTTCTTGTAGAGAATTAAGTTTCCTACTTTTTATGTAGTATGATATTTTTTGATCAGATGCGTAGTTCTCGAGATATATCAAGATATTTAAAAGTTCCAAAGCCGTACCAACATAATAGAGATACAGAAACACCGTGGCCCCTTTCTTTGAGATAACTCTGCACTATTGCGCGCTGCAAATGCCACTTCTAGCTTAGCTGTGCAGAAGAAGAACAACAAGAAGAAGAAATATCTCGAAATATGTCCGTCAGGCCCCTTCCCTTGAGATAAATCTGCAAATATCTCGGAAACGAAGCGAGCTATGGCAAAATGTTAAGAGACCTTTTTTGTAGAGAATTAAGTTTCCTACTTTTTATGTTCTATGATATTTTTCGATCCGAGGCGTAGTTCTCGAGATATATCAAGATATTTAAAAGTTCCGAAGCCGCACCAACATAATAGAGATACAGAAACACCGTGGCCCCTTTCTTTGAGATAACCCTGCACGATTGCGAGCTGGAAATGCCACTTCCAGTTTAGCTGTGCAGAAGAAGAACAACAAGAAGAAGAAATATCTCGAAATATGTCCATCAGGACCCTTCCCTTGAGATAAATCTGCAAATATCTCGGAAACGAAGCGAGCTATGGCAAAATGTTAAGAGACCTTTTTTGTAGAGAATTATGTTTCCTACAATTTATGTTCTATGATATTTTTTGATCAGAAGCGTAGTTTTCGAGATATATTGAGACATTTAAAAGTTCCGAAGCCGCACCAACATAATAGAGATACAGACACACCGTGGCCCCTTTCTTTGGGATAACTCTGCACTATTGCGAGCTGCAAATGCCACTTCCAGCTTAGCTGTGCAGAAGAAGAACAACAAGAAGAAGAAATATCTCGAAATATGTCCGTCAGGCCACTTCCCTTGAGATAAATCTGCAAATATCTCGGAAACGAAGCGAGCTATGGCAAAATGTTAAGAGACCTTTTTTGTAGAGAATAATGTTTCCTACAATTTACGTTCTATGATATTTTTTGATCAGAAGCGTAGTTCTCGAGATATATCAAGATATTTAAAAGTTCCGAGGCCGCACCAACATAATAGAGATACAGAAACACCGTGGCCCCTTTCTTTGAGATAACTCTGCACTATTGCGAGCTGCAAATGCCACTTCCAGCTTAGCTGTGCAGAGGTAGAACAACAAGAAGGAGAAATATCTCGAAATATGTCCGTCAGGCCAGTTCCTTTGAGTTGAATCTGCAAATATCTCGGAAACGAAGCGAGCTATGGCAAAATGTTAAGACACGTTTTTTGTAGAGAATTATGTTTCCTACAATTTATGTTCTATGATATTTTTTGATCAGAAGCGTAGTTTTCGAGATATATCGAGATATTTAAAAGTTCCGAAGACGCACCAACATAATAGAGATACAGAAACACCGTGGCCCCTTTCTTTGAGATAACTGTGCACTAGTGCGAGCCGCAAATGCCACTTCCAGCTTAGCTGTGCAGAAGAAGAACAACAAGAAGAAGAAATATCTCGAAATATGTCCGTCAGGCCCCTTCCCTTGAGATATATCTGCAAATATCTCGGAAACGAAGCGAGCTATGGCAAAATGTTAAGAGACCGTTTTTGTAGAGAATTAAGTTACCTACTTTTTATGTTCTATGATATTTTTTGATCAGATGCGTAGTTCTCGAGATATATCAAGATATTTAAAAGTTCCGAAGCCGCACCAACATAATAGAGATACAGAAACACCGTGGCCCCTTTCTTTGAGATAACTCTGCACTATTGCGAGCTGGAAATGCCACTTCCAGTTTAGCTGTGCAGAAGAAGAACAACAAGAAGAAGAAATATCTCGAAATATGTCCGTTAGGCCCCTTCCCTTGAGATAAATCTGCAAATATCTCGGAAACGAAGCGAGCTATGGCAAAATGTTAAGATACCTTTTCTGTAGAGAATTAAGTTTCCTACTTTTTATGTTCTATGATATTTTTTGATCAGATGCGCAGTTCTCGAGATATATCAAGATATTTAAAAGTTCCGAAGCCGCACCAACATAATAGAGATACAGAAACACCGTGGCCCCTTTCTTTGAGATAACTCTGCACTATTGCGAGCTGCAAATGCCACTTCCAGCTTAGCTGTGCAGAAGAAGAACAACAAGAAGAAGAAATATCTCGAAATATGTCCGTCACGCCCCTTCCCTTGAGATAAATCTGCAAATATCTCGGAAACGAAGCGAGCTATGGCAAAATGTTAAGAGACCTTTTTTGTAGAGAATTAAGTTTCCTACTTTTTATGTTCTATGATATTTTTCGATCCGAGGCGTAGTTCTCGAGATATATCAAGATATTTAAAAGTTCCGAAGCCGCACCAACATAATAGAGATACAGAAACACCGTGGCCCCTTTCTTTGAGATAACCCTGCACGATTGCGAGCTGGAAATGCCACTTCCAGTTTAGCTGTGCAGAAGAAGAACAACAAGAAGAAGAAATATCTCGAAATATGTCCATCAGGACCCTTCCCTTGAGATAAATCTGCAAATATCTCGGAAACGAAGCGAGCTATGGCAAAATGTTAAGAGACCTTTTTTGTAGAGAATTATGTTTCCTACAATTTATGTTCTATGATATTTTTTGATCAGAAGCGTAGTTTTCGAGATATATTGAGACATTTAAAAGTTCCGAAGCCGCACCAACATAATAGAGATACAGACACACCGTGGCCCCTTTCTTTGGGATAACTCTGCACTATTGCGAGCTGCAAATGCCACTTCCAGCTTAGCTGTGCAGAAGAAGAACAACAAGAAGAAGAAATATCTCGAAATATGTCCGTCAGGCCACTTCCCTTGAGATAAATCTGCAAATATCTCGGAAACGAAGCGAGCTATGGCAAAATGTTAAGAGACCTTTTTTGTAGAGAATAATGTTTCCTACAATTTACGTTCTATGATATTTTTTGATCAGAAGCGTAGTTCTCGAGATATATCAAGATATTTAAAAGTTCCGAGGCCGCACCAACATAATAGAGATACAGAAACACCGTGGCCCCTTTCTTTGAGATAACTCTGCACTATTGCGAGCTGCAAATGCCACTTCCAGCTTAGCTGTGCAGAGGTAGAACAACAAGAAGAAGAAATATCTCGAAATATGTCCGTCAGGCCAGTTCCTTTGAGTTGAATCTGCAAATATCTCGGAAACGAAGCGAGCTATGGCAAAATGTTAAGACACGTTTTTTGTAGAGAATTATGTTTCCTACAATTTATGTTCTATGATATTTTTTGATCAGAAGCGTAGTTTTCGAGATATATTGAGACATTTAAAAGTTCCGAAGCCGCACCAACATAATAGAGATACAGACACACCGTGGCCCCTTTCTTTGGGATAACTCTGCACTATTGCGAGCTGCAAATGCCACTTCCAGCTTAGCTGTGCAGAAGAAGAACAACAAGAAGAAGAAATATCTCGAAATATGTCCGTCAGGCCACTTCCCTTGAGATAAATCTGCAAATATCTCGGAAACGAAGCGAGCTATGGCAAAATGTTAAGAGACCTTTTTTGTAGAGAATAATGTTTCCTACAATTTACGTTCTATGATATTTTTTGATCAGAAGCGTAGTTCTCGAGATATATCAAGATATTTAAAAGTTCCGAGGCCGCACCAACATAATAGAGATACAGAAACACCGTGGCCCCTTTCTTTGAGATAACTCTGCACTATTGCGAGCTGCAAATGCCACTTCCAGCTTAGCTGTGCAGAGGTAGAACAACAAGAAGAAGAAATATCTCGAAATATGTCCGTCAGGCCAGTTCCTTTGAGTTGAATCTGCAAAGATCTCGGAAACGAAGCGAGCTATGGCAAAATGTTAAGACACGTTTTTTGTAGAGAATTAAGTTACCTACTTTTTATGTTCTATGATATTTTTTGATCAGATGCGTAGTTCTCGAGATATATCAAGATATTTAAAAGTTCCGAAGCCGCACCAACATAATAGAGATACAGAAACACCGTGGCCCCTTTCTTTGAGATAACTCTGCACTATTGCGAGCTGGAAATGCCACTTCCAGTTTAGCTGTGCAGAAGAAGAACAACAAGAAGAAGAAATATCTCGAAATATGTCCGTTAGGCCCCTTCCCTTGAGATAAATCTGCAAATATCTCGGAAACGAAGCGAGCTATGGCAAAATGTTAAGAGACCTTTTTTGTAGAGAATTAAGTTTCCTACTTTTTATGTTCTATGATATTTTTTGATCAGATGCGCAGTTCTCGAGATATATCAAGATATTTAAAAGTTCCGAAGCCGCACCAACATAATAGAGATACAGAAACACCGTGGCCCCTTTCTTTGAGATAACTCTGCACTATTGCGAGCTGCAAATGCCACTTCCAGCTTAGCTGTGCAGAAGAAGAACAACAAGAAGAAGAAATATCTCGAAATATGGCCGTCAGACCCCTTCCCTTGAGATGAATCTGCAAATATCTCGGAAACGAAGCGAGCTATGGCAAAATGTTAAGAGACCCTTTTTGTAGAGAATAATGTTTCCTACAATTTACGTTCTATGATATTTTTTGATCAGAAGCGTAGTTTTCGAGATATATCGAGATATTTAAAAGTTGCGAAGCCGCACCAACATAATAGAGATACAGAAACACCGTGGCCCCTTTCTTTGAGATAACTCTGCACTATTGCGAGCTGGAAATGCCACTTCCAGTTTAGCTGTGCAGAAGAAGAACAACAAGAAGAAGAAATATCTCGAAATATGTCCGTTAGGCCCCTTCCCTTGAGATAAATCTGCAAATATATCGGAAACGAAGCGAGCTATGGCAAAATGTTAAGAGACCTTTTTTGTAGAGAATTAAGTTTCCTACTTTTTATGTTCTATGATAGTTTTTGATCAGATGCGTAGTTCTCGAGATATATCAAGATATTTAAAAGTTCCGAAGCCGCACCAACATAATAGAGATACAGAAACACCGTGGCCCCTTTCTTTGAGATAACTCTGCACTATTGCGAGCTGCAAATGCCACTTCGAGCTTAGATGTGCAGAAGAAGAACAACAAGAAGAAGAAATATCTCGAAATATGGCCGTCAGACCCCTTCCCTTGAGATGAATCTGCAAATATCTCGGAAACGAAGCGAGCTATGGCAAAATGTTAAGAGACCCTTTTTGTAGAGAATAATGTTTCCTACAATTTACGTTCTATGATATTTTTTGATCAGAAGCGTAGTTTTCGAGATATATCGAGATATTTAAAAGTTGCGAAGCCGCACCAACATAATAGAGATACAGAAACACCGTGGCCCCTTTCTTTGAGATAACTCTGCACTATTGCGACCTGCAAATGCCACTTCCAGCTCAGCTGTGCAGAAGAAGAACAACAAGAAGAAGAAATATCTCGAAATATGTCCGTCAGGCCCCTTCCCTTGAGATATATCTGCAAATATCTCGGAAACGAAGCGAGCTATGGCAAAATGTTAAGAGACCTTTTTTGTAGAGAATTAAGTTTCCTACTTTTTATGTTCTATGATATTTTTTGATCAGATGCGTAGTTCTCGAGATATATCAAGATATTTAAAAGTTCCGAAGCCGCACCAACATAATAGAGATACAGAAACACCGTGGCCCCTTTCTTTGAGATAACTCTGCACTATTGCGAGCTGCAAATGCCACTTCCAGCTTAGCTGTGCAGAAGAAGAACAACAAGAAGAAGAAATATCTCGAAATATGTCCGTCACGCCCCTTCCCTTGAGATAAATCTGCAAATATCTCGGAAACGAAGCGAGCTATGGCAAAATGTTAAGAGACCTTTTTTGTAGAGAATTAAGTTTCCTACTTTTTATGTTCTATGATATTTTTCGATCCGAGGCGTAGTTCTCGAGATATATCAAGATATTTAAAAGTTCCGAAGCCGCACCAACATAATAGAGATACAGAAACACCGTGGCCCCTTTCTTTGAGATAACCCTGCACGATTGCGAGCTGGAAATGCCACTTCCAGTTTAGCTGTGCAGAAGAAGAACAACAAGAAGAAGAAATATCTCGAAATATGTCCGTCACGCCCCTTCCCTTGAGATAAATCTGCAAATATCTCGGAAACGAAGCGAGCTATGGCAAAATGTTAAGAGACCTTTTTTGTAGAGAATTAAGTTTCCTACTTTTTATGTTCTATGATATTTTTCGATCCGAGGCGTAGTTCTCGAGATATATCAAGATATTTAAAAGTTCCGAAGCCGCACCAACATAATAGAGATACAGAAACACCGTGGCCCCTTTCTTTGAGATAACCCTGCACGATTGCGAGCTGGAAATGCCACTTCCAGTTTAGCTGTGCAGAAGAAGAACAACAAGAAGAAGAAATATCTCGAAATATGTCCATCAGGACCCTTCCCTTGAGATAAATCTGCAAATATCTCGGAAACGAAGCGAGCTATGGCAAAATGTTAAGAGACCTTTTTTGTAGAGAATTATGTTTCCTACAATTTATGTTCTATGATATTTTTTGATCAGAAGCGTAGTTTTCGAGATATATTGAGACATTTAAAAGTTCCGAAGCCGCACCAACATAATAGAGATACAGACACACCGTGGCCCCTTTCTTTGGGATAACTCTGCACTATTGCGAGCTGCAAATGCCACTTCCAGCTTAGCTGTGCAGAAGAAGAACAACAAGAAGAAGAAATATCTCGAAATATGTCCGTCAGGCCACTTCCCTTGAGATAAATCTGCAAATATCTCGGAAACGAAGCGAGCTATGGCAAAATGTTAAGAGACCTTTTTTGTAGAGAATAATGTTTCCTACAATTTACGTTCTATGATATTTTTTGATCAGAAGCGTAGTTCTCGAGATATATCAAGATATTTAAAAGTTCCGAGGCCGCACCAACATAATAGAGATACAGAAACACCGTGGCCCCTTTCTTTGAGATAACTCTGCACTATTGCGAGCTGCAAATGCCACTTCCAGCTTAGCTGTGCAGAGGTAGAACAACAAGAAGAAGAAATATCTCGAAATATGTCCGTCAGGCCAGTTCCTTTGAGTTGAATCTGCAAATATCTCGGAAACGAAGCGAGCTATGGCAAAATGTTAAGACACGTTTTTTGTAGAGAATTATGTTTCCTACAATTTATGTTCTATGATATTTTTTGATCAGAAGCGTAGTTTTCGAGATATATTGAGACATTTAAAAGTTCCGAAGCCGCACCAACATAATAGAGATACAGACACACCGTGGCCCCTTTCTTTGGGATAACTCTGCACTATTGCGAGCTGCAAATGCCACTTCCAGCTTAGCTGTGCAGAAGAAGAACAACAAGAAGAAGAAATATCTCGAAATATGTCCGTCAGGCCACTTCCCTTGAGATAAATCTGCAAATATCTCGGAAACGAAGCGAGCTATGGCAAAATGTTAAGAGACCTTTTTTGTAGAGAATAATGTTTCCTACAATTTACGTTCTATGATATTTTTTGATCAGAAGCGTAGTTCTCGAGATATATCAAGATATTTAAAAGTTCCGAGGCCGCACCAACATAATAGAGATACAGAAACACCGTGGCCCCTTTCTTTGAGATAACTCTGCACTATTGCGAGCTGCAAATGCCACTTCCAGCTTAGCTGTGCAGAGGTAGAACAACAAGAAGAAGAAATATCTCGAAATATGTCCGTCAGGCCAGTTCCTTTGAGTTGAATCTGCAAATATCTCGGAAACGAAGCGAGCTATGGCAAAATGTTAAGACACGTTTTTTGTAGAGAATTAAGTTACCTACTTTTTATGTTCTATGATATTTTTTGATCAGATGCGTAGTTCTCGAGATATATCAAGATATTTAAAAGTTCCGAAGCCGCACCAACATAATAGAGATACAGAAACACCGTGGCCCCTTTCTTTGAGATAACTCTGCACTATTGCGAGCTGGAAATGCCACTTCCAGTTTAGCTGTGCAGAAGAAGAACAACAAGAAGAAGAAATATCTCGAAATATGTCCGTTAGGCCCCTTCCCTTGAGATAAATCTGCAAATATCTCGGAAACGAAGCGAGCTATGGCAAAATGTTAAGAGACCTTTTTTGTAGAGAATTAAGTTTCCTACTTTTTATGTTCTATGATATTTTTTGATCAGATGCGCAGCTCTCGAGATATATCAAGATATTTAAAAGTTCCGAAGCCGCACCAACATAATAGAGATACAGAAACACCGTGGCCCCTTTCTTTGAGATAACTCTGCACTATTGCGAGCTGCAAATGCCACTTCCAGCTTAGCTGTGCAGAAGAAGAACAACAAGAAGAAGAAATATCTCGAAATATGGCCGTCAGACCCCTTCCCTTGAGATGAATCTGCAAATATCTCGGAAACGAAGCGAGCTATGGCAAAATGTTAAGAGACCCTTTTTGTAGAGAATAATGTTTCCTACAATTTACGTTCTATGATATTTTTTGATCAGAAGCGTAGTTTTCGAGATATATCGAGATATTTAAAAGTTGCGAAGCCGCACCAACATAATAGAGATACAGAAACACCGTGGCCCCTTTCTTTGAGATAACTCTGCACTATTGCGAGCTGGAAATGCCACTTCCAGTTTAGCTGTGCAGAAGAAGAACAACAAGAAGAAGAAATATCTCGAAATATGTCCGTTAGGCCCCTTCCCTTGAGATAAATCTGCAAATATATCGGAAACGAAGCGAGCTATGGCAAAATGTTAAGAGACCTTTTTTGTAGAGAATTAAGTTTCCTACTTTTTATGTTCTATGATAGTTTTTGATCAGATGCGTAGTTCTCGAGATATATCAAGATATTTAAAAGTTCCGAAGCCGCACCAACATAATAGAGATACAGAAACACCGTGGCCCCTTTCTTTGAGATAACTCTGCACTATTGCGAGCTGCAAATGCCACTTCGAGCTTAGATGTGCAGAAGAAGAACAACAAGAAGAAGAAATATCTCGAAATATGGCCGTCAGACCCCTTCCCTTGAGATGAATCTGCAAATATCTCGGAAACGAAGCGAGCTATGGCAAAATGTTAAGAGACCCTTTTTGTAGAGAATAATGTTTCCTACAATTTACGTTCTATGATATTTTTTGATCAGAAGCGTAGTTTTCGAGATATATCGAGATATTTAAAAGTTGCGAAGCCGCACCAACATAATAGAGATACAGAAACACCGTGGCCCCTTTCTTTGAGATAACTCTGCACTATTGCGACCTGCAAATGCCACTTCCAGCTCAGCTGTGCAGAAGAAGAACAACAAGAAGAAGAAATATCTCGAAATATGTCCGTCAGGCCCCTTCCCTTGAGATATATCTGCAAATATCTCGGAAACGAAGCGAGCTATGGCAAAATGTTAAGAGACCTTTTTTGTAGAGAATTAAGTTTCCTACTTTTTATGTTCTATGATATTTTTTGATCAGATGCGTAGTTCTCGAGATATATCAAGATATTTAAAAGTTCCGAAGCCGCACCAACATAATAGAGATACAGAAACACCGTGGCCCCTTTCTTTGAGATAACTCTGCACTATTGCGAGCTGGAAATGCCACTTCCAGTTTAGCTGTGCAGAAGAAGAACAACAAGAAGAAGAAATATCTCGAAATATGTCCGTTAGGCCCCTTCCCTTGAGATAAATCTGCAAATATATCGGAAACGAAGCGAGCTATGGCAAAATGTTAAGAGACCTTTTTTGTAGAGAATTAAGTTTCCGACTTTTTATGTTCTATGATAGTTTTTGATCAGATGCGTAGTTCTCGAGATATATCAAGATATTTAAAAGTTCCGAAGCCGCACCAACATAATAGAGATACAGAAACACCGTGGCCCCTTTCTTTGAGATAACTCTGCACTATTGCGAGCTGCAAATGCCACTTCCAGCTTAGCTGTGCAGAGGAAGAACAACAAGAAGAAGAAATATCTCGAAATATGTCCGTCAGGCCAGTTCCTTTGAGCTGAATCTGCAAATATCTCGGAAACGAAGCGAGCTATGGCAAAATGTTAAGAGACCTTTTTTGTAGAGAATTATGTTTCCTACAATTTATGTTCTATGATATTTTTTGATCAGAAGCGTAGTTTTCGAGATATATCGAGATATTTAAAAGTTCCGAAGCCGCACCAACATAATAGAGATACAGAAACACCGTGGCCCCTTTCTTTGAGATAACTCTGCACTATTGCGAGCTGCAGATGCCACTTCCAGCTTAGCTGTGCAGAGGAAGAACAACAAGAAGAAAAAATATCTCGAAATATGTCCGTCAGGCCAGTTCCTTTGAGCTGAATCTGCAAATATCTCGGAAACGAAGCAAGCTATGGCAAAATGTTAAGAGACGTTTTTTGTAGAGAATTATGTTTCCTACAATTTATGTTCTATGATATTTTTTGATCAGAAGCGTAGTTTTCGAGATATATCGAGATACTTAAAAGTTCCGAAGCCGCACCAACATAATAGAGATACAGAAACACCGTGGCCCCTTTCTTTGAGATAACTCTGCACTAGTGCGAGCTGGAAATGCCACTTCCAGTTTAGCTGTGCAGAAGAAGAACAACAAGAAGAAGAAATATCTCGAAATATGTCCGTTAGGCCCCTTCCCTTGAGATAAATCTGCAAATATATCGGAAACGAAGCGAGCTATGGCAAAATGTTAAGAGACCTTTTTTGTAGAGAATTAAGTTTCCTACTTTTTATGTTCTACGATTGTTTTTGATCAGATGCGTAGTTCTCGAGATATATCAAGATATTTAAAAGTTCCGAAGCCGCACCAACATAATAGAGATACAGAAACACCGTGGCCCCTTTCTTTGAGATAACTCTGCACTATTGCGAGCTGCAAATGCCACTTCGAGCTTAGATGTGCAGAAGAAGAACAACAAGAAGAAGAAATATCTCGAAATATGGCCGTCAGACCCCTTCCCTTGAGATGAATCTGCAAATATCTCGGAAACGAAGCGAGCTATGGCAAAATGTTAAGAGACCCTTTTTGTAGAGAATAATGTTTCCTACAATTTACGTTCTATGATATTTTTTGATCAGAAGCGTAGTTTTCGAGATATATCGAGATATTTAAAAGTTGCGAAGCCGCACCAACATAATAGAGATACAGAAACACCGTGGCCCCTTTCTTTGAGATAACTCTGCACTATTGCGACCTGCAAATGCCACTTCCAGCTCAGCTGTGCAGAAGAAGAACAACAAGAAGAAGAAATATCTCGAAATATGTCCGTCAGGCCCCTTCCCTTGAGATATATCTGCAAATATCTCGGAAACGAAGCGAGCTATGGCAAAATGTTAAGAGACCTTTTTTGTAGAGAATTAAGTTTCCTACTTTTTATGTTCTATGATATTTTTTGATCAGATGCGTAGTTCTCGAGATATATCAAGATATTTAAAAGTTCCGAAGCCGCACCAACATAATAGAGATACAGAAACACCGTGGCCCCTTTCTTTGAGATAACTCTGCACTATTGCGAGCTGGAAATGCCACTTCCAGTTTAGCTGTGCAGAAGAAGAACAACAAGAAGAAGAAATATCTCGAAATATGTCCGTTAGGCCCCTTCCCTTGAGATAAATCTGCAAATATATCGGAAACGAAGCGAGCTATGGCAAAATGTTAAGAGACCTTTTTTGTAGAGAATTAAGTTTCCGACTTTTTATGTTCTATGATAGTTTTTGATCAGATGCGTAGTTCTCGAGATATATCAAGATATTTAAAAGTTCCGAAGCCGCACCAACATAATAGAGATACAGAAACACCGTGGCCCCTTTCTTTGAGATAACTCTGCACTATTGCGAGCTGCAAATGCCACTTCCAGCTTAGCTGTGCAGAGGAAGAACAACAAGAAGAAGAAATATCTCGAAATATGTCCGTCAGGCCAGTTCCTTTGAGCTGAATCTGCAAATATCTCGGAAACGAAGCGAGCTATGGCAAAATGTTAAGAGACCTTTTTTGTAGAGAATTATGTTTCCTACAATTTATGTTCTATGATATTTTTTGATCAGAAGCGTAGTTTTCGAGATATATCGAGATATTTAAAAGTTCCGAAGCCGCACCAACATAATAGAGATACAGAAACACCGTGGCCCCTTTCTTTGAGATAACTCTGCACTATTGCGAGCTGCAGATGCCACTTCCAGCTTAGCTGTGCAGAGGAAGAACAACAAGAAGAAAAAATATCTCGAAATATGTCCGTCAGGCCAGTTCCTTTGAGCTGAATCTGCAAATATCTCGGAAACGAAGCAAGCTATGGCAAAATGTTAAGAGACGTTTTTTGTAGAGAATTATGTTTCCTACAATTTATGTTCTATGATATTTTTTGATCAGAAGCGTAGTTTTCGAGATATATCGAGATATTTAAAAGTTCCGAAGCCGCACCAACATAATAGAGATACAGAAACACCGTGGCCCCTTTCTTTGAGATAACTCTGCACTAGTGCGAGCCGCAAATGCCACTTCCAGCTTAGCTGTGCAGAAGAAGAACAACAAGAAGAAGAAATATCTCGAAATATGTCCGTCAGGCCCCTTCCCTTGAGATAAATCTGCAAATATCTCGGAAACGAAGCGAGCTATGGCAAAATGTGAAGAGACCTTTTTTGTAGAGAATTAAGTTTCCTACTTTTTATCTGCTATGATGTTTTTTGATCAGATGCGTAGTTCTCGAGATATATCAAGATATTTAAAAGTTCCGAAGCCGCACCAACATAATAGAGATACAGAAACACCGTGGCCCCTTTCTTTGAGATAACTCTGCACTATTGCGAGCTGCAAATGCCACTTCCAGCTTAGCTGTGCAGAAGAACAACAACAAGAAGAAGAAATATCTCGAAACATGTCCGTCAGGGCACTTCCCTTGAGATAAATCTGCAAATATCTCGGAAACCAAGCGAGCTATGGCAAAATGTTAAGAGACGTTTTTTGTAGAGAATTAAGTTTCCTACTTTTTATGTTCTATGATATTTTTTGATCAGAAGCGTAGTTTTCGAGATATATCGAGATATTTAAAAGTTCCGAAGCCGCACCAACATAATAGAGATACAGAAACACCGTGGCCCCTTTCTTTGAGATAACTCTGCACTAGTGCGAGCCGCAAATGCCACTTCCCGCTTAGCTGTGCAGAAGAAGAACAACAAGAAGAAGAAATATCTCGAAATATGTCCGTCAGGCCCCTTCCCTTGAGATAAATATGCAAATATCTCGGAAACGAAGCGAGCTAAGGCAAAATGTTAAGAGACCTTTTTTGTAGCGAATTAAGTTTCCTACTTTCTATGCCCTATGATATTTTTTGATCAGATGCGTAGTTCTCGAGATATATCAAGATATTTAAAAGTTCCGAAGCCGCACCAACATAATAGAGATACAGAAACACCGTGGCCCCTTTCTTTGAGATAACACTGCACTATTGCGAGCTGCAAATGCCACTTCCAGCTTAGCTGTGCAGAGGAAGAACAACAAGAAGAAGAAATATCTCGAAATATGTCCGTCAGGCCAGTTCCTTTGAGTTGAATCTGCAAATATCTCGGAAACGAAGCGAGCTATGGCAAAATGTTAAGAGACCTTTTTTGTAGAGAAATAAGTTTCCTACTTTTCATGTTCGATGATATTTTTTGATCAGATGCGTAGTTCTCGAGATATATCAAGATATTTAAAAGTTCCGAAGCTGCACCAACATAATAGAGGTACAGAAACACCGTGGCCTCTTTCTTTGAGATAACTCTGCACTATTGCGAGCCGCAAATGCCACTTCCAGCTTAGCTGTGCAGAAGAAGAACAACAAGAAGAAGAAATATCTCGAAATATGTCCGTCAGGCCCCTTCCCTTGAGATGAATCTGCAAATATCTCGGAAACGAAGTGAGCTATGGCAAAATGTTAAGAGACCTTTTTTGTAGAGAATAATGTTTCCTACAATTTACGTTCTATGATATTTTTTGATCAGAAGCGTAGTTCTCGAGATATATCAAGATATTTAAAAGTTCCGAAGCCGCACCAACATAATAGAGATACAGAAACACCGTGGCCCCTTTCTTTGGGATAACTCTGCACGATTGCGAGCTGGAAATGCCACTTCCAGTTTAGCTGTGCAGAAGAAGAACAACAAGAAGAAGAAATATCTCGAAATATGTCCATCAGGACCCTTCCCTTGAGATAAATCTGCAAATATCTCGGAAACGAAGCGAGTTATGGCAAAATGTTAAGAGACCTTTTTTGTAGAGAATTATGTTTCCTGCAATTTATGTTCTATGATATTTTTTGATCAGAAGCGTAGTTTTCGAGATATATCGAGATATTTAAAAGTTCCGAAGCCGCACCAACATAATAGAGATACAGAAACACCGTGGCCCCTTTCTTTGGGATAACTCTGCACTATTGCGAGCTGCAAATGCCACTTCCAGCTTAGCTGTGCAGAAGAACAACAACAAGAAGAAGAAATATCTCGAAACATGTCCGTCAGGGCACTTCCCTTGAGATAAATCTGCAAATATCTCGGAAACCAAGCGAGCTATGGCAAAATGTTAAGAGACGTTTTTTGTAGAGAATTAAGTTTCCTACTTTTTATGTTCTATGATATTTTTTGATCAGAAGCGTAGTTTTCGAGATATATCGAGATATTTAAAAGTTCCGAAGCCGCACCAACATAATAGAGATACAGAAACACCGTGGCCCCTTTCTTTGAGATAACTCTGCACTAGTGCGAGCCGCAAATGCCACTTCCCGCTTAGCTGTGCAGAAGAAGAACAACAAGAAGAAGAAATATCTCGAAATATGTCCGTCAGGCCCCTTCCCTTGAGATAAATATGCAAATATCTCGGAAACGAAGCGAGCTATGGCAAAATGTTAAGAGACCTTTTTTGTAGCGAATTAAGTTTCCTACTTTCTATGCCCTATGATATTTTTTGATCAGATGCGTAGTTCTCGAGATATATCAAGATATTTAAAAGTTCCGAAGCCGCACCAACATAATAGAGATACAGAAACACCGTGGCCCCTTTCTTTGAGATAACACTGCACTATTGCGAGCTGCAAATGCCACTTCCAGCTTAGCTGTGCAGAGGAAGAACAACAAGAAGAAGAAATATCTCGAAATATGTCCGTCAGGCCAGTTCCTTTGAGTTGAATCTGCAAATATCTCGGAAACGAAGCGAGCTATGGCAAAATGTTAAGAGACCTTTTTTGTAGAGAAATAAGTTTCCTACTTTTCATGTTCGATGATATTTTTTGATCAGATGCGTAGTTCTCGAGATATATCAAGATATTTAAAAGTTCCGAAGCTGCACCAACATAATAGAGGTACAGAAACACCGTGGCCTCTTTCTTTGAGATAACTCTGCACTATTGCGAGCCGCAAATGCCACTTCCAGCTTAGCTGTGCAGAAGAAGAACAACAAGAAGAAGAAATATCTCGAAATATGTCCGTCAGGCCCCTTCCCTTGAGATGAATCTGCAAATATCTCGGAAACGAAGTGAGCTATGGCAAAATGTTAAGAGACCTTTTTTGTAGAGAATAATGTTTCCTACAATTTACGTTCTATGATATTTTTTGATCAGAAGCGTAGTTCTCGAGATATATCAAGATATTTAAAAGTTCCGAAGCCGCACCAACATAATAGAGATACAGAAACACCGTGGCCCCTTTCTTTGGGATAACTCTGCACTATTGCGAGCTGCAAATGCCACTTCCAGCTTAGCTGTGCAGAAGAAGAACAACAAGAAGAAGAAATATCTCGAAATATGTCCGTCAGGCCACTTCCCTTGAGATAAATC